>NW_023605083.1:93357482-93957482 GCF_014898055.3 Talpa occidentalis
TGCATCATTGTTCATTTTTAAACAATGTTTGCTTCCTCCCACCCCCCCAGGTGTAGTCCCCATAGAGTTTCCTTCCCCAAGGCACCCGTGCACTATCACCTCAGTCCCCTGTGCTCCTCCTTCCCTCCCTCTGATCCCTCTCCCTCCTCCTCCCCTGCAGCATGTCTCTGGTTTATAACTGTCTGATTTTGCTTTGTTGTGTTTTGTACTGTTACTATTTTTTTTTACACTGATGTCTTATTTTGTTTTCCTATATTCCTGCTATAAGTGAAACCATGTGATATTTTTTTTTCCTTCTGGCTTATTTCACTGAGCATAATTCCTTCTAGCTCCCTCCATGTTGCTGCGAATGGCATGAGTTTATCATTTTTGATTGCTGAATAATATTCCATTGTGTATATATACTATATCATTTGGTTTTGGTATTAGTGTAATGTTGCGAAGCCAGGATATTTTGAAAGTGCTTGTTTGTGTGTGTGTGTGTGTGTGTGTGTTTTTGTGGGACCCTCGCCAGTGGCTGGGGATCAAACTGGCGCTGCAGAGGCTGCGGGCAGCCTCGCAACCCAGCGCTCAACCACTGCGCCACCAGGGAGGCCCTGAAAGTGCTTGTTTATTAATATATCATCATTATATTTAATAGGATGTTTATTAACATTAAATATATTCTTAATCTTAAATCTAGGAGATTATCAAACAAACTAAAGTGGTATAGTGTTAAAATGACTTTCTCTCAGTTTTCATTTACATTAAGTAGGGCTTTTTTTTTTTATTGAGGCAACATTGATTTACAACACTGTATGTGATTCAGAGGCATAGGATCACACCTCCTCAGATGCTGTTACCATACCACACCCAATTCCAAGGCACCCATAGTCCACTGTGCCCCCTCTTCATTTTGTTCCCCCTTTCCTACTCTCCTTCTGGTAATCTCAATTCTACAGTCAGCTCTCTAAGGTTTGGTATTGGTTTGATCTGACTTTTTTTTTTTTTTCAATTTTTTTTAAATTTATTGAAAAATGCAATACAAGAAGCAAGACCAAACACATACTGAACACTACAACCACTTTCCTTACTACCGAAGGCCAAACGGCAGGCCTAATTATTGCCTATTTAATCTAAGGATGTTGCCAATTCGATTCTGTTGCCATTGTTCCTAGTTTGCCGAGAAATGTAAACTACTTGATATGATTCATAATTTTTAAAAAAATTTACAAAGCTCCTTCATTTTTGTCACCAAAATAATACATTTCAGAGAGATTTGTAAAAACCAGGCTGGGGCTGAGCTCCTGGCAGGCGTTTCCTGGAGCATTCTTTGATTTTTCTATATTTCACATATAAGTGAAAACATCCAGTATTTGTCTTTGACCTTCTGACTTACTTCACTTAGCATAACCCCCTCTACTTCCATCTATGTTGTTGAAAATGGCAAGAGTTCATCTTTTTTCTTTGTTATAGCTGAGTAGTATTCCAGTGTGTGTATAAATACACATGTATCTTCCAAATCCACTTACCTGTTCTTGGGCCCTTAGATTGTTTCTAAAACTTGGCTATTGTATCTTAGTGCATACAATCCTTCGATTTTTTGTTTGTTTTTTTCTTCATTCTTGGTATACTCTGAGTAGTGGAATGAGCAGGTCTCATGGTATATCTATTTTTAATATTTTGAGAAGTCACCATTACTGTTTTCCATAGGGGCTGGGCCAGTCTGCATTCCCATCAGCAGTGTATGAGGGTTCCTTCTCTACATCCTCACCAATGCTTGTTGTTTCTAGCCATTTTGCTATGGATCATTCTCAAAGGTGTGAGGTGGTACCACATTGTGGTTTTGATTTGCATTTTCCTGATGATAAGTGATGAACATTTTTTCATGTGCCTGTTGGCCATCTGTATGTCTTCTTAGAAAAGTGTCTAGATCTTCTGTCGATTTTTTGATTCAGTTATTTGCTTTCTTTTCATTCATTCAAAGTATGAATTCTTTGTAGATCTTAGAAATCAGCCCTTTGTCAGATGTATGATGTGCAAATATTTTTTCTGATTCAGTAGGGTGTCTTTTAGCTTTTGTGATAGTTTCTTTCATTATATAGAAGGTTTTCAGTTTGATGTAGACCCTTGTGTTGATACTCACTTTTGTTTTTCTTGCTGTTGGAGATAATCCATAAAGACATCACTGAAGTTAAAGTCATGGAGTATTTTGCCTATTTCTTTGGCTACATATTTTATGGTTTTACATCCATGTCTTCAAACCATGTTGAGTTCATTTGTGTAAGGTGTGATCTAGATTAATATTTTTTGCATATGTATGTGTGTGTTTTCTATTCACCAACCATGGTTCACCAACCATGGTTCTGGATGCTGGGGCATGCAAAGAATGGTTCTTACCATAAAGAAATAATTTATAATCTATAAGAGAGGAACAAATATATGAAGAGGCTATTTCAATGTACTGAGGAATTAAAATCCATCTCTGTGTGTGTTATAGGGAAGATAGACTTCAAGACAGACTGAAGGATAAAAATGAGATGACTCGTACTATTTCGTGATCTCTATGTGGATACACTCACTGCCTGAAAATGCATTAAGCTGTCCCCTGGGGGTTTGTGTGCTTTTCTCTGTGTAAATTGTACCTCAGTGAAATCAACATATAAGACATTTAAAAGGAAGCAAAGTGCTTTGGGAGCTCAGAGGACAGAGCAAAGAATGGCTTTCGACTTCAGCCTTCTGCTCTGCTGGGTGCGTAACTGGTCACCAGGTCTTCTCCTGCTATTTGACATCAGTTTCTCTGACATGACTCCAGAGAAGCATGTGCTCCCTTAGGGAAGTTTTCCAGTGTGTTCCCTTCTCTCTAGGATCCAACTCTGACTCCATATTGTGACACAGGATCACCTACACTGATATATCTATTCAAATATATGCATGGTTCAATAAAACACAAAATTCCAAAGGAAAGGCATTCGATAGGCAGGTACTTGACTTGAGCCCCAAACATGAAGAAGTTAGCCAGGTTTCCCCTTTAGTTGATGACAGTACCATACTTGTTACAGCTCAGCACAAGAAGAATGAGTGTTGTTATTTGAAACATTTGGGTATTTTTTAGAAATGATATGTTCACTAAATACACACACACACATATTTTTATGAATCTGAACTAGGGAAGATTTAGGTTTATAAGAATTTGACATTACTTTTTTTCTCCCAAAACCCAAATTATATATCCAACAACATGTGACTTCAATAATTTCTTAGTTTAAAATACTAAGTAAATTTATATAATATTGTAACATATTAAGGAACACACAACACACCCTTGCCTCAAACAAGATTTGCAAGGTTTGCAGTGTTTATTTTTAGAAGCAAAAGTCTTGGCAATTTAATTTAAGCACAACAATTCAAACATTTGTTCCACTTAGCCTTGATAAGATGTCATTTCATTTGACTGTTATCATTTTGTCTTTTTTTCTGACAACAGCAACAAAAAACATTTGATTATCCATCCAAACTGATTTTACTATAGATGGAAATTTCAAAGAAAAAATGTTTAAAATAACACAAAACTTATTTTTAAATTTATGTCTTCTGAAAATTGAGGTGAAAATAATTTATTTTAAAGAAAGTAGTTATACACACTGACAGTATGTGCATGTTGATTAAGGAAAAAAGCTCTTGGAGTTGTCTGTCAACAAACCCATGTGGGCATCACATTACACGTCCTTTGTAGTTAAAGCCTTGATTTCATTTTTTTGAGTTTCTCCTATCCTTAGTGCTCACAGGTACCTTCTTTCTTCATTGCCCATATTAAACTCACTGCTAGAAAATCCTGATATACTCATTTATACTAGAGTGCCTATGGTTTATAATCGCTTTTTTATTTTTTAATGTTTTTTAAATTTCTTTTATATATTTTTTACATCATTTTTCATTTTTGCACAATGTATGCATTTTCATCTTGGTTATATTCCCCATATAATTCCCACCCCCCCTTATTTTGACCCTAATCCTTTCTTTCCTCCCCCCCACCCCCGCCATAGTGTGTCTGTCTCTGGTTTATAGTTGCCTGTTGATTTTGATTGTTACTTTATTATAATTAGTCTTTTTCCTGGTCCCTTATTTAGGTTTTCCAAATTCCTGCTATGAGTGAGACCATCCGGTATTTTTCTTTTTCTTTCTGGCTTATTTCACTGAGCATGATCCCTTCCAGCGCCATCCATGTTGCTGCAAATTGCATGAGTTTATCTTTTTTGATCGCTGAGTAATATTCCATTGTGTATATGTACCACATCTTCTTGATCCAGTCATCTATTTTGCGGGCATTTGGGTTGTTTCCATAGCTTAATGGTTTATATCTCTTGTCAGAGCTATCTTAGGCATTTTAACAAGGACCAGAGTCTGAAGTCAAAGATGGTTAGTGAAGGACGCGGTAGGTGGGAGATGTACCAGATCAGTAACCTTCTGAAGCCCACCTCAGAGATGCTCGTGGTGAACATAAGTTGCCAACTTGTCTGCTCATGCAGATCTGACACCATCAGCCCTGTCTAGCACATGGACACCTTGCCTGGTGCACCTGGTGGCAGGTGACCAAACACATTCATGAGGGCATGCTCAGCAGGGCTGAAAGCAGCTTCTGTTTCCCAAATACTTTCTGAAGCTTCAGGTTCCAGGAAGTCGTGTTGGGAGCGCTGACTGCCCTTCTGTACACTCTGCTTCTCTGTGACTTCCAGGTGGGCTGATGTGTATCTGCTCATGGCCATGACTGACACAGCCATGCAGAGGGCAAAAGAACCCCGGCAAGACTGTCAACAAAAGGCACAGTTAGGAAAGGAAAAAAGTGATGATTCCAGAGCTTCCTGCTGGGGTCAATCTGGTGAAAAAACACCTCCTATACCCATTTTGGTGCACCCCAGGGCTTGAGCACCCAGGCCAGCAATTCAACAGTATGACCAGCAGTATTCCCATATCTGAGGCCTCCAATCTTCTGGCCCAAAGCTCACCGTGGTTTGAAAAATAGTGGTGTACATCATGTGGGCCACCATGCCTAGGAGACCTGCACAAGGAAAGCTTCTGAGCCACAGTAAGAACATAGTTTCTCTCTCTTGCATGGCTTGAAGGTAAGGTGCCCACTAGCACCCTCATTAAACCCCTCCAATCAGCCTCACATTTCAGCTATACCCTAATTTCTCATAGTCACAAATCTACACTGTGGCATGTGTCCCCTTGCCTTGTTGTTCTTCCCATGACTACTTCTCTCCATTTTATCAAGCCCCGGTGTCCCTGTGTCCAAAGGCATCCTCTCTTCCCAGGCACAGAGGACATTCCTTGAGCTACACTCAGCCTGAAGTCATACTTTATAGTACTCTGCCATTTGTCCTTTTTATTTTTTATTTTTTAATTTTTTTGATTTATTTATTTATTCAAGCACTGGGTACAGTCAGAAGCGCGGGAGGGTGAGAGGATTCACCAGAGCCAGAGTGGAGAGCAGAACAGGCAGACTGACGAAGTACACTGCTGAGGGGAGCAGCAGGCAGCAGGAGAGGTCTGCACCCCATGTGGGATCCTCGCCCGGTGCTGCAGAGGCTGCGGGCAGCTTCTCAACCCAGCACTCAACCGCTGCGCCACCGGGGAGACCCGCTGTCCTTTTTAATTGTGATTTTTTTGTTACACTTACAAAACTACTTTGCATTCAAATCTGAATGTGTTCTGGTCACACAAGAGTCACATGGCAATAATCAGTAGGAAGTGAAGTCAGTTGCCAGTGTGATTTTCTTTTCTTTGTCTATAACTGGTCTTTTTGCCTGGAGACCAAGAGGTTTTTTTTTTTTTTCACAAAAAAAGTTTTAATGGGATATTTACACCAAGTTTGGATAACGCTTTTTAAAAAGTCACTATTTAGGGCCTCCCTGGTGGCGCAAGGGATAAAGCACCACACTATGAAGCTATCCGCAGCCTCTACAGCACACGTTCAATCCCCAGCAGGCCAGGGAGCAACCCACATGGCTCAGCAGACCTCTCCTGACTCGCCCACTGCTCCCCTCAGCAGTGTATTTCAGTAGATCTGCCTGTTCTGCTCCCCACTCTCTCTGGTGAATCCTCTCACCCCCGCCCCCACCTCTGGCTTACAGCCCAGTTCTTGTATGCATAAATAAATAAATCTTTTTTAAAAGTCACTATTTATTATGTACTTACTGTATTATAGGTGCATTCTATTTAGTAATCATCATAGTTTTTTGAGATAGCTAGCTCAAAGTAGGTAAGTAACTTGCCCAGGGTTACAGAGCTATTAAATAATAGACCCATGCAGGATTTCTCCACAGACCCATACCTAATCACTGCACTAAAATTAGGCAATTTCTTTTCTTAGAGCCAGTATATTTCCTTCCCAGATTGGTTATAAAGAAACACTGATAACTTACATTTTTCCATCTGTGCTTATTCCCTTTCTTTTTACTAGTTATTCAAAGTACCATTGCTTCCCTCCAATGGAATTAATTCAGTGATTTAGCCAGTGGACCAGCTGACCTGCTGACCCAGCCATCAATAGGAGAGAGCCAGCCAACGTGTTGGCCGGGGTCCACCCTTCCTGAAACTTTGCTGTTCCCTTTGGAGCAGGCTGTGGGGAATGTGCCTGTTCTAATAATGCTGTTGGGAATTACCTGCAAGTGCCATAAGGATGGCTACAGAGGCATCCGCCTTGAACCAGGGAAGTCCAGAGTTGTGATAACTCACTGTGCAGCCCACGAGGGTGACACTTGTCAACATCAGAAGTATATTCAGGACCTTAGCCCCGATGGACAGCCACAAAACACCTGCAAAATACAGGGATGACAGAGATGCTGGGCAATCCTTCGACTGAGCTCGCTTCTAAATCAGAAAAATAAAAATATCACAGGTTGAAAACAACAGATTTCTCTGTTGAATCTTGGCAAGTTGACAATGAAGGGGGCTCCTAGGGTTTGAAAGAGGAGTTTGTAAAGATCGTCCATAGCTGGGAGGGGGAAAAATACCAAGTAAAACTCTGATGTGAGGACACAAGAGATACTAGGATTTCCAGTGCCTGGGTGAAAAGTTAATGTGCTGTTTTGATTCCACCAGAAGACATAATCTTTTAAAAGAAGAAGCAGCACAAATTGCATTTGTTTCTATGTGAGTCTATTATGTACCCTCTGGATGGCACATGCCTGTGGCTTCAAAGAACCATGTTGGTTGTGGAGGGGACATGAAGGGAAACTGATATCTGTAAAAGGCCTGCGATAAGGCAAATCAGATACTGAGGGCACAGCAATGAATGAATGCATAAATAAATAAATCTTTTTTTAAAAGTCACTATTTATTATGTACTTATTGTATTATAGGTGCATTCCATTTAGTAATCATCATAGTTTTTTGAGATAGCTAGCTCAAAGAAGGTGAGTAACTTGCCCAGGGTTACAGAGCTATTAAATAATAGACCCATGCAGGATTTCTCCACAGACCCACACCTAATCACTGCACTAAAATTAGGCAATTTCAGGTCTTCACAAAACCTGAATTACAGCTGGGAAGAAGATACTAGAGAATAATGACAAATATGACTAGAGTTATGGAGGAGAAAATTACTCCAGGTAGTATGTGCCAGAGGTCACCTCTTCCCAACTCTATGTTCCCCTCACATTAACAGCTTGAAGTTGGCCAAGTAAGAGTATTTACACCATGAAAGTAGCAAACATGAACAATGGGGCTTCCCCTGCCCCATGCAAAGTTGGCTCTAGAACATTCTCCAGTACCACTGACTATCGGCCACATGAGGAAAGCCTGCGGAGGTAGCTTTTGGACTTGACTTCACAGGAAAAAATGTAAATAACTCTCTCAACTTTCACCACTCCAACGATAACAAAGTTGTCCCAATCGTGCGGAGCACTGGAGGACAGGAAATGAGTAAGGTATTCACCTTGAGTAAGGTGAGTAAGGTATTCTTTAGCTGGTACTATACTCCAGAAACTCCTACACGTTTCACCTGGAAGAAAAACAGCACCCATAAGTAGGGTTCACTTTGACAATTAGGAGCAAACTATGTTCCTGGCCCCTTACGTGTATCCTACTTCCTTCTGGTCAAGGACTGGGGAGCTTGGCAGATGGTGTATTCCCCATGAGCATGTGACTCAGTCTTCCCTACTGAACTCAGGTGTGGCCACGGGACTTTGCTTGGCCACAAAGTGAGGTAGGCCACCTCGGCTCAGCAACTTTAAGAATCAATGTATTGTCTACCCGGTTTTCATCTCCTTGCCTCTGTGATCACAGAAGCACGTGTCCAGATGGAGTCTCTATCAGCCTGGGTCCCTGAATGGCTACGCAGAGCAAATGCCCCCTGCCAACCTGAAATGTACATACAGAAAGAACTAGCGATGAATTTTTTGACTTAAACCACTGGAATTTGAGGGTTGTTTATTATTGCAGCATAGCCTTGCCCATCTGCAATGATACCCTGGCTAGTCTTGGACCAGTGATTCTTAGATCTGAAACAGTGTCCGTTATGATACAAATCTCAAATAATTTGTTTCTGGTTAGAGTTTGTAATGATTTTTTCTTTAAATGAATTAGAGCAGAGGGAGAGCTATCTGTGTTACTAAGACCCTCACAATGTAAATGAACCAGATACATTCCATTGTGCTTCCTGGAACATGAACAGAAAAGGAAGCGATTGTGTGCACCAGGTACTGGGCAGAACTCAGCACCAGACTGATTTTGTGCTTCTGGGGTCTGGGGAGCAAATGCTTTGCCTGTGTCATCATGTTGGACACATGGGCTAGAAAAGCTTGCCTTGTTGCCACCTTAGCTATGTAGTTCATTTGAAAGAGCTAAGTCTGTGCATAAGCAGATGTTGTACCAATGTAACCTTATCCCCATTTGGAGGTGAGTGGCATAGTAAGTTGATTTCATAGCAAGTCACCCCCTGAGGTCCTGTCCTAGGTAGTTCCATACTCTCCATTAGCATTTCAGCCCCTAATGGCGTCTCAGACTGTAAAGTGGGAAATTGCCTGCATACTTTAGAGTGTCTCTAAGAACCTCTAAGGGTGAATGACTCCTATAAAACAACACAGGGAGAGGCAGCTGCAGCACTGGTACTCAGGCCGGCAGAGGCCCAGCCCACTGCTGCCCTGCTGCATCACTGACTTAATGCAATCCAGCAGACAGCAGGGGGCTGACCGAGGTACAAGAGTCATGAGACACAGCTGCTCCTTGTCTGGGCTGGTCAGAGCTAAAAGAAAGCAAGGTGGGCCATAGATCAGTGACTTTTCACAGGAACAGCTTTCTCATCTCTAAAATAAGCTCAGGACCTCCCCTGGTGGCGCAGCGGTTGAGCGCTGGGCTACGAAGCTGCCTGCAGCCTCTGCAGCGCCGGTTTGATCCCGGCCACCGGCGAGGATCCCACATGGCGCGCAGACCTCTCCTGCCGCCCCCACTGCTTCCCTCAGCAGTATCTTCTGTTCGTCTGCCTGTTCTGTTCCCCCTCTGGCTCTGGTGAATTCTCTCCCCCTCCCACGCTTCTGACTGTACCCAGTGCTTGTATAAATAAATAAATCTTAAAATAAAAAAAAAAACCCTCAATAGTTCCCACATTAGCCTTGCTTTGAAGATTAAATGAGATAATAGGTAGGAAAGTGCCTCTCACATTTAATATGTGCTTACATCTTATGGGAATAAAGTGAGTTCCCTCAGGCCCTCTTTGCTTATAACAGGCATGAATCATTATTCATTCCTAGATTGTAATGACTTTAAGGGCAAGGATTCCATTGCCTATCTTTTCTGGAAGTTTTCAGGGGGCAAAATTAAGTTTGGGAAGCATTCTTTAGACCTTAGAACATATTTTTCTTTTAGAGGAAAGAAAATTCCAAGTCATTTTCCTCTTCAAGACTTACACTAGCTCCTATTTCCTCTAGCATCAAGTCTAAATTCTTTTTTAGGGCCTCACTGGTGGGGCAAGGGATTAAGACGCAACCCATGAAGCTTTCCACAGACACTGCAGCATCAGTTCGATCCCTGGCCAGGGAGCAACCCAATGGTGCAGCAGACCTCTCCTAACTCGCCCGCTGCTCCCCTCAGCAGTGTATTTCAGTCGATCTGCCTGTTCTGTTCCCCACTCTGTCTCGGGTAAATCCTCTCACTCCCCCACACCTCTGGCCTGTACCCCAGTTCTTGTATACATAAATAAATAAATCTTTAAAAAAAATAAATTCTTAAAAAAAAAATCTTTCCTCCATCAACCTGACTGGCTAACAGAGAGCCCATGGTTTGCTTCCTTCGCACCAGCCAGTATCACCAGGTTCACATGGGAAAGGCTACAGGCGTGGCTAAGTAGTGGCTTTTGCCAGTACATGCTTACAGGTCAGAAACCTTAGGATTTGCTGTGCTCGTCCCATAAAAATCCAAGTGCCCTGGTGCCCCATTTTTTCTTACTTCTTCCTTGCCTCTCAGCTGGGCTATGGGGGGGAGGAAACAAATGTTGAATTTATGACACAACCGTTTGGTGGGGCCGCCCCTGTCGGCAAGCTCTCCCACTTCAGCTTGTAGCAGGGATTCCTCTATCACTTAACTGTCCACAGCAAGCAGGCTGGGGGAGGGTATTTGCGCAGGTTGAGGCTGGGGCAATAGCATCTGGGAGCCTTCTGCTAACTTTCAACCCCAGTGACCTCTGCAGCTAATTTTTGTTTAATTTTTTGCTTATTTATTTGAGGTAACATTGGTTTACATAACTGCCTGTGATTCAGAGGAACAGGTTTAACCCTGCTCAGAGCTGCATCGCCACACCCCACCCACCCGAGAGCACCCATGTCCCTTTGTCATATTCCATTGAACCCCCTCCTCACATGTTCTCCCCTCTAGTGGCCTCAATTCTGCAGTCATTTCTAGACTTTGTTTTGCTTTAGTTTTGTCAATTTCTTAGTTTTGTTACTCTATATTCCACATATGAGTGAAATCACCCAGTATTTGCTTTTCTCCCTCTGGCTTATTTCACTTAGCATCATCCCCTCCAATTCCATCCATGGCAGAAGTTCATCTCTTTTTATAGCTGAATAGTATTCCACTGTGTACATGCACCACATCTTAATCCAATCATGTATAGTTAGGAACTTACTTAGCTTGGCTCTTATAAATAGTGCTTCTGCAGCTTTTTAATTAAGTCAACTCTGGATCGATTCAATTGGACATTTCCCTGGCTGATTCTCTGATTTCACCAGTAGCAGAGTTATTATGGTCACAGTATCAAAAATTTGTTTTCCTAGTCCTATGAGGGAGGTCTCCATAGCATTGGAGAAATCTAACTTTCACGCTTTATCTTTGTAGGGCACTTTTTTTCACATCATCACATCAGACCCTGAGATCCTCAAAACAAGCCTGTGAGTCAGACCTCCAGTGAGAGCAGTGTGTGGGCATCATGGAGACAATCTCCATTTACATCCCATAGGTCCAGGTCTGGCTTCCATGCCTGCTTCTGGCACGGCCGGTAATTACAGGAAACATCTAGATTTTCAGAGCCTCACTTTGTTCATCTGCAAAATGGATGCGATAAAAGTCCTCCAATGAGGAAGCTGTGAAAGCATTTTGCTAGCTGCCTTATATTCTTATATTCTTATATTCTTTTGTGCATTTAAATCATGATCAAGGCAAGTCAAATATCCATATTTTGCAGATTTGGAGGCCAGGTTCAAACAGGTTGGTAGAGTTGGCAACTGAAATGGGATTTTCCCTTTTTCTTCATCAAAAAGCTGTCTTTCTATATAACTCATGGAGGATAAGCGTCTACCTTGTGTTCTTAAAAGAACCGTCTTTCCTAACAGTAACAAAGAGGAGGCCAGATAGAGAGCCAGGAGCAGGACAAAGAGAAAGTGGTGCAGACCTTGGAGATAAAGAGAATTCCAAGTAGCTTAGAAGGGTGAACTTAGCCTGGGCTAAAAAAGTCACAGCACAGTGACCCCTTGATTAATAATGAATCCTCAGAAATGGTATTCCTTTTGAATAAGGCCAGCGGGATTAAAAGGAAAAACCTTGATAAATCCCATGAAGTCAGAGAGGCGGGTATTACCAGACTTAACAGTGCTTTGCCAGCAGGCCAGGCAGCAAGCCAGCCTGGGAAACAGTGTCCAAGACCTTGATGATTCACTCTGGTTCCCCACCCCCTGCACCCCCGGCTGCTTGTTCTACCCCATCCCTCACTCTTTGTGGGGCGCCCAGGCCTCTGGATCATAGAACTTTTTGAGATTAGCAGAATAATATAGACTTGGAAATTAGCACATTTTCTTGATTTGTCATCTAAGGAGAATATCGTGTAGTCTAAGAACTGCCTCAACCAGAAATTGTTGTCTCAAATGTTCCTTATGGAGGGTGAATCACACACTTTATGCCTGAGGAGTGGAGGGACTTGCACAGAGTAAGTTCTGAAATAGTACTCCAGGTCAGGGCTCCCCTGAGAGGCAACTCACAGGGAAATAGAATTGGAGCTAATCAGAAGGAACATGTCCAGTGAGGCCTCATGGACAGCAGAACTGGGGTGATCAGACATTCAAGGCCCCTTTCCTGGATTGGTTTAGGGAACAATGAACTGGTTTAAGGGACTCCCAATACTGAGTCTTCACTGCCTGGTTGGTCTCCTTGGCTCAACTCACCCCTTCTGGCCCTCTCCCCACAGCACTGTGCAGTGTCTTCTCATTCCCCTCCAGTGGTGTCATTTCCTTCTTATGCCCCAGATCTCTAAGCACTTGTGATAAGTTACACTAAATAGATGTTTGTGTGGAGTAATAACTCCACCTGGGTCCTGTGCTACGATGTACTGCAGACATGCTTTCGTGGGTCTATGCAATGTTCTCAAGATATTAAACATTAGGAAATTTCACATAGAAACCGACATGCCTTCATTTCCTTGAAAAATCATTGAGTTTACAAATCCACATGACCACAAAGCCGAGTTCAGCAAGAGGCTGCCCCCTTTAGTTGAGATTTTAAGGTCCTGGGTATTTCCAACTAACCCTGCTTTATTCTCTTTTATTACCACCTCCTATGAGCATTTACGTGCAAGCTTTGATGTATGCCTTTTGTTTTATTCTTTTTTTTCTCTGTATATTTCATATTAACCTCATTATTTAGTTAAATTTAATTCTACACTTGGATTTAGGGGCATGTGTAGTGTGGGGGAAGGTGTTCTGGAAAAGATGTCCTCCTTTCTTCCTTCTTAAAAAAATTATGACAATATTTAGAGACCTTGGTTTACCTGAATGACCTTCTTATATTAGGAAATATGTAAAAATGTGAGCGGAGGTTTTTTTTAGGCCGATGGACACAAACTCATACATTGACAATTACAAAAGTTGTGAACCTTCAGTTAAGTTTGTGGGTGTGGTGGGGTGGTGGGAAATCTGGGCTAACAGTTAAGAGATTTGCGCTCCACATCTGACTTGATCTGTATTTAGATGAACGAGCTTCAGCACTTCTACCTATAGAACTCATTTTGTCATCTGTGAAATGAGCCTGTTGTTTTAGATCTGCTTTTCTAAAGAGTGTTCCACTCAGCATTAGAACATTAATCTCAGGAAATATTAATCCTTACTCTTATGCAGATATCTTCTTCTACAGCCAATTCATTTTGTGAAACACTGGGGTAGGTGAAAATAAACAGGTTTCTTTATGGTGGGACTTCCCAGATATTTTAATATGCTAATGTTGCAAATTTCTAAGAATAAGATATAATATGCAATATTTTTCCATTTATTTATATACGTGTCTGGTTTTTTATTGAAGTGACTTTGCATTACAACACTTTAAGTTTCAGGTATGTATCATTATTAACTCATGATTAGTAACATGCTTTTCAAATTTGTTTGACTATCAAAACTCATTTCATTTAATTTTGCAAAAAGTATCTCTAAAGGCTGTGAAGCAGCCTTTGAGAAAACCCAGTGAGGGATGCAGAGTCTCTTTCTGACTTGACCTCAAGTATGTAAGATGCATGTAAATGAAAAGTGGTCAAGAAATACATCTTTATTTTTAGTTGGATTTGTTCACAAAACATTGAGAGCATCAATCTTCTTTAGAATTCTGGTGTGTTCCTGAGAATATATTAAAAAAAACTCTCACCAGTGTGAGGACTGAGAAAGTGTAATTTTTTTTTTAAATTTAAAGATTTATTTATGCATATAAGAACTGGGGTACAGCCCAGAGATGTGGGGGGTGAGAGGATTCACCAGAGACAGAGTGGGGAACAGAACAGGCAGACTGACTAAAGTACACTGCTGAGGGGAGCAGCAGGCGAGTAGGAGAGGTCTGCTGCACCATGTGGGTAGCTCCCTGGCCAAGGGATTGAACTCATGCTGCAGTGGACAGCTTCATAGGTTATGTCTTAACCCCTTGCACCACCAGGGAGGCCCAGAAAGTGTAAATTTTGCATGTATTGGCAGAAGTGCCGGGACTCCTGGTCTCTGAGCACATGGCCTGAAAGAGCCTTACATAGTCCCTTAACTTGTACTGTTGTCCTCTGATTTAGGTTGAGAAATTCCACACTTGGGTAGCAATTTTTTATCAGAAAATCTGGGGACAAATTACATCACATAATGTCTGTGTGAGTCTGTGAGGCACAGCTAAGAGGAAAGTAAAGCATTTGCAGCTGCTTCCAATCTTTCTTGAGTTCGTGGTTTTCAGAGATGAGGTATCCACACTCCTATTCTTCCAACCCCGCCCATGCAGAAACCTTTCCCCCATTCCCCTGGTTACTGGCTCCTTTCTACTTAATTCTAACTTCTGTCATCAAGTTCAAATTCTACTATGGCCCACCTTCCCCAAAATTACAAACAGTAATGCATCTGATTTTCTCTGGTTAGGCCTTTTCTTTCTAGGGAACATTGTTCCTCTCTGTTCCCCATGCTGGGATCATGGTGACCTTATGCTGCAGCGGGGTAGGAGCTGCCTCAGGTGACACAGAAGAGTCGTGTTAAGTAGCAATATTAGAAGGGTGGCAGAGTAGATGTGGGATGTGGTGGTGTGGGATTTATCCTGATCAATTATGTCAGGAAGTCGTTAGATTAGCTCTAGCAGGAAGACAGTGCCATGTCAGCATCAACCACAGATAAGAGCCATTCTGCCAGGGATGGGGAGGAAAATGGATCAAAACAGGGGGAGAGAAGAGCACAAAGGACTATGGTGATGGTTCACGGGTGAACTGGTGGTGAGAATTTTACGGGAATACACAATGATGTAAAAGATATAAAGATAAATTATAAAAATAAACAAATAAATATATTGAAACATGGAGGCAAATGCTAGAAGAAACAACAAACTTGAAAGCGATTTCTTCTGAAGGGTGGGACCAGGTGATGGAACTCAGCCATTTATATAATAACTCTAGGAGGCGAGTTCTGCTACTGTTCCTACCTTACAGATGCCGAAACTAAGACCCAAGGACCCGCAGGCGACAGTGGCAGAGCGGGATGAAACCCAGGCGGCCCCTCGGGGCTCCCTGCCACGCCCCAGGCCCCACAGAGTTGCTCACCTGCACTGCCCAGGGCCTCCTCGCAGCTCTGCCACAGCCCCACGTGCAGCCCGCGTGGGGTGAACATGTCCCCCGTCTCCCAGACGTACTGGACGGCCTGGCTCCCGCTGTCCCGCCCGTCACCGCCACCGCTGCCCTCACCGAATGGACACTCTGCAGTGCTCGCGGGTGGCCCTGGCACAGCGCCTCTGCCACCCGCCGGGTCCCCTCACACCAGTCACTGCTGCCCAAGGCGGTGGGGGAGAAGTCGAGGGCCACGGCGGTGGGTAGCAGGGTCAGCGCTCACCGCAGCCGGCCGGGGTCCACGGCAGTGGATCTCCTCCTCCCGCGCAGTGGAGGTGCCCACCGCTCCTCGCCCCAGCCCTGCCAGCTGCCACACCTGTCACCCTGACAGGCTACTCGCGTGTCTGCCCGGGGAATCTGGGGGCGCTCCAGCCCGTGGCCAGGCCTGGGGGGCCCCTGTGGCCTGAAAAGCTCCCTGAGAAAGGCGAGAGCTGGGGCGCGCTCCTCGGCGCGCTGGCCTCCCCAGGGTGTGGACGTGCAGGAGAGCGCCTGTTCTCTTTTTTGGTCTTTTTACATACGATAAAACTACCTTCTTAACTATTTTCAAGTGTCCAGGTAAGTTCAGCCCATTGTCCTGCGACCAGTCTCTCCAGCTCTTGATGGGGCTACAGGGAAGCCCTAAACCCTTTAAACACGGACCTGCTGCCCAAAGCTCTGGCAGGTGGCGCCCCCTGGAGGCCGCGGGGGAGGCTGAATAGTCCCTGGCAGGATCCCAACATAGTGTAGGTGGGGTGGAGACTCGAGAGGAAATACAGGAGAGACCGCAGGGGCAGCCCCCTTACAGTGTTTTCGGAAATTCAGCGTTTTCCAGGATTCAGCATTCTGGGGACAGTCATTCCTGCCCCCACCACGCTGATCTTCCAGAAGGCTGTTGGGGGCCTCTAAAGGCTGTGGAGAAGAGCTTTGTGATGCCAGAAAGGCATGGAGCAGGTTCTCTGTGGATTCCCGCAGAAGGGTAAAAGAGTTCTGGAGACCTCAGTGGCTTTTCAGGTTTTTAAGATCTTTCTACACCATTTGTGGTGAGGCGACCAGGTGCAGGGCAGGCAGGAGGGGTCTGGGTCTGGGAGGCCTGGAGGCCTGGCCGGGTCTGGGAGGCCTGGAGGCTGGTAGCCTCCTAGCGCCCAACAAATCTCTACTCTTTCTGGGCTCTTTGGCGCTCTCTTGTTATCTCTTTGCCCGTCTCTACCGCACTCTGCTGCACAGAACCTCTGCCGAGATGGTCCTGTGCAGTCGCCCTTATATGCTCGGTCTCTGGCTCAGGGGCCCACTCACGCACGCGCACACCACACGTCTGCATGTAAGCCCACAGGCATCCATTGCGGATGCTAATGGTGGGAGCACGGAAAAAAAAACCAACCTGATCACTTCCATTTACCCTGCGGGCTTCCAGCAGCCAAACTCAAAGGAGAAATGTACAAATGCTTTGCAAGTAGCTGAGTGACTGAAACTGTTCCCAGCTCTGCTGCTGTTACAGCCTGGCAGGCAAGGCGAAGACCCGAAATGGGCTCCTTGCTGAGCTGCATGAGTGTGGCCATTTGTTGGGTGGTTTGACCGCTGCAGCTGCTGTTTCGCATGTCTCTTGTCTGGTGCTGTGCTAGGACATCTCAGCAGCTCTGGTGAACACCTCCTATTGTGTCTTCTGCTGTGTTTGTGAGTCAGAACCGGCCTGTAGTCTGGCTGGCCTGTGCTTCAGGTCCGCAATAGGGGGAAGACAGAATCTTGGGACTTGAGAACACTGGACACTGCTTCCGGGAACTAAACGGCCATTTTGGGCCTCAGGAATGCTTTGTTTTTCCCTGGTTTGCTAAATAGATCCCATTATTGTTGTCCTCTGAACCTGAGTAGTCTCGCAATTGCACACATGGGTGAAGAACTCAGGCAGTGACTGGTAAACTATTTGGGCAGTGTCCTTGGCCAGTTTTAGTGCCCCTTGCTGCCCTGTATCACTCTCAGTAGCCTGAAGTCCCTGTATGTGCCCTGCCTGGCTGCCTGTTTTGTAGCAAGAGGAGTCACTGTGTTTTTTTTGTGATAAAACACGGCATCCACCCAACAGGTGGGGATGACATGTGTGGTGCCAAGTCCTGTCCCTTTAGAAAAAGGATGTTTTTGAGACATTCAAAGAGATGAGATAGAATATTTCACCAGGCTGGCATTTTCTTCACCAGATTGCAATGTGAAAGACAATCTTTAATGTGCAGTTATGGAACAGCTTCCCTTCCACATACGAAGGGTAGTCACTTGGGCACGGTGCTCCTCTGTGTCCCCACCTCTGCCTCTCTGCTCTCTGTCCCAAAGAGATGATCACGTGGTTCCACAGGCCATACTATTATGAGTCCATTTGTTCATTAGGAGCATTTTACTATTGAGGTTTAAAATCGTATCACATTGGGGTTTTTAAGATTTCTATGAGCTGATGCTCATCTGTTTTTCCCCAACCGTTCAAAATTCCTTTAGGTAAGTTAACTGGGGTGAGTGTTTATGGTTTAATTTGAATGGGAAAAAAATCTAAATAAAAACATGTTCCTCTCTTGCTGACCTATATTTCATACACTCAGAGAGATTGTCTTCCTTCTAGGTCCGCAGTTTGGGAGACTGCAAAGAGTTGGAAGAGAATGCTGGGAGCTGGAAAGGGGAGAATAGGGGAGAGAAGGGCCAAGCAGAATCTTTCAAAGGCACAGTGATAAGCCTGCTAGAGAAAAGGCAATCCCCAGAGAGTTATGTTAAATATAGCACCTTACCAATTTGCTGTGGTATGGCGTCTATGGCCAGAAGACTTGGGTACTCTGGTTTTGCCACTTACTGCTGTGTGGCCTTGGGTAAGTTGCCTAACCTCTCTGAACCTAAATGTTCTCAGCTGTAGGTGGAAAAATAATCATAGCCTCACAGGGTTATTGCAGGGGTGAATGCAATAGGATGTTGCAAAAAATTTTGTAAATGTGAATTGTGGGGAGAAAGTGCTAATAAGTCAGTAAGTGACGGATCATGAATTCCATCAAAGGGTCTTCCAGGTGGACTGAATGACGTGTTCAGAACAAGTGAGCAAGTGACCTCAGCATGTTGTTTTGCTCTTGTGTAGAAGAACTCCAATTGCTGATTGGGGTTTTGCTTCAGGCCCTGGGTCAGGACATGGTCTCTCACTGGCTGGGTAACTGTCTCTTTTGAAGTCTTGGAATAAATAGGACTCAGAGGAGGCCCTGACTTTGTCACTGGTGTCATCCCAGCCTGGACTAGCTGATTGCCTTACTGAGAAATATCCTTCCTCACCAACAAGACGCCCACCTCAGAGCTGACTCAAGGCCCACCTCCTCCTGCCAGCCATTCCTCAGTGGTTTGAACTCCTGTCTGTGGCACTCTGGCCTTAGGCATTCAGCAGGACATTGGGGGTAGAACCGACTGACCGCCTTGCTTTTTCTCCTCTCTGGCTCCACCAAGGAAGTGCCAGGAAGCACAGCTGACTTGGGGAAGGTCTGGGAAAAATCTCCTTTTGGGGGGGCCGGGGCGGGGGATGAGCCACGGCTGGTGAGAAAGTTTGGAGATTGAGTAGATCGCTCTAGACTGGTCCAGACGCTCCCGGCGCAGCGTGGAGAGGATTTGTGCAAACATTTCCTCATTGTACAAAGAGGAATGCAAGAGGAGGCCGCCTGCGGTCCATCTAGGACTGTTAGAGAAATGTGCCCGCACTTGTGAAAGTGCAGCGAGGAAGATGGGGCCTGGGAGAAGGAAAGTGAGGCCCCTGCTTGGCGTTCATGAGTTGTCCATGGGCGTCCCAGCTCCTCGGGGGGCCAGGCCTGATCCCTTCCACAGGAAGCTCTCTCTCTGTGTCCCTGTGAGGCCCTTCCTTACCTTGCTGCTTCTGGTTTCCATCAAGCAAGTAAGAGCAGTTTTATTGTAATTGTTGTTATTGCTATTGCTGTCATTATTGTTATCATGATTATTGTTGTGTATATTTTCTGATTATGGAAGCAATTTAGACCTGTAGCTATTTGGAAAATATGAAACAGTATTGACAAAAATGACCAACTATAATCCTAGCATTTAGAGGTAATCACTGCTCATATTTTGGCATATTCATATTATCCCCAAACCATTTTCTATGCATATTTTTTATGCAGCTGAAATTATAATGCATATAAACATTTTGTATCCTGGATTCTCCTTTACATCATATTATAAGCATTTTCCCTTGTCAGTGTGAACTTTGTAGAGAGCATTTAAAATTCTGTGTATATCTTCTTGTCTGCTTTTATCATTTCTTAGGTTGAGTATTTAGGTCAGATGGATAATGGTTGTTTTCCTACCCCCATCTTCTTTCTTTTTCCTTTCCTTCCTTCTTTCTTCCTTCTTATCATAAGCATAAAATGTTCATTGTTTTTTTTTTTAAATTTATAAGTTCCAAAGAAGTATAAATACAAACACAAATCACTGCAATCCCACCACACAAAATCACCCTCATTCGTATTTTGGGCCTTATATTTGTAGATATTTCCCTACCATTTACTTAAATATTGTTTTTTTTTTTTAAAACAAACATAGGTTCATACTATAAATATTATCTTATAGTCTGCTTTTTTCTTAACAAAATACACTAATAACATGAGCTTTCATTTTTATTGAACACTTACTATGCATTAGATTCTGTGGCAGGCAACTCCTTCATATTATCTTATTTCATTATGTCCCAGGGAGGGAACTTCTACTAATCCCACTTTACAGGTGAGAATGTTGAGGCTCAGAGAGGTGGAACAGTAAATATAGATGATATATAAAAGCTTCAAGGAAGCATTATAGTGTGTGCAATTATCCTCTTTCGTTGGGAATTTGATAGCTGCTCTTATTCTCATCCAAGGAGAATAGATTTTTACTCCTCTCTTTTCAAGTTTCCACTTTTATGCTGCGCTATGAAGAGTAGGATCCCTAGTCCTGATCATCTGAGTACAGAAAGCTTGAGGGAATGATTCACTCCTTTGGTTCATGGGAAGAGTTAGTTCTGTTTGTAATCTCAGAATTCGATAGATAAATCTCTTCTGCCCCTTTTTGGGAGGGGTGTGGTGCCAGGTTTCAAAATCATTCATCGTACCAGGCTTTCTTTGGTGCTAATCTGGGACCAGACAGACAGAAACCCCCTATCAAATTCTACACATCCAAATTCTCCCAGAGGCTGCCTTCATGCCCAATCCATGGTTTCATGGAATTCTTGCCATAGTGGCACCTTCTTAGTAACTGACCAGAATATTCCTGAGGAGGGTAGGTGTTCCTGGCCAGTCTCCTGGCCCAGGACTTAATCAGTTAGTGGCAAGACTGTTGCAGAGATAGTCGATATAGATACTCCTTCTTGCTTCACTTCTTTGAATTATTTCTTATTAAAATTGAATATAGTCAATTAATTGTCTGGGCTTGTTCATCTTCTCTCCACAGCCGTGTGTTGATACTGATACAAGCACTGCTGAGTCACTTTGCATTTGCTCATAGATTATCTTATACCCCATAACAAACCTCTGAGGAATGTGTTATTACTTAACCCATCTTACAGACAGGGAAATGTAGTTCCCTAGGAGTTAAAGGCTGGTCTGCGATTGTGTAGCTCCTGCACAGTGGAGTCACTGTGTTTACCCAGGGTATTTGAAGTTCTGTGTTCTTTCTTCCCTAGCATCCCTTGGAAACTGTTGGGATATGAATATTTATACATTACAACAGCACACTCTGCAGTGTCTCAGGCGGGCTTATGAAGCTGACCAAGTCACACCTTGGCCCTTCACTCTGGTATTTTCATAATCAATAATGTGCCCGTTAGAGGTGTCCCCTCCCCCTTTTGCCACCCAAGTCTGTTTTCAGAACTTTTTCACTCTGTCTGTCCTGCAGTGTGTGTCTGTAACCCAGAGGACCCTCCTCTTGATTCTCCACCTAAAAGCTCATATTCTTTCTCCAGATGTTTATATTATAAGACTTTGCGTTGACGTTCATGATGAATTTTGCTCATAGACATGTTCCCTGCCTGGAATATAAATGACTGTGGTGTATTCTCTGGCAGGAAGTCTTCATAAAATCCACTTAATGAGAAATTCTCAGGAATAGTTTAGTTTCTAAATCAAGCAGGGAAATAGTGCTATCTTTCGCTCTTCTCTCTTCAAACTCATTTAAGTTAATTGGCAGTTGCTTTGGCATCACAAAAGTAAACTCTCTAATGTTCTTTGAGAAGGGACCTTGTGACTTTTTCATACATTGCTGATGAGAATGTAAAAAGGTACATATTTTTAAATTAAAAAAATGTTGGCAAGGATAGTTTGGCAGTACATTATCAAAACCCTTTAAAAATGTGTATACTCTGTGACCCAGAAATTCCAATTCAAAGAACTTCCCCTAAGAAAATAAGATGTGCTCAGATGTGTAACTATGAATATTTTCATTGCAGCATCATTTATATTAGCAAACATCTAAGACAATTTAGATGTTCAAAGCTAGAGGATTTAAAAAATAAATTATATCATGAATTCAGAGAACATTATGTTGCTGTTAAAATGGTGTTCTAGAAGTTCTTGAAATGGAAATAGAGTCACAATATATCTCCTAGTGAAAGAAAGGTTACAAAACAATGTGACTTCCTTTTTGATTAAAATAAAAAAGTAAAGGAAAGTGGAAAGAAAAAGGATGTTTGTGTGCAGAGAGGAATCTGGAAGGAAATGATAATTTCTGAGTAATAAGACTATGATTCCACCTTCCCTGTTCTTGTTTATCTGCAATTTATATTTTGTTTACAGTGAAGTGTATTACTTCTCTAACAACAAATAATAAAAGATTTATTTAAAGCAGGTCAGCAGAAGCCTTTTTGCCTTAATCCCTTCTCAGCTAAGTTAATCACTGATGCTAGTTGCCGGTGCCAGGGAAAGTGGGGTCAAGTTCAAGCTGGACTTTTCCATTTAGAAAGCATCTGCTCATGTATCTCCTTCCCTCATTACTTTGTTTAGATCTGGTTGTGGCTGAACTTAGATTTATGGTTTGTGTTGGTACTTTAGGACTTGTCTTTAGGACAAGTACCTGGGAAAACAGTTGGAATTTGTCTGACTCCCCTCAACCTACCCAATTCAGCATTTTTTGTTAATTCTGTTCTTGACCCTAACCATTAGTCATGGCAAAGACATGGGGAATGGGCGAGCACACATATATGACTGATTTTATAGTCTCTTCTTCAGCCAGCTGAGGTCTCTGATATAGCCAGCTTTTTATCCAAAAAAGGGTCTTGCTTTGGTGACTTGGGACATTCTGGAAGTTTATGATTTGGTTGTCAACTTATCTGCTGAATTTGTGAAAATAATATAGAGTCAGTTGTGGTCCCATGAGAATGTTTCTTTAAAGATCCTAATGTGCTAATAAGCTTCTGTCTTATCTTTTGTGCTATAACTCAGAGAGAGATGTTATTAATGGAGACTTAAAAGTCATTGGAAACTGAAATCAAGGGCTTACAGCCAATTACTTCATCATCATTATTACTTATTGGCTAACTCCATGGTTCCAAAGTTGTGTGCTAAGATGCCACAGGGTACCACTGTGAGCACACGGAGGGGGTCATATTTTAATTTCTCAAGGGGAGCACAGTGATCATAGCATCTGCACTCACTGTACAATTTACTAGCTGGAGGTACTTCACAATTTCAACACACATTCTTCCTTTTGATGCTGTTGTCTGTTTGCAAAGCTAGGTATTCTGCAGTTGCTATGATAAAAAGCAAGTACCACACAGATGTGATCTACCTAGTTCTCAGGTTTGAGAAGTTGTGCAGTCCCCTATAGGCACTAAGCTGTTAGGATATAAATACTTATTAAGGTGTTTGTACTTTCCTACCTAATAAATGGGACTTTGGAGAATTCTTTTGGCTTTTTTCCATGGGTACTGCAGAAAAATTGCTGAGACACTAAAAGCACCACGAATTGGTCTAACGATGACTATATTGGTGCTTCTTTTAAAAGTTGGTTATGGGCCTCCCCTGGTGGCGCAGGTGGTTGAGCGCTGTGCTGCAAAGCTGTCTGCAGCCTCTGCAGTGCCAGTTCGATCCCTGCTGGCCGGCGAGGGTCACATGGCACGCAGACCTCTCCTGTCGTGCCTGCCACTCCCCTCAGCAGTGTATTTCGTCAGTCTGACTGTTCTGTTCCCTGCTCTGTCTGGTGAATCCTCTCACCCTCCCGCACCCCGGTTCTTGTTTAAAAATAAATAAATCTTTAAAAAAAAAAATAAAAGTTGGTTATGTGATTCTTTGGAAAAATGCAAAAGAACTACTCACAGACCCCATCATAGATGCTGGACAGAGAAAGGAGAGGGTGGATTAGACGAATCATGCAGGAAGTGAAAATTACCTACCTATTTGACTCAGAGGTATTTTTGTTTGTTTTGCTCTGTGTGTGTGTGTGTGTGTGTGTTTGGATGCAGTTTGTGACTAGGTAGCATCTTCCCCATTGTTATACCCTTCCTATCTCATTCTTTCATGTTATCTATCTGGCCCCAGAATGTGCTTGAGTCTATTATACCTTGCTTGAGAGACAAAAATCTCAAAGTCATCTGATCAACTGGATGACCTTAATCCAGTTCACTCTATCCTTTCCTGTGCCATTCCTCTCCTCCCACTCCACTATTGTACCTTTGTTTCTTTAGCAAGAAAATGAGGGCAATAAATCCTGCCTATGCTAGAGACTTGTATTCTGAGGTGTAAGGCATACCTCAGCCCTCAAGAAACTTCTGGGGCAATGAGGGAATGACGAACAAGCCTCCCGTACAAGACAGTACATGAGGGATGTGGGGGTCACTGGCATATGGAGTCTGAGGGCACTGAGGGTGAGGGTCACTAGTACAGAACTGCAGTGAGGGAGATGGTCAAGAGTGGCCAAGGGTCATTAGGCTTGAGTGAGTTTTGTGTGATGAATAGGGAGTGAGCAAGTCAAAAGGAGGTGGAAAGAGAGTCAACAGGAAGTGCAAAGATGTAAAGGTGAGGGCCTCCCCTGGTAGCGCAGTGGTTGAGCGCTGGGCTGTGAAGATGCCCACAGCCTCTGCAGTGCCGGTTCGATTCCCGGCCCCTGGCGAGGGTCCCACATGGCGCACAGATCTCTCCTGCCACACCCGCTGCTCCCCTCAGCAGTGAATTTCGTCGGTCTGCCTGTTCTGCTCTCCGCTCTGGCTCTGGTGAATTCTCTCACCCTCCCGCGTGTCTGGCTGTACCCAGTGCTTGTATAAATAAAATAAATAAATCTTTTAAAAAAAAAAGATGTAAAGGTGAGAAACAGCAAGACTAGTGTTCAAAGACCGGGGATGGAGGTGATGGACATGTTCAATTTCAAGTCAATGAGCCATGAGGGTTAGACTTTAGGCAGGAAAGTCCTGTGATGATGGCAGGGGGAGGAGATGATAGAGGGGAGACTGTGGCACTCGATCAGAGACCAGAGGTAGAAGAAGTGGAAGCAGGGTTGAACAGCAGAGAAATTCAGGAGGACAGAATCTGGTGCCTGGCTGGATGTGGGCATGGAGAGGGTGGAGGGAGGAGTTGAGGACAGCTCTTGGTTTTTGGTTGTGACTGAGAGGACAATGGTCCAAAGCACTAAGGGAAGCAGAAGATGATAGGGTTAGATCTCATTTGACTCTCTTTGCCAGCTGATTATATAATTGCTCTATCTTTAGCGGATTCTAAGTTCTTTAAAGCAGAAACTGTGTCTTATCTTTTTCATCTCTGTATCACCTTCAATTCTTCCCTAATGGCACATAATAGGTACTCAATGAAGATGAGTGAGTTGAAGAACAGAAATCCCTTTTAAAATGAAAAGAAGTGGTACAGATATATAATTAGAAGTTTTAGTCTATCTAATTATCTGGGGAGCCCAAAAAGTATGTGCTGTGTTTCCAGACATCTCTGGGACGGGATAGGTAATGTCAGGAAAAATATTTCAAGACCTCAGTAAATAGCCCAAGACCTGGACCCACAGGTACATGGGCAGGGAACTGTAGACCTCTGCAAGTCAGGAGACTCAATGTGGTGTGAGAGGAATCTGGGCCCTGTCTGACACCGTATTGAGTCTCCTTAGTGGGATGCTTCTCACTTTCAGAGCTAAATAGTCTTAGGAACCTGCAATCACTCATCTGGGAGGGTGTAAAGCATCTTACATATTACATCAATTGAAATGTCAATCTTACTTGAAGATTTTGAAAAAAAATTTAGATATTTTATTAAAAGCAACATTAGATTACGTAGTAAATGTAAAATTTGTGTGTATTTTTAAGATAAAGTGTAAGATGCCGAAGAAATTCTGTTTCTTAGAGCAAGCTATTACAAACACATTAGTGGGAAGCCTGAGAATCATGGTGTGTGATGAGATCCAGGCCTTTGTGTTTGCAGCTAATCCAGAGTCACCAGGTTTGGTTCTGTTTAGGTTACAGGATCGCTCCTGGAGAAGACAACTCAAAAGTGGATTCAATACAAAGAGCAGTGTCTGAGAGACTTACTCAAGGAGCCTTCTGGTAAGTATATATATTAGCTATCTATAGCTGTGTAATAAATTACCCTGAAGGCTAGTGTTTAAAATAGTGATTAAAGGGCCTCCCAGGTGGCGCAGCGGTTGAGCGCTGGGTTGCGAAGCTGCCCGCGGCCTCTGTGGCGCCGGTTCGATCCCCGGCTGCTCCCCGGCCACTGGAGGAGGGTCCCACATGGCGCGCAGACCTCTCCTGCCTCCCGCTGCTCCCCTCAGCAGTGTGCTTCGGTCCTTCTGCCTGTTCTGCTCCCTGCTCTGGCTCTGGTGAATTCTCTCACCCTCCCGGCTTCTGACTGTACCCAGTGCATGTATAAACCAAACAAACAAATAGATAAATAAATAAGACATGCCTCTAGAAAATTAAAAAAAAAAAAAATAAAATAGTGATTAAAAAATGCATTATCTATCATAGTCTATGGGACAGGAGTTCAGACAGGGTCCGTTGGGGATGGCTTGTTTCTGCTCTCTAATATATGGAGTGTAGTTGTAAGATTCTGTGACTGGGGGCTGGAATCATCTGAAGGTTTGTCCCCATCATGCTTTTTGACTGACACTTGTTCTGAGCTGAGAGACTTCCAGCTGTTCCCCTCTCCCTGAGATTATTCCCTCTGCCCAGTCAGGCAATAATCAAAGCTTGATATCTGTTAAATAATCATCTTGCACTTCGGGGGATCCTGCTTTCTGAGGTGACATAAGGTAGGTGCTCTTTAATTGGAGCCTGCCATGAGCAACATAGTCAGGTGAGCATCATCTCCCACAGACCAGGTATTGATACCTGGAAGCCAACTCCACAAGGTGGTCTGAGCCGGGTCATAACCTAGTAGAGCTGCATTTGTAGGGACCTGGTGCCAGCAACCTGGCTGCTCATCTCAAGTGGCCGCTGAGTTCTAGGCCAATAGGAGCAGATGGTGGGTATGACACTTGTTTTCTGGAAGGGAGGAACTTATATTATGGAAGTTTGGGACCTAACCTGAAGTCCCTTCATTTGACTCTTTGAGAACTATGAAACTGAAGCTTACGTTGATAGCTTTTCTTTGGCAAATACCAGGGTGGAAATCACCTCCTGAGCTTGAGACAGTCCAGGCATTCCATAATTTTCATTGGATTAGTCTTCAGAGAAATAGAATGAAGTAGTGTTCATGTCGGGTGCACGTGATGAAAAGCCTCAGTTCTTCAGATCCCCTTTTATCCTCTGGTCAATTTGTACATTTCACAGTCAGAGTGTTCCAGAATCTAATTGGTAAAGATTTGACAATTATTCAATTGTGGAATATGAGTTGCTGGTGGAAACTCCAAGTTCTCCTGACCCTGAGTTTCTGTGAGAGTTCAGTTCGTATAAAATAAATCAAAATCATCGTGACGTGCACATTGACATACTGGACTGGACCACTGCCAGAGGTCAGGTTTGGGAAGACAAAGCCAGTGTTTGTGGATTCATTAGACATTTCTGTCCTCCTCATATTGTTCCTCATCTTTGACCATCTGGAGACTGGGGTCTCACAAGCAGTTCCCAAGGGATGCCCAAGTACCAATCTGGACAGGTTGTACCAGCTTCAGATGCCAGGAAGGCAGGCTCTAGACTCTGGACTCTGGGCTCTGTCTGGGCTGCTCTGCCTTCATCAGGGGACCTCTAGTTCCAACACTGCTGTTCATTTGTACCCTCTTCTCTTTGCAGGCATATTTTGTAATGGGACCTTTGATAAGTATGCCTGCTGGCCTCATTCCTCTCCAGGAAATGTCTCTGTTCCTTGCCCTTCATACTTACCTTGGTGGCGTGAAGGTAAGAAGTCTTATATTGCTAATTGCTGAGGGTTCCTTAAAGGCTCATCTCACCTGCGTAGAACAACCCTTAGAGCAAGCATAGGTGATTTTCTCAAGTCCTCTCCTCCCACAGAATGTCCCTATGAAGCTGTCAGTATTACATCTTCCCTCTCTCTACTTCTCTTGTCTTCCTATGTCCAGATGGTCCATTACCATAGTAGTCTTCTTTTCTTTGAAGAATAGAGTAACCACAGGCCTGGCTACTGCAGAATTTGCTGCTGTGGGGATAAGAATTATCACCATTGTGGAGAAGAGAAAGGTTGGGATGCTCACATCCATTCAACTTTTGATTTGTCATATCAGGAGAAAGGATGTCAAAAGTACCCTTGGAATGGTATGGGAAGGAGGTACTGTTGAACTGGTGCTTTTAAGCCCCATGAGACTCAGATGGAGAATTCAATCATTTAGCTTGTTCCGATGCCACTTGTAGAAAGAGGCTGTTACTAGGAATCCAGAACAATAACCCACACCCACCTCCAGCAGACCAACCTCTTGGTTATTTTATTTTGGTTAGAATTATTCTGCCTTTGACTAAACACCAGCTAAGACCAGGCACAGCTTTTGTCAGGAAACATAAGTGTTTACAAAGTTTCAGGCAAAGCAAAATGATAATGGGTTTTTGAGAAGTGAGGTTAAAATACTTTTTACTTAATTTCAGTCCAATAAAACATTATGTCAGTTCAAAATTTGGTTTTGATTTTTGAGGCCTTGCTGCAAAGAGGGGTTTTCAAAGGAAGCTGCATTTCTGGATGGGAGAGTTAGTGATGTGTATAATAGAACTGTCCTCTGGTGAGATCCAGTTGGAATCAACCCAGGAGGTATGAGGATGTGATGTTTAGAGAAGATGGAAAGAAAGATACTAGATTACTTGCTGGGCCAGATGGGTCTGAATGATTCAGGCAAATAGTCCCTTTAGGAGCCAGCTCAGTGAGGTGGAAGGAGTGCTGGACATGGAGTCAGAAGCCTTAAAGGTAGACCATAAACCCTATTTTCTCTCTGTTGATAGCTTTTTTAAAATTTTTATTTATTTTTTTAATTTTATATATTTTTACATCATTTTTAATTTTTGCACAATGTATGCATTTTCATCTTGGTTATAGTCCCCATACAATTTCCACCCCGCCCCCCCTTGTTTCAATCCTACTCCCTCCTCTCCCCCCGCCCCGCCCCGTAGTGTGTCTCTGGTTTATAGTTGCTTGTTGATTTTGATTTTTACTTTATTATAATTAGCCTTTTTCCTGGTCCCTTATTTAGGTTTTCTAAATTCCTGCTGTGAGTGAGACCATCTGGTATTTTTCTTTTTCTTTCTGGCTTATTTCGCTGAGCATGATCCAATAGCATATGAAAAAATGTTCAACATCACTTGTAATCAGGGAAATGCAAATCAAAACTACCATGAGATACCATCTTACACCAGTGAGAATGGCACATATTAAAAAAATTAGTGACAACAAATGTTGGTGAGGATGTGGAGAAAAAGGAACTCTCCTGCACTGCTGGTGGGAGTGCAAACTGGCCCAACCACTATGGAAAGCTGTATGGAGATTCCTCAACCTGCTAAAGATGGAACTTCCACATGATCCAGCAATTCCACTCCTAGGTATTTACCCAAAGGACACAGAAACATTAAAAGGGCACCGGCACCCCTATGTTTATAGCAGCACTATTTACAATAGCTAAGCTATGGAAACAACCCAAATGCCCAAAAATAGATGACTGGATCAAGAAGATGTGGCATATAAACACAATGGAATATTACTCAGTTATCAAAAAGATAAACTCATGCAATTTGCAGCAACATGGATGGAGCTGATAGCTTTTTTTTTTAAGATGCCATTGGTTTATAGCACTGAATGTGATTCAGAAATATAGGATCCTACCTTTTCAGATATATGTTACTACACCACTCAAGTGACCCATAGTCCTCCAGCAAAGTTCATTGTACCCCCTCCTGGGTTTCCTCTCTACCCTTCCCCTCCCCACTCTGGAAGCCTCAGTTTTATAGTCAGATGTCTAGGGTTTGCAATTGATCTGATTTGTTTTTCTATATCCCGCATGAGTAGAACCATTTGATAGTTGTCTGTTTCCTTTTGTCTTGTTTTGCCTAGTATAGTCCCGCCAGTTCCATCCTTGTTTTCTTAAATGGCAATAGTTCATTTTTAATAGCTGCATAGTATTCCATTATATTCACATATATGTACACATACGCATACATACACCGCACATTCTAATCCACTCCTCTGTTTTTGAACACTTAAGTTGTTCCCCTAACTTGGCTTGGAACACATAAATGGTTACACTTATCAACATAGGAGTGTATATATACCTTTGAGTTAGTGATTTTGCATTCTTTGGATAGATACCTAAGAGTAGAATTGCTGGGCCTATGGTAGATCTATTTTTAATGTTTTGAGAAGTCCCCATACTGTATTTCATAGGTCATGGACTAGTCTGCATTCCTACCAAAAGTGTTGTACACTTTTGTTCCTTTTTCCCTCTATCTTTACCAACACTTGTTGTATATGGTCATTTTGATATGGGCTATTCTCACTGGTATGAGACGGTATCTCATTGTGGTTTTGATTTGCATTTCCTGATAAGTGATGATGAGCATTTTTTCATGTGCCTATTGACCATCTGTATGTCTTCTCTGGAGAGGAATACTTTTAGATGTTCTCCTTTATTGATTTAGTTTTTTGGTTTTCCTTGGTTGAGTTGTGTGAGTTCTTTGTACATCTTAGATATTAGGTCATTGTCAGGTGTTTGATGTGCAGTTGTTTTCTTCCATTCAGAAGGGTGTCTTTTCATTTTAATGATAGTTTCTTTTGCTGTCATAATCTTTTTAGTTCTATATAGTCCCATTTGTTTATTTTTGATTTTGTTGTCCTTGCTGTAGGAGTCCTCAAATACATCACTGTCTCCAATGTAGTGAAAAGTTTTGCCTGTTTTAGTCTGTATATTGTATAGTTTCAGGTATTATATCTGTATCTTTAATCCATTTTGAGTTAACTTTTGTATGTGGTGTGAGATAGTGGTCTAGTTTCATTCCTTTACATGTATCTGCCCAATATTCCTAATTTGAAGGAATTTTCTTTTGTCATATAAGTTTGGCGTGGGCTTATTTCTGGGCTCTTAATTCTGTTCCATTGGTCTGTGTGTCTGGTTTTATTCCAAATGGCATACTGTTTTGTTTTCTGTAACTACAAGTTTTCAAACTTGTAGTATAATTTGAAGTCTGGAAGCGTGATATCTCTATTATTCTTCTTTTTTTTTTCAGTCAGGATTACTTTGGCTATTCAGGGTCTTTTGTGGTTCCATATACATTTCAGTAATGTTCTATTTCTTTGAAGAATACTACTGAAACTTACATAGGGATTGCATTGACTCTGTATATTGTTTTAAGTACTGTGGTCATTTTAGTCAATGGGAACGTGTGTTTGGCAGGGAAGGAGACAGTGAGTGCAAAAGTCCCATTTGGGGAGCACATATGGTGTGTTTTACAAAGAGCAAGGAGGCCAATGTGGATGGAGCAAAGGGGAGAGAGAAGAAATAGGAATTACATTGGCGAGAATTGGGGACTAGATCTCTGGAGCTTTGTGGGAGGCATCTAAGAACTCTCACTTGTTTTCAGAGAGTCCTGGGAAGACTTTGAGCTGAGATGACTTACATTTTATTCAACTCACTCTGATTTCTGGGTTAACTGGCATGGTCTACACACCATGAGTCTTCTGTGGCCACCCAATCCACACACCATGAGGGGAAAATGTAAATGAGAGATAATGGTGGGTGAAAGCGGTGGTCAAATTCTACATATATTTGAAGTCAGAAGACAACAGTCTGGGCTGATGGACCTGATGGAAAGAAACTGAAAGAAAGCAAGGATGACTCCAAATTGTTGGGCCAGAAAATTAAAAGATGGGCTTACTATCAGCAGAGGCAGGAAGTTAGGTGAGTGGTTCAGGTTTGAGGAAAAGATGATGAGTTTGGTTTGGAGTGTGTTGTTTGAGATGCCAGCTGGACACCGCTAGCAAAGCTGGTAGATGGATTCCATCTATCAGTGGAATCCAGTCCATCGATGGAATCTATTCCATCGATTCAATTCAGCAAATAGTTACTGTTGGTCTATTACGTGCAGGGTCAGGATTAGGAAGTTCCAACAAATTTCCATTGCTCATATGCAAGTCCAGTCCCTGATCATCCAAGGAGGAGGACCTTTGGCAAGGGCTCCTAGAATAGATATGTCAGAGTCACTGGGGCCATCACTGTGGGCAGGGTGCTTTGCTGTCACCTGTGTACACACACACACACACACACACACACTTTAATTTATCTCTCTCCCAAAACTGTGGATGGAAGGTACCATCATTATCCCCAGATCCTAATGATGAAAACCAGACTCTCCAAGAATAGAAGGACTGAGCCCAGGCCCACAAAGCTTACAGACAGCAGAGCAGGCTTTGTGATGCCCACTTTTTCTCTTTCCTGGTTCCCCTTCTTATGCATCAGGAAGCAGTGGCACCACTGATCAAGCACCAGGAGCCTGGGGGTTGGCGTCTCCGTGCTGGGCTGCACCCTGGAAGCGTAGCAGTCTCTGACTCACCAGAGACTATTTCAGCTCCAGAGACTTTGGGTAAACACAGCAGACATTAGCAGATCATGGTGTATTATGAAATGTAGAGGTTTCCGTGTTTTGCTTTCTGTTCCAAATAAACAGTAAGGATGCTAATGAGCCCCCCGAAGGAAGTGAAAATCCCTTTTCCCTGGGATTTTCCACAATTCTGCTGCGAGAGCGGTGGCCTTACCACGTGCTCAGGGAACAGGCTGTGTGTTCTGACCTTTCCCCTAGAGCTGTGTTTACTTTCAGAGAGCTCAGGACGGGTCCACAGACACTGTTTGGCTCAGGGGACTTGGCAGACGCTGGAAAACTCCACAGATATTTGGCAGGATAACTCCGAATGCTTGGAGGACCAGCGCTTCAAAGAAAATGTGAGTGTGTTTGGGTTGGTGACAACACACCCCTGGGCCCAAGCCACCTTCCTTCAGGCCCTCGGTGGTCTGTCAGCTTTAGGGGCCACTCAAGAGCTCTCCCCCATCCTGTCTTCCCCAGACTCACCTAAGGCAGAGTCCACAGTCACCCAAAATAGTAACCCCAGTGGCAGCCTCTGAATTTCTTCTACTGCAAGGGTGAAAAGTGAACCCATAAGGGAAGTCAGTCTCTAAGGTTGGTCCTAGCCTTTGCATTTGCTGTTCCCTGTGCTGGAACACCTGTCCCTAACTCATCTGTGGCTTCTCCTTCTGATCCTTCAGGTTTCAGTTCAATGTCTCCTTCACAGAGAAGTCTTCTGTGGCCACCCAATCTAGAGTGGCCTCCAAGGTCATTCTCTACCACTTCCTCTGATACCCTGAGCACTCTCTGATGCTCTTTTGTGTTGTCATATTTCCAACTAGCCCCTCTTTAGAATGTAGACTCAGTGGCAACAGGATGACCTGGCAAGTCAGAGAGAGGTGAGGCATGGGGCCTGGCTGGAGGCCAGGCAAGAACAGGCAGGGGCCATTGCAGTAGCAGCCCAGATATGAAGAGAACACTAGCAGCAGTGGAAAAGAGGGAGGCTGGATTCACAGGTTACCTGGGTGGGGAAATGGTGGAGTCAGATGCTGGGTGTGGTTAAGTGGCAGAGTCAGGGCCAGCACAGCCTGGCTTGATGTCTGGCTTGGGCCCCTGAGGAGATTTGAAAGCTCCTCAATGAGACAGGATGCAGGAACTCCATGTCTTTCAGCTCTCCTGGGTTCTAGATTTCACTACCTAATTCTTTGTTCTAACTCAAGACTGTAAACCTCAGCCCACCCTCTGACCCCAGGATGTGGCTCACTTTTTTCATAATTTAGTTGGATTTCAAAATTCTTTAGCTTTCTTAAATCATTTTGATATTTTCCCATTAAATGCTAAACTTGTTTCAATAATGTTTGGGGAGGAGGGAAGGTAAGGGGTGCTGGTCTAGCAACACTACCTCCATGACTGAAGCCACATCCCCTCTCTGCAGGCATCCAAGTGTGGAGTTGGTAATGCTGACATTGCTCAGTGGGGGTGGATCTGAGAGGGGCAGTGGTGTGGACTGAGTCCTCCTGTCCTGGCACCATCAGTCACTCCACAGTGAGCATGATGGCATCGCTTGCCCTAGACTGACTCCTCTGGTCCCCTCCAAACAGAATGTCCTGCTATTACAGGACAGGGAGAGGGGCAGCCCAAACCCTGCAAACCTGCCTATTCTAAATGGGTTCTGCCATCCGCCGCATCAACACAAAACATATGAGACTTTAATGGGAAGGAACTTTAATAAAACTAGGAAACAATACAGGAAAGGCAAAGAATTTAGTTTCTAAATGAAGCACCCAAAGTTACCCATCCCCTAATGAGTAAAAGTCCATCAATATGGGATTGGCCCAGTGCAAGGGCCCAAAGCCTGCCACAAGTTTAAAGCATCTTCCAGTGGGGACCCACAGAAAAGGGTCAGAAACAACCAGACAAGCCCGGAAGGAAAAGAGCAAAATCAACATCAAGATAAAAGCTGCCATTGTCCCCTCCCCACGGGTCTCACCCACATCTGCGTCACCCAGTCCACGACCAAAAGACAAGCGTGTTTCTTCACATGTCTCTTGGCTCCATGTGCCTCCTCAAGGTCTCCTTCTGGCTCCATCCTGCTTCCTCCTTCCTCAGTCTCTTCTGCAGCTTCTTCTCTCTGCTCAGCTCCACCCTCTTTTTGGGTGGGGCAGGGAACCTGGAACCTCCCCCTTTCCTGGGGACCACCCTGTTACTCTGCCAGGTGGGGCTCTCTCTGGTCCACCCCTAGGGCAGTGAGCACAGTCTCCTTGTCAGTATGAGATTTTGGTGTCTGAGAGTAGATTTCCTGCAGTGGCTACTTGGGCTATTCTTTAAACATAGGTTTTATTTGACTTTCAAAAGTCAAAGACCTAGTTTTCTGTTTATTTTTTAAGGTAGAGATATAGATCTCTCTCTCTCTCTCTCTCTCTCTCTCTCTCTCTCTCAAATGCCTATAGATGTATAATGTGACTGGTAAATCGCAATACTTTCAAGGAGGTCTTTGAATAATTTTTAAACTGCATTAATACATTTAAGATATGAGATGCCTTAAATGTTTTAAATATCTGAAATAGTTGATACAAAAAGCAAGTCTAATTCTTAAATAATTCCTGTTCATTGACTACATCAAGCTCTTACAGGGAGTCTTACATTTTCTTACTGTCAATACCAGTTTCATTAAGTTTCTAATTTAAACTTAAAATCTAAAGGCAAATATTTATTGACCACACTTCATATTGGAATCACAATGTCAGCTTATTAGATCCTGTACTATACCAAAACTCTAGATAGTAACACTAATTACACACAGGTTATGCAAATAATTTTAAACCCTCTGTGTGAGGGTAGATGCGTGGTGATGCTGTATGAAATGTTATTGGTAGAATTTGGGTCTGGATATAAGATCTTCTTTATAAAATTCCACCTACTTTGCTGTGTATTTTAAAGTTTTCATAATAATTATTAAGAAAACAGGACAAGCTCTATATATGATTTTCACACAAAAATATTAACACATGTAATGACTTGATTAAGCCTTGCAAAGGTTAAGACCAAAAGATCAAGTTCTCACTAAGGAAACAAACTGGCCAACAAAGTAGAGGTTTCCCTCTCGGGAACCACAGTGCATGTATAGACAAAGGTTTGTTTGGCCTTGCTGTCAGTATCAGTGGTGTGGGTGTTCTAATGTAAAATTGGCTCCCTGCTCCCACCCACACTGATTTGCAATGATCTGCAATGTTTGCCAACTTTTGTGATGTAAATACTCCCACCACAGCCAACAAAAAGCTTTCAATGAGATATCATTGAAAGCAGTATAGGAAAAATATTCACCGGATACACCATTAGATTCATAATAACATAGCATAAATAATTGCAAGAGCATTGAAAAGAGAAGTGTAGAAAAATATTGAAGTGTGAGTTGAGTATTTATTACTTTTATTTTTAATATAATTTATTTTATTGTTGAATTTTTAGTTAAGCTTGCCTTTTACCATGACTCCTTCGAAAAGTAGCCAACAGGTGCTCACAAGCTATGTGACCACATGGCCAGATCTGCCAGGGTGATTTTTTTTTTTTCATTCCCACTTAAGGCCCAAGTCCATGTCCTTTGGGGGAGGAGGATCCATCTTCTCATATTCAAGATATTTCACTACCTATTTATTTGTCCTGACTGGAACCTGCAACCCCGCCCCCATCCTGGCCTTGGCTCATTCCTCAGAGCCTCATGGGAGTTGGCATGGCCCAGGCTCTGGTCTATGGCATCTCCCAGGAGGATAAAAATCTTCCATTGTGTCCTGCACATCTATAGGGAATTCTTGCTAAACCTCTGCTTAACTTTATCACCTGATTTAAGTTGGAAGAATTCTTTGTTTCTCATATAATTTTGCCATGTGATAGGTCATACTTCTTAAAGTTCTATGTATTATGTATGTATCTATGTGTTCATTTTAATTCTTTCAAGGTAATCTTTGATTAATTTTTGGTACCTCTGAAAGGTATTAAAGTGATACCTATGGTTGGATTGGGATATGGTTTCTCTCAATATTTTTGTTATGATACCAGAGGAATGCTAATTGCTTGCATTGAACTAAGTAAATTCTGTATGTTTATCTTCCCTCCTTGACTAAGCTACTTGAGAATAATGACAAAGGCATAGTTATAGTTGACCCTTGAATACCAGGGGTGTTAGAGATGCTGTCCCAAGGCAGTCGAAAACTGTAACCTTTGATTCCCTCCAAATTTAACTAATTGTCTGCTATTGATGGAAATCCTTTCTGATAACTTAGTCAATTAATACTTACTTTTTATTATAATATTTATTTTATATTTTATTAATATTTTATACACTTTATATACTGTGTTCTTAGACTAAATGAAGCTAGAGTAAAGAAAATACTTAGAAAATCAGATGGAAGAGAACATACATTTACAGTACTGTGCTATATTAATTGGTACCCTAAGTTTATGTCATCTGTTTATAAGAACATCCATATATAAGTGGGCCTGTGCAGCTTAGACCCATGTTGTTCAAGGGTTCACTGTATATCCAAAGAGCTCATGCCCCCAAATCTAGTACTGGCATGCACAGTAGCCTTTGCAATATAAACCCTGAACTAATGGCTTCATAAATTCTGAATCAGTAGGTCTGTGTGGTACCTAGGAACCAACGCTGGTGCTAACATTTCCCCCGGGAATCTAATGTGCTCTGAGGCTGGGAACAGAAGTGTTGAGAGAATTTTCTAGCAGGTGCAGTGCCGGCTGCCCCCTCTGGGCTTTTGTCTGCAGCAGACAGGTACAGAAGACAGGGACAGCAAAACAACTTTTTTTTTTTCTCCTGTGCTTTCCAAGACAGGAAATAAAGATTTCTCTCTTTAAAAAAGTGAGGACAAGGACATTGCTCCCCACTCTGCAAATGCCATATTTCCAAGAATTTCATACTTAAAAAAACAACTTCTGACCATGTTTACCTGTGTTTCTAATAGCAGACAGAAATTTTGCCCAAAAATGGCCAGTGTTAGTAAATCTTGACCCTTCAAAGTTTTGGCAAAAAAAAAAATGTTATTTTCTTCCAACTGACAGCACACTGGTGGTCCCTATAAACATGAAATGGTACTCCTTAAGGAAGTTTTATATATATATAGGTATCTTGTGTTTATGTATGTGTAGTGTATGTGCATGTGTGTACACATATGTACTGCACACGTGTGTGCATTCATATGTTTGTGTATAAGATTCATAAGCCTGTTTAGATTCCTTGGTATAGAATTATGTCTAGTAGTGTTGAAGTAACTTGTTATCTTGCCTTCCTTTAAACTGCTATTCTTTGCTATTAAAAAACTTTTAGTCTCAAATACAGAATTTATTGCTATATATAGTAAATAACTTAATATATGTAGTTTTAATGGTAGATTTTAATTTTCAATATAATTTATAATAATATGAGTAAATATATATCTATATCATCTAACATTTTATTTTGAAATGTTCAAACATATAGAAAAGTTAAATGAAACTTTTTTTTTTTTTTTATAGAGGCATGTTTTATTTATTTATTTATTTGTTTGTTTTGTTTATACATGCACTGGGTACAGTCAGAAGCGCAGGAGGGTGAGAGAATTCACCAGAGTAGAGCAGGCAGAAGGACCGAAGTACACTGCTGAGGGGAGCAGCGGGCGGCAGGAGAGGTCTGCGCGCCATGTGGGACCCTCCTCCGGTGGCCGGGGAGCAGCCGGGGATTGAACCAGCGCCGCCGCAGAGGCCGCGGGCAGCTTCGCAACCCAGGGCTCTACCGCTGCACCACCGGGGAGGCCCTAAATGAAACTTAAATGAAACTTAAACACTTACAGATCCACTGGCTAGATTCAAATGTGTTGACATTTTGCCACATCTGAGTTGCCACAAATTTCTCTATCTCTCTTCCTGAAATATTTGAAATTAATTTGTGGACATCATGAGATTTTACCTTTAAATACCAATTAGGTACCTCCCAAGATTAAGGACGTTTTAAGGATGTTATTCTACCTAATTACAATTCCATTATTCCAACTAATTAAAGTTAACAATACTTTCATGATATCAAAAAATGTTTCATCCATATTCAAATTTCCCCAGTATTCCCTCAGTTTTTATAGCTTTTCTTCCTTGAAACAGAATCTAAATCTGAAAATTGATGTCACTCACCATGTTAAAAGATTAAAAAAATGTGACCATGATTTTTCAATAGACAAAGACATCATTGAATGTCAAAGCATTTGATAAAGGTCAACCTCCATTCATGATAAAAACTCTCAGCTTATTGGAACAGAAGGGAACTTCTTCAATCTGATAAAGGAATGATAGGTTACATAATGGCCCCACAAAGATACCCATGTGCTAATTGCCCCAATCTAGGAATGTTACTTTATATAATAAAAATGACTTTGTTACTTTACACAATACAATTACTTTATATAAAGAGACTTTTTGATAGACTAAAAGGACTTTGATATAATAAAATGTAAGATTAAATCAAGATCTTAAGATGGGGAGAGCATCCTGGATTATCCAGGTGGGCCAAGTAATCATAAGTGACCTTATAAGAAGAGGGCAAAGGAATTAGGATCAAAGGAAAAGATAGAAGAATGGGAGTAGATATTAGAGAGAAAATGCAATATTGCTGACTTTGAAGATGATAGATATGATGACATGGGTGAATCTGGTCCATTTTTCAGTAAGGGACCCCTACCCTGTAAGGACAGCATTCTCAGGGACAATGAACCCGTCCTCATTCCCAATTGTCCTGGGCACAATTCTATATGTTGTGAATTCTATACATAAATCGTGGGCTGTGGGGCAAGTTGGGGATTAGCTCTTTCGAGAACTTTTCGCTCATCAAAGTTCTTTGGTCTCTAAGCTATGCCAGAGAGCAGACTAAGTTACTCTACTTGGATGTCAACAAAGATTGGGTTAAGCCAGAACTTTGGTGATCCTGGACATGGACTGGGGGTTGGAGGCCATAGCTGCATGGTTTGGTGGTCATGTCTGTTCTTCATCTTTGCCCAGGAGAAGCACCGTGACTTGCTGTCAACCTTGCAGCTGTTGTATACCGTGGGATACTCCCTCTCCCTTGCCTCCCTCTGCCTGGCTCTCACCCTCCTCTTGTTTCTTCGGTGAGTGGAATTTCTGCTGGCATGTGTTCGGGCATGTGTGCTGGGGTTTGCTCATTGGCTGCCTGTAGAAGGCAGTGGAAGCCTGGGCTGGATGACATCATGGATCATCAGAACTGGAGGGGATCTAAGAATCTCCAATCTGTCCAACTGTAGGGGCAGAGATGACACAGGGCAGGTTTTCTGATTCAGCAGACAGGGTAAAGGAGGAGTCAGAGTCCTCAGTGGCTTTTGCAGGTCTTTTGTTTAGATTTAGCAGGCACATGGCAGGTAGGGGTGCTGTGGGGCTGGGAGGCTGGCAGTCCTCCCAGCCCCCAGCAAATCCTCACTCTTTCTGGGCTCTCTGGCATTCTCTCTGCTTCTCTTCTTTTTCCTCTCAGCTTCTGTTTGTTCTTGGCTTCTGCTGGTGTCCCTGCAGATGCCGCCCTTATAAACTCAGTCTCTCAGCCCAGGTGTACCCACTTCAGGGGCCCGCCATCAGGCATGCATTCAGGACCACAGGGTTCCCTCATCTATCCTAATGGCGGGAGGGCAGAAAAGCTTGATACTTTTACCTTACCTACTCCAACCCATTTTGCAAGTGAAGGGGAAAAGGATAACATTGGTCTAGTGAGAGACACTGAATCACCCTAGGTCACAAAGCATTTCGAGAACTAGGATCCAGAACTCCTAACTCTATTTTTGCCTCTTTCAGATTGGGTTATCTTCCTAGTGCCTGACCTTGCTCTAATCATAATCAAACCCATACTACCAGAACCTGTTCTCACCACAACTCTACCAGACCCATCAGTTTTACAAAAGAGATTAAGAACCTCCCCAAAACAAACTAGGAATGATATGCTGGAATTTTAATCCATGGACTTCAATTAGCTATCAATCATTTGAGAACTTCCTCAGTGCCAGGCACTATTCTCAGCACATGCGTCATGCCATTTAAGTCTTATTCTAATCAGAATTACTCTGATCCTAATAGATTAACATTGTCATTGTCCTTGCTTTATAAATGAGTTAACTGGAACATGGTCAGATGAAGTAACTTGTCCAAAGTCACACAGAGGGTGAGTGATAGCACGGGGTCACAAGCCAGCAGTCCAGAGTCTGCACATTTTCACTTCCTTATGCTGACTTTCAGAATCCAAAACCTGAGTACATTTTGCTAAATCACAGTTTTAGAAATCAGGTGAGCTATCTATGGCCCACTAGGGAGGGCTCTAAGCCTGTCAGTCTTAGCCCATTCAGGAACATCACTGAGTACAATAGGACAGGATGAACATATGACACAGATGCAGGGGTCCTGGTTGGCAACCCTGGAGACCTTGCAGCTAGTGCCTGAGCAGCTCCCCACCTGGGCTCTGTGAACCCCACATCTAAGCCCTCAATCTCAGATGTTTTACAGTTCCTGAAACAGAATCATGACCACAGGGACAGCAATTCTTGAGCAAAGTTGGAAGACTACAGCCTATGCAGACTGCTCTCTGTGACCTCCTCAGTCCATTTCCTGAAGTCCCAGCACTAAAACAGGAAGAAATAACTGTCTGGCCTTGCAGGAAGTAACTTTAGCTGAGCTGGTTGACCAGATGTCCATTTTACCTCAGGCACTGGGAAGAGCAAGTTCTAATCTTGAGTATTCCTCAGTTTAGTTAGGGAGAGGGATGCATAAATCATAAAGCACAAGGACCTGTCTCAAATCCCTTTTTTGAAGTTAAAAAGTAAGAATAGCTCCAAAGTCAGGTGGAATAGGCAGTGATGGAAAGGGTCCTTTCACTGTGGTGAAGTCACAGACACATCACTTTATATCAGCCAGTGCATCATTTTACATCACCCACTCCAGATGAGTGAGGAGGAGATCAAGAGCCTTTATGTTCCAGGCTCTGTGGGAGCACTCTTCAACCTTTTGTTGATCGGATCCTTCTGCACCCTCCAAGGTCAGCGCTCTTATTGTCACAGGACTACAGAGTTTCTAGGTCTGAATCTCAATTCTACAGCTTACTGCTCTGGGACTTTGGACAGGTGACTGCACCTTTCTGCCTCAGTTTCCCCATTTGTCAAATCAGAACAATAATAGTACCTGCTCCCTGAGTGATTGTAAGGAGTCAGGACACCCACAAGCAAATGACTAGGGGTAGGGAGTCATAACCTGGCATTCAGGATACAGGGATTAGCTATTATTTTCCCCATTTTACAGATGAGGAAAATGAGGCACACAGATCCCAGGCCATCCAGCTTGGGGCTTCCACTGCAAGTGTCTGTCCTTTAGTGGAAGCAACACTGAGAGTGTTTCATACTAGCTCTGTGGGCATGGGCCAACCTTCCCTGAGGGGAGGTACTGGTTTTCTCTTTGCACAGAAAACTCCACTGCAAACGCAACTACATCCACATGAACTTGTTTGCGTCTTTCATCCTGAGAGCCCTGGCTGTGCTGGTGAAGGATGTTATCATCCATAACTCTTACTCCAACAGGCCCAGCAGTGAGAAAGGATGGGTGTCCTACATGACAGAGGTATGTCCTCTTTCCCACTGGCCTCCCGTCTGGTGGAGCAGTGACGCTGTTTGAGCCCAGAACTTTCTTTATTGGGATGCTTTAAATTATTAGAGAGTTATTTTTAATTTTAATTATTAAATATTAATGATGACCATCAGATTTTCTGTTTCTTTTTGTGTCTGCTGTAGTAATTTATGTTTTTCTAGGAAACTCCTTCATCTAGCTTTTCAAATTGATGAGCCAAATATTGTTCATATTCTCTTAAGACCTTATAAAAAATATACTCCATCTAAAGTGGTTTTCCTTCTTATATTTTTGATATTGATTATGTGTACCTTTGTTCTCTTTTATTCCCCCTCGATCATCCTTACCAGGAAGTTTGCCAATTTTATTGGATTTTTCAAATAACAAACTTTCAGCATTATTGCTTCCCTTCATTTTTTATTCTCTGTTTCATTAGTCTTTGCTTTATCTGTATTATTTCCTGACATGTATTTTCTTTGGGTTTAATTTGCTGTTCTTTTTCTGACATTTTTGAAAGCTACTTAATATAATTGATTTTCAGCCATTTCTTTTTGAATAAACACATTTAAGGGTATAAGTTGCATTCTAGATGTGGTATTAATGTCATACAATCCATACAGATAACTTGAGGTGCAATAGTATCCTTATATTCAGTTCAATAGTAAGTTCTCACTTCTATTATCATTTCTTATTTGATTCATGGGTTATTTGAAAATTTAGTTCCTAAGTTCTAATCATGTGAAGATTTTTTAGCTATTGATAGCTAGATCAATATCAGAGAACAGCCTTTTCATGTTCACTTAAGGGAAGTTGCTGCTGCTGAATCTCTGTTTTCACCTAAAAATGTCTAGAATGTCAAGGAGGGGTCTGGGTTTGCATGTGTAGGGGATGCCCTGCTCCACGTTTTGATACTGTTCCAACCTCTCTGAGATGGGCAGCAGGGGTTCATGAGGGGAGGGAAGAGGGGGGAGTGCCCGGGGAGGGGGTCCTCTAACCTCTTGGTATGTAGACCCTCAGGAAGCCTGGACTCACCCTTGGGTGCTCTTTCCCCTGCAGATATCCACGTCCTGCCGCGTGGTCCAGTCTCTCCTTCATTTCTTCACGGGCACCAATTACTCTTGGCTGCTGGTCGAAGGCCTTTACCTCCACTCACTGCTGGACCCTACAGTGTTTTCTGAAAGGCGTTTGTGGCCCACATACCTGCTGCTGGGTTGGGGTGAGTGACCTAAAACCCTGCCTCTTCTCCTGGGAACCCATTAGAACATGGGGGCCTGTTAAAATCTTTGGTTGAAGTTAGACACCCAATTTTAGGGCAATGTCAGTTAATTCCCCAATGGCAAGAGACTGAACAGAGATGTGTGTGAGGGGGGGAGGGATGTAGATGCACATGTGTGTGTGTGTGTGTGTGTGTGCGCGCGCACACGCGCATGTGTCCATGTGCTGTAGAGCCAATGCCACAATCAAAATTTCCAAGGATTTTCTCAACAATCAGATGACTCCCCTCGCCCTGTCCCATCTGTGTTGGTCTGCTGGGGCTGCCATAATAAATCCATGGACTGTGTAGCTTAAACAATAGACATTTATTGCTCACAGTTGCAGAGGTGGGAAGTTTGAGATCAGGGCGCCAGCAAGATGGAGTCCTAGCAAGGGCCCCCTTCCTGTCCTGCAGCTACCTGCTTTCTTACTGTAGTCTCACACAGGGGTGTGGGGAGCAGGGAGAGAAAGTGAGGGACACAGTGTCCAGAAAATTCTGGTCTCTTCTTATATGAGCACTAATCCTACCACAATGACAGCCCCTTCAAACTTAGTTACTTCCAAAGGTGTGCATCAACATATGAATTTGTGGGGGTGGGGGGCACAGACATTCAGACCATAATGACAACTAAATCTTCAAGATGATGTCTGGACCTCCTGTGCCAAAATTTAGGAGAATTTGAGGCTGCAGGATTCAGGGGAAATGGCATTGGCCTGCAATTCAGATTTTGGTTAATGTCTTTGGATCTATTTGAAGTTGCTTTGTGACATGTGACAAGTCTGTTCTCTCTGGTTTGGGTTTCTTTGCCGATAACACAATGAATCAACTCAATTCCATCTTAGGTCTCTCCAGCTCTAACAGTCTGCTATTCTATGATGTTTGGGATTTTCCTAAATTTCAACCAGTTGTGCTTGGCCCATCAAGCAGGGTGGGAGAGGGAGGGGGTTTTGGTCAACCAGCTCCTAAGTAAATTTCCCTGTATTTCCCCCCAGCCTTCCCAGTGCTATTTGTTGTACCCTGGATTATTGTTCGTTTCCAGCTGGAGAACACGGGGTATGTAATTGACATCTTTTCCCACTTCCAAGAACCAGCAATCCCTAGGAATCCACAAATATAAGATTATACTAGTTTTTCTTTTTCTTTTTTTTTTTTTTTAATAGAGGCATGTTTTATTTATTTATTTGTTTGTTTGTTTGTTTTGTTTATACATGCACTGGGTACAGTCAGAAGCGCGGGAGGGTGAGAGAATTCACCAGAGCCAGAGCGGGGAGCAGAGCAGGCAGAAGGACAGAAGTACACTGCTGAGGGGAGCAGCGGGCGGCAGGAGAGGTCTGCGCGCCATGTGGGACCCTCCTCTGGTGGCCGGGGAGCAGCCGGGGATCAAACCGGCGCTGCAGAGGCCGCGGGCAGCTTCGCAACCCAGCGCTCAACCACTGCGCCACCGGGGAGGCCCAGATTATACTAGTTTTTCAAAGAGAATATCCACTTTGACCCTTAGAATATCTCTCTCTCATGTTTTTGACCATCTAGAATATACTTAAGAATCTAGATAAAATAATCAAAGGTATATCCTATGGTAATTAGTTTATTAATTTAGTTACACATGTCAATAGCAAAAAATTAGCATTATTTAGCACAAAAATTAGTAGCATCAGTTAGTAGTGACCCTGGGTATACATGGGTATAGGTACAAGAATTATTATTGTGTCATCACTCACAGTGTGAAAAAAAAACTGAAATGGGTGAGGGGACTCAAAAGGTGCAAACTTCCAACTAAAAATAATATCATAAGGATGTACTGTTCTGTTTATTTGAAAGTTGCTAAGAAAGTAGATTGTAAAACACATCACAAGAAAAAATGTAACTATGTGAGGTAATGGATGTTAACTAGATTTATTGTGATCATCATTTCACAGTATATACATACATAGAATCATATTTATATATATGTACATTCATATATACAGATAGAATCAACATATACATACATAGAATCATTAATGAAACCAATATGTGGTTCTATGTCAATTATATCTCAATTAAAAAACAATGAGTATCCATCAATCTGGAACTCATTCAGCACATTGTGGTACACTTACATTGTGGAATATTATGAGACTACTGAAAAAACTAGTTAGTTCTAGAACTTTTGGCTTTTAGAGATTGAATCTGAACATCATGTTATTAATACTGTTGCTTAATACTGCATATCCCTTGATCCTATTTTTCCCTCCAAGTAATCATGACCAAAAAAAAACCCCTAATTAAGAATTTATGTTTATATGGACATGTGGAAAGATACACACCAAGATATTAGCATTGAAGGGCTCCTTAATAGTAAGGAGAATAATCGATGGAAATCAGTCTTGAGTGTGAGCATTCTGCTTCCAGAAGGCACGGGATCTTCACATTCAACCTTATCTCAATTTTAAAACTTCTACTGCCTGCTCTTTGCCATAGGTGCTGGATAAACAGGAATATGAAGATCTGGTGGATCATTCGAGGACCCATGATGTTCTGTGTGGCAGTAAGCACCACCCTGTTCACCCTATACCCTCTCTGAACTAAGCAGCGTCGGAGGACCCTGCTCCTCTCTCCTGTCCCCCTCACCAAAATCTCTGGCTCAAAATGAGCCTGGGCTGAACTATTTAAGAAGCTGAACTGTGAGTGGGATCTACTAAATAGGAAGAAACAGGCTAGAAACATCTTTTTGTGTTCAACTTTATACTACATGCCATCTTCTCGCTGGTTTTTCAGTTGTTTAAAGAAACCTGTAATGAGCTCAGTGATAGCATATTGAGCAGCTGCCATGTGTACAAGCCCTGAGGACACAGGCGCCTTTTCTCATGGACAAGCCCTTGACTAGCAGGCTGGGCTCTTGGTTTGTATTTTAACAACATTAACAAGAAGGAGGGGAGTCAAAAGGAAGTGCTGTTAGAGAAGAAAAACACAATTAATATTCACCAAAGCTATGATGGGCGTCAGAGTCGGCAGTAGATGCTCTTCTGAGCTTGTCCCTGTCTAGGTCCTCTGCCTTACCAGGTGCCCTAGGACCTTCTGCCTTTTCATATTTGCCAAGACAACTCTTCACTCTCACACCCCTCTTCTCTGAAGAGTTACTGTGGAAATCTCCTCATACCCTGAATTTCCCCACCCCATCGAAACTTCCCTTTGCTGCGTTACGTCTCTGTTTTCCAGGGTGAAAGTCAGATCATAGGTAATTGTTTAATTTATCATTGTTGTAAAAATGAATGAATGAATGAGGATAGTGAAAGGATTCACAAACCTTCATTTCCTAGGAGACAGTCCTGATTGAGATTAATTTGCTGAAATATGTGCCTCTTCCCTGTTAAGCCTAAATGGTAAGAACAGAACGAAAATTCAACAAATCACGAAGTGAAGGACACGATGTGTGTGTGTGTGTGTGTGTGTGTGTGTGTGTGTGTGTGATGAAATACAGATATCCCATTAGAAGAGATATATTACTTGGTTCTATTTAGTTTTTTATTTAAGTGTTCTGTTGCTAACTATTCTTAGACTGGGAATTTCCATTATTCTTTTGGCTTGTGGATTTGATAAATAGTCACTTGGCTGAAACTCTAGTCTAAGCTCGTCGGTTATTGATTCTCCTGAAGCCAATAAGGCAAGTAATAACAGGTACATGTTGGATTCTGCAGCTTGTGTTTCAATATGTAGGTGAAGGGTTTTGCCTCTAGACGGGGACATTAATACTGTGCTGATCAATACCTATAGAGATTTTACTCCATGAACCATCACCTCATTGTCTATTTTGACTCTCTCTCTGTTGCACAGAGACATTCTTAGGTCTTCAATTTAAAAAACAACAGCAATCAAAACCCTCTTCCAGCCCTGCAAATAAATGTGAGGAAGTAAGATCTCTATTCTGCATCCCTTGTCAATGGCTGTTCTATCAGCATTTTTCCCTTTATGGCCAAATTTCTTATATGTGGTCTACACTGGCTGTGTACCCTCTTAACATATTATCCAGAGAACAAAGCCTTAGAATCTGGTTTGTGCTTCCACCTGTGAACTGCAGGTTCTCTAATGAGCTCCTTATTCCTAAATGCAGTCTTATTTGCCTAAATTCGTTTAAGTCTCCTTAAAATTCATCATGAGCTTCTAGCATTCCATTTCCTTTGTGGTTTTCTCCACAAAGGGCAGCGATTGCTACCTTTTGTCTAGCTCTTTGGTTTCTCCAATTCCTCCACCTTTCCCTCTGTTGCAAGGTGATCCACTTAACCTTTGTTCCTCCCAGACTCCAAGTCCCCCTGGGTGATATCACCTATTCCATTGGTTCCAGGATCTAGCTGGGACCTCTGTGGTCCAGATGTAAATATCTAACTGCCTTGGAACATCTCTTGTGTCCAAAGCTACTGAACTTCTCCCTCCTCTCCCTATATAGCTCTTCCTCCTCCAAGTGGTCTCTAGTGAATGCCACTAACATCTGGGGTTACCTCTGACCTCACATCTAACTAGTAATAAAAATAAAATGTCAATAATTTCCAATCCATCACCTCCTATTCATCACTGATGCACTGGACTGTGGTATAATTTTACCTCCCTACCTTCCCCAGGAACTCACAAACTGCCTGCCAACTGATCTCATCTTTCCTGGTCTTGCCTTCACCCAATCGATTCTCCATAATGCTGCTAAAGTGATCTTTCTGAAATGCAGAATGCAAATCTGCCCAGGTCCCTTGACTAGTGAGAATTCATCACTGACCCTCCACTGCTTTCAGAAGAAACTTCAATTTCCCTGTGTAACTGTGAAAGGTTCTGTGGGAAGTGGCTTTCTCCAGTTTCAGTTTTCACAAAACTTGATCTCATTTTTCAAGTCCTTCCCACATTCAACTACTTGTTCTACCACTCCAGAAGGTTCATAATCTCTCATGGAGTTCCTGTGAAGATGTAGGCCAGGGCCAACATGGCTGCCATGGTGGCTCACACACAGGGGTCATGCTGGTTGTTGGTAGGAGGACACAATCGTCCCCTGGTCTCTCCACAGGCTGCTTGAGTGTCCTTAAAATATGGCGGCTGGTTTTCCCCTGAGTGAGCAGTGGGGGCGGGGCAGATGGAAGCCATCCATTTAAGGACTTAGTCTCAAAAATCATATAGCATTACTTCCACCATATTTTTGTCATTAGGAGCAAGTAACTAAGTATAACTCACATTCCGGAGGGACGGGAAAATTAGATACTGCTGTTCAAAGGGAGAAGTCTTGAGGAATTTGTGGGCAAATTAAAAAATTTCTACTGAGTTTGGCAATGAAGGGCTAAATTTTTCCAATCCTTCAAAATTGTGAAAAGCAGTCTAGGGAGGGGAGAATGCCTATTTTCTAGTGAGTTTTGTGGCAGGAACAGGACTTCAAGTTAGATACCAGAAGTGTAGTGCTTTATAGAAGGCAGGCAGGTGGCATTTGTTTGAGTAAATGAAAGGTTGCAATCAGATATAGCTGGGTTTAATGATCACCTCAGTCCCTTATTAGCATTGCAACCTTGGGAATTACACTTGTCTCTCTGTGCCTCTTTTTCCTTGTCATATGGCATAAAAGTAGTGTGGCTTCCTCTGAGGGTTTTTGTGAGGTTTAAATAAAATAAAGTATGGAAAGTTAGCCTAGTGCCTGGCATGGCTAAGTGCTCAGTAAATGTTAGATAATAATAATATTAATGTAAATGTCCATTTGTCATTCTCAGTTAGCTGGAGTTGTGTCTCCCTGAGGCAGAAGAATAAATTAAATGACTTTTCAAGAGCCTTTTAAGACTTTCAGTTGGTCTTAGAGGGCTCGAGGATTACTGCAAGCGCTATCTGCCTGACCACTGGCCACCAATTTGCATGAATGAGGATGTGATGGCAGGACCCTGGGTGACCTTGGTATTTATAGCTATATGGGGCCCATCACTTACTTACCCATATCTGTTTTCTCTTTTTAAAGGTCAATTTCTTTCTCTTCATGAAAATCCTCAAGCTTCTCATTTCCAAGCTCAAAGCCCATCAAATGTGCTTCAGAGATTACAGATACAGGTGAGTTGGCATGAGGTCAGTACCCAGTGGTCCCAGATCATTTTGACTTCTTCTGGCTATGCTGGCACATCCTCTGGGGAGGAGAATGAGTTGCTTTAGTATATTTATCTCTTAGGATAAGAGTGTCAGGGAAAGCCCCTCTGAGAAAGGTACTACGGGATCATATAGGGTTTTTGCCAGTGATGGGGATTCTTCTGCCCTCCTAAAAAGGAAGTGAGTGGGGGAGTATTCAGCAACTTACACATTTTCCCAGCAGGGAATTGTGAACATGCCCTTAAGGGTGGGTGATAAATGAGGAATGACAAAAGCCAAATGAAGGGAAGCTTGACAGGGGTCTTTCTTTGGGAAGAATTTATGATAGCAGAATTAAAGACATAGTATAACTAACAAGGGAGTGTTGAGGGTTGCTAAGACCTTGAGAAATAATACTTTTGGTGTTCAAGGGAAAACAGTCTTAACAGTCACTTTTTGTTTGTGACCTGCCTTGGCTGTGCCCAATCTTCTGCTTTCCACAGTGACAGTAAGTCAAATCATAGTTTTGTTTTTTTTTTTAAAAGATTTATTTATTTATGCATACAAGAGCTGGGGTACAGGCCAGAGATGCGGGGGATAAGGGGACTCACCAGAGACTGAGTCGGTAACAGAACAGGCAGAGTGACTGAAATACACTGCTGAGGGGAGCAGCGGGTGAGTCAGGAGAGGTCTGCTGTGCCACGTGGGCAGCTTCCTGGCCGGAGGATCGAACTCCTGCTGCAGAGGCTGCGGATTGCTTCATAGTGTGGTGCTTAACCCCTTGCGCACCGCAAGGGGAGTCCCACTGTTTCTCACTTCTGGGCAGTTGTGGCTCTACCACAAGGTCGCCGTGAGATGCAGCCATCTTGGGGCATGTCTGGGGCTGGGGGGATCCCCTGGAGAGATGGTGCGCTCCTGTGTGGACAGGAGGCCTCGGCACCTTTTCACAAGCCAGCTGTGATTCATTGTGGGAAGCGTGGATTCCAGAAGGTGAGGTTCCCTGAGCGTCATTGTGGTGAATCCAGGTACACAGCAGGCAGGAGTACTGGGGGGCTGGAAGGCTGGCAGGCCTCCCAGGCCCCAGCAAGTCTTCACTCTGGGCTCTCCGGCGTTCTCTGGTTGTCTCTGCTGCTCTGCTCTCTCATGGTTCTGCTTCTGCTTCTCTGCTTCTGCTGCTTCTCTTCTGCTGGTGTCCCTGTGACGCCGCCCCTACACCCAGCTAGTACATGGTTACGTCAGCATTTGAGACTTTCCTCTGTGTTCACTGTTCTTGAACGCCTCCCTAAGCTGACAACCAAGGAGGTGGGCACCGATGAGGAAACTGAGGCTCAGAGAGGTGTAAGGGCAGAAGGACACGGAGCAGGTTCTCTGATCCAGCAGACGGGGTAAAGGAAGAAAGGAAGTCCTGGAGCCCTCTGCGGCTTTTCAGGCTTTTATCGGGATTTACCAGGTACATGGCAGGCAGGGGTGCTGGGGGGCCGGGAGGTTGTCAGGCCTCCCAGCCCCCAGCAAGTCTTCACTCTGTCTGGGCTCTCCGGCATTCTTTGGTGGTCTCTGCTGCTCTCGTGGTTCTGCTCTCTACTCTCCCGATGATGTTCTTCTCTGCTTCTTCTGTTCTCCTCGTGGTTCTTCTGGTGTCCCTCTGAAAAAAGCTTCGGCAGCATTCTCCTTTCAGCAGCACATGGCAAGTCTACCCAGGAGATGAAGACGTTTGCCCATAGTTATTTTTTGAGATCTACATTGCTGTAAATGCAAATGAGTGCATGAGTAAATGAATGAATGAGCCATAAAAGGTCCCCTCCCTCCTTTTCTAGTTAGTCTTTGTTTTAATGGAACATGTGCACTTAGCAGGGCTCTGGGGGAGGGAGTGGTTTAACCCCAAAGAGTAGCTCTAAAGGTGGGGATTTTAGTCCACATGGAAGCTTGGAGGTGGCCTATGAGGGAAGAAGGCTGCCCTAGTCTCAGTCTCTGTAAGACCAGAATGGGGCCTGACCCGGGCGCATTGGGATGGTAGTTTTTCCACTTATCTGGAAAACATTTAATGAATGCTCACATTGTGCCTAGGATAAAGGTAAATATGACACGGAGCACACATGCTAACTTGCTCAAGACCAGATGGCATGCGAGTCAGGAGGACCAAGCTGACTAGGGCCTTTGACTTGAGGATTGACCTCTGGCAAGTCTCTTGACCTCCCTGGTCCTGCTTTCTGGTGTGTAAAATGTGGATGTCACACCAGCTCCTGCTTGTTATAGGGATTAAAGGAGGTCATAGATAGGGGTTCCCAGTTACCTGCTGTTCCCAAATAGTCTGCTGTTCTGAGTGGTATTTGTCCAGGACCCAGACTCCAAGTCCTATCTACCTAAAACCTTTCCTCCAGGGGGTCCAGAAGAAGAACACACACAGCTCTGGACTGAGCAAATATATACCGTCATTGGCCCAAATATTTTGCAAATGCCACTAGCCTTGGTGTGCTTGGGCTGGCCTGGACCACACAGAGCCATGCTGCTTCCCCCAACACCTCTGGTCAAGCCTCCAAGTGGCTGTCAGACACTTGACCCCTTTTCCAAGCTCAGTGGAGGTCCAAGGCTAAGAGCAGAGCTGCTTGGTCTACCCTCTGTGCATCCATTCAGGGGGAGCAGTTCTCTCACTGAGCAGGCTCAGGGGAATTCAAAGCACCCTGGGAACCCAACAGAGAACAAAACAGCATACAAATGTTAAGGCACTATTTTCCACACAAACTGAGAGCTTAAACCCTGCATTTTGTGCCCCTGAAGCCCACCCAGTATCAAAGGGGTCTTTCCTACCCTTCAGACCCACAGCGGCCCCTACAATATCTTTCCATTCTGGCTGTTCATAGCATCACCTGACAGCTGGCCAAACACGGAATCTGTGAGCTCCTCTGGGCGCTCTGACTTAGTAAGTGAGCGATGGGCCCCGCCTGTAGACTTCCTATGGTGATCTAGAACACAGCCAGAGTTGGGGACACTGGATCAGATGCTCTAGTGAAATAATGAATGGAATTTTCTGGTGTGACCGTGGCAAATGTGTTTCTAAGCCACCTCAACTTCCCCTTTTCCAGGATTTCCTTATGCAAGATAGTGGCTTCCAAGCTTTTCTGTTCCTATATTTTTATCAGTAAATGAATTTTGAACATGTCCCTCATCATATTTACACACAGTCTATTGAACTGACATATATAATATAATGGACACAGCTAAATAGGAAATTATAAACGATAGATAAAAATTAACATGCACAGAGCATCTATTATCTTCTTTTATTATATTTTCTTCCATTACTACATGGATTGCCTTACACCTTCCTGAAGTATGCACACCTGTTTAAGACCCAATGATTTAAGGAGGAATAAATCAATATAGTGGCTGAGAAGTGATTCTAGACAGCTATTTTGGAGGGAGAAAGAATAACCTTGCCTGATGTACATGTCCATCTGGAAATGTCTTTTTACTTCCACCACCTTTGTTAGAGGAAAACATTTGAAAAGAGGATCTACCCTGGGTAGATGCTGGCTAGAGGCCTCTGAAGGTGACACCTTACCTTGGCAAGTTTGCTACCACTTGGGGACTCTCGTGGAGACCTATCTGCTCTCAAATGGCTGAGACTTTGGAGGACTGACTGATGCCAATTGAGAGCACAAGAAACTAATATACAAACCACACTATACAGTTATTCATTCTTAGAATATGTGGAAGGTGAGGGTAAGATAGGAGCTCCTTCTAATGCCTGCACTGCTGATAAAGTGCACCAGAAGGTACAGAAATCCAAAATGGTCACCAGAGTTTTGCTTGGTGATCATTTTGTCAAAACAGAGTGGTTGGTGTTGACAGTGAGTTGAGAAACCACCACTGCCCTGCAGCACCACCTGCCTGGTAAGAGGAAGGCCCTTTGCCAGCCTTCACAGATAGCGCTGGATAAGACCAGACAACTCCTGCTGCTTTGTGAGTATCCAGTGCTTTGGTTGGCCATCTGCCTTCTGGTTGTTTATTTTTTCCTCCATGCAGAACACAATTGAGAAGATTATGCTTATTACTTAGCAAGATGTGTCCTGTATCTCAGGACTCACCCATCCACCTTATTTACTCCCTGTGCTGGTGACTCCTACAGCAGCCATGAACCCATTTGCTCATTTTCTCCCCCAAGCAAAATTACCTCCCTTATTCTGGAAGTGCTGCAGCCTGTTACCCCTGTAGGTCATCAGCAGCTCCAGCCACACTGCCCTCTTCCACATAGGAAAGTTCTGCTCTTCCACATCACCCTCCATATTTGTTTCCCATTAGAACCCTGTGCTAGAGTAAGGAGGAGGGGGCGATGGACCTAGTGCATTCTGTATAACTCACACAGCTTTTGAGAACTTTAAGGATGTAGCTCTTAAGATTTGGCCCTCCTCCAGGAAGATATTTTAGGAAAGTTTAAATTAAACACATTTAGGGCTTGCCAAAGAGACAAGTTTCTAAGAACTAGAGGACATGGAGTTCCTGGGCTTCCACCACTCAAGTGGAGAAAACTAACTGGCCCATCTCTCTGGGACTGAGGGGGAGTGTAGCCAGGAGGAGCACATCAACAGACCCTCAGCATGTGGTTCCCAGCACAGAAGCAGCTCTTTCCCCAAGATACACAGCCCTAACCCCCCATGAGATGAATTTATACAGGAGAATCATTTCTTAACAGGCTCAGCCCCAGAGTCTCTTCTGAAGTGACTTTCTGGTGGGCAATGACAAACAAAAAAATGCCACATGGAAATAAAATTGATCAGAGTCATTGAGGATATAAGCAATTCAGAGAGGGACAGCTTCTTTAAAAACAGTGATAGCTGAATTTTATGGCTTATTCATCATGCACTACACATCATTTATTCTGAAGGTTTGTCACATTATTTAATCCTTACAATGAGACATCTGTTATCACTATTAATGATAGCATTTTATTATTTGAATATGTCATAATAATATTAGTAGTAGCAAAATTCTCATTTTTACAGATAGGCTAGGTGATTTGGCCAAGGCCACATGGATAGCAGTGGGTGATGCTGGGATTTGAAACAAGCCTTGTGCTCCTCTGCCTTTGACCTCTCGGCTCCTCACGTCCCACTCTATTCCCTCGTGCACCAGAGCAGATGCTCAATAAATATTTGTTAAATAGCTAAATGACTGCAATAAACTGAACCGTTTAAATAAACAAATAATTGTAGATAAAAAATAAGCACAAACAGTCGATAAGAATAAACTGCTACAGATATTTATGGATTTTCATCTAAACAGGGAAACAAATAGTACTTTGTGTAAGGGGCCGTTAGAATAAGGTGAAGGGGTAGAGGTAGGAAAGGCGGTGGCAGGGAGAGGAGAGCACAGTGGATTCTGGTGGACTAGGGGTGCTTTGGTGGTGGGAGAGCTGTGGAGACTACAGCTGAGGGGAGAAATCCTATACTGTCAAAGTAGTAACAAAGATGTAAAACAATTAAAATTAATTCATTAAAGAATAAAGAACAAGGTGAGGAATGGGGAATCCCTTCTGACATCCATCGGAGAGATGAGAATTACTAAAATGATGCAAAACTTCACTAAAAAGATGTTTATTCTTGAAAAATCATCCCATACTAAATATGAGATCTTGGATCACGACAAGGATATTAGTATAAAAGCTGATGAAATCAGAGTAAAGGCTGGTGTTAGTTACGAGTCAAGTACCAAGGCTCTTTTTTCAGTTTTGACAAGTGTAGGATGGTTATGTAAGAGTTTAGTAGTAGGGGAAATTGACTGATGGGCGTGTGGGGACTCTCTGTACTACCTTTGCTACTTTTCCACAGATCAAAAGTATTCCACAGTAAAAAGCATGTTTAAAAAATCGTAACGCCATAGCGCAGCCCCAAGAACAAGTTGATTGTAGGACATGGGTCTGCAGGTAAGTATTTGCCATTCAAACCCACATAACTCAGAGCAAACCTACACCCTTGTCATAGCCAGCAAGTAACACAAGTGGGTAGTGCAGGCTCAAGGGGGAGCTGAGAAGAGCCACTGCTAACCATTTCCAATCAGGAATTTGGGGCCATTGTTGCCAGAGCTCCCAATTTTTCTAAAGAAGTTGGAAATCAAACCGTCTAAGCTTGAAATCTCATTATTTAAAGATGGCTCCTATACCAAAAATCACTACAGGCATAAGCAAATACTGCCTGCAAGAGAAACACCACCTGTGGTCACCACTTTGTAACCTCCAAGCCAGATGGTTTTAAAAATATTCCTGAAAATTAAAAAAAAAAAAAAAACAGCTTTTAACATATTCTCTCCCTGGTTGCACCTTCATGCTGTTCAGCTAAGTGACTGCTGTAGCAGTGGGTGTGGGATGGAATGGGTGGGAACTTGGCTCTGGAAAACCATAGAATCAAGGCTGGTTTCTCAGCTTTGTCACTGCTTGGCTCCCCTTGACAGTCAAGACCCTGCTCCCTGCAACCCAAGCCCCAGGTGGAGCCCCTGCTTCCCGATCACCCCTCTTTCCTCCTAGGCTGTTTTAGGGGGCAAATGTGAGGTTCTTTTGTTTCATTGATAACCTTCCATCTGAATGGTTCTCACAGATTTCATAGAAAGCTTTTTTTTTTCCCTCTAAAAATAAGTAAGTAAATATGAAATAGTAGGTTCTAACTCTAGGATAGAGTTAGGCCTTCCTGAAGAAAATGCCCAGGGTCACTCCAGGAAGCTTGGGGCGTTACAGTCTCCTCCTTCTGGCCTTTAAGACTTGGGTCAAAAAATCATTACCATTAAGCTCTTTTTATCCAATGTGTATAAGACAGTAGCTTTGTTTGTGCCCTGAACATACATGAGTCACCTTTGCTAAAGTAGTTTTAAATCAAGAAGCAGCTTGATGATGGTAAAGAGCAGTCATTCCCAATCATGACTGCCTATCAGCTTCTGGCAGGAATATCTTAAAAAGTCCCTTCCTGGACCCAGCCTCCAGAAGTTCTGACTCAGGGAGTCTGCACTGGAACCCAGGGAAGTAGGTATATGTATGTATTTATATAGAGAGATGGATACACTATATATATATATATATATGTACATATATATATATATGTGCACACTATATATTTTAACATATATATACATTTGTTTATATGTATTTTAAAGCAATTTACTGAAGCAATTCTAGTAGTAAGACACTTTGGGACTGCCTGTGTGCAGTCTGGAGTACTTGGGCCCCAGCTGTGCACTTTACATGTGGGTGGTAAAAAGGAATGTTTGACTTCTGTGTATAGCATATATACAACAGCGAGCTCCCCTGCAAGTGTTATGACGATCAGCTCATTTCCTGTATCCCTTGCTGTCACCAGGGTTGAGGGGCAGCAGGGGGCTGCCAACAAGGTTCTGCATGGAATGTGAAGGCAGAATCTGTGCTTCCAGGTGTGATTTCCCACTAGAGTCTGTGTGACCAAGTCAGTTTCTTTTCCCTCTCACACTCGGGAAAACACTAACATTTCAAGTCCTGATTAGAGAAAGAAACAGAGGTACCTGCAGGGAGTAGGAAACATGTCCAACCTAGAAGGGATGTAGCATCACAACGTGACAGCCACATGCACAGAAACCTCTCCATCAGGCAAAATGTAAAATATGTAGCTACATTATCATCTACATGGGAAATATATTCATTCAGTCATGTATGTTTCCAGAGCATCTACCATGAGTCAGATCTACCGTCAGTGAACAAGGCCACACTGACCCTTAAGGCTTTCAGTGTATAACCAAGGAGACAAGCTGGAATTTCAATTCCTTATCAGTCCGATCAGAGCTACAATGAAGGCATTGCACAGGAGAGCAGGGAGTGCTGCTATTCCCAGTGTCACGCTCACGGCACTTGTCTGGTTGTCATTGCAGATTGGCAAAGTCAACACTGGTCCTCATTCCTTTACTGGGTGTTCACGAGCTGGTCTTCTTCTTTGTCACCGATGACCATATTCTGGGATTTCCAAAACTTGTACGGCTCTACATTCAGTTGACCCTGGGCTCTGTCCACGTAAGTAGGCATTAGAAACGAGATGCTTGACTTTAGAGAAAACAAAATGCCTGTGATCCAGACTCAGAATTGAGAGAGCCTATAGCTGGAGAGAGTTTTGGTAGCAGCAGGCTTTACTGATAAAGGCTTTGGCATTGGAAGCATATGGAGATGGAAGTGTCACCTGGATCCTGCCAGCATGACTGGATGACTAAGAAGGGAAAAGTGGTCTGTTTCCTGGGCTATAATAGCTGGTGTGACTCACAATCATATTAACTGTGAGTGCCAACATGAAGCCATTTATTAAGTGCCTATTTTTGCAGAGCATTGTGCAAATGAACATAGTCTGCTTCAGGTGGTATATACAGAATTTTAGGGGGCAAGTTGGGTGGGGGCCAGTGAGAGGAGACCACAAGACCCTTGAATATTGACAGATGCATAGTCCTTGAGACAGGAAGCCAGATGTGGTTAATTTACCTGGATATTTTGGGTACCTACTGCTACTGCTTACACTGTCATTTATTGTTGACAAGATTAAAGCGACAAAATTGTTATTTCTCTTGATTCTATGGGTCAGGAACCCAGGTAAGACATAGCAGGAATGGCTCATTTGTCCTCCCTGTCATTCCTGCTGGGACTGGAATGTCTCCACTCACATGCCTAGTGCCTAATCTGGGAAGGCTCCAATAGGCAGGCTGGCATGGCTGAAATTTCTGGGGCTTCATTTCCCAGTGTCAACTTCGTGCTTCATATGGTCTTAGTACCTCTCCACTTGCTGCATCGTTTCACCTCATAGCCTCTCCATGGATTCTGTGGGTAGATGAACTTTTTACATGGCATAAGAGCACAAAAAACAAGAGTGACCAGGCTTTCTGAATGCTTCAGCCTGGAATTTGCACAGCAGTGCCTCAACTGCTTTCTCAGATCCAGCCTTGACCAAGGGGACTGCAAAGGTCACAAGTGTGGGGAGGTATGACTCATTAGCAAAGACCAATGGTGCAGAAGATGACCATGACTATAACAAATCCTCAGAATCAATCATTTCAAATCCTATAGTATAGGCACATGACTTCTGGAATAGAGGAAAGAAGAGCTTGGCGAGTCCTCTTCTCAGTATTCAACAATGAAATTGTACAAAATTGTCAATAGTAATCGTTTGAGGACCCTGGAAATCAACCAAGTGCATACAAGAGGTTGAGAAGAGTTAATTCAAGAGAATTTACTGACCCAAGCAAGAACAGTGGGAATCTGTGTCATTTTGGCTTGTACTGGGCTTGTCTTCCAGCAACTTGTCCATCCGTGAGGAAGTGCTAGAGGAGACTGAGCACTTCATGCAGAGGGTGCTGACCCGCTATGGATCAGAGAGCAGAAAATCCCACACCCCTGGCTTTATACCATTTTAAAGATGAAAGTCTAGAGACTTTCAGGTGGGAGAACTCATATATGCCAATAGGTGGGATGAGATTTATTGGCTGAATTCAACCCTTGCCTGATGCCCCCCATGCACTGGTATCCTGTGAGGACCAGACCCAGGAGACTCCAAATTCCATATATCAGTCACCAGACAGGGTTAGAGACTGGATTCGGTGGACAAAGAGAGGACGTGCCTGCCCACTGTCCTCTCACCAGAGACCCGGGGCACAGGGCCTGAGATGAGCTCTGGCCAGGGGACAATGGGTCCTTTTCCCTCCTGATAGGGCTGAAGTACATGTGGCCTTGAGCTGAGACAGAGGACCTGTTGTTAACTACTTTTTTTTTCCCATTTTGTAACCGTGCTTAATGTACTTCAATCTTTCAGGGGATTTCAAAGGCTAAAGTTTAGCAATTTCTATTTCCTATGTGGTTTGGTCTTAATCGTCTTTAAAAAGGTGATCCAAAATTAGAAACCAAACAAAAATCTGCAGCTGTCTGTAGTATGTCATGGTCTTCTTTTCCCTGACTCATGTGAGCCCTTGTTCAAATGATCTTGCATGCCCAGAGCATGTCCCTGCAGAGCTACATGAGGCAGATTTCTGAGAAGATTCCTAACCTATCAGACTCCTCTGGCAAGGGGACATTTCAGTCATCCATTGCCCTGTAACAAACTACCCTACCATGTCATGGCTTACAGCAGTAACTGTGTTATTATCTCCAATCAACTGTGCTGCTGCCCTAAGGGGGTGGGTCCTTGTGCTACACTTAAGTTTTGCTTGGGGCTGCAAACATCTGAAAGCTCGACTGGGTTGCAACACCCAAAATGGCCCACTGACGTTAGGTTAGGGTTAGGGCTAGGCTGGGCATTGACTTGGGTTATTGACCTCCATGTGGCCTCCCCTTGAGCACCTCACAGCATGGGGTGTGGACTGACAGCATGGGGTGTGGACTGGCAGAGCACCCCAAGAGCAAATGATCAAGGTGGGGGAGTAGAAACTTAAGGCAGAGGCTTGAAAGTCCTCGAAAGTCACTTCTACCATTCTGTGTTGGTAGAAGGAGTCACAGGTTCATCTCAAATTCAAGTTGGGGGGAAAATAAGGTCCTTTTTTATGTGAGGGGTAGCAAATACCTACAGGGAGGGGAGGAATACTTGGAGGCATCTCTGGAGACCAGCTGCTGCTGTGGATCATTTGGTGCTGCAGTCATTAGTACCTGGCTCATCACTGTGTGCATGGAGGATGCCAGGAATCAAAGGGGCTCTGCAGGCTGTTTTGTACCAGCACTGAGCCAGAGCTCACACTTAGTGGGCACCTCTTGATACCCTGGCATATATTCCCTTCTCCTCACAAGACAGAGGGGTGAACCTGTGTGGGTAGCTGTGTGGGTGCCCATCCAATGGGTCAGATCTCAGTGACTCCACCACAGGCATCAGCGGGAATCAGCATTGGAGCTTCTTTTTCTTGCTCCTTTGGGGGAGGGGGCTTCATTCTTCCAAGGGCTTATTGCTTGGAGAGTTCCACCAACCTTCTGCATCAAGGGGTCTTTGGAGAGACTGCCAAGTAGTGGTGACATATGAAATGAGATCTGTATGTTTGTTGGGACCCTTCTTCTACCAAGTCACCAAGCCACCTCTTCCTTTTGTTCCAGGGGCTCATCGTGGCCTTGCTGTACTGTTTTGCCAATGGAGAGGTATGTTTTCCAGGCTACCCCCATGTGAGGATGGGCTGGCGTCCAACTGTCCCTGGAGGTTTCCATTTATGGGATGGTGCCTCCAGGGAATGTGCCACGATCGCATCCTTGGACGAACGGGAAAGGGTGCTGGGATGAGTGTGAGGAGGCTCAGAGCCCAGCCCTTCCCTGCTGGAGACGTGCTGGGGGTATCTGAATGTGATACAGGCAACAAGCTTGAACTTCAGAGTACAAAAGTCTGTTTTCAAGCCTCACTCACCACTTGGATACTCTGTGAGTTATAGTCCGGCCACTGTGCCTCTTTAAGCCTCAGTTTCCTCTCTGTAAAATGGCAGTAATAATCGTCCCTACCCTGTCATGTTGCCCTGCACATGCTGAGCTCATAGTAAAGGCTCAATATCTGATAATGGGGATTATTTTTATTATGAATGTTATTGTGCAGCCCCAACCAACTCTCTGCTTCCCTGGAAAGAGGCTTGAAAGGGGGTAGGGCAGAGGCCAGAGCAGTTTTCCTGTCTTTCGAATGCGCTTGTTTCTGCCCCTTTCCTATCCCTTTCCCCATCCCAGGGGCAAATGTTGGTCTCCTCCCACCGGAAACATAGCTTCTTTTGTTCTCTGTGACCACATGTCCAATTTATTTGTTTATTTCTTTTACATTTCACATACATATATATTTACATCACTCTTCCTTTTTGCACAATGAATGGGAACATGAGCTTCTTGACAGCAAAATCCTCTTCCATCTCGCTCACTGCTGCTGCTTCTCTAGCTTCACAAGGGGATCCTTCTCCAACAGGCAGGTGTCAGATCCACCCCCTCCCCGAGTCCTTTCCTGAACACCAGATCTCATTAAGCCACCATCCTGCTTGATGTCCTCAAGGTGTCCTTGCCACCTGCTGTGCTCATGTGTAATTAGTTGCTTCTTTTGGTCTGTCTTCCTAATTAGAAGGTAAGTTGCCTCACGTGCCATGGAGCAGCCATTTGGTAGATACTGCTGAGTGGACCCGAGACCGAGGAGCGCGAGACAGTAACCCTGCCCCCCTTTTAACTGGCAGGTGAAGGCCGAGCTTTGGAAGCACTGGTTTCGCTTTTTACTAGCCCCGCACTCGGGCTACAGAGCCTGGTTCCTGAAGAACTTCCGATTCCTGGGAAAATGTCCCCAGAAGCTCTCGGAGGAGGATAGCACCAGGACGCGGCCGAAACTGAGGCCCTTGGCCCGCAGCGAGCAGCTCCTGCACCTGACCACGCAGGGCCCGGGGCAGCGAGGACCCCAGCCTCCACGGGGCAGCAGCCTGTCTGAGAGCAGCGAGGGGTACGTCACAATGGCCCACACCACGGAGGAGATCCTCGAGGAGAGTGAGATCTAGGCGGACACCCATGCTCTGCTCTGCATCTCGGGGACCCCCGAGATGGCTGAGGGAGGAGGGGGCCAAGCCGGATGGAGGTTTTGGGGCACAGATTCACTCATCTTCCTGTGCCTATGCCCACTTTGTCATGAAGCTGAGTGTGCGGTTCTCCACGGTGCGTATGAAAGAGGCCTCGTCAACATCGCTTCTGCCTGCCATCGTCATCCTAGTCGCTGGAACAGAGTGCGCTTTCCCGATGGACACTGGCCTGAAATGCCAGTGAGTAGAGACGCAGGCTGCAGAGGGTGTCTGCTTTGGGAAAAGGCCGACCAGCCTCTGCTTGCCTCCTCGTGCCTCAGGCTTCCACCTGGGGCTGGGTACGGGTGTCAAAGGACCACCCAGGAAGGTGAGAGTGGGCCTGGGACGACAGGCAGAGAGGGTGACTGCAGCAAGCACGCCAGGGGGGTCTGTTGCAAGCCCACCTTGAACACATTGGGCAGGTGTGTGGGAGCTGGAGGTCCTCGGGAGCTGCCCGTGCATTCAGCAGTTCTGCTGTGACCTGCCTGCCCTCCTGTACAGTGTGGGACCCCGCATCGCCCACCACCCTCCACTCCTTCCAGTCTCTCCTTTCCTCTTGTCAGGTCTTTCCTCCCTCTTTCCTGTCGCAAGCCATCATCCATGGTCAGCAGAAGTACCATGAGTAGCAATCCCACCCTCCCTGTGAGGGTTGGCCCAGCTCCCAGGGCCCCTGATCCTTTCCTCTCCTTTCTGGCTCCACCTGCCTTTCAGAGTTTGGCTTCTCAAGCCTTCCTGCCCTCCCACCCTCTTGGGGTGAGGGATGGTCCTGCCAGCTTTGATTTTCTATTGACATTTTGGGGGTCTCCTCCCTGCTCCTGGAGGTTTGCCCACTACTCTCCCTGACCCCAGTCCCTGCTGATAAGAATTTCACTCTCACATGGAAACAGATGCTGACAGCTGGAGGGGGCCCAGACGTGACCTAACTGTGGCTGATCTGGACATTCACTAAGAGGGACAGACCTGGGGGACCCGTTCTGCCAATGGGGAATCTGAGCTGTGCCCCAGACTCTGAGTGGAGGGTATTCTGGAGGCTGAGGAGGGCCTAGACAATCAGGGTCAGCCTGGGGAATGAAACTAGAAGGCAAGAGGCTGAAGGAGGATCAAGGCAGCAATGTTGTGTGGGAATAGGGTGTTAGCACCTGGAGTGCTGCTTTTATAGCTAGTGAAATGTATGTGCACATGGTTGGGGTATGTTGCTGTGGGCCTAAAGATCACTTTATGTTAGGGAGGGGAAATGATGCTTTTTCAGTAAGGCTGCCAGATTTAGCAAGTAGAAATACTTGATGTTGATTAAATTTGATCTTCAGGTAAATGAATCATCTTCTAGTATAAGTATATCCTACCATATAACTATATCCTGTAAGGTAGGATATACTTATCTGAAATTCAGCTGTCATTGCACACGTGTTTTAACAGGCAACTCTTCTGTCAGGAATACTCTGCAGTGGGGTCGGGATGAGTGTGAGGCAAGAAGAGTACTCTCTTCAGGTGCAAAATTAAAGAGGGGACTATTGATAAAATACCCTCCATTGTCAGGATAAGGATATTTTAATGCAATATTTAAAAAATGAAATCCACAAACTATATCCCATGGGCCATTTATAAAGATAATGTTTTATTAGAACGAGGCTAGGTCACATAAATTCAGGCTTTGATCCTGACTATAAAATTTTGGAATTTTGTTGTGCCTGGACTTTTTTTTTTAACATTATCTTTTATTTTTAAGCAATTGCATCACAATATTCTTTCTCTTAGTTACCTAGTTTTGGGGTTCCCTCCTCCCTCTACATTTTGCATGTCTGTCTCCCCCAGTCCCTAGTCCCTGCTCTGCTTTGCAAAGTGGGGAGGTGAAGCAAGAACATTATTAGGTAGGTGGATAATGAAGCAAAGTTTTGTTTTGGGTGTCCAGATTATTCCTAGTCGAATCACTAAAATTTATGTCCTCCTAATTTGTCCTTTCTGCAAATGTTCCTGATTTTGCTCATCAACCTATTGGCACCTCGAAAGCTGGGGCAATCTCCCCCCACCCCTAATTGTACCCAGAATAGCCGACTTAGAGTAGGTCACTTTGGTGCAACAAGACAAGACAGAAATGTCTCTTGGGAGTATCAGGTGCTGTTGGGGGTCAGTTATCCAGACCCTGACACTAATAGGAGGACCTTTATTTCTACTCAAAGCATTTGTAAATATGTCCTTTGCTCTCACTCCACGAATGGGCGGCACCCACACACCGCTTGATCTTGTCCTGCTCATGATTAAAACAAGTTGATTTGATTTGTTTTGCATTTTGTCAATTCTTTTGCTTCTGTTTCTCCCTGAAAGTGAAAGTCTCTCACTTCACAGGATCCCAGGAGAATCCTGTGTACTATTCTGGGCCAGAAGTGGGAAAAAGTGGGGTGGTATTTAGCCCATGGTTCTGAGTGGCCTGTTGTCTCAGGGCATCAGAGGTGTGGGCAGATGGGTAGGGTTAGGGGCTAGAAGTAGAAGTCAGAGGTCAAAAGGGCAGCAGGCAGATGCCCTCCCTCATCTAGATCACAACCCCATCCCTTTGCTTTTTGCCTGCAATGTCCAGCCTAGGGGCTTTCAATCCTGGTTACAGTCACCTGGGAACTTTCTAGAAGCATCAATAGCTGGGCCTGAACCAGGACACTAACTGAATGGATCTGGACTGGTCTCAACATCAGCATTTTTAGGAAATCCTGAATAATTTTTATTATGGTAAATATACCATTTTAAACCTTTTTAAGTGTACAGCTCAGTGGCATTAAGTGCATTCATGTTGTTGCAACTATCCCCACTGTCCTTCTCCCAAACTTTTTCATCTTTTCAAACTGAAACTGCACCCGTTAAATAATAACACCCCATCTCCCTTCTCCCTAGTCCTTAGCAAAAAATTTGATGACTCTAGGTATATCACATATGTGGAATCAAACAGTATTTGTCCTTTTGTGACTGGCTTATTTTACTCAGAGTAATGTCCCCAAGGTTCATCTGTATGTCAGAATTTCATTTCTTTTTATAGCAGGTAATATTACATTGTATGTATATTTGATTTTGTGGGCAGTGCCTGAGCCCTGGTAAGCAAAGAGATGCTACTGACAAAATCTATAAAAGCTGCTTCCAGGCTCAGCGATAACAGCTGTTTCCATGACACATGCCACTCCTTGTGGGGTCCTCTAACAGACTTGAATTCAGAAGACTCACCAGCAGCCCAGCACAAGGCTTGGGCAAGACAGGAGCACTGTAGCCTTGGCTATTGTGGCAATGGGGTGACTAATGGCAGCTGACATTAATGGATCTATTGGTGATGCTGTAGGACCTACCTTCTTGGGATGCTGAGAAACACCTGAGGTTTAACTATACAAGATACTGGCCTTCTGTGAGAACAGTTTGGTTATTCTTGATGAGACCTGTTTCGACCCTTGAGTTTACACTTGCATGCAGAAGCAGAAATTTGGAGACATAAAGTGACTTCCTAGTTTCTATAGTGGACATCTATTTTTACAATCCACCCCAGTTATACTAATAGCATCCAAATTTTCCTCTTGGAACCATACAACTCTCAGTCTCAGTCCATGAAGTTTGAGTTGTTTCCAATTCCATCCTCAGCCCCAAGGACAGGCATCAACATCAGCTTGGTCAATCAGAGCATGGAAACCTCCTGACACCAGATATTGGGGCTATGGATGGGCATATGACCAATCAGAAACCGATGGGAGATAGTTCTGGCACTTTGGCTGGGACTAGCAACAGAAAGGCATTTTCTTTTCTTTCTTCTGAAATTGGAACCAGGAAGAAATCAACTGGGATCTGCTGGAAGCCACCCTGACAGCTTGGGGAAAAAGACTTCCTGAGAACAGAGTTACCACAGCACAATACAGAACCAAGAGATGAAGAAAAAACACAGACATTGCTGGATTCTCTAAGCTAGACCTAAAGCTAGTGCTACTTTGGAATTCCAGTTCCATGAGTCAAGAAGTGCCTATTTGTACCTGATTCTTGCTGGGTCTTCTGTCCTGTGCATGTAGAAGTCTTGATGACGTAACTCTTTACTACCTCCATCTCCTCTTTTCTTAAGTTGGACTTTACACTTCTTCCTGGTTCTCTCGACATCTTCCCCATAGAATGCCCTAGAACTATGCAAGACCACAGCTCAAGTGGCCCTGCTATTCCAAATTAACAGATCTGCTAATTAGGTTATCCTTCTTTGGTTCTTCACTGGCCAATAGATGATCCAGTGGCCCCTTTTTGTCTTGTTGAGCCACAGACCAATAAGGTCATTGTGCAATGGTTATCTTTTTAGACTCCAGGTGACATAGATGTCCTGAGCTTAAGCAGAAGTGGAATGCCCCAAGCTCATACTCCAACCAACTGGATTCACTCGTGTGTGGGGTGGTGGAAATGAGGCATTGAACCTTCTGGTTGTATCTCTACTCACCTGGGCTGGACCTGAGGTCTCCTTCCACTGAGTTGGGCCCTGGGTGATTGTAGGGTACATGGTTTTCAGGCTTTTTTGCCCTCTGCCCATTAGGATTGCCCTGCCTGGTGGGGCACCTGCAGTTGTTACATTGTTGTCTTATTTACTTCCGTGGGCCATGGGAGGAGTATTGAGATAGTCACCAGGAGAAGCAGAAGCAGGAGAGAGAAGGGGAGAGGGAAAGCCAGAAGAGAGAGAGAAAAGCCCAGAGTGAAGACTTGCTGGGAACTTGGAGGCCTGCTGGCCTCCTAGCTCCCCGGCACCCCTGCCTGCTGTGTACCTATTTACCACCCTACATGTAAAAGCCTGAGAAAGTCACCGAGGGCTCCAAGACTCTCCTTTACCCGGTCTGCTAGGATCATAGATACCCTGCTCTGTGCCTATCCTGGCACTACAGTCACCCACTGTGTCTGACAACAAAGGGGTGTCTTGAGTAGGTGATTTTGAAAATACCTCTCTTCCTCCAGAACTGTGAACTGGATGTGTACCCCCCCTCCATTTTCCAGCTCCAAAGTTGTATAACCTTAGAATTCTCTGTCCTGTTATGTCCAGATCAGAACTATTGGGGCAGCCAGGTGTATTCAAGGGGCTCTGATTTAAATACCAAGTTCCACTCTGACTCTCTGGCATCAGGGTCCTCACCTATACCATGGGTTAATAATGCCCCCACTAATGAAATATTGCTGAGACTCAAGCAAAATGCCTGGCTCATGGGAAAAGCCCCGTGGCAGAACTCCAGAGTTCTAATTACTCTCAAGTTTGTCCTCCATAAAGAGAAGTACTATCTGGTGGCGGTGATTGTGCCACTGCTGTGTTTGGGGGAATAACCCCCAACACCAGCACATACACGGTCCCCTGCCCGAGGAGGTTATACTCGGTTGATCAAGTATCCAGGCATACTTATATTTTCCTGACCCTATTTTCTTCTAAGTTTAAAATGAGAATAAATGGCAATGACAAAACAATGTCAATCACGACCTTGAGACCCTCTGATGGAGTTTGGAGGTGTTCCCAGCCCTGGAGCTCTGCTCAGGCAGTGAGGGCCCGTGGGCAGCCCTAGCCTGGCTGCTGTTCATTCTGCTAGAGGACCCTGGGCAAGTTGCTTCCTGTCTTTGGGCCTCCTTCCCCGTCTCTGAAATGAGAGGGCTTAGGGACATCTATATACCTCTCACGGTACCAAAACTGGCCTTGTCCTTGTCCCCGGGAACCAGCAACTCTCCCTGCAGTTCCCATCTCGGCAGATGACGTCACCATCCACCCACCACCAAGAGACGACCCTGCTGCCATCTGTGCTCCTCCCTCCTCCCCCAGCCGCCAGTCAGGTGCATCTGCCTCCTACAGCTCCCAGAGCAGGCCGGGTCTTTCCATCCCACTGCTGCTGCCGGTCAGGGCCACCCAGGTGACAATAAACGCGTGATCTCTATCCCGGACTGCAGGGCTGCCCCCTCGTGTATTTCTACCCAGCCAGAGGGCTCTCTTAAAGACATAAATCCCACCCACAGTGGTGCCCAATGCCCCAAGGCGAGGCTGCACATCTCCCCAGGGGCTGCAGGGAAGAGCTTGCATGGTCTGCCCCTGAGCAACTTTTAGGCTTATAGTTTGCTCTCCCTCCTCACTCTGCTCTCAGGCGCCACAGGCCTTCTCAGGGGCCTGGAGCTTGCCATGCTCACTCCTACCTCTGAGTCTCTGCGTGGGCTGCTTTCCGGGATGCCCCACCCTTCCTCCACCACTGCCCATTGGTCTGAATCTAAAAGTTCCCTTCATTGGGAGCACCTCCCTGACCCTCCTGCTAGCCCTGTCCATGGTGCCTGGATGCGAGCATGGTGACCTCAGCCACTCAGTCTGCAGTCCCCTCTACGCCCTGAGCCCTGTGGGCGAGACCTGTGTCTGCCTCCTTCACCACCAGTGCCCCTGCACCTGCACCGTGGCCTCTGACTTCCTGAGGATATGTCCTTGTCTAAGCAGTTCAGTCAACAGGTATAATTTTCATTTCCAGTTCAAGAATGTCCGGGGGGTCGTGTGCCCAGCTCCTCTTGCATTTATCAGAACCTGCTTACCCAGCAGTCCACGAAGAAGCTTACAGGGTGATATTCAGGACTCCTGGGGCCTAATCCTGGGATTATCATGAAGGTGCGGATAGGCAGGGGGCGGGGAAGAGGCAGGGTGGTACAGGGGTGTAAAGACAGAGGGAAGAAGGAACCTGTGGATTGCTAAAGACGCCTCCAGTTGGCAGGGAGCTGTGCTGTGGGTGTGTGTGCGTGTGGTTTTCCAGAGTGTTTACAGGGATCGGGGGAGGGCAGGGAGCAGGGCGGAGCAGTTGACATCAAGGTTTCTTTTCCTTTACTCTTTCCTTCACTTTTGGAGGCTCTAATTGAATCAGTCGTAGAATTTCCTTATTGGCCAGGGTTCCCTCGATGAACTCGTCCTCTGTAAGCTTATCTGTGTGTGGGGAAAACACAGTCAGGACTGGCTGTTTCAAGCTGTAACGGGGCTGACATTATGAAAATAGTAAGAACCCAGGGGCCCTGAGGATACCCCTACTCTTTCCCCTGAATCAGCAATGAGAGGGCACTGGGGAGGGCTCCAGGGGGGCATCCTGAACGGTTGCTGCTCAGGGCTATGAAATTATGTGAATATAACCATAGGGCTCCTACCTTCTTGGGGAACTTTTGGGGGGCTGAGCAAAGTAGAGCTCAGTTGAGAATCAGGGATCAGCGTCCAACCAGGGGAAGAGAGGGAGAGATGAGGGGTCCAATGTCGTGTCTGAGAGAGCCTGGCCTGAGAGGCCACCCCAGCTCCCATCACACAGACAGCCCCACAACTCCCAGAACAGCTCCTCTATGAATCTTTCCTATGCATCTCTGGACAGCCTCATCTAACTCCCCACTGGGGACACAGAGGGCCCCTATCTCATACATTCAATTCTATACAATTAAATGCATACCACTGAGCCCATCCTCTACGCCAGAGCCACATGCTTGGGGCCAAGGCCTTTGCATGGGGTGGAGGGCAGAGAGTGGCATGGAGTGGGGGTGGGCAGTGAGATAAGGTACCTGGTCTTTGGGAAAGGCAGTCACACAGAGGTGCTCACTTTCAGGGTCATGGAAACATAGGGATGGCAACCCAGAGTGGCTGCCTCTTTAAATTTTGTATCAGGGCCTCCCCGGGTGGTGCAGTGGTTGAGCGCTGCTGGGTTGCTAAGCTGCCTGCAGCCTCTGCAGAGCCGGTTTGATCCCAGGCTGCCAGGCGAGGATCCCACATGGCGCGCAGACCTCTCCTGCCGCCCGCTGCTCCCCTCAGCAGTGTACTTCGTCAGTCTGCCTGCTCTGCTCACTGCTCTGGCTCTGGTGAATTCTTTCACCCTCCCGCGCTTCTGACTGTACCCAGTGCTTGTATAAATAAATAAATAAATAAATCTTTAAAAAAAATTTTTTTTATCAGGCAACCTCCTCCCTATCCACCCTCGTCCCAGACAGTGCCAGTGACCTTTGTCCTTCCTATGACTTCTCCCTGGACTGCAGTTAGTAGAGACAGGGTCAACTCTACCAGTCCAGAGATCACGAAAGTTGCTGATACTGGCCCCTCGGATGTGTTTGGGGATGCAGTTTTTTTTATCAGTGGAGACATTGCAGGTTTTTAAAATCTCAATTGCTCGCTTTTCTTTTAAAAAGTCAGAGGACATGATACCAACTGCTCTGTCTTCCCGCATGGCAAAAATCAACCGGAAGCCACCAGACCAGATATCAACTACCTACTATGTGCCAGCCCATTACATAATAGGGCTACTGTCCACTTCTCTCACTTCATCATCCTGACTCCGGACACCATGTGAGTGGTCTCCTGCCTTCTTCCACCATATCCTCCGGCATGGCTGGGAGCATCATGCACCAGCAGCCCCAGCTGCCCAGTTCTGGAAGCCACCACCAATTTCAGAGCAGGATCACGCTTCCTGCAGGATACTCCCACCATTCTGAGTACGGAACCAAGACAGGCCATCTCCTGGAATTAGGGGATTTAAGGATGCACCATCGGCTTTGCCAGAACTTTCCTAGAACAGCCCTGTAATCTAAGACTTCTTACTCAACTGTTTTTTTTTTTTTTTCCTTACCTGCTGCCTGCCTATGGGGTCCCATCTGCTTTGCAGTCAATGACTTTCCCAGATGCCTCTGACTTCTTCCCCCTTCTACCCTCCCCTCCTCCCAGGAGTCTTTCCTCCCATAAATCTTCTACAAAATAATTCTGTCTGGCAGTGCTTCTCAGAGGACCCAAACTCACTTCCTAAAGTAAAACCATGTAAATTGAGACTTGATGCTAATTCAGGCTGACAGATCTGCCCTGTACTAACCGAGCAGAAAGAAATTACAAAAGTGAAAAAAAAAACAGGTGAATGGAAGTGTCTAGAAGGGGCATTCCCATTAAGAGGGGTTTGCAATTCCTCTAAACACGCCATTGGCCTATACCCCCTCCCCCCAATGAGCTGTTGCCTTTTTACTTCTTCTTCAGAGTACACTAACTCTGTTATAGCAAAATTTGTTTTTCTTCAAAAGCATTCCAGAATTCAGAGCTTCTCTTCTCTCCCAGAGAAGCTCAGGCAGTGCTGGGGGGACATGGTGCCTACAGCAACATCTGTTCCCAAGTGGCAGCAGATCTGGATCCTGCTGACTATACAGACCTCCTGGCGGTGTATGAGGGGATGGGGTGCCTGTGGTTCCATCTGCTTGGGCACTCTGACTCTGCAGGGTAATTCCTGTTGGGGTTTCCAGGGACAGCCTGAGGCTATAAAATCGAAGGCTATCAAGAAAAAAAGGAATTCACCATCATCTTTCTTTCCAAAGTACCCCCAGATCTTCTCTGCCCGCTTTTCTGGGGTGTTTTCATCATCTGGAAGGTGATTCACGTCCTCTGGATTGATCATTTTGAAAATAGCCTGCACCCAAATGAAGAGGAAGCAATGGTCAATGTGGCAGGGGCTGGCAGCCCAGGGGAACCGGTTGCTGATCTCGGGCTTGCCTCTCCCCATCCCCAAAGAGTCGGGGGATCAAGTACACTCTATGGCAATGCTAACTGCAGGTGCCCAAGCCACAGCCTGCCCTAATGAATCCAGATTTCTGGAGGTGGGGCCTGGGCATCTGTATTTTGAGAGCCAGCAGGGCAGGACGATTGTAGTAAGCGCAAACGCTGACATTTGTTAGCCACTCAACACTCCTCGCTGTTGTGTGCTTAACATGTGACTTTCCTCAGTGTTTTTACATCTGACCCTCACAGCAACCTTTTGAGGTGGAAATGATTGGTCCCATTGTACACATGAAGAAACTGAGGCAACTAACTGGCTAAGTCACCTAGCCAGAAGCAAAAGAGCAGAGTTTGATTCTAGAACCTGTTTTCTTCCCTTTCACCACTTGGTATTCCTGAAACACCCTGGAGACCATTTTAGGGGTGGGGTAGAGAGAGGGGAGGTGTCGAGAAAAAAAAACTCTTCAAGAGGTTTCCCTAGGGCACAGGAAACCCATCTGCTGCAGATGTGGGGGTGGGATAGAGAGGATACAAAGAAAGGTTTAATTTTTGCCTCAAGGCTCCTTCTCCCTTCCCTCTGCTCAGGCTGGTAAAGAGGCCAGATGTGCCCAGTGGGCAAAGCAGGAAGTGCCCCTGCCCTGTGACCAGGAGAGGATGAGGTGGTCACCCTTCCAGCTCCAGGCTACTGGAATTCACCAGCTCAGTAACTCCAGGGCTGGCCAGGCCCAGAGCGGACATGCAAAGTGAAGACCTTGAGCCTGTCCTGCCTTTACCCTCAGCAGGCTTGGGGTGCAGGCAAGGTGTTGGATGGGAGTCAGAAGGCACCTTGCAGACAGCTTGGAGCATGGTCAGGCAGGAGTAGTGTTGTCTGTGCAATAGCCTGGAAGGAAGGTCAATGCTTCGAAATTTGAAATTTGCTTTCAGCCTCCCATTCTATAATAAGAAAAGGGAGGAAATCAAACTCAGCAGCCTGGGGCAGCAGCCTGAGCTGGCAGCTCAAGTGTAGGTGGCTCCTGACTCCCCTCTCTGCTCTGAGTCAAGGGAAACAAGTGCAGGCCTGTCGCCGAACACTGAGAGTCACGGACTGCCTGCCCCTCTGACTGCCCCACCGACTCCCCCCAAGGACAGTGTCAGAGCCTCAGTCAGGGAACTGGGTCAGGGATTTGAGAGAGAACCATCAAATGTCACCCCAAGCCTGGGGAGGCTATATAGCTTTCCCAAGGCCATGCAGCTTGCTGGTGACATAGCTGGGACTAAAACCCATTACTTCTGGCTCCCAGGTCAGAGACTGTGCCATCTGGAAAACAGCAGAGACCTGGCACCGCCCTGCCAGTCTCAGCCATGGGTGCGCCCCTCCCTCTAACCCTTGCTCGCGCAGCTTCTCCTCCCTCCCTATTTCTCTCCTTTCCACCCCACCCCCTCCCTCCTCCTTTTCCTCAAGGAGCATCCACTAGCAGGCCGCTGATGGACTTTATACCCTTTAGGGGTTCTGAGGTCCCCAGTCCAGGCCACCCACCAATCCAGGGGAGCTTGCTTGCAGACCTCACCAGATGCCAGTGAGGCTCCCACCCATTCCTGCCCTTAACAGGAGACCTAGGGAGAGTTCACTGATCACAAGCTGATGCTTGGCTATTTTATTTATGGATCTTCCTAATAAGGGTAGAAGAATTGCACAAATGATAGCGTGATTACAAGTGCACCCAAAAAATTACATGGAATATGAAAAATATTGTCCTTCTTAACAGGAATGGAAGCAGAGAAATAAAAAAGACATAGGGTAGGGGATTAAAAAAAGATTCAGTAAAAAGATTCAAAATGATATAATGCAGGAAAAGTAGAAATGTCTTGCCCAAAACCAGAAATGGTTAAACACATTTCTGACATTTCCATTAGATGGGATTCTAAGCAGTTATTAAAAATGTTTTGGAAGGGGCCTCCCTAGTGGTGCAGCGGTTGAGCACTGGTTGCCTGCAGCCTCTGCAGCGCCGGTTCGATCCCCAGCTGCTCCCCGGCCACCGGAGGAGGGTCCGACATGACGCGCAGACCTCTCCTGCCGCCCGCTGCTCCCCTCAGCAGTGTACTTCGGTCCTTCTGCCTGCTCTGCTCCCCACTCTGGCTCTGGTGAATTCTCTCACCCTTCTGACTGTACCCAGTGCTTGTATAAATAAATAATAAAAAAAAAAATCTAAAAAAAAACATGTTGTCTAAAGTATTAACATGCTTTAAAAAAATGTTTTGGAAGAATGTGCATTAATATGGAAAATATTCATAATAAAATCGTAACTGAAAAAAGTATGATAAAATTATATTTTAATGATAAAAATTATATATGAATATGTGATAGTTTTAAAGGATTTAAAAATGTATAGGTAAAAGGCTGGAAGGGTCTCTTATTTTTCTAACAAATACCAGTATGTTGACAGTGGTTTCTCTGGCTGGATGATGGCATTCAAAGCAATTTTAATTTTCTTGTGCAGGCTTCTAAATTTCATGAGTTATTTACGTAGTAAATACAACTGGTTTGAAGATACCTAAAATTTTTATAACAAAAGAGCTGGCACTGAACCCACATTTACGGAGGCTCGTGAGTGTTGGGGATCATCACCTGCAAGGACCCTGGGGTGCTGGGGTGGTTATGACTGGAACACGGGACAGATGAAAACACTGAGGTCCCTAAGGGGAAGCGAGCAGCCCCACCTTAGGAAGAATTCAAGACTCCAACCCAGATTTCATGTCCCCCCACTTTGGTGCATGTATTTGATGCCCATTTCATGTTTACAATTAATTTTGATAGACTATGACTGTGTCCTGTTGGAGGCTTTGAAGGATATTGGAAAGAAGAAAGCGAGAGGGTGAAGGGAAGAAGGGAGGAAACAGAAAGTATAAATAATGGGAAACACCCAGATTCTTCTTTAGGAGGAAAATGAAGCTGTGGGGGAATGTTCCCACCTCTAGGAACACAGGTTTCCCCCACGATCCCAAAACAAAACATCCCTCTGTTATAATTTGATAGTTTTTTTTTTTTTTTGATCTGGAAACACTGTTTCCATTAATTCATATGGGATGATTTTTGACCCATTCTAAGGCTCTCAAAATAACCTCTGAAATCAAACTAAATACCAAGGTTGCGCTTTCAGAAGGAAATACGGTGTGGGTGTGGGTGTGGGTGTGGGGTGATAACAACTGCGTGAGTATATTGGAGACTCCTCCTCACCCACTCTCAGGGTCTGGATCCCAACCCCGCCCACCGGCCCGGCTCCCCATGGCAGCCCCAGCTCCAAGTCTTGGGGCCACAGCAGGGGGTCCTGCCCCCAGGTGACTCCCTGAGGCCCAGCAGGAAGGGGGCAGGAGAGACTCACCTTGACGATCTCCAGAACTTCACTTTTGCTGATGGCTCCGTTGCCGTCCACATCGTAGAGCGAGAAGGCCCACTCGAGCTTCTGATCAGTCTTGCCTGCGCTGGTCATGTGCAGGGCCACCACGTACTCCTTGAAGTCCAGGGTGCCATCGCTGTTGGCATCGAAGCTGCGGAACACGTGCTGGGCATAGGCCTTGGGGTCGGCGTCGGGGAAGAACTTGGCATAGATGCTGGAGAACTCCTGCTGGGTGATGCGGCCGGTGGGACACTCCTTCAGGAAGGACTGGTACCAGGCACAGAGCTCCTCCTGTGTGAACCTGGTGTTCAGCTGCAGCTCCTCCAGGATCTCCTTGGACAGGGCCCCACTCTTGCTGTTCCCCATGGGCGAGGGAGCGTGGACCCAGCAGGCAGGCAGCTGGGTGGGTTTGAGCGACGTGATTCCCCAGGCTGCAGAGACAGGTGCCTCTGGGCCTGGAGCCGAAGGGGGATGTGCTAGTGGATTGGAAGGATTTGTGGCTGGTTCACCTCAGTACTTGGGGAGAGGATGGGCCTTTGAGCTTGGGGGTGGGGGCAGTGTAAGCTCCCAGAATCCCCTGTCCCTTCCTTCCCTCCTCCCCCCCCAGATTAAAATAAATTGCTGACAGCAGGCAGTCAATCCTTCTTGGCCTTCAAGGAGATAGAACAGGACTCAGAAACTTCCTTGCCAAAGCCTTGGGCTAGAGTCTTCCCCATTGCCCTGCACTGTCCCTCCCATACCCCACTTCTAGCCTTCTAAGAGCACCCCTTTACTGCCTGTTTTCTACCCTAATTTTGAGGGTCTCAGGGCCTGGGATAGCACCTCTCATTGAGTCTTATAATGCAGTACTTAGGAAGCTGATTGTGGAGACAGCCCAGGGTTCAAGCTCCATCTTTACAATTTACTAGCTGTGTGACCCCAGGCATGTTTCTTAGCCCCTCTCGAACTTGAATACTTTTTCTTTCAATCCTTCATCTTTTCATGTCTTTCCTTAAATGTTACCTTCTCAGCAAAACCTATACCTGCCACTGTATTTACAACAGCACACCCACCCCCACCAACCATCAGCACACCCCAACTGTTTATCCTGCTGTATTTTTTCTCCCTCACACTTACACCTTCTGACATATTATTTATTTACTCTGTTTGCTGTGTGTGCCCTCACCAAAATGAAAACCCTATGAAGGCAGGCATTCTGTTTTGCTCCAGGCCATGACTCCATTGTCGGAATATGCCTGGCACGTTTAGGCCCTCAGTGAATGTTCCTTGAGTGAAGGGGTGTGATAGCGGCCATCTTATTGCTATTGTGAAGCTGAAATGACTTAACATGTATAATGCACTTAAAGAGAGCCCAACACATAGTAAGGGCTAAATGTCACTCTTCATTTGCAATAGATCATAAATTGCCCACGGGAGCTACAGAGTGAGTGAGTATAGCAGGTAGATCAGGGAAGTAATAGGGAGTAGTGAGGCCTGTGTCACACTTGGAAGTGGTTGCCAATATCAACTGTTACTGAGGAGAGGGTATGAAAACTCTCACCAGCCTAGAACCACTCTCACTGGTTCTGGGTCTGCACATTCACTGCCACAACTATAAACAAAGAGAGCTGGTGCAGCAAAACAGAAAAAATGATTTAATAAGGTAGAGGGAGAACTATAGGGTGGAGGCAGAGGGTCCAGCTACTTAACTATGGTGAGTGAAGCTGTGTGCAGCAGGCAGTGTCTGAACCTAGGGCCTGGGGCAAAGTCCCCAAGTCCTGTGACCACAGGGGCTGGCGGGGTGCAGCCTCCTGTTGCTGATGTCAGTGGCATCCATGCATGTGGGGTGGCTGCATCTGTAGTAGCTCCTGTGAAGAAGACCTGGCACTCAATGCCCGTCCTCCAAAATGGCCACTCTGTTCCAACCCCTTCTCAGCATCCCACTAGCTCCCTGAGCCCACTCATGTCAGGGGAGGAGCTTAGGTCACGGTGCCACACTGGCCTTCCATCCAGACTGCAGGTGGTGGAGTTTGGTCTTGTGCTGTGTTGCTTGTTCTGATGTCTTGTTTTGCATCCAACCTTGGCAAAGACTTCACTGACCCCCTTAGGCCTGGGCCTTGGGGTGCAGTGCTGCTCCAACATGACTCCATTTGAATGTGGTCACATGGGACTTTGGCCCAGTGTTCCTAGAATTTTCAGTCATCCAAGAGGAATCCAGAAATCTGACTTGTAGAGGCAATTTCCAAACTTACACACATTAATTCAGAATTTTTTAAAAAATGGTGTACGCCAAATATAGCTTATCTTTGGTTCAGTTTCATCCTGAAGTTTGTCATTTTGCAAATAAGCCTGTTGCCTGTAGCTAGCGGGCAATAGCACATGCTTCCTGAGTGGGTGAATGGATACACCAGAGACAGGGAGCACTGCAGAGGAGGCCTCCCATCACTACAGTCATAGTTGCAAGTACGGGACAAAAGGAAAAAACCTAGCACTGAATTCTCATCACCCAAAGGGAAGTGTCCTGTCTTAGCTGAGCATTGTGTTGCAGGGGAACATGCCTGAAAACCCAGAATTGCCAGATTGGATTGGAGAGAAGTGTCTTCTTGGCTCAGTAGTGGTTGCTACTACTGAGCAACCTAGAGATTATAAACCACATAATCTCTAGGCAGGTGAACTGGCATTTACACCCTGTTTTATAACATACTAGTTAATGACAGGGGACTGCAAATCCCTGTTGCTGGGAGAAAGTAACTTGCCAGGCCCATTGGGTGTTGCTCAGGATGGGCTGAGAAGTCCAGGCACTGGCACGCCACCCCGCCCCTCCTGTCCTCTCCACCCCCTGCAGTTCCAGAATATTTCTCAGGAGCCTCACTGTTAGGTGTGTATGATCCTGTGTGTGCTTACTATCCCCACCCCCCCTTAGTTTGTGAGAGGATATTGTTTTTTAATAGCCCTTTCTTTTTTCCCAGACTTTCCATATCCTGTAGCAAGGTGTTTATTCTCAATAGCAGTTAGAAATAGCACAGTCAACAAATTAGAAACAAACAAACTAATAAAACCCAGGTCATGAAAACGAGATCAAATGCTTCTATTGCTCGCTTCTGACCAGGCATGGGAGCCATGGGAAATGCCTCCTGGGTGCCAGGTCTGTGCACATCCACAGGGCTGATGTTGCGTGGAGACTTGGATTTGGAGCTCTGAAAGGGTCACATGGTTGCCTTTTTTTTCTTTTTTTTTTTTTTTTTACATCTTGAAAGGACAGGTTTATTAGGAAAAGGAGAAAAGGCGAGGCACCTGCAGAGTTACAGGAGGGCAGGAGAACTGCCGGGTCACGTGGTTGTTAAGTGGCAAAGCCAGGAGGAAAGCACCGCCCTGCCAGGCCCCAGGTTCCAGACCCCTTTGAACGAGAGCTGCCCCCTTTCTCCAGGAGGACTGTATCCAAGGGCAAGAAGCTCCACTTTCAGTGGTAAGGGCCATGGCAATGGACATGGCTGCAGGCAGAGAGGCCTAACGCAGAAGGCGGCCAGAGCCTTCAGCCTCTTCTGCCCTTTCCAAGAGCAAGGAGGGAGGCGCAGGAACGGGAGGGAAGCAGCCTGGCACTGGCCACATTCTTCAGGTTGCAGTGCCCAGGAGGCCGGCCGTGGGAGGGGACCACAGGCAGCTGTGTTGATGCTGCCGAGAGAGGGGTTGTGACCTGGAGGTTTGTTTGAAAACCTGCATAAACATCTTCTCTCAGAGGGAGAGTTTATGCTCCTTAGCCAAACAAGTTGTTGCAGATGATGTATTGTGAATGGATTTGTTAAGTCTGAGCTGGGGCCATAAACCCTCCCCACGCCCCAAAGATTACTGACTGCCGCAGTTGGGGAGAAGGCCTCTTCTCTGGTCAGAGTCTCAGCTTGTGTCTCCCCCTCCTGGCCTTGCCTGGACTGAAAGAAGTGGACTCTTCCCAGAGACTACCTCTGCTGCACAAAGCCAGGAGCTCTGCGGGGACTGTTATGGAGGCCCAGGCCTCAGCCCTCAGCCCCATGCGAGGTATGAGCTACCTTTGTTTGCTATGAGCTAAAGGACAAGATGAGCCTTCTTCCCCTGGCCTGGAGCCTGCACAGACATCTACACTGAGAGGGAAAAGGGGGCATGAAGAGGGTAAGTGGGAGGCAGACCAGGGAACAAGGCTCCGACCAGGGAGCTCCTTTCGCAATAAATGGCGGTGCATCCTTTCGGTTGCTTGGACCCAAATCCTTGGCGTCGTCCTCAGCACTTGTCTTTCTGTTACACCCCACTCCAGCCTGTCAGGCAATCATATTGGCTCTACTTTCAAAGCCCATTTGCCCACCTCCACTGTGACCCTTCCTGTCACCTCTCCCTGCATGCCTGCTTCTGTGTCTCCCTGCCTCTCCCTGTCCTACAGAGTTGCAGTGAATCCTGTAACAAGGCAGGCAGGCTTGTGTCCTTGGCTCAGACCCCACAGCACCACCCATTTCCCCAAGAGCAAAAGTCAATGGCCATTGATGGCCACCAAGTCCTGCAGAGGCTGCTCCAGCCCCTGCCACCCCTGTGTTCCAGCCACACTGGCCTCAAACAAGCAAGTGCCCAGCCCTTTAATCCAGTCTACCTCCTCTGTCTGGAACATTCTTCCCTCAAGTACCTCCCAGGCTGCTTCCCAGGTTTCCTTGTCTTTGATCAAATGCCAGCCTCTCAATGAGGTCATCTCCAAATACCCATCTCACATTGCAACTTACCCACCCTCACATCTAGAACTATCAATTCTCCTTTTTTTATAACACTCAACAACTTCCATACGCCAACTGTTCATATAGTTTCATTATTATACCTATTTTTTTGGTTTTTGTATCTCTCTCTCTCTGCTAGGAAGCTCTGTGAAGGTGTGAGGGTGGGGTTCTCTTTGTGGTTCATTCACCAATGTGTTCCCAGGATTTACGTCAGTGTCTGGCATATAGCAGGTGCTCAGTAATTATTCAGTGGATGGATGGATGGATGAGAAAAGACACAACAGCCAGAAGCCCTGGAGGTGGAAGTGATGCAGGGGGCTGGGACCCACAGGTCAACACCCAGGATGTGTCCCTCTGCTAAGTCACCAGAAGCCAATCACCAACCCTGGGAGCCTGGGAGGAACTCTGAGACCATTTATATGGAGGAGCGTGGCAGCCCTCCAGGAAGGAGGGTCGCCCAGCGGGACCCAGTGTCTCTGGACAGTTTATTTTACATGGGATGAATCTAAGCATCTCAAGTATACACACAGAATCAAAGCAAAAGAGAGAGAGAGAGAGAGAGAGAGAGAGAGAGAGAGAGAGAGAGAGAGCATTTAACTTCCTGAAAACGCTTTATAATAAAGCAGAGCAATTATATATAGCAAACGCCTTCAAAATTTAAACCCTTTAAACATTTAATTCTTCAGCATTAATACACACAAATGCTATTACGGCAGGGTGGGGGCAGGCAGATTACAGCCTCCGTAGGGATCAGAGTTTCAACAGTGTTACTTATAAATTATAGTACATCGATTTTATTTACTGATCTAGGGCAGCCAGAAGATGGAAGGATATACAATGTGGAGTAAACACATTCATACCTACCGGGATGAGGAATGCTGGCAGGAGACACAGCTTTTTAACATTAAAAATGTATAAAGTATTTAGCAAAAGTTACAGAAAACAGACCAAACAAGCAAGTTTATTTTGTTAGAAAATTCCACTTTTGTAGGGTTTGCTGATGTGCTCATGTCAGCGAAAGGACTGCCCCCCAATCACCTTCCTAAGGGAAAGGAAGAGATGCACATTTGGGGTCCACACCCACGATGATGAGCAGTGTCCCCTTCAATTCCTGTCCCTGGGTCCGCAGCCCCCAAGAGCTGGTCTGCTTGTAAGATGCTGGAAGGGAAGCGTCTCTGCTGGACAGATGGGTACACAGAGGTCCCGGGAGAGAATGTGACTTAACTTCAGGTTATGCAACATATGAGACAACAGGGTGGGGCCATTCAGTGCTGTTACCCTAGTACCACATGCCTTCCCCTCTGTTCATGGCACACACCCCAGAGCGCCCAAGCACTCTGACCCTTTGCAGTCCACCATCGCAACCCCATTAGGAAGTTCCCCCAACAAAAAAGTCAGTGTCCCCTGAACAGCACACAGAAAATCCAAAGTCTTCACAGCCTCTCACTTATTTTATGCTCATCCAGACCTATAACAGGGGTTGGGTCCCTCCCTTCAGGAAAGGTCCAAGAGCAGTAACACTACTTGGGGCCGGGGGAGGATGTTCAGAGTGCTCCCTGGAAAAATCCAACCTAGAAGAATCCCAGCTACAGATGCTCAGTTCCCACCACCACAGCCCTGACCTTCATCTGGCTGGGATTCAGCAATGTCCAGGAATGTCTGCGCTTTGCCAGGTTGCCTCCCAGCACTCACCTTTCTCTGAGCAGGGCATGATGGAGACATGGTTTAGAGGAGTCGTCACCTTGGAGGTCATGCCCACAGCCTGCCGGGCTTTAGCAGGGTTGGATCTTGTCTCTGCCACCACCCAGTAGGCTGCAGGCACAGGTCAGGCTCTGTGTGACCACCAGCTGCACAAGGTTCCAACAATGACAGGAACCTGATAGACGGTGTCAGTTTGTGTCTCTCGTGGCTCCGCAGAAGGAGCCTCGGGACACGCCATCAAAGATCAGTGGATGAGACCTCAAAGGTAATGAATGACTTAAGCTATCTTTGGTGGTGATGGGGGGTGGTCTAGGAGGAACTACCTCATTTCAATGGTTCATGAAACTTAATTTGAGCTCCATTTGCATCTCAACAGGGAAGTGCCAGGGCGTCCCTCTCATGAGGATTTTTGGACAGTGCCACGCATGGTGACCCAAATTAGGCACGGCCATGGTTGTAGGGGACAAAGGTGGAAATGAGAAGGGGCAGGAGGTAGAATACAGTCAGTGGAGGAAGCCTGAGAGACCATCATCTAAGACAAATACCTTCTGTTTGCAGATGAAGCAACAAAGACCCAGGGAAGGGTGGTGATGAGCTCATGGCCAGCCCCCCGCCCCTCAGCCATGTCATGTCCATTTGCCTCGAATACCTCCTAATGCTCACCAAATGCTGGGACATGAGAGTTGAAGTGGGGGGCGGGGCCCACAAAGAGTGAATCTGCTCTCTGAGAGGAAGGCCACTAGACCGTGTCCACTCTTCCCTCCAGCTGCTGGCAGATTTCCGCATTGTTAAAATCCTAAAATGAACTCAAAAGGAAAGTGTGAGCCCCAAAGACGACTTGTGGGCATAGCTGGCATTTGAAGAAAAGCCTTGGGAGGCAGAGGTAGGAAGCAGCAGGCTGATGTGACCATGCAAATAAGCTGAAGAAGACCCTGGGCCAGGAACTTCCAGGGTAAAAGCTCATTTTAAAAGCAAGGTAGCTGCGTGGGACACCCATGCAATAGGAGGTGACTCCGTGACCCCAGGAACAAGCACCGACACACACAACACGGGCGACTTGAAAGCACTGAGTGAAAGAAGCCAGACTCAGAAGGCTGCATCAGAGTGATTCCATTTATAGGACATTCTAGAAAAGGGCAAACTACAAGGTCATAAAGTTGATTGGTCTTTGCCAGAAGCTAGGGATGGGAGGAGGGATTTGACCACAGGGGTCTGAGGGAATTTTTTTTGAGTAGTGAATATATGTTGATTTTGGTGGTATTGACAAGACTGTATAAGGTTGTCAAAATTCACTAAACCCTAGTGAAGGTAAATTTTACTGTATGTCAATAAACCCCAATACTGGATGTCAAATACTTCAATAAACCTAGAAAAACACAAGGCTTTCAGGAGTGAGAAGGATTATGGGAATGAGAGGGTGTCCTGCCTAAGTAAGCTAAGTAATGAGAGGGTGTCCTGCCACTCAGTGCCCCACTTAACATATGTAAAGTGCTTTCCCTACCTGCACATTCATGAGCAGGTCTGTAGAATCCTGTTTAAACTCTCCCTGTCGAGGGCACTCACAGCTGGAAGTGAAATCACTTAAACAAGCCAAGGTCTTTGACATCCTTTGAATTTTATGGCTTGTATTTCCAAGAAGGGACTTTGGCTCAGCCAAGAACTTTATGCACTCATCCACTAATCTAGTGATTGATTGGTTTTCACAAAGGGATAGAAACAAACCCCTCATCTGTGAATGTATACACTGTCTCTGTTTGCTTCAGTCATTAATCATCCCTGATGAGCAGAGAAATGCCTCCAAGGCAGAAATCCTCCCTGGCCAACAGACACGGGGGGGAGGTAGGGAGACCCTCAAGACCGGCATCCCCATGGCCCAGTTTTTCTGTGCTTTGCAATACTGATCAAAAGCTATAGAAAAATGGAGAGGAACAAGTGGCTTTTCCAGGAGGTTGCCATGGCAACCAACTCACTTGGAACACCATTTGCCCTAGAAAGAAAGATTTTTTAAATCAGATTTTCAAAGACAAAACTAAGTGCATCCATGTCTCCAGGAGGAGGCAGGTACAAGAGGCTCACCTGTTCCTAGAAATGGAGCAATGAATGGTTCTTCTCAAGAATCACCCGTTCCAAATAAACCCAACCAAATCCTCTGATGTCCTAAACCTCAAAACAGAAACTGAAACAACTACCCAGATGTGTCTGCTTTTCCAAAATGCACTTCAAGATATTCAAGATTTCATCCTAATCTCGGTTGCACCCAGAGAGGGAGCCCTGTGAATGGATAGAGGCCTGGTATCAACTCCAAGCCTACTCTTGATTCACTGTCAATTTCACGCCACTCACTGGCCATCCTCGGGCTTCATGCTTCCTATTTGGAAAGTGAGACAGATGATTTAAAACAAAGAAAGTTCTGAAATTTGAGTTGGACATAGGCAGTGAGGGTTGGCTACCAGGTGGTTAAACTCTTGTTGCTGCCCACCTTCCATCCTGTGGAATGGGTGCAGCATTCTCATGCTCCAGAAAGGTCTAAACACACCTCTACCTACATGGAGGGGGTGGGGGAGAGGGACTGACTCTTGTGCAGCTACAATTCTCATGCTTCCCGCAGTGCCTGGGTTATCCCTAGTATCTGCTGAGTGAAAGAAGGAATGAGTGAGTGAATGAATGAATGCAGCTCATGATTGAGCTGCATAACAGTATCTCTGAAAATCGAAATTCTGCTTATAAATACTAAGGTTACTGACCAGCAAGATCTCTGGGGAAGAGATAAGTACACAAAGTAAGAGACTGTGGGTTACGCTGGCAGGACCAGATCTTGCCCCCAGATCCTAATACATTGCCCTAATACAAATGCTTGATGATGGAATTAGGAGGGAAGAAAAAAAAGGAAGTATGTTGAGAGGCTAATGAGGCTGAGGTGAGGGGGTGAGGGAAAGAATCATTTCCAAACTTCCAGTCAACTTGGGCTGCCCTGGAAGAAGCAAGAGAAGAAGAGGAGACTCTGGAATCTTCAACTGGGAATGAAGAGACAAGCTCAATGAGCCCAGTCATATTAAAAATAGCTATGTCCATAACAAGGCTAATGACTTTGAACATTTGAAAATCATTCACAGGTTAGGTGATGATGCCATCAAGCCATTATTACTAGCACCCGTTTTTAATAAAGAAACCAAGAAATAATATCCTAAATTGGGTAGCTGATGTCATGGCCCAGCCCCTAGGTCCAGAAGGAGTGGGTCTCCATCCCAGGACAGATCTGTCCCAATGGCCTTCATGTTGGTTCTTCCCAACCTTTTTGGTTGGGATGTTGGATAAGAACAGTGACAATGTTTGGTTTTCTTTAGGATATTCAGCATCTTTCTAATACAAAAGAGAAAATCTGACTCTATGAGAGAAATACCAAAAGATTCAAGAATAATGCCAGACGTATTAACATGTAAGACCAAGAGGAGACAAGTCAATTGTGCCCGAGAGTCCGCCCTCTGGGAGACCTGTTTATCCAAAGTAGGAACAATAACTAAGAAAGATAGATTCTCGGGTATGAGAAAAGGATAGAATCTATCCCTTGCTAGCATGGCCTTGGCTGCCTCCGGTTCCCTCATGCTGATTTTCAAGGCTGACATGGTGGAGTACACGTTTGTTGTGGTATAAAAAGGAAGGAGAGATGAGCGACGCCCAACAACAGCATTGGCAGCCTCTCAAATCATTCTCTAAACAGGCTTTTCCAAGAACTGGGAGATGGGACAAGGGAAAAGTGGTACTAGCTCCAAAGAGGGAGTTGGTACGGGCTCTGGACACACAGAAGGAGCTGAGAGGCAGGGAGGTGGGACACTACTACAGCCAACAGAGTCTGCAAGGCCTGCACAGGCCAGTCAGTGAGAGAGATTCATATGAGGGATGGGGTCCCTACCCCACCCTAGACAAGCAGGTGGAGCTACCTGGGGCAGGATGCAGACTTGCCCAACCCTTCCCCACAGGGAGCTGACCCAGCCCCACTGCGCTCTCCCCTGGAAAGGGGTAAGGATGAGAGGAAGGAGCTTCCCTGACTGAGGAAGCAGCAGAGAGCTGGGTGGATTAGGGACTTCTAGAGAGGAGACGACAGAAGATGCTTGATCCAAGGAAACACCACTCAACGTTCTGACTCGGGGCTAATTTGCTGAATGAGGTAGTTCCATCCTGACCTCTCCGGGCAGGGTCAGTTTGGGAAGACACAAGCCAAGCCTTCTCCCCAAGACCTCTGAAGGTGAAAAATGGCAGAGAAGAGACAGAATGTGGGCTCCCAGAATGCAACAGGGTAAAATGGAGGGCTGCAAAGGATTGTGGGTGTGGGCTGTTCAGCTGAATGGCGACTTCTAGCCGCGATTCTGATCCTGATTCTGATCCTAATATTTTGGGGACAGATGCCTTTCTCCCCTGACCCTCTAAAGCCCTGGAGACAAGGAGGCCAACTGGAGAAGGGGCCTTGGGGCTTCCAGGGGCACAGACGTGTGACACAGCTGGCTCCAGGTAGGGAGGCAACCCCTATGATGCTCAGCAGGGACCACAAAGTTCCAGCCTTATTTGTTCTCAGAGCAACAAGCACAGCACAGAAGTTGGGGGGCTTCGACCTCGGAGACAAGGGCAGGGCTGTGGATCGGTCTTCTTGGTCTGGGAGCACTAGGAAGCTTCCAGTGGGGCCATCCAAGCCGCCCTTCTGGAATCCCAGCTGTGGCCCTTGTTCCCCCCACTCCTCAGTGGAACAGGAAAGCGGGTGAGAGGACAGCGCCACTTGGCAGCAGGCCCCACAGTGGGAGCCACCACCGTCTCTCTGTGGGACCCACCCCCGGCCCCTCTCCTTGGCAGGACCCCCGGGGCCACAGGTGCCCATCTAGATCTCCATGTCCACAGGACGGATGTTGCCTGTCTTGTGCTCTCTGACCCACAGCTCCCTGTCTTTGGCAGGGTCCACTTTTCGAAGCAGTTGGTCCACAGGCTCGACTGTCTGCAAGGGACAGAGAAGAAGGGATACCATCAAAGATGGCGGCCAAGCCAGGGACAGTCCCTCTGAGTCACGCTGCTTCCCATGGTGCCTGTGAGGGCGGCTTCTCTATAGGGTTGTGGGGAGCCCTGGGGAGGCCCATTCAAGGCCTGTGAGATTGGGGGTCCTAGAACTCTTGTTCCTCCCCTACTTTAGGCATGAGGTCATAGACCTCTTTCTTCTTTTATCCTCACATTTAACTCCCAAGAACAGGTCAAAGGTAGTTTTAGATATTTTGAATATTTCTAGAAATATTTTTCAAATAAAAGTGTCAGGGGAGGTAATCACGAATTCAGTGTTTTAACTACCCGGGACTTCTTTCTCTTTGGGGTGACAACCCATGTGCATGTCTATTTCATGTGCTTGGTATGGGTTCACGTGGATGTCCAGGCTAATCAGGATAAGTACATCCCAAGAGGTTGCTCACAGGCCGGGGCTACTGCCCACCATCCACCTCTAGGACAGATTCATTTATAAAAGCCACTTAACCTGCCATGGCACAATGCCATGCAACTCTCTCCTGGCCCTAGTGTACCCCCGGAGTCCTGAAGGCCTGAGACTGAGGGTGGGGGGACTCACGCTTTGGTTGAACATGTCCGTCTCATGCCGGAGCTGTGTGTACTGGCACAGGTGTTGTCGGATCATCTCCACCCTCTCCACCTCCAGCCGCTCCAGCTCCTGCCAAGGAGGAGAGACCAGAGACCCCTGAGTGTGTCCCTCAATTTGGGGACCTTCCCAGCACCCAGAGCCCAGACTACCCAATGCACAAAACACAAGAGTTCCTGCTTATTTCCCATCCTGTCTCACCCTCAGGGGTGTGACAAAAAACTCAGTGAAGGTGATTATACAGCAGTTACTATCTCCGAACCACTCTGCCAAGCACAGTGAGTGCTAAGGGCTTTGCAGGCATTACTGCATTGTCCTCATAATCATTTTAAGAGATAGGTTCCATTTTTATCTGCATTTTTCAGGCCAGGGAATTAATACCTAGAAGGTAAAATGGCTTCTCCAGAGTGAGATGAAATTATAAGAGCAGCAGGATTTGAACCAGGACCTGCTGTGCCTCAATCATACTTCTGCACAGTACAGCCCCAGCCCCAGGCCCCAAGGGCTAGAGAAATGGGACACATTTGGGAGCTTCCATGCCTCAGACTCTTGGGGCTTTCTCCCTTGGCCTCTGCTGAGCAGCCTCCTGTCCACTCCTCTGTCCACTCCTCGTGCTCAGGGGCAGACCAGTATCCAGGTGTGTTTTCATTGTCAAAGGGAAGAGTGGGAAGGGTTTGCCCTTTGGTTTCTACATTGTTCCACATCTTTGGAATTTAGGGGCTCAGCCTGCTATTCTGTGTCTAACTAGGTCACTGCCCAGGTGATTAATAGCGGAGAGGGTTAAACCAGGGGACTTAATGAGATTAGCCAAGAGGAAATCTAGGTCACCATCCTGGGGGAGGCCTCTAATCACTCTGGTGGGCTGACACCAAGAAGGTGAATGGTTAGCCCAGTGCTGGATGGACAGGAATGGTGAGATAAAAACCTGGTGCAATGACTCCTTTCTTGTCTGGCCCAATGGCCAACCACTGTCCCATGCAGGCAGGTGCTGACTGACAAGGAGAAATAGGAGAGCAAAAAAGGGGTCTGTTGCCTATTCCCCATATCCCTTGATCAGGTGTCTCCCCCATGTTCCCCCTACACAGCTCCCCCAACTCACCTAATAATGCACCTTGCAAGGATCTCCAATCAACAACTTGCCCCTCTTTTGGGCTGGGGGGGGGCACTCTTCCTGCAACTTGACTATTTGTCCCACAGGCCTTACTATCTACTCAGCTCAACCTCAGTTGATCCTGATCCCTCAGGGGACAGTCAAGGAGAATATAGCTAGACCCGACTCTCGCCTGTATTGACACGCAGCTAGAAGTGCTAGAGCCAGACTCTGAACCCACATAGACTGGCCCAGCAGCAAGGCTTGACCCCAACACCAGAGCAGATCTAGTGGTCTGCTACAGTCGCTGCCATGTGTCTCTGCCCGCCAGTATCCTCTCAGGGCCTCCTGAGCTCCAGTCCTGGTCCTGATATGCGTCACAGGTGTGCTCACTCACCAATGTGGTGGTCACCATCTCCTCAAACCACTTGGACTGGGCTTGGTTGTAGAGGTCCACACAGCGCATGAGGTCATCTCCTAGAAAAGGCCACCAGCCACAGTCATGCTTCATTCTGGTTTCATCCAGGCATCCCTCTCCCACCCATGACCACAACAATGCCTGCCCCCTCCCTGGGGTCCTGGAGGCCACTGGTAAGGAGAGCAAAAGAAGGGGCAACTCTGAGAGACTAGTTTCAGAATGTCCATCTCAACGTACATGCCAATCATTCAGAATTCAAGAAGGATTTGAGAGAGAGAGATAGAGAGAGAGAGAGAGAGAGAGAGAGAGAGAGAGAGAGAGGAAGGAGATGGTGGGAGAGATACTCCTGGATTCTTACCCCTATCATGAACCTGAGGAAAGTTTTTCTCTCTAAAGACAGCAGTTTCCTTTCATTTTAGAGAGTCCTGCTTGGTTAAAATACATGCCACAAGCAACCTGGTACTAGTTACCGTTCAGGAAGAGAAGTTTGCAAATCTTGATTGTGCTCTGTGTGTGTGCATGTACATGCACATAGCAAGGTGTTCCACTAAAACACAAAATAACTTATCTGGTGGCTTATGGTTCATTCATGTGCATGAATAGTTTAAAAACATACACTGGAAAGCTACACACCAGTTCCAGGATAGGAGTTGCCACTGCGTTGGGAAAAAGAAAGATGGGTGGCAAAGGGAACATGCTCTTTCTATAGCAATTTATTTAACAAGAGGGAGACCCTGAAATAAATGTAACTATTCCACCTTGATGGCCAGAATGATTGTCTTTAAGCACATATATGTTTGAAACGTTTTGTAATTAGAAAGAATACCAACTATAAAGTAACTGCAAACAGTGCTGAGGTCCCAGCACCCCAGGATCCTATCACACAAAGCACAGACCCTGTATGGCTACATCCAGGGAGCTGGCTGGAAAGGCAGAGCTTGGATGGACCAAGACCCAGTGAGTCAGAAACTGCATTTTCACAGATCCTCAGGTGATCCTGACACATCCAGTGGGAGAAGCACCAGCGGAGTGCACAGCTTCTGGATCGCAGCTTCCTGATTGCTGCAGGGCTCCTGAGGCAGGGAAGGCACCATGGTCTCTGCTCAAGAGCCAACCCAGACCAACTGATTGACTCTTTAGAACTACAATCAAGGGGACTCCAACTTATTCCAACACTGGCCTCGCCCTTGCCTGTGTGTATTCTGAAATGAAAGTACAAAGAGAGAGTGAGGGCCACACAGCCCAGGGCTGGCTCAGCGCCCTCTCCCAGCGCCTCACCACCAGCCTTGCCCCACGCTGCAGAGACCAGCCTCGAGGAATGCAAAACAAATCAAGGGTTTCGCTCGTTTGGTTCTTTGGTTCTTGGTCCAACATTAGTGACTGGGCCCTGATCCCGAGCAGGACTCATGAGAGGGAAGAAAGTGGACGTTGTGCGGCAGACACACCCCCACTGCGAGCCTGTGTCTGACTGTGGATGGGGTGAGCGTGCACCCCATAGAGGATAGAGCCTACTGTGAAAGCTCCCTGAGCTGCGCTGTCAATCTGACTGGAGAACACGTTTAGGGAACTTAAATGTCAGGGAGTAGGGTAGGTGAAGGAGGGTGTCTTCTCTCTACACCCCAAAAGTTTGAAATTGGACAGAATGGCTGACATGGATTCTGGAACCAGAAGATTCTGGAAGCATAATATTTGGGTTGTCATGTTTGACTTTACTGTGATAGCTGATACCGATAAACCTGCCTGTGCCCCAATTTCTTGTAAAGGGCGTACTTTTTTAAAGAAAGATTTATTTTTATTTATGCATACAAAAACAGGGGTACAGGCCAGAGGTGTGGTGGGGGGTGAGAGGCTTCACCAGAGTGGGGAACAGAACAGGGAGATTGACTGAAATACCCTGCTGAGGGGAGCAGTGGGCGAGTCACGAAAGGTCTGCTGTGCTTGATCCAACTCGTGCTGCAGTAGCTGCGGTAGCTTCGCAGTGCTGCGTCTTAACTGCTTGCGCCACCAGGGAGGCCCCTCTAGTGGGGATACTAATGGCACCTTCCAGGTTTAAGGGTGGGGACTGAGTGGTGGCAGGCACATGCTGCAGCAGATGCTGGCCAGGGCAGCAGCATGTTAACATGAACTGTGCTGATGATGAAATGAAGTCAAGCCCTGGAGCATCCACATGGCCTCCCTTTCAGTAGCCTTAGAAAAGATGATGGAAGGGGGAGGGAAGGGTGCAGGGTGAAAGGAAGGTGGGATTTTCTGGGGCACAGGCTGCCCAGCAAAATGGTAACAAGCAAGGCTGGTGTAAGAGAAGGACTCCGGGGCTCCACACACCAGAACTGTGTGCCTGGGGAGACTGCCTCACCCCGTTTGCCATCAGTTGCCCCACCTGTAGATATGTGAAAATATGAGGATGAAAGGGAGGATGCTCTGAGCTGTTGACTGGTGGCTGGCACACAGGGAGTATTTTTTTAGAATGAGGTCTCAGGACTGATCACTTTCATTACAAAGAAATTCCAAGCTGTAGGAATGAGAGACTGTATCATCTGATGACAATGCAAGAAAACTAGCAACAAAGAGCAAGACCAGAAAACAACAGTAACAAAGCCAAGTCTCAAAGATCTTTTTTCAAAATTTGACTCAGATGAACTCAACACAAATAACAAAATATCAAGAATACAACAGAAATGAAAATACTTGAATCAGAACTTCTGGAATGTGATGAAAGCAGTGGTGTGAGGAAAATGAAAAGTCTGCTGGGCCAAATCTTGTTTTTCTTTCAAATAAACACCCGAAGGCCTCCCAAAGTTTAAAAAAAAAAAAAAAAAAAAAAAAAAGATAAAAAAAATCTTGAAAAAAAGACCTTTTTTCAACCTAGAAATCGTAAAAGGAAACTTATTTTAAAAAATAACAAACAAACCCCACCCCCAAATAAAAGAAACATAGGATAAAATTAAAAAATAATGACCTAGGAAAACTTTTGCAATTCAAATGACAAAAGGATAATTTTCCTAACATCTAAATAAATCTTATCAATCAGTCATTAAGATCAGCTGCTTAACAAGAAAATGGAGAGCTAATCAATTCACAAAAAAGTCAGTTATTTCTAAGTCTTTTGTAATGCTCAACATCACTCAAAAAAGAAATGTAAATTAAATTAAAAGGCATATATGACTTTCCACCAGATAGCTATGATGTCAGAATCTGATAACACACGTGCTGGCAAAAATGTAAGGAACAGGCTTTCATAGGTGCTGTGTGGGTCCCCATCTCTGGAAAGCAAATTGGAAATATCTCTCAAAATGGATACGATCCTTTGAACCACAAACTCCACAGCCATGCTCTCGCCATAGAAATTTATTGTCACAGACACATTTACATAACACAGCACTGCTGACACTGGCAAACACTCTGTCACAGTCTAAAAGTCCCACAAAAATCAATGAGGGAGTTGAGGAAATAAATTTGGATACGATCATATATTTGGATGCTATTCAACCGTTGAAAAGGCCCGATGTGTACAAGTACACAGGCAAATAAATGTATAGATCATGGGCTGGAACTATCGCTAAAATAATTAAAATATAAGTTCAAAATCTGGAGCATATGGTGAAATCTGAGTATCAAACCTAGAGAGGATGGTCAAATTTAAATATAAATATTAAATTAAAACACTAGGAAATGTTGGTGATTGTATCTGAAAAATGAGATTTATATTCTTATGTGCTGACTAAATTATTTTTGTCAAGCAATGATACTATTTTGCAATATAATTTGATTTTTAAATAATTTTATAATTAATCTCATCCTGAGTTTCCCTTCCCAATATCAATAAGTTATTATACTTTCTATTTCTGGACCTAGTAATTTATTGCTGAGCATTGTATGATATTTATATCAAGTGCTATGTTTATATTACATCACTTTGTTATTGACTTATTTTTATATCTTCGTATTTTCACAGGTCCACATGGTGTCTGCTTTATTTGGTCATAAATTAATTGTACCAAGTTCACCAAAAGTGGAGGTGAAAGAGACCTAGAGGTCATCTGACCACACCCTAACCCTACACTGCAACCTTGAAAGCAAAGGGCACTGTCTTTGCGGCCTTCTAAAAGAAATATTTAGTAAGTTTTTGCTGGTTTTAACTGGCCTTACTCCCCCTTTTTTTTGTGCGAGCTAATTTTTACCACTAGGTGGGAGTAGAAACCAACGCACTGGGGGAAATCTGTCAGAACATCTGAAACCTGGTTATTTCATTAAATAAAACGCTGGCCCTGTTGGGGGCAGGAGCCCATCACCAAGGGCCAATCTTTGGAGCATCCCTCCCTGGGGAGGTGGTAGTGTGGTGGGTGGTTGGGGTTTGCTCTCCTCCTCCATGTAGGGACAGGACCCCTGAGTTCCAGGTGCATGAGGAGACTGTCCACTGTGGGATCAGAGGTCCAGGACTTGGGCAAGAAAGAGTCCTCTTTGGGGGTTTGTGAGGAACCTGGTGTCTGTCATGACCTGTAGACAGTCTGGGCTGCTCCCCAGTCCACAGTCCCTAGACCTAGTTTTGTCCTATGGGATAGGCCTCCCTGCACCCCACTTTCCATCCCCTCCTTTCTGTGTTTCCGTGGCAGTGAGGACGTGGGAAGCAGGTGGGCCTCTACCCGGCACTCACCAGCCTGTGTGGACTTCCTCCGCGCCTTCTTGATGTCCTCTTCCGTCTTATTGCTCAACTTGATCTCCAGCTGCTGGGTCTTCATCTCCAGATCTCTCTGACGCTCCGTGAGGGCTTTCCGGGCCTGGGGTTCAAGGACATGCGGGAACTGTTCACAGAGCTCAGAACCAGGAAGGCCCACTGGTCACATGGCTGCACCCCCTTGTCTAGCTAAGAGAACTTTCCTTCACCTGTTTTCATGGACGATGCCACAGTGGCTCTGAGAGGCTGAGCCACTAGACCAGCACCGTCCAGCTAGCCAGTGACCATGCAGGGGCTGCAGCACCCTTCGTACTCCCATGGCACCCCACTGCCGCCTGACTTGACCTGCTCCTGATGGGAGCAGGGACTTGTAGTGGAGACCCACGCAGTCCTAAAACCACAGCCCTGTTGGGGTGGAAGGGACCATAGAAGTCATTTGTGTCACCTGCCAGCCATGTTTAACAGATGGCAGCAGCACAATCACCCTGCTCTGGGCAGGCCAGCCCTGCTTTCCTTATTGAGTTTTCCACCATCCACAGCTCCAAGGCTCTTTGGTGGTAGCAGCCGGAGAGTCTAAGTTGCCCATAGCTATACATGCCCATCTCCTGCCACCTTTCCAAAGGCACTGGAGTTGCCCCTGGGGGACACCTCTCCCCTTTGGAACTGGCCATTGGCAGCTACCCACCCGGTCAGATGGCTTTGATTTCTGGGGAGAGGCGGGGGTAATTTGGTCAGGAGGCAATCTGCTGAGCAAGGCCCAGACAAAGGGATTACATGACGGACCAGTACTCTCCTATGCATTCAAGGGTGTACCTCATTTTCTGTGCCCAGTTGACCCCACAATAATGCCCACTGCAGGTGCAGCCTTGCCTGCTTCTCTTGGCCATCTGGGCAGTGAGCCCAGTGCCATGGGGAGCAGCTCTACCTGCCTCGGGCCAGGGGCAGAAGTTCTTGGGCATGGAATTGAGGTTTGTACACCCCAGGTCTACCTGGATCCCACCACATGGGGACAAAGGCCTCTACCTAAGCACATGGCGCCCTTGCTGGTGCCCACACCCTTCCAGAAGGTCCCCACCTCCCGCCCCTGCCCTGGCCTCCTGGTCCCTTACCTTCTCCACCGAGGCGTAGCGGCTGGCGAGCTGCTTGCGGAGGTCAGCAATGTGATGGTCACACTTTTTCAGGTCTTTCTTGAAGTTCTCCCGGAAGTTCATTAGGGGTTTCTCGACCTCGCTGTGAAGCTGTTGAGGAGAGTGGGGGGTGGGGGGTGGATATACTCAGGGTCCACACAGCATCTGGTAGGAGTTGGTGCAGAGTGAGTGCCCTTCACTGCTTAGGACACTGACAAGTGTCCAGTGCCCTGGGCGGCAAAGTGGCAGCTTAGATGACTTTGGAGACTAACCAAGAATGCTATCCAGACCCCCTCTCTTCAGGTTAGCTATAAATGTCTGCTATTTTTTTGAGCTCCTGAATGTTTCCTCATATAAGAAAACAACCCCATCTGGTGGTGGTTTGTAAGATGCCATAAAATTGACAGTTGCCAAGAGCACGCAAGCCCCTTTCGCATGGAAACAGCTATATCACTGAACTGCGGTGGGAGTCTGCCCCTAATTGGGGGTCCATTGGGGTTAACTCAGCCTGTCACATCACTAACTGTGGGGTCTCTTTCTGATGGCCAGGAAAGCAAGCTCATTCACAGACTTTGAATGTGCCCAGGAGTGACCCAGAGGGGCTTCTCAGAATTCAGGATTCCTGGGCCCAAGCCCCAGGTTCTGTGGTCTGGGGAAGGGTCCAAGAACCTGCCAACACACCAAAATGCTTTCCCCAAATTCCAAACAACAATGTGGAAACATAATGCTACCAGCTGTCAGGGGACAGTCAATCCCAGAGACGAAGACCCCAGGATTCTTCTACTAAATTATAAGTACTTATAAAATGCAAGTTTTCTTTAAAAAAAATTGGCTGGGTATCGTATCCTCATTTTTAACTTTCAAGCATCTTTGTTTAACCAGAGGCAGAAGCACTTCCTGGAAGCTGAATCCCATGAACTCTGGGTTGGCCTGTTTTGGATGGAGCTGTTCAGCTTGCCTTTTTAGAACTCCTGCACTCTTAGCCTCCTTCTTTCTGCTCATACATCAGAAGAGAATAAGAGCAATCCCAAGTTGAAAGGACTCTCAGAGACTATCTGGTCCAGTGCTTTTTTAAACGGTGGGTTGCTAAGAGTTGTGAAATCAATGTAGTGGGTCAGGCCGAGCTTTTTGATGAGAACAGACCCAGCTCTAATAGAAAACACCAGAATGCATTTTAGGTAGAAGGATAAGACTTTCCTGCAGCACGAGTTTCCGCCAGGTATATGTGTGAGCACCTGTAGGTGGATACTGGCTGAGGGTGGATACTGACTGTTCTGGGTGGTCAGTGAAATGCATCCCTGAGGGTCACAATCAAGTAAGTTTCAAGTCGTGCTCTGGTCCACACTCTTCATTTCACACATGAAAACATGGAAGCCCAGAGAGGCTAAGGGACTTGCCCAAGGTCACAAAACTTGTTTGTGACAGCACTGATGTAACTGCCGCCCCCTCCCACCCAATCTACTGACTTGAATGCAATTGCGTGCCCTCCATTGCATGATTAGATTTCCCCCCTCAGAAGGAATGTTCTATTCTCCCTGCTGCAGTTGGAGCCAGGTATAAATTCCTTTATATAGCGCAGTCTTATTTCTTTACCAGTCTGTTGCTATTAACAATGGCTTGGCTAACAGACTGGCAGAGCCTGAAAGACTGCTATCGCAGAGCTGCATTCCTCGGAGAGCCCTTCTCCCAGCCCGGAGCATTCAGAGTAGAACTGCAGAGTGGAATGTGGAGCATACATTTAAATAGGTTTCATGCCTATGGAGCTGTACTATCCATGGCAGACAAGTAAGTTCTTGGAGCCCCTTTCTTTGCAGGGAATTGCCATACAAACTCCTGAGCTGTACTTTGATTGCCTGAGGCTACTGCCACTGACTGACAGGCGGAAAATGGCGAGGTTCTCTCATGGAAATCTATTTTGGGAAAGCGTTCTTCATACACCTCCCATCAACTGGATGGTGGCCGTACGTGCCGTCAACATCTGACTGAAAACATCCTGGGCACTTGGAGGCCAGCCTGCACCACCTGGACATCCCCTAAGAGCAGGCAGAGTTGTGTGCTTTAAATGCCACTGGTTGGCCTGGAGGAAGGTCTGGGGGTCAAGTCTCCCTGCACTCAGTCCCCTTCTTGCTTCCCCGGTAGCTGATCCCACCTGGCAGTGTGACCCCTGGGCTGTGGTTGAGCCTCTTTGGCCCTTGTCATGTGAGAAATGGTGATGCTGTCTTGCATGATGGTTGATAAAATCAAAGGAGATGACACATCCTGCACATACCTACCTAAGACAGGTAGAGCCCCATGAGACTGTGGTCACTATAAATGTTCCTTGGGGTTTTCATCCTTAGCTTCTAGCAGAGCTCCTGAAGCCTTTGTAACGGCATAAGTGGCAAAGGTGCTACGGCATTTTCTCTTTTAATATTTGGTCTTTGATCCCAGTTCCTGACACAGAGCTCCTAAGTCCCTTGGAATTCAGGGGTGATAGGAGTGGCTTTTGTTCTAATGGGCTCCTGGACAACTTCAGGATGGGAGCTGGTCACCAGAAAGACCAAGCCATGATAAGGAGCTTGAACTTTCAGCCCCACCCCCATCCTCCTGGGAGGGGGCCTGGACTTTGAGTGAATAGTAGATGATGCTGTCTAATGAAGTCTCCATAGAAAGCTACAAAATTCAAGGTTCCAGACAGCTCCAGCATGGCGAGCACACCCACATGCTGGAAAGGGGAGGGATTACCCCAATTCCATGGAGACCGATGTTCTCATGCTTGAGACCCTTCTGGACTTCGCTCTAGGCACCTCTTCACCTGGCAGTTCATCTGTATCTGTTATCATATTTTTTTACTATATGAGAAACCGGTTACCTCAGTGTTTCCCTGAGTTCTGTGAGCCTTTCTAGCAAATTATCAAACCTGAGGCAGGTACCATGAAAACCTCCCATTTGTAGCCAAGCCAAACAGAAGTGTGGGCACCTGGGAAGCCACTTGGCCCCTGAAGTGAGGGCGGCCTTATGGGACTGAGCCCTTCACCTGCAGAATCTGATGTTATCACCTGGTAAACAGAATCAGAATTGAGTTAAATTGTAGGACACTCAGCTGGTGTCAGAGACTTGGTGGGTGTGGGAAAACCCCCCACATTTGGTGACCACAGTGTCGGTGCAAGTGGTGGCATAAAAGGAAGCAGGGGAACACTGTGCCTCAAAGAGGCTTTTGTCACTTGAGTGCTCTATAAGCCACCAAGAACCACAGGTCCTGCTGACGGGGAGTAAATGCCACTGGGGTCCCGGGGTTCCAGCAGAGGACCTTTCAGAACAGCAGCTCCCCATTCATGGCACCAGTCAATGGAGGTTCCCGCCATGCAGAAAACAGAGTGGCAGGAGGTTAGGGTGAGAGAAGGGAGGCCTAACGAGAACACTACCTACCATCCACAGCTTAAAATAACATGCTGTTTTATATGCAAGGCAGAAAAGGGACCAATTCATGGAGCTACTTCTCTCCCAGTGCTTGACTGGCAATTTTCTTATGAAGTATTTGGTGGATGAGGTTAGTGTGCCATTGCAGGCTCAGGAATTCTCACATGTGGGTGTCAACTCATTTTTGGGGCATTAACATCCTTTACAAGTGGAGAGCTGGTAAAACACTGCTTCTTCCTCTCCCCGCCCCCCAGCTCTTTATAAAGCTCCTCCCTGTATCTCAGTCATTTGAACATTCATTCTGTGTGTGCAGCAAGCCATCATGGGGTGGCATAGGGAGACCTGAGTACAAAGCTAAATGCCTATCCACCCACAGGGCAATCCCAGAGGGTCCCCAAAGACCAGAATGCCAATTGTTACAGGAAAAGCTATAGGACCCAGGATGTTCAATGCAGAAGCTCTGGGAAGGAGCAGCTATCTTTGGGGGAATGCTACCATTAAGTAGTAAAAGAGGCAGTCTGATTCCCAATTAAAAAACGGGGGCTCGAAGAGTTTAAGTATCATGTCCAGTGCCCTCTCAGACTGCTCTGTCTGACTATTGACAGTGGGGGGGCAGTAAGAAGATTGTGGACAAAGGTCACTGGGAATGGTGACACTCTCAAGAGCGTCTCTCCCCTTAGGAGGCAAACACGCTAGTGAGTTGTCTACCATCATACACATTTTGTGAATTATTTCACTTTGACACTTGGTTTATTTCTCCCCTGAAAAGTAGCTGAGAACCTCCCTGAGAAGAAATTTGGAGCTAGGGGCCAGAAGTGGAGAAGAGAAGGTCATGTGGCAATATGGAGAAATCATGAAAGTAGATCTAAAAAGGCTGAGGGGGGAGGAGCTAGTCAGAGAGCTCCATTCTCTCATTACTTCCAAAAATATTTATTGAGCATCTACTATATACTAGACACCAGCCTGGTACTGAGGACAGAGTGAATGGGACAGAAACTTCACTGTCCTCAAGAAGGCCCTGGCACTGGAGTCTTCAGGATCAAAGGAAAGAAGACTCAGTTACCTGTTGTGAAATTTTTTAACAAACAAAACCAAAGAAAAATGCTCTCCTTTTGGCATAGTCTATTCTCTCCTGACACCACACCAAGAAGACATGGAAAATGCCAATAAATTACTTGGAAAGCCCAACAATGTGTGTGTGGGGTTTCACCGCCATTCAGGGGTTCACCTGAGGAAGTAATGGGCATCACCCTCACATCAAAGAGGTGTGCTGGGGCGGCCCCATTGATTCACCAGAGCTGAAGGCTAAAGTTGTAGGAATTTTGTGAACTGGTTATTAGAGATAGCCGGTATTAAAACTTAAATGATCTAAATTTGAAATGAATAAGTTCTATTGAAAACAAAGATAATACAGATTCTGTACTTTCTAACGACATTTTACTGTTCTCCGAATAGATACTTATGGTTACTGATGTCACCATATCAGTAAGGTGGGAACTTACTGAATGATGTATATCTTTTCCCAACTGTTAAAATTTACAACATGAAAAGTGGCAAACCCTACAGGCTGGAGAGACAGTTACTCGATGTGTAACAGCTCACAACTGTGTAAGATCAACACAAAGAGGCTACAGGGAGGGGTTACCTTGGCGGAGAACTTGAGGTGAACTTCGGCCTCATCTGCAAGGCTCTTCTTCACCTGAGCCCACGCTTCTCCCAGGGAGCTGTAACGTGAAGGAGATCGTCAGACCCAAGGAGAGAGAGGGCTGCACTGATCCCAGGTTAGAGATCACAGTCCTTCCTGAGGTGAAATGGTGGTCTTGAACCTGAGTCTTGGGGATACACAGTACACCCATGACTGTAAACTGGGGTGAGACACAAAACAAACCTGAGCATGGGGACAGGGGAGTCACCCAAACCCAGGGGAGGCTCTTTGGAGCTGGATGGTTGCAGATAGCTGAGTGGCTGGGGGAACCATGGGAAACCCCAAGAATCTGGGGAGATGTGAGAGGAAGGTGGGGCACACTGCAGTGAAGGGCTTGATGCCTGGCCCACGATGGTCCTCATGGCCTCCCTGGGATATGGGCTGCAAATTAACCTGCTAGCAAATCAAGGAAGGAGGTGGGTGCCTTTCCAGGAGAAGCCCTTCTCAAATGGAGGGTACCACATGCAGCTTGCTGCAGGCTAAGCCTTCAGCAGCCTGAGCTCCAGGAGGGGCAAAGGGGCACTATCTGGGTCTGGAGACCTCTTAGGAATGCCCACACAGCACAGAGGGCTCCCCACTTGTGCTAATTTGGCATTGTGAGTCCTAACACTGCTTACAACTTACTAGAGCACCTGTAAGCTAAATCACTTTTCTATTACAAGATGCTTAAAATAGAAGCTATCTCTTGAAGTTTCCAAGATTTTTGACTGGAGTTCCCCCACCTATAACTCCCCCTCCCACCCTATCCTCCTGTGACAGTATCTATTATTAGGAACTCTTTTAACCTCACTGACCTTCCAAATGACACCCTGCTTCCTTGCTTGAGACCTCTCCAACACAGTCAGTAAATACAGGCTGAATGTTCAGTTGACTTAATTTCATCAAAAAGCCACTTCCCCCAGAGAATTCATTAAACTCGAGTGGCAAAAGCTGATTAAAAGACAGCATGCTGCGAGGCTTCTGGATTTTGAGCGGAGAAGCCAGTAGCTAAGAATTACCCAGCAGAACAGAACCCTTTGATCACAGTCCAGGCCTGTCTGGCTGTGGTGCTGGCTTAGTCTGAGGTGAGTGTTTATGGGAAATGACTGACTGATTTTATCTAGGAGTTAGGCAGCAAAGAAAGCTCCCCTGGGATCATTCTAGCTGGGGAGCCCACCAGGGAAGAGATAGAATGAGAGACGGGGCAATCCAAGCTGTTGACATCTGTCCTGGCCTCAAGGGCCTGAGCTCCTGGAAGCTGTGGGGGCCCACTCTGTACCCTCTAGGGGGGTCAGAGAGGGAGACATAGGTGGGCTAAAAAATTTCATATAGAAAATGCAAGAGAATGCCTGGTCCAGGAACAGACTCGCACTGAGGATGTCTGATAGATGTGCAGCAAAGATACCAGATTATCTCAATGGGGGATGGACAGTCTTTTTAACAAATGGTGCAGAGACAACAATATCCACAGGGGAGAAAGGAACCTTGACCCTTGCTATACCTATAGATTATTTCCAGGGGGATCCAGATCTAAGATGAAAGCCTACACTATACAAAGCTTACAGAAGCAGGAGGAGAGGGAGCTTGATTAAAGGTGATGTCGATCCCTGCCACTGAGCTACATGAGAAATCCGCGGGAGGGACATAAAGAGCCCAGAAGCCAATAAGGCACCTGGTGGTGCCAAAAGTTGGTAAATCCACTGCCAGCAGAGCATGTGGTCAGTTAGTGGATGGCTATAATGGCCAGAGAATGTCACCTGAGGCTACAGGGAGGAAAGGAGAAGCAGAGTTTCACGCTTGGGACAATGTCCTTGGCCTGACCTCCAAGCTGGGCATCGATAGGTGGAAGACCCCCCCCCCCCCGCACATGCAGGGGGTCCTGTCTGAGCTAGTGCTCCTCCCACAGGCACCCTCCACTCCTACCTAATATTCCAGGCCACTTGAAGCCACTTCACAATTTTGAAAAAAACAATTTAGACATTCTCTCATTTGAAGAGAGATATTTTTCATTTGATAAGAGGTTAATGGAAAAAAAACCCTGAGCTATTATTTCAGTTCCAATATACAGTCTGAGGCATGCCAAATCAAAGCTCATGTTACTGTCATAATTATCAAGCAGGAAAGACCCAAAATCCCATTTCCTTCCCACACAGGAGAGAAAAAATGAAGGCAGAATAAATAACCTAATTCTGTTTATTTACCAATGGGCACATGTCCTGCAGAATCTAATTTGGACACAGTGTTGCAGATGCAAAAGCAGCTCAAGTCACCCCAACATGCACAGCAGCCTCCCAGGCTGGCCCAATTTTCTAGGCTCTTAATGCTGCACTTTGAAAGGTTCCAGGAAGACAGTGTTAATGTACAAAGCAGTGTGTAAAAATGCAAAACGGCATTGCTGCAAATTGTGAGTGGGGGGTATGCTCACATACTCCCCCACGGCCGGAGCCTGCTGGAAGGAGTGTGTGCAGGGGTGAGTGCACACGCTGCTATGGCAATGAGGTGTGTGTTCATGCCCAGGTACTAGATGTGCATGTGTGGGGCTGTCCCATGTTTGGAGGTGCACGTGTGTATAGCCTGGTGCTGCAGGCCTGATTCGTGGAGCTGGAGCATATGCTGTATGTACTGGCAGCACGGAGTGTCCTTGGCAGCAGCCCAGGCCGAGGAGGTGGAAGCAGGAAGACTCCAGAGCAGCACAGCGGTTTGCAGGGCATGGGGATACTTAAGAAACCCTCCTCCTCAGACCGGAAGGGAGACCCACTCCTAGGACCCCTCCTGCCCCCCACTCAGGTCCAGCACATGTTGCAGAAGAGGGCTGGAGCAAACCTCATTAATGTCAGTGGAAGAGTGAATTGCCCTGTGGCCTGCAAGAACCACTGGGAGGCGGCCTCACCGCTGCAAAGCAAGTCCATGCAGGGGCTGTAATTAAAGCCACATTTGGTTGGCAAAGCCGGTCCCCCGGAGGATTCCAAGCCATGCAGGCAGATTTGGACTTGTTTCACATCACAGCTCTTCTGACAACCACAAGCGTCCTGGGGAGAACATCTTCCTTCCTCGGGGGCTCACTTCCCCTCATAGGAGTGATTCAGAGACTGCACTGGAGGGAGGTTTTCTAGAAGGAGGACCTTGGGGAAACCTTTCAATTCTAACCTGCTGAGGGTCTTTATTAGTTTTTGTCATTGAGATAAAACTTACATAACAGAAACGTCCATTTTAAGAGAGAACAATTCAGCAGCATTTAGTACATTTGCCATGTTGTGCAACCACTACCTCTATTTCCAAAATAATTTTTATCACTCTACTAAGGACTGCATGTTTGTGTCCTCCCCCCATTCATATGTTGAAACCTTCCCTCCTCCCCTCCCAACTGTGGCTGTTATTTGGAGATGGGCCCTCTAAGGAAGAAGTTAAGGAATTAAGGTGAAACAAGGTCAAAAGGGTGGGACCCTGATTCAATGGGATTTGTGTCCTTGTAAGAGACACCAGAAAGCTTGTTATCTTTCCTCTGGTGGGTACTTGAGGGTTAGTGTCCAGCTAGCAGGGGTCAGGGCACAGCAGGTTTTGACACACACTAGTATCTGGTGGGAGGTCCCTGGCCATTAGAAGACAATATGGAGGTGCCGACCGTGAGTGTAGATGCCTGTATTTCAAGCAGTGGGTGCTCACCCTGAGCTAGAAGCTTATGCCAGGCATAAGGAGACTTCCCCATCCACATGGGCCTATGCAGGTAATCAGTGATGGGTGGAAAGGGATCCTCCTTTCTGAGTGTTCCCTCCTCCTCCCCAGCTGCATCACTGCCCTCCTCACTTACCCTTCCTCCTGTGCAGCCAAGGAGTTCTGAGAAAGCTTAGCTAAGTTCTTTGCATATTCTTCTTCAATCTTTATCCTGCAAAGGGAGAAAATCCAGCATGTCAACTCTCCAGGACTAGAAGTGAGTCTGATCTGCAGTCCTGCCATTATTACCCGTGTAAAGGAATCCACTACACCATAAGCTCTGAGAGTACATGCTCCTGTCTGTCCACCTGGCATACTATAGGTACTTAATAAATACTTATTGAATGAATGAATGAATGAAATTACTGAAACTTCACCTCCTCCATCTCTGTCTCCATCTTCAAAATAGAATATTCCCACTTATCTCCTAAGCTGTGAAGACTGATCTGCTTTGCTGTTTACAAGCTTCTAGCACAGAGCTGATCCATGGGAGACCTTTAAGTAAAAGAATGAAACTCATGATGAACCAAGGAGAAACCTAGGGCCGCCCTTTCCCTGTGGGACTTAGACCTCCAAGGTGGCATTAGCCATCATAGGCATGAATAGAACCTCTTCCTACAATCTCTCAGCCCCTGATTCCTCTAATTGTTAAGCCTGCAGGGCACACGTATTTCCATGGAAACCAGGCAGTCCCCCGAGCTGGCTGATTCCATTTCCCTGGAGAGGGATGCTGCCTTGGATTTCACTTCTAGCAGGCAGGTCCTTGACACACATTCAGGCAACTCTCTGGGGGTTGTTCTGTATTATCTGGCAACCTGTGTTAAATGTGTTGTCAAAGGTATCGCTCACTGCTCTGGGCTGCTGTGCTCGGGACAACCAGAGTTGGCCATCATTGGGTAAGCTGAGTAAAGGGCAAAGACCCAGATGTGCCTGGGGCTGCAGCATTTGCTTCACAGCTGCTTGGAGGCTAATGCGGAAGGTTGGGGTGATGGAGAGAGAGCAGTCTAACCAGGGGCAGCACTTTGAGTAAGAACCATTCACAATTCAGCACTAGGAGACCCCCAATCTTGTTCCTTCTCATACCGCTTTGCTCTTGCCTCTACCTCTGGCCAGCCTCTAGTTTCTCTTAATTCTAACTCTGATTTATCCCCATGCCTCTGCTTCCTTTCCATTCACTCTGCCTTTAGCCCCAGCCCTCCCCAGGATGACTACACACCCCAAATAGTGGCTAAGAGATCTTTCCTGAAAGCATATCTAACTGTGTCACACTCCTAGCTCAAATCTCCAAAGGCTCCTTGATGTAAACTGCACGCACAGCAGGAACCCATCTGCTTCTGGAGCCTTACCTACAGAGCCAGCCTGTACCACCTCCACCCCTGTCCAGCTGTCCTGAGCTATGGCCATGGCACCCACCAGACACCTGTCCCCAGGCCCACACGCTCCCTCTTCCACATCTTAGCTCTCACCTCTCCTGCTTCAAAATGACCCTCCTTGCCAAATCCCAAGAGAATCAAGAAAAGTTGGAGGAGTCTACTATATTTCTCAGGAAAGACCAGAGTATTCTCAAATGGCAGGTTCCATATATCTGCTAACATGATGTTTTTATGAAAGCATAAAGTGTTCAAACTTTGGCTTTACAGCCAATTTCCTATGTGCCTGTTTTATACTATTGTTTTCTTGCACCTGAGCTTTGCAACCTCTCAATTGCCTACCAGTTTAATGGGTCATAAAATAAAGATCTTATTATACAAATAGAAAACAGTTATCCTAAAGAAAAGAAGTTTTTTAAAATGCCAAAGATTACTTGATTGTTGTTGTTATAATTTAAAAAAACTTAAAAATAAATTGCTGCTTACTGTAGGTATTTCCAGCATGCACTGTAAACTGTGTATGTAAGCATTCACACATGTGGGGGGTATGTGCATGTGCATGTGTGTGGTATGCAAGTGTGTGGGTATGTGATTGTATGCTTAATAGGGTCTCGAAATTTGGGGAGATTGAGGCCAGGAGAAAGAACTTTTCTTTACAGTTTTTCCTACTTCCATCAGGATGCATTTATTGTTTCATCATCAATGTTCCAGACAAGCCATTCTTCAGACAGAACACTATTATAGTCCCTGTACTCATCATGATGACTATCTGATTCTCCCTTTATACTGATCTCCTTGAAGGCAGGGATAGGAAGGTGGAACTTCCTCTATTCTGAGGCCTAGCACACAGTTTGGCTCAAAGACGAATGAAAAGGTGACACTGTCCTTTTTGTTATGATAAAGGACAGTGCTTCAAATAGGGGCCAGGTAGGTAAGGAGTCAAGCAGTATGGGTATAGTAGGGAGTGGTGGGGACTGTGGCAAATCGGAAGCAAATGTTCCCTTTACAGGGACAGCTGCTACTCATCCTGACAACTGTTGCTTAAGGGATGTGGAGCCACCAGTTATAGACTTTCTCCTTTCTCAAGAAAGACTAAATATTGAGATATTAATGTAAAAGGTACCAATTAAAAAAATGGTTCATATCTTTAAAAGCACTGCATATGAGTGATAGTGAAGACAAAGATAAACAGTTGGGACTACATCAAATTAAAGAGCTTCTGCACAGCAAAAGAGACAATAACAAAAACAAAGAGAAACCCCACCAACTGGGAGAACATTTTTGCACCCAACACTAATGATAAAGGACTGATCACAAAAATCTGCAAAGAGCTGATGAGACTCAGCAACAACAAAGAAAATAATCCAGTCAAAAAATGGGCAGAAGAGCTAAAAAGAAACTTCTCTGAAGAGGAAATGCAAATGGCCAACAGACATATGAAAAAATGTTCAACATCACTTGCAATCAGGGAAATGCAAATCAAAACTACCATGAGATACCATCTTACACCAGCGAGAATGGCACATATTAAAAAAACTAGCAACAACAAATGTTGGCGAGGATGTGGAGAAAAAGGAACTCTTGTGCACTGTTGGTGGGAGTGCAAACTGGTCCAACCACTATGGAGAGCTGTGTGGAGATTTCTGGACCTACTAAACATAGAGCTTCCATATGATCCAGCAATTCCACTCCTAGGTATTTACCCAAAGGACACAGAAACATCAATTCCAAAGAGCACCTGCACCCCTATGTTTATAGCAGCACTGTTTACAATAGCTAAGCTTTGGAAACAACCCAAATGCCCAAAAGTAGATGACTGGATCAAGAAGATGTGGTACATATATACCATGGAATATTACTCAGCATTCAAAAAAGATAAACACATGCAATTTGCAGCAACATGGATGGCGCTGGAAGGGATCATGCTCAGTGAAATAAGCCAAAAAGAAAAAGAAAAATACCGGATGGTCTCACTCATAGCAGGAATCTAGAAAACTTAAATAAGGGACCAGGAAAATGAATATAAGAAAGTGAAAATCAAAATCAACAAAAAACATTGAACCAGAGACACTTTTTGGGGGGTGGGGGGCGGGAGGGGAAGGATTGGGGTCAGAATGGGGCGTTTGCAATTGTATGGGGGAATATAAAAATAAAATTTAAGATTAAAAAAAAAAAAAAAAAAAAAAAAAAAAAAGCACTGCATATGATAAAGCAACCCATCTGTTGGCCAGATTTGCCCTAAAGGCCACAATTTAGTGGTACCAGCTCCCTACGCGTTAACCCAGCACAGTGCTAGGTATGCAGGGTCATTCCTGCTGTGCAATGCCCTTAGGATGAGGGGCCAAGGAGGGCAGTGTCATCAGTCCCCAGAGCTGGGAGAGGCCCAGGCTTTACCTTTCTCGAATGAATTCTGACATTTCCTTCTGCATTTGTTTGCCTTTCAGTTGCTTCTGAAGCAGTAGTTCAAACCCAGCCACATTGCCATTGCCTTGGGAGTCCTTCTTATCAGCCTAGAAAGGAAATGGAAGCAGAGTTAAGGTAACATCAGTGTCTAGAGGTGGGTGAGTAGAGTGTAGGGAAGAGAGATTCCAGATGGGAACCCAAGAGCTAGGACTGTAACCACAATCGTGACTGCCCTAACTTGTGTCTCCCTCTGGTGCCCCTGGTCCATTGGCGGTCTCTGATGCTGAGCCCCTTAGAGCTGCTGCCAGCCCATGTCCATGTCCCTCCAGGTCCCAGCCTGAGAAAGAAGAGGAGGAAGGACAAGCATCTAGGAGCAGTGACTATGACATCCGACCACCTACACCTTCCAACCAGGTGGCTTTGTCTTGACTCTAGCCAGGGACAGATCACTGGGACAGGGCCCCTCAGCTGAAGGCAATCAGTCTCCCATCAGCTTCTTGCACAGACTGGGCAGGGACACCCCCCAGTGCATATTCATGAAGACTCATAGTGGTTTCAGGGGAGAAATTGGATTGACGGGAAGCCAGAGTGGAAAAGGACAGGCTGTCTGGGTTGACATCCCAGCTGAGGAACCTCAGGCAAATTCTTCCCTCACTCTAAGCCTGAGCTGCTTCATCTGTGCAACTGGAAATAGTGGGACCAACCTCATACGGTCATTTCAGGATAAATATCAAATGGAACCAGCTTAGCACACAGTAAGTTCTAAATAAATGATATCTTCTATTAATTAATTTTAAATAAAAATCAGGAATCAGGACGATGGTCAAGTCAATGAAATGCAAACCTTGTCCTCCACTCATTTTGCAAATACTCTTAAATATATTTCAAAACTAAATGTATTTTGTTTTGTTTTGTTTTGTTTTTGTTTTGTTTTGCTTGCACTTCCTTGAGGATCCCTGAATATTTCTCTCCTGTCATTCCCCTGCCCATGTCTTGTATGACGCCCCCATGCAGGCCTTCCCAGCAGGCCACCCATCCAGGCTGGCCCGCACAGCCAGGGGTCTGACAACTCAGCCTTCCTGGGGCCTGGCCAGAACCACACTCATAACTGGTGCTCCTCCATTACAGCGCTTCCCACCAGAATCCCACAGTCAAATGCTCTCACACTTAATGGAAGGAGCAGAAATAGGCCCTGTGACATCACAGAGAAAGGTGCCTCCGTGAGAACCTGGTCCTGAAACCGGAAAGACTGGCTTCCAGTGTCCGCTGCTAGTCACTGTGTGATGTGGTCCAATTTTTCCAATCCTAGACTGTTCCCTTCTCCTTTCTACCTCAAATAGGACTGGGTTGCATCTCTAAGACCCCTTCCAGTACAGATATTTTAGGGGGAAAGAAAGGAGTTGCTAATGCCTGGGATGAACCCCGCTGACCATTGTCAAGTAGATAAAATGTTCCATGAATACCCAATGTGGGTATTGGCTTTCATTGGCTGTCTGGACTCAACAAACTCTGGGCCACAGTGCTGACACCTCTTGTGACAGGGAGCACACCCCACACAGGGTAAGCCATGCCATGGGGGGCTGCTGTGGCAGTTTGAAAGGATCCTGAAGTATACATTTAAATTTGTTCACTTCATTGCATGAGTGCTACATTTGGATGAAAAAGCCAGAGAAAAATTACCCAAAATACTGAGCCCCACTCTGCTTCTCTTACAAATGGATTTGCTGAGCAATTCATCCATCCCAGGGAAACCAGCCAGAAGAAATGGGCTCTAATGACTGTGCCAGCAGAAAAATTTCTATTAGAGGAAAAGGCTTTGATGGTCAAGGAGATAAAACACTAGAGTAAGTATCTGAGTCCCAGGAGAGCCTGGATTAAGATGCCAACTTGCAAAGTCACTCTCTTGGATGCTGCTGACCAGTGGGATGACACTCTTTCCCCAGTCACCTCCCCAATCTCAAAGCCTCCTCCATGTCCACACACAACCTAAATCCAGCTCCAGGATGCCCATTCCTGGGATGCCAGCTCCCAAAACATCCTCCCAAACACTTCACCTAGTGTGATGTCTCCAGACCCACTTCTCTCTTCTCCATGGCTGCCACCATCTTCGCTGGTCCCCAACATCTGCCAACTGTCACCCCTGTTGCTCACAGTCCTCCTTGCAGGATGCACTTATATGAGACCACATCATACTTCTCTTTAAACCCTCTGACATGGGCCTCCCGGTGGTGCAGCGGTTGAGCGCTGGGTTGCGAAGCTGCCCGCAGCCTCTACAGTGCCGGTTGGATCCCCGGCTGCTCCCCGGCCACCGGAGGAGGGTCCCACATGGCCTGCAGACCTCTCCTGCCTCCCGCTGCTCCCCTCAGCAGTGTACTTCGTCAGTCTGCCTGTTCTGCTCCCTGCTCTGGCTCTGGTGAATTCTCTCACCCTCCTGCGCTTCTGACTGTACCCAGTGTTTGTATAAATAGATAAATAAATCTTTAAAAAAAAATAAACACTCTGACATCACGCTACTGCAAGGAGAACAAAATCCAATGTGCTATGGTGCCCACAAAGTATCCTCCACTCTGACCCCAAGTCCGTCTGATGCCTTTTTATAATGTTGGCTGTATCTGCAAGGATCTCAGCCGTGGAAGAAGCACTGTGGGGACAAGAGGAATCTGGCTGCCTCCTAATGCACAAGCAATTTGGTAGAAAAGAAAAAGCACTTTGGTCTAGTACTCAGTGAGCAAACCTTAAAAGGGGTACATAATCCATTCTGCATGGAGGTAAAAAAAAATTCACTTTGTTTATTGTTCCTTGGGATTTTTGTAAACTTTTTTTTTTCTTTTAAGCATACAATTCAGTGGTTTTAATATGCTCACAAGGTTGCGCAACCAAGACCACAATGTGATTTCAGGCTAGAGCAATCTCAATTAGAAAGTCACTGCTCTCTGTAAAATGCAAATGCCCAGAGGTTCTGAGTAGGACTCTGCAATTGTTCAAAGATATTTATTTAATATGGAAAGATATATATAATTAAATTTACCATCGTAACCATTTAAAGTGTGCAACTCAGTGGCATGAAGTACATCCACATTGTTGGTAATCCTCACCACCTTTCTTCCTTCTTTAGATTTTTTTTTTTACCTTGCAACTCGGAAACTCAGTACCACTCAAGGCACAAACCCTGTGAACCACAGAATGATCAAAGCTGGAGCTCTCTGGAGGTCCTCGGCCCAATCTCCTGGTGAATTTCATGAAAATAGTGAGGCCCAAGAAGAAGCCCTTGTCCCAGGTCACTCGCATCAGTGACAGCACACGCCAAAGGTGATTCTGGTCTCCTGCCTTCACTGAGCAGCAGAGTCTCCAGCCTATCTGCATTCTGCCTGGGGTTTCCGTACTGCCTGGAAACCCTGTAGACTTTGAGATTTAAGAAATGAGCTGGGCTTCGGTTTTGGCCTCAGACACTAAATCTACCATCAGCTCTTTCAGTTTTCACAGGAAGACTTCACTGCTTTGTGCTAGAAGCCCTTCATGCCCTCCTGAGTGTCTTCTCCTGGTCCTCCGGGCCACCATGAGGGGGAAACTGAGGCACCACTTACCCAGAAATAGTCACAGTAGCTCCACTCTGTTGGTTTCAGCAGCTGCTGCTCCGGCATGGTGTCTGGGTGAGGGAACGTCACGCAGTTTATCTGCAGGGCACAGAACAAGAAAGAGAATGACCTCACTGGAGGGTTGGGAGAAGCTGGGAAGGCTGTGCCACTGGGACACAGCACTCAGAGACCTCCCGTTTGGGCCAGTTTCATGCTCAGGGATGATGGGATACACCAGTGGTCCCCACTTCAAATGTGGGGAATAACCAGCACTCACACCACCCAGAGGGCTGGGGATGGGGACAAAGCTCTGGAGGGCAGATAATAGGATTATCAGGTTTGCAAACATTCAGACCTTCAACCCAGCCCTGCACTGCAAAGGGGCTGTCCTACAGATACATCCGCACAGGGGGCAGCACTGTCTGTTGAAGCAAAAGGATGGACCACAGCTCCACTGTCCATGAGCAGGGAGCAGTCGAACAGAACATGACACAGACATGTGTGGGCAGTGTGAGCAGTCAAAGACATGAGGAAGTTCTTACATAGTGATAAGCATGGTGTGCCAGCAGGCACCGCTCCTGAGGGCGTGGAGGGGGGGCATGATATAAAACAGTATTTTAAGAGTATGCTGCCATTTGTATAAAATCCAAACATTTGGATACTTATGTACAGAATACTTCTGGAAGATGACAATATCATTTCCCAGGAAAGACATAATGTGGCTAAGGGTCAGGGGTGAGAGGACACCTTGTGAAATTTAGCTTGTGATATGTATTCTAGGAATAAAGCTTAAAAGGAGAATCCAGGGTGCATGCTTGGTGTTGACCTCAGTCCAGGAGAGTACAGTACAGAAATTTCTGGGGTCATCTAGACTTTTCTACTGGAGCATATGTGTAGTGACCCTGGATTTGGGGGGAAATGGCTTTGCTACCCAAGACCCAGACCTGTTCCCCAAAAAGGATGTTCATTTGTTCTCTTTGTGGGAGTCGTGGAGTGCTGGGGAGGCAAGGCCTGAGCCCCCTCCTCTTGAACCCCTCATTGCAGCTTTAGCTTCTGCTGAGTAGGAGTTGTCAGACATTTGAGGGTCATTGCAGAACCACCCTTACCTGGGAGGTTTTGGATAGAGCCACAAACTCCAAAGCCAGGCAGCTCATGCAAACGTGAGAAACTATAGCCTCTGCTTTAGGAAGGTAGGGAGGGGCTATGAAGACCTAGAGAAGGGGCAGATTCCTCTCAGCTCCTGCCAACCACTGTCAAATTAGAATGAGGGGTCAATGTAGTACGGATATGAGATGATTTGAGAGAAGCTGAAAATTGGGATTTTTAGGTGGCGTCTTAATTTTGAAATGTTAGCAGTCAATTCACGGTTAACAATAACAATAGCACCGCTACAACCATGCGAGCCAAATTCCTCTACCAGCTGAGTCAGGCCCAGGCACCCCTGGCCATGACCTCTGGCTCAGAGGCACGAGGACATCTAGAAGTAATAGGTGTCCTGGCTGCCAGGGGCACAGCCTTACTTGCAGCCCTGGGAGGAGAACGCCAGGGTAAAGGTCCAGCCAAAGAAAAAAGCCCCTCTGCCCAATACTGACATCTGTGTGGAGATCCCCTTTCTGCCATAGGGAGGATCCAGGGCAGGAGTGAGCCAGAGAAGTCTGGAGATGGGCAGCACCCAATTCCCGCAAGGTTAATTAAGGTGGAAGCCCAAGGGATCCTCTGGGGTGGGACGTTTTCTCCCAAAGCTGCACCCACAGCCTTCGAAGGTGTCACTGGCCTGCAGGAAGCTGCTTGGGCTAGGACCAGTCTGTCAATGCCCAGCATCCCCCCCAAACCCTTTCAGGCTGACACCCCAAAGTGTGTCCAGGGGTGAGTCCCCCTGAGGAGTTTTGATGAGCCACTGCTTTATGACTCTCACTTGCAACAATGAAGGAAACAAGGATGAATTCCAAAGTTTCACATAATTCTTATTTCGTGTCCTGGCTGTTCATGTTTCAACAAATAATGGTGAGCAGGCTACAATTATTTAGTTTAATGAGGTAGTGCACGAAAATCTCAATCCAATTTAATGATCAACTGAGCCACATGAACTTGGGCATTCAGAGCCATGGAAATTGAAGGTACTCAGAGGTGGATGCCCTGTTCTCTATCCTCCTCCTTCATCTTTCCTCATCCCACCTGCTCTTGGCCTTGGCCTCTCTTTTGGGATATGTCTTCCAGCAAAGGAAGGGTTTCACTATAAGAAGAGGAGTCTTGACCAAAGGTGGGTCACGACAGGAGGGAACAATGGGTTGCACCCCACCCTTGGCCAGGGATTCTTCTGGAAGAAGCTCCCTGGGAAGAAGGAAGCTGCTGCCCTTCCCAGGATGAAGGCAGAGGCCATGTGCCTTGGGGTGTGTGTGTGTGGCAGTCCCCTCCAACAGCAGGCTCCAATAGCAACCATCTGAAGGCCATACAAGGTCAGCAGGAGGGCTGAGGCCCCTCCTATGAGCCCCTTCATTCTAGAACTGTAGTTTCCACACCTCAGGATCACCTCTTCACAGGTGACAAACACAGATCCCAGGTTCAACCCCAGACACTCTGATTCTGTAGGTCTGGTAGGACCTGAGCATGTACATTTCTAACAAGTTCCCTATTTATGGTCCAGGGACCCCACTTTGAGAACTGGTGTTCAGGATCCATTTGGCGGGGAGGGTTCCCCCTCAAGGAGAGCTCATTGCTGCCGCAGTGGAAGACACAAAGACGAACAAGGCACAGCCCTGCTCTCAAAATGCTACATGGTCTTAGTGGGATGCCTGCTTTGGGGGCTAAAAGGGTCAGGGGTCTGGAAAGTGAGGGGTTCTGCAAATGGTGCTACAGCAACCAGTGAAGGGAGGCTAGTTGGCTGCGGAGGGAGGAGAGAGGACAGAGGAGGAAAGATCTTATTCTTCTTACTGTGTCTGCCACCAGTCCTTGGACGGATGCTCGGGGACCTAAGATACCTGTCCCCTGTCTTTGGAATTGCTCCCCCCATCTACCTGCCAAGGAATTTTCCTGAGTCCTCACAGAGCCGTGCATCTCCAGTGGTATTTTAAGGGTGCACCTAGCTGGCCCAGTGGGAAATAGCTATGACTAAGAACTTCCGGGGAGCATTTCCTCAGGCACCTTGCCAAGAGATTTGCATGTATTTCCCACTTCAGGAGCTTTATGGACTGGGTAACATTGGTCTTATTTTAAAAGAGAAAACCAAAGACCGCAAAAGTTAAGTATTTGAATCCTGGCTGGGCTGATGGCAGCATCAAAGCCTCAACCATGATGCTATTCAATAGACCACTTGCTCATCCACTTGACAGGCCAGCATTTGTGGCCCGACTACTCAGTGCCACACGCTGTGCTAGTTCTTTCTAGCACATTCACATGTACATTTGTAATTACATTCCTTCTGACTGTTGATCTAGCACTTATGTTCCTTGCCAGACTGCCTGCTTCATGAGGGGAAGAAGACAGCTTTTCCCTGCTGTTTTCTGGCATAGCATGGGCACCTAGTGGGTGCTTGGTAAATGTTTCTTGGTGCAAAGACTGGAGGCTAGAGGTGGAAAGCATAGTTTCTACTCTCAGGGCTTTATAGCTCATGAGAAGGGCAAATAAATAACTAAGCAATTGCAATACTTTGGGATAAATCGACCTCAGCAGTAAGCACAGGGTGCTGTGCTATGGGTGTGTGTGGGGGGGGGCGGGGGGGCAGTCCAGGGATTCAGGGGAAGAATTACTAGGCAGTTAGAGCAGGGAGGGCGATGCCTAAAAAAAATTAAATGGCCAACTATGAGGACCACAGGAAACACTTGCCAGAACTGATAAAGCCTAAGGAGAGCCAAGAACTCCAGAGTGGGGAAGACAGTCCCCCATCCCAACCTACTGCCACGGCTGATAAAACTAAACCCCCAGAGCACTGTAGAAGGGGGAGTGGCCTGGGAAGTCCTGCCTGGACTGACAAATCAGCACCCAAGGAGCGCCTGCGCAGTCTACCCCGGAAAGGGACAGAATGAGCAGCCTCCTGCACCCCATTTAAGCCGGGAGCCCCCTGCCTTTCCTCATACTTATCCTTCCCTGCACTCTGCCTGCAGGACCTCTTCCTGAGTGTACCATCTCTAAATAAACTTTGCTTTCCCTAGATGTGGCTTTGAATTCTTTCACGGCCATAGTCAAGGACTGATTATAGGGTAAGTGATTATCAGGCTTTTCTGCCCTCCCACTCTCAGCGTTGATGATGGATCCCTGTGGTCCTGAATGCATGCCTGATGGCAGGCACCTGGAGTGGGGTGCAGGCATGTGTAGGTAGGTTCACCTGGGCTGAGACTGGGCTTATAAGGGCAGCGTCACTGGAACGGACACTTCTGCTGGAAGAGAACCAGCAGAGAAGCAGAGGTCACGAGAGAACACCAGAGAGCCCAGAAAGAGTGAAGATTTGCAGGAACCCCTGCCTGCTGTGTACCTGGTAAAATCCCAATAAAAGCCTGAAAAAGCCGTTGAGGGTTGCAGGACGCCTCCTTTACCCATCTGCTTGGGTCATAGAGATCCTGCCCTGGCCCTTCCTGCCGCTGTAACTGATGAACCCCATAACTCAGAAACATCTAGGAACCCCCAAGCCCAGAATCAGAATCTCAAAGGGAGTGATATTTATGTAGTAAGAGTAGGATCAAGGCATATGGCGGGGGGTGGGAAGGGGAGGTGAAGAGTTTTGCAGGGAGGAAGGGGTCAGGGCCCGAGGGCACACCAAGGCCATGGTTTGGGAGGCACTGCTCTGTGTAGGGGGCTCAGGGTCAGCAGCAGACAGCACTGTGGTGGGGGTGGGGGCTGAAAGCCCCTCTGGTGTGCCCAGGTGCCTGGGCTTTGTCCTGAGGCAGTGGGAGCCATGAAAGCATTTGGCAGAGAGTGGTGTGATCAGTTGCCCTTGGGTGAGCACGCACTGCAGTGTGGACCCAGCCCAGGAGGCCTTCCACAGGGCGGAGGTTTTGGTGGTGGCTAGAACTGCCTAGTGAGGTGACAAATACTTCAAAATACACTTCATAGTACCATGAAGTTAACTCAGTGACTATCATCCAGGGGTGATTTTTGCGCTCCTCGGGGGACATTTGGCAATGTGGAGATGAGATAGCCGGGGTAAAAGAAACTGAGCTGGAACATAAGTTGCCCCAAGTCCTGTTTAAGCAGGTGGACCCAATCATGGACTGGCAAGCCCTGGCCAAACACCTGGCCCACCACGCTGACCATGAGGCGCCAGGCTGAACAAGAAGCTTCAGATCCTGACTAGTGATTAGCTCATCTGGAGGGTAACCTGTCTGCACATGCCCGGGTGCAGCCCAAACCAGAGCAAGCCAGGATGCTGCTGTCCTCCACTCGTGGACCTCCTCTTTATATCTCCTCTTAACTCCCTCCAAGGGGCTAGGCTATATTCTCCTTGCACAGTGGCTCTTCATGCACACTAAAGCCTTGCCTGGTTCAATTACACCTAGTGATTTCTGGTGAATTCTTTTCGTAGAGGGCAAAGGACCTGCTCCTTTGGGTCAGGACCTGTAATAGAGACATTTTTGGCTGTCACTACTGTGGGGAGCATCTGTAGGGAGGTGGTCAGGGGTGCTGATAAACAATCTACAGTGAACACAATAGCTCCCTGTAGGGTAAATGAAGATTGCTCAGCATTTTCCATCACTGGCCTCTATGGCTATCACCTGTGGCCTTGAATGGAGGAGGCACTTGGGAGCGTGGGCTCAGGGTACACATGCCTGATGGTGGGCACATACAGCATGGTATGGACATGCATAAATACACACCTGAGCTGGGAGGATGAGCCTATAAGGGCAGCAGAGGATGGTGTGGCAAAGGACAGTAGTGGAGAGACCGCGAGAGAATGCCAGAAAAAGCCCAAAGAGTAAAGATATTCCCAGCTCCCCAGCCCCCCTGAACCTGGCTGCCTCACTACAAGTGGTGTAGCTTTCATTAAAAGCCTGAAAAAAACACCGAGGGCTTCTGGACTCTCCTTTACCCTTCTGCCTGGCTCCATAGCGAATCTGCCCTGTGCCTTGCTGGCACAACACCCCCATAGCAAAGAGTTAAACAACACATGATGTCAGTGGTGCTGAGAAACCCTGGGTGATGGGGCTGGTGGACAGGGAGCGTCTCTATCTGTGGGGTGCGGCTGACAGTGAATCTGGGTGTGCTGAGGAAGAAGCTGATTCTGGAGAGAGGGAGGTGGCAGCAGTGGAGTGAGATGGTGAGAACTACTGGGGCGGGGGAGCACAATGGAGGGTGAATGAATTAATCAAGCTTTTTATACCACTAGCCTCTGTGGCTGTCACCTGTGGCCTTGATCGTGTGAATGCAGAAGGCACATGGGTGTGGGGTACATGTGTCTGATTGCAGACACCTAGAGTATGAGTGTGCATGCATGTGAAAGTGTGCACACCTATGTAAGTGTGCAGTAGTGGCGGCAGTGGGAGGACGAGTGGTAAGACTACAGAAGAGGTAAGACAAGACAAAACAAGATGTGAGACACCAGAGAGAACCCAGAGAAAGAGTGTAAAGATTGGGCGAGGTTGGGAGGCTTCGTTGCCTGCCTGCCTTCCTGCCCCTCCATGCCTGGTCCATGCCTGCCTACTTGCATGCCAGCCTCCCTGCCTGGTGTGCCTGCGTACCTAGTTCCTTGAGAGAGTATTAAAGCCTGAAGGGGTCTCCCCGGTGGTACAGCGGGTTGAACGCCGCACTGTAGCTGTGAAGCTGTCCGAAGCTTCTGCAGTGTACGTTCGATTCCCTGCCGGCCAGGGAGATACCCACATGGTGTAGCAGACCTCTCCTGCCTCACCCGCTGCTCCCCTCAGTAGTGTCTTTGTTCCATCTGCCTGTTCTGCTCTCCGCTTTGTCTCTGGTGAATTCTCTCACCCTCCCGTGCCTCTGGCCTTTACCCCAGTTCTTGTACAAATAAATACATCTTTTTTAAAAAAAGTAACATTTAAAAAAAAAAAAAAGCCTGAAAAGTCCAGTGAGGGCTCCAGGACTCTCTTTATCCATCTGCCCTAATTGACAGTGAACCTGTCCCGTGCTTGCTGGCACGACAGCAGGTAAGCAATTAGAGCAGAATGCTTGTCTGCAGTGACCTTGTTCACAGGGGAAGCTCATGCCCAGCCGGGGAAACTGAGGCATGGGAAGTGGAGTCCCTTGTCTACTATCATGCAGCTTAAAAGTGGCAGAGCCAGGTGGACAGCTGCTTCTTTAGTGTCCAGGCCACCACTATTACCACTGTCCTTTCTCTTGAGTCTTGGGATTCAAGTCAAGGCTCATGTGCCTTGGATCTGAAGGGCTAGGAATGAAGAAGCAGCCTAGGCTGACACCCAGCAGGGTGCCAAAATCCAGGGAGCCATTCATCATCACAGACACCTCTGTACTTCAGAGACAGATCCCTTCATCCACCTCCAAATCTGGGCACAGCTAGAGCCTCAATTCTATCCTCCACCAAGCAAACACAGGGACATCCTAAGGGACCACCTTCTGCTCTGACAGTAGCTAATAACGTGCGAGCCACTGTTCTGAGGACTTTACCTGCACTTTCTCATTTAATCCTCACAGCAACCATTTCCTCATTTTACAGATGAGGAAACTAAGGCAGAGAGAGGTTCAGGAACTTATACAAAATCACACAGCTTGTGAGTAATGGTAGAGTCAGATAATCAAAGTACATATTTCTCCTATATGTTTTGTTTTCACGTAAAATTCCCAGCACCGTTCTTAAAATCCTTAGAATTTCTGTGTGGAGAGTGATAAAGGTGTCTCTTGTTATGTTAATGAAGGTAACTTAGAAAGCACCAGAGAAGGAGGGCTGGGGGTTGGTTGCCAGGGAACCCGACCTGAACAGAGGGTGGTACCCTGATTTCCAGGGAAGAGAGAGGGACTAGAGGTTGAGTTCAATTGTCAATGGCCAATTATTTAATCAATCATGCCTATGTGATGAAGACTCCATCAAAGCCCCAAATGAGGGGCTTCAGGGAACTTCCAGGTTGATGAATAGGAATATTTTAGGAGGATAATGTGCCTGGAGAGGCACGCACAGCTTCTCCTATACCTTGCTCTACGCTTCTCTTTATCTGGATGTTCCTCAATTACACCACCTTTTTAATAAATTGGTGATCTAGTGAGTAAATGGGTTTCTTGAGCTCTGTGAGTCACTGGCAAATTAGTCAAACCTCAGTGGGGTGTCCTGGGGTCCTCTGGTTTATAATCAGTCAGCCAGAAGTAAAGATAACAATCTGGGCTTGTGACAGTCACTGAAATCTAAGGAGGGGGTCATGGGGATATCTGTGGGTCTGTGGGACAGCCAGTGGGTCATGCAGAGCCCAGGGCTGTGATTGGCATTTGAAGCCTGTGGAGTCTAGTGCTATCCTCAAGGGGTAGAGAGTGTCAGAGTTGAGCTGAATTTGTGCACACCCTGTCTGAGAATTGCTTGTTGAGCTGGTGAAGCCTCCACACACCCTCATGGGATATTGGTTCCCAAAACCCTATTCATCTGGACCTGTTCCATCCCCACCCTCACAGCCCTTCCTCCCCTGCCCCCTGCCCCCCCCCCAGTGCCACGCTCAATCTACAGCATCCTCATCCTGATGGACTGCTCTCTTGGCCCTGATAACACAGTGGTGCTCCTCCAGACAGCCAGGGAGACCCCTGTAAGACTGAGGGGCAGTCATGGCCATCTTGTATAGGGTTGCAGAACTACCCACCGGGCTGCCTCCAGAAACCCAGGGGTGGGGTTGTGAGGGAGCAGCAACAGCAGCCACTCAACAGCGTGGTCAGAGCATGAGAGCCACAGTACATAAGTGTGAGGTGCCCAGGGGGCTGCCTTTGGGAGGCCCTCAGCATATCCCACCCCCAGTCCTGCATCACCCATCCCACCAGCCACTGGCAGCACAGAAAATGGTTTCACAGCTTTCCCTGAATTTTCCCCTGGAGGGGAGAAGATCTGGGGCTGTGTGACGGAGGAATACCAGTCGATGTTGTGGGAGCAGAACCCCAAGGGCTCATCTCCAGTCTGTGAGCTCCCACCAGGGTTCTGGGCCCCCCAAAAGGCCATGTTGGGAAGCTGAGGTTGAGACCTCAGCAGTCCCCAAATTTCCCTGTCCAGGAATGGAGTGTGATAGTTAGTTAGCACTGTCATGGTATTTTCTGGAGTCCTCTAGATTCTGACATATGTGTGCACTGAGGTGGTTTTCTGCCATTAACACTGTAACTCCCGGTCAAGTAGCCCTCTCTACTGTCCCCACTGTCCAAGGCACATATCTCAAAACTTGCTCCTGGCTGGGTGGGGAGCCTGAGCTTCAGAATCAAACTCAATCCTTGTTCTTCAGTGCCAAGATGACACAAATTCAGACCTGAATGCACTCAGGTTCTGCTGCCCAAGCCGAGAATTTCTGCAGTGTGGGATCAGACTAAGTGGGCTGGTGCTTGCCCCACCCCCACATTCCAGGACAAGGGAAGCTTGTGTCCCGCACCCCCCTCACCCTGTCTTTTCCTCCCCCTTGGGAAATTGTGAGGTGTGGAGGATCAGAACCCAGAGGAAGGGGCTAGGCACCTGGGGAGAATAAGGGTACATGAAAGGGGAAAGACAGAGGCGCCAAGGTCGCCAACCTGGAGGTGTGTGGGTCCCTCAGTCCCAGGTTCAAGTCTAGGGCTCTTGCTCCTTACTTGCTCTGTGACCTCTAGCCAGTCCCCGCTTGCTCAGTGTCCCCAGCAAAAATTCCTCAAGGCTTGAGTATTTTCTTACAACCTCTGGGTAGTGTTGGTTAAAAGGCAAATTTTCCAGCTTGGCCCCCCAAAGAGACCAATTGTAGGTCTAGGGCTCAATCTGGGCATCTGCACTTAAACAATTATCCCAGAAGCTTCAGATGCCAACTACACTTTGTGGGCTGGCTCACAGGAGTACTGATTTAAGTCAGTGGGAAGGAAGAGAAAGTGCTCAGGCAGGAGTGAAGGTGTCAGCAAGAGGCCACTCTGACAAAGCCCAAAGCTCTGGCTGAAACACAGGCCCAGCAGGTGACTGCTCCTGGCCCTCCCTGCTTGGACCTCATCACCAAAGGCCTTTCCAGCCAGGGAGGCATCACACACTCTGCTTTTTACTTTTTCTCTTTTTTCCTTTTCTTCTGAAATTCTAATGTAGTTCACCCGCCCACCCCCTCCCCCAATTTTCTTCTCCCTTTTTTTCTCTGATTTTAGGAAACTTTTGGGAACTGGGATATTTTTTGATAATTTGAAGATGTGGACTCTGTCCATGGGATGCCTGCCCGTTCCCTTCCCTGCCCGGTCAGCTCCAGCAATGAGGAAGCTGCAGCTGAGCCAGGTCCACCCAGTCTCAGCTGCCCGGTCCTGCCCTGGGAGGCAACTTTCACCAGAAGAGGGAGGTGGAGCAGGGTCGACCCCACCTGAGTACTGACGCCTCCCAACTGTGTGGCCTTGGGTGCTGGACTGTTCTGGGCCTCAGTTCCCTCATTGATAAACAGGCTGATGAGAACAGCAGTGTGTACTGAGCATTTACCATGTGCCAGGCTCTGCTCTAAGTGTTCTGCCTACAGACTCATTTAGACTTACACCATCCCTGTGACACAGATGCCCGCCATCTCCCTATTTTATGTGGACACTGAGACACGGCATGGTGGAGTCCTGCTGCAGGCTGCTGCTCAGCTAGACAGTGCTGGAACTGACACTGGCTGCAGAGCCCAGTTCAGAATCACCCTGCTGCATGGATCCTCCACCCACTAAAGAGTGGGGAATTAAAAGACCACTCGGAACACTACTTATGCGTTATTGTTATTGCCATTGCTATTGTTTTCCTCCCGCTCTTTGTCCTCCAAAACAGGATTTCCAGGCTGGGTGAGCCAGGGAAATGCACCCATTCTTGGCTTCATCTCCGTGGGGGTGGTAACAATGGCTCAGAACTGTGTGTGATGGAACCAGAGAGTAATTCTCCATTTCCAACCCTGGCTATACTTGCATAAGAATAGCAAAGCAAGTACCACACTTCTCACGTCTCTGAGTTCCTGGCTGTCTGAGCAGCTGGACAACTCTTTTGCCCACTTGCTTTCCTGAGAAAGGGGGGTTGATAGGGGGAGGGCTGCTCTTCCTCAGCTTCCACATTGGAGCTTGGCTTGGCGGGATTTGGGGAGAGCCAGGGAGGGCAGGAGGGCGGTGGGTTGGCCACTGTAGGCAGAGGCTGCCTGCTTCCAATTGGGAACTCCCAGGAGCTCTATTCTTAGGGCGCTTTCTCTTGCTTTTAACTTTGACATCTTCTAGAAGTTACCCTGCACAAAAAGCAACCCTGCCGTGGCGGTAATTTACATGTCATTTCACTTGCACAGAGCAAGGTCCACCCCCTTCAACCCACTCTTGCTCGTGTACCTTCCCCAGCCCGCCCTGAAAAAAAAAAAAAAATGGCTTCTGCATCATTCTAAGCAGCATCCTTCCATACATTCACCAGGAGAGTAAAAGTGATATGTGAATGGGCAGGAGGGAGAAAGGGGTCAGGGCTGGGGGTGGGGGAGAGGCAGGGGGAAACTTTAGTTAAATCCAAGCGGCGAACTTCCCGGATTCCAGACTGGGCATTGCTTCCTCCAAGCAGCGGTCCGCATTGCCATGGCAACAGCCCAGCAGTGGCGGAAAGCCCCAGCCCCCAGGCGGGCACCACTTACCGTGATGGTGCTCTCCTTGCTCTGCTTTTTACCGGGAGACGAGGATCCCAGGTTCTGGGGAGAGAGGCAAGAAACATCATCAAAGCTGTTCTCCATATTGGACATCTTTTTTCATTCGGTTCCCCGAAGGTGGAGGGATTGGTTAATAGCCCCGTGCTTGGGGAAGTTCAGAGATGCTCAGACTTCGTTAACTCCTAAGTCACCATATTCTGGGAGAGGGCAGGTGGGAGGAATCTTGACCTCCTGCTGCTGCTCCCTGTCCTGCTTGAAGGGGAGCTGGGGGAAGCCCCCAGCACAAGCTTGGAGGGAACTGCTTCAAACCAGGTCTGCCTCCTCTTTCCCCAGTCTGTGATTTGGGGAGTTAACCCCTCAGCTGCCCTCTGCTGGTAAACAGTTCTTCTCGTGTTGCCTGAACCTGCAGAATCTATCCAGGAGCAGAGAATTAAGCCCAATTGAGGTCACCACCTCCTGGCACTGAGGATTCGAACACCACATCTTATTCTGGATGCTCTGGATCCAACATATCAAACCCTAAATGTGCGCAATGGGTGCTGGGGTGCTCAGCCACCTCCATGATTTGCTGCTCCCCCAACCCCTCGAACTGGGAGGGATTTCTCAGTTATGTTTCAGCTTCCATTCAGTCTTTGGTTTGCCTTTTTTATGTCTTCCCAGTGCCAGCAAGAAAAACCATAGTCCAGACCCAGTCCCGGGACAGATCTGGTATGGAAAATTAAGGGCCGCCACACAAATGCTGCATTTGTCCTAAGAGCCTATGACCCTAAAGGGAGGGCCAGTTCTGGGTCTTTGCTAACCCACTGGCACTTACATTGGGAACAGAGGTCCCCAAGCAGGATGTGTGATGTCCACGCCTGTCCTGAGTCACACCAGAGATGAGATGAAACCTCACTCCCAGGCAAGGGGGTGACTACTGTATGTGTGTCCCGGGGTGCAAGGCTTATGTAAGGAAATGGTCATCAGGACTTCACAGGTAAAGGCTGGGAAAGCACAGAGGGTGTCTCCAGGAAGGGAACCAGCTCCCTCCTCCCTCTCCCCAGGGGCCAGGACAGCCCTGGACCCCATAGCAAAATGAGCCCCTGGAGGTGGGGTCAGTGCTGTTTCAAGAACCCACCTGCAAAACAGGGACCCATCAGGCAAAACAGGGAGCACGGCTGAGTCCCTGTTCATGGTCTCTTCGTCCCCTTACCCCTATACTGACCTGCTTGGGCTGGTAAGTGAAGTCAACGAATGAAACCCCATGCCTGCCTGGCTAACAGGGACCTTACAGACCACCCAGTTCACAGACAAGAAAAGGAATACAATAGCCTTGACATCCTGCTGAGTAATTTCTTTGAACCTCATTTTCACCACCTGCTAACCAAGGGTCCTCAAGCTTTGGGCTGCATCAGATATAACTGAGGAATTTGCCCAAAATAGAGTCCCAGTCACACCTTTCAGGGTTTCTGATCCAGCAGGTCTCAGGTGGGTCAGTGCCTATGATGCAGAATCTGGGAGTCCTCCCTGGAGACATAGTGATCTACACTGTGTCCTTTCACCCAGTGGCTCCCGGCCCCAATCTCTAGCAGCCCTGACAGATCTGGGGCAAGGACAAGCTTGAGACCAATTACAGCTTTCTTATATGTTTTTAACACACCAACTCATTCAGCTTGCCCTCCCCGGACCTTCCCAAGCTATCAATCCTGCCAGGGCACTTACCCAAATTGGGTTGTCTGGGAAGAAGGCAGAGAGAGGGTGCAGGGCAGGAGCCCAGGTGCTGCTCCCCAAGAAGAGCCAAGTGCACAGCTCTCTTGCAGGTTCATTTATCAGAGGCACTGGCCAAGCCAGTATATTTCCAGAAGGAGGAAGGGGCATCTTTGAGATGGATCCTGCACTTTGCAGGAGTCTCTCTGTTATGCATCCACACCACCACCACTACCACCACCACCACTGGCACTGCTCCCTCCCCAGCCCACCAGGAGGGCAACATGTGCTTGCAAGTCTTGACAACAGCCTTAGAGTCTATATATTGATGCTGATGAGGAGGAGGGGAAGCAAAAGGAGGATCTCTACCAGAAAGGACAAGTCCACAGACGCTTCTGTCACTGAACACTTTCAACCAGGTGGGTATCAGACTAACCATGGGATATTCTTAATCTCATTTAATCTCCACAACCCCAGCAAGTTATGGCACCGTTTCCATTTCATAGATGATGATGTCAAAGCTTGCAGAAATGAATTTGTCCAGAATCACAAGGAGAGTAACCAGAGGAAGTCAGGACTCAAGCCTAAATAACTTCACTACCTTCGGTCCTCTCTCCCCTTTGAGACCTGGAACAATTTCCACAGGGGTCAACATGCCCTCCATCATCCATGAGTTGGGGACCAGAGTGTCAAAGCCTTGGTGGAATGAAACTGGATACAGAGGCCACCTCCTCCCTATAACTTAAGCCAGGATAGGATTACCAGTAATGGGACTGAGGGTGGGTGTGCTGAGGGTGGGTGTCGGCACTCAGGTCACAAGTTTCTCCAGACAGTTTTAGGCTCTGCATTTCCTGCTCATGACCAGTGCCTACATCAACATATGCATAAAACATATCATGTGTATGCTTCACATACCTCTCTCTGTCTCTCTCTCTCTCACGCACACACACACACACACACACACGCGCGCGCACGCGCGCGCACACACACACACACACACACACACCCCATAATACTCCACTGAAAGTGCCCAGAAGTGATGTTATCTCCATCTACTATATAGGAGTTGCTAAATACTATTCCCCACTAATTCCAGATGCCAGGTGGGCCTGGAACATCTTATTGTCCCTGGAAGTAAGAAGTATTCAAAGAATGATGTGATAGAATAAATGGGCATTAGGCCCTGCTTAAAGGGGTATCCACAAGTCAAATTTGGGACTATTGAGCATTAATATGAATGATGACAACAAATGGTTAACTGCAAAGGGGGATAGCATTTCTTTACCGGAGAACACCAATAAATAATGTATAAGAAATTAGAAAATCACCATTTGCAAACCCCGATGTCAAAAGAGATTCCACGATCATCAAGGATACTTACAGGACTGAGTGAAAAGGCTGTTCGGGAACAGGGTATGCACAGGGTATCACCCTACCAGCCCACAGACTACTGACATGCTAAAAAGGGAAGATGTTCTAGATCTGAGGCATGGGGAGAAGGGTCAAAACAGGGGAGAGTAGAGCACAAGGGACTATGGTGATGGATCATGGGTACTATGGAGGAAGGAGCACTACGGGGACTACACCTGAGGGGAGAAATCAAATATTGCGCAAAAATTATGAATAACAAAGGGACAATGTTCATGTTTCCCTGCAAAGGAGAGCTCCAGCAGTCACATAAACCAAAAGCACAAGCTCAGCATCATTATAGGGTGTGACCTGGTGGGGAGGGAGGACCTGGGAGTGAGCATCTCCTCACAGATGCACTAAGACCCAGGGGCTATTGTCCAAGCTGCTGAGCCTGACCCTGAGCATACGAGAACCATCTAACCAGGAATGCAGGTCATTCTACAGGACAACTGACCTGGACTCTTCCCCTCAAAAGGCTAATATGAGGAAAGACAAAGGAAGAAGTGTATGAGGGACACAGTCTAGATTAAAAGAGACCAAAGTGGTAACTCAGATGCAACAGTAAATCCATATAGTAGAATATTATTTGGCCATAAAAAAGGATGAAGTGCTGACACACACTATAACATGAATATATATTTATATATTCCCATTTATATTCTCATCTCCTCTCCAGCCGCTGTTGTATTTAAATATATTACTTTAAAGCAAATTCCTGGTGTATTGTTTAAACTGAATTGAAACATTATTCTAAGTGCAAGAAGCCAGAAACGAAAGACCACACACAGTAAGATTCCATTTATATGCATTGTCCAGAATAAGTCAGTCTATAACAGCAGAGAGTAGATTAGTGGTTCCCTAAGACGGAGTGGGATTTTCAGGGGGATAAAATGTTCTAAAATTGATTTTGATGGAGGTTGTACAACTCTGACTACACTAAACACCACCATGTCATACATTTTAAACAGGTGATTTGTATGCTATGTGAATTACATCTCAATAAGGCTATTTAAAAAGAGAAAAACTAGAGATATAGCAACCAATGTACTCTTGTACATTGAAACGTGAAAGGATCTGGGACTGGGGAAAAAAACAGCTATAAAATGCATTTCCAGGATGATTAGGGATTTTGAATATGGATGATATATATATATGTATATATATATATATATACACACATATGTATGCTAGATATTACTGAATTAATGTTCTCTTAAATACGCTAGTGGTCTGGTAGTTATGTCTTCTCCCTTAGAGATACAATCTGAAGTATTTACAGTTTAAACAAAACATCAGGAATTTGCTTTAAAATAATACATTTACATATGTTGGGGGCTGGAGAGGGGATGGGGATATAAATGAAACAAGATTGGCTGAATAATCATTGAAGCTAAATGACAGGTCCATGGTACTTTAACACAGTATCTTTCTATGAGTATCTGTAAATGTGCACAACGGAGTTAGTTTTTAAATCTCCTTTGCCTATGTCCTAGAACTTTTTTTCACCTTCCATTGTTAAGATACCTCTTCAGCCTGATCTCCTCACCTTGCCTGGGCTGCTCTGCTAACTCCAAGGACCAGCCAAGAGTGGTGACATGAGGCAGGGCTTGGCAGACTGTCATTCACAAATGATGGCCTAAACCCCTGCTCCACATGTTTCATTAGTCCTGTCTCCTTGCCTGTGAAGATTCGGGTTACACACCCTCAACTGGGACCCCGTATACCTCTCAGTGGTGCTCTAGTGCAGCTAGAATAAAACCCAAGTTCCTCACAAAAGGTCTGTGCAGACTCCACCCTCCCTGCACCTGCCAACTTAGGAAATTTTGGCCTCTGTGGATTCTTTTGAAATCACTGCTTTCCTTCCTCTAGGCATCCATGCATTCTGTTCCCTCCACCTGGAATACTGTTCCCTTTACCTCTTTGTCAAGCTAAACCCTCGCTCATCTTTCCAGTCTAAACTTAAGCATCTTTTCTTAAGGAATCCACCTCTGACGTTTCCACCACCACTGACCAGCATCCTCCTAACACAAATTCCTCCATTCCCTATCACCATGAAATGAAAACCATTTAGCTATGTCCTTCTTCAGCACCAGCAATAAACCTCTATCAAGGCAGGTGCTATATCTGTTTGCAGCTCAGGGCTTGGAAAAGTCATAGATGTTCAACAGAACATGTGTTATTGAATTAAGTGAAGGGGAAAGAGGAGCCCCATTAAGTAGATGAGCTCTCAGTCTCTCACTTCTATTTCTACCTTAAATTCCATTCTCCAATGGGTCCCTTGAGTTCTTATTCCTATTCCCTTTTCTTCTCTCCTGTGTCTAAAGACATCCTTTTTGAGGGGAACTTCAAGGGTAGGCAGAAGATTGAAAGGCAGTCACAGAAGGGCCTGCCCACAGATCAGGCAAAGACCTAGAAGACAATCCCTTGCCCTCCCAAGAGGTGAGCCCCATTTAACCCAGTCCCCTGGCAGCCCACCCCCAGAACTGCAGATGCGACAGCTTCCACTGGGTGGCACTAGATCACCACCACCTGTGCCCAGTCCAGGTGTTCCAGGACTGGGAAGGAGGGGCAGGCAATGCAGGGGCTGCTGGGCACCCAGTCATCAGTCCTGCTCAGGAAGTCATGGGGTGACAGAGGGCACATTTCTGATTTCTAAGAAGATTAGGGATGTTACCCCCCTTAACATTCTAATTTTCCTGATTAGCTTGCTCAAGGAGGGGCAGCTAGCAGGTAGCAGAAAAAGCACACACAGGGCTTTGAGTAAACCACCCTTTACCCACCCCCACCCCCACTTCATCTCGATGGCCATGAGTTCATTCAGTACTTCTTCAAATACTAAGTCATAATTATTAACATAACTGACAGCTGGGAGAGCATGAGTAAATACTATGCATGCTGATAAGTGTCTTCAGCCCTTAGCAATCATTTGTTAGTAACACTCTCTATAAAGACCAAACCTTCTGCATCTATTCTAAGCCTGGCCTCTAGCACCTTGGAGCACAGGCAGCTCCACAGGTGCCAAACCTCCTCACAGCCAAGAGAACAACATTCGACCTCACCGTTTTGGGAACAAATTCTCTCTCCATGTACCACTAGACTTTTTTGGGGGGTTACTTTGTTGATAATTCAATTGTTAACGTTGTCACAAAATGAATAGACAAAATAGCCATCACTCCTCCCTGTGTGGGTCTCCAGGCTGACCTGTCCTGCATCTAACACCAGTACCCTGCCTCTAGTTTTTCAAATATTGCTTATTGGTTTTTCTATGAAAAGTAAAATGTTTATTTTAGGAAATTTGAAAAACAATGAAAAATGTAAAGAAAATAAAAATTTCTTCAGGTTTATTATCGAGATTTCTCAACCTTGATACCATTCATATTTTTGAACTGGATAATTACTTGTGGGCTATGCTGTGCACTGTGGGACCAGAGGTAATGTCCCCAAGCTGTACTCAAAGATGACAGAACTGACAACCCCTCCCCGGCTGTGACAACCAAAATATCTCCAGAAATTGCCAAACGTCCTCTAGGTTGAGAACTACCATCAATGTCCAGGTTTATTTTTCCTCTAGACATTCGTCTTCACATACATCACATTTCCCCCTCCAAATATAACTGACTGATTATACTGTTTGGTTCCTGCTTTTCATATTCAATATTTTCTCACAAGTAGTTTCCCAAATCATTGCATTTTCTTCAGAAGAATGCTTCATCATGGCGGCGTGACACCACCAGCTGGGACTCCACTGGACCCATCCCCAATGGCTGGACCCTGAGGTGGCATCCAGACCTACTGAAGTGACACCTGCACGAGTGGCCTCGTGGCAAAACAGAATCCCTGAATAGATTACAAAAGCAAATGCTGGAAAGGAAATTCCTGGGTCCAGAGAGGCTCTGACACACACTGTCAAATCCACTGCCTTGAAGGTTCTAACAATGCATATGTTTTTAGCTGGTTGAGTAACAATTTCACAGTGTTTCAAAGTGGGGGCGGGAGCCATGTTCTTCTAGGGAAAGAAGGATGATGGGGTGGGAGGGTAAGTTGTTACTGACACTCTTCCTTGAGGATACAAGGGCAGCCCCAGCTTATTTAATAACAGTTTATTATTAAACTGCCAGATGTAGGCTGATGTCCCTGTAGTCAGGTGGCTGGTATGCTTCACGTCCATCACAGAGGCTGTGTTGAGAGGTTATCAGGGACTCTGCATGGGCACAACAGCAGGGCTGTGAGTATGCAGGGGCATACACACGTGCTGGGCACTGCTGGCTGTGCCAGGTCCTGGCTGCTGAGGCGAGGTGTCCCGCCAGCAGTGGCAGGGTCACCGGGGGCTGCTTGAAACGCAGAACCTCAGGCCCTCCCTGAAGCTCCACAATCAGCCCCCAGAATCAGAACCTGCTTTTTACGCAGGGCCCAGGTGATTTGTAAGTTCAGCAAAGGTAAGACGCAATGGCTCACGTGCATGTTCAAATTCTTTTCTAGAGTTTTACTGAACTGACCCTGAGCCTCGACCTCCAAAGACAACCACTTAATTACAGTTTCCAAGAGTAGCCCTATTGGGCGTGTTCATGCCATGTCACATTCTAGGCACTGTAGTAACATCACGAGACCTGTCCATGACCGATGCGTCACACCACAGCTGTTGATAACAAGGGCCACTGTCATCATCCCCACAGGCAATAGTATCTTTACCACCATTGCCCTGAGGGCCTGGCATTGGGATTCCTGGGAAGGTCTGGTAGAATTTGGAGGTGTCACCTTTTTGGTAATTTGTGGATAGACCACATCCAACTAGTGACTAGTCCTCAGCTTCTTAGACAAGCCTAAAGCAACAGGCCCAGTCTGAATACTCAGTAATCAAGTCAACCTGCCCAGGTCACTTCACCAAGTCATGACACCACTCGGGGTAAGTGCTGGCACTTATGCATTTCTCCATGCATCATCTGAGATGACAAAGGCAGAAGCACTTTGGGAAACTTAAACCATACTCCCATTTCTTTTTATCTCATAGCAGTATCTACGATGATTATCAAATGTGATCAAATATTTTACAAAATTCCATTCTGGGTGAAGTCTGGGTGGGAAGGGGTGGAGGGGTATGTAGAAAAAGGAAATTACCTGGCCATCCATGTTTGTGTCTGTGTGTTGGGGGGGAGATTAAGAGGAGAAAGGTGGGTACACATGAAGATGTTCGTGTTTTTATTACTTAAAGAACATATTCAGTGTTTGAACCAGATGCATTCCAAAGGATCACACTTTTCCTTAGGTTGACACACCACGTCCAGGTGAAGTGCTTCACAGCCATAAAGACTTCGGGGTCACTGAGTGTTGTGGGTTTGAGCATTATGTAAACCTTTACCAACCATATTCTTAAAGTGACAACAAATCTAGACTGTGTACCAGGAATGCAGATGGCAGGATGGAGCCCTCTGTGCTACCAACATTTAAAATCCCATCATTATCACTCAATTCCAAACCATACGCAAGGGTTAGGAAAAACCACAAACCATGATCATCTACTCTCCCCAATCACAGCATGACAGGACGGTGCACACATACCAACCACTTTTGCCATGTGGCAGAGCTGGGCTACATCCGCTGGCCCTCATGGCGTGCCCATCCTAGCGACACCTCCCTATGCCTGGCTACCCCTACCTCCCTTAACAGGACCCCTTACCTGGGAATCAACGGTGGATTTTCGGACACTCATGTGGGCAGTCTCTGGAGGGTGCGCTGGGGTCCCTGACGCGTGGTATCCATTCACTGCGGGGACAGAAACACTGCTCAGAGGCTGTGCGGGTGCCTCCAACTTCCTGCCTTGGTCCCTTCTCCCCCTCACTGCCTGGTTCTCAGAGGTCTTGCCTGGCTAGGACCATCTCTCAGGATCTTACCAATATTTGCAGAGCTACAAAGGGGTTGAAAGCATCTCTCTTATAGCCAGCACCCAATTACTGATTGGGGGACTGGGTTTCTTTTTCAAGGCAAAAGGGACAAGAAATGTGCTTAACAGGAGGTAAGGTCTTGAGGGCCCCACGGCCATCACCAGAGAGACACTACATCTACTGTGGTCACAGGTGCTGAGCGGGGCCACTAGCCACCATCAGTGTCCCTTGACGAAGTTCTCTCTGAGTAGCCCCTCTACCCTAAAAAATTCAAGCCTCCAGAATCCTGCTCTATGACACTCAGGCTCCCAAGGCATGCTGATAAGCCTGGTCCTCAAGCACTGCTTTGTAGCAGTTGTCAATTTCTGTGGCATTAAAACTCCCATCCTTGCCAGTGTGAAGCCCCCACACCACGGCGTGCTCCTGAGCAAACATGCATGGGGCCCACGCAACGTCAGTGCAAAGCATCAGTGTTGCTGTCTCAAGTTTAGGGAGAGGATCCTCCTCCGTGAGCCTCAGCTTCTGTATCTATAAAATGAGGCTAATTCTACTTGGCCTGCAAACCTACTTTGTTGGTCTGAAAATCAAATGAGACAATATTTGCATAAGGGATCTATGAGTTGTAAAGTGCCTCATGAGAAAAGAAGGGAGGGTGTAAGGCAGGGAGGTCACTGCTTTTTTTTCTGAATCTAATCCCCTTTGACCCTGAGCCCAGGAAACCCTGAGAGTGGGAAAGCACACTGTCCTCATGTCGCAGGTTGGAGAAATTGCCACAACACATAATCTGGGCAGGGTGGCATCGAACTCACAGGTCTTATTGAGAGAGCAGTGTGGCAAGGAGCAAAGCAAAATCACTAACACTTATTCATTTGGGGTAGCCAGGACTGGAGGCAGGTGATGATGGGAAAAGGAGGAGGTGAAGACGAGCCCTACATGGAACCTTTCTCACACAGGGAGATATCCCCCAGTCTCCATGGCTTGCAGTGAGAACCCCCAGAGCAGCCTGTGAGCAGTGCCACACTCATCTGACAGTGGGCAGCTGGGCTTCCCCTCGATTTGCAGGACACGCGGGAAGAAGGTGGGCACAGGCACACCACGACAGCAGAAAGCGGGCACAGAGCTGATTTCCAGTGCAGAGGCTTGGGGAAGCAATGAGAAGCAGCTAATTACCCCATGTAGCCAGCCACACTCACACCCTTCAGGAGGTTGGCCAATGCTGATACTGCCCAGGAATCCTCTAGCTTAAGGGGGAGGCCAGGGCCCCCAGAGCATCAGAGAATGCGAGGGGCTGTTGAGAATCTGCTCACATCAGCATAAGCAGTGCCAGGAAAGGCATTAGATTGATGATAAGTGTAACCCACAACAAAGGCATAACATTTGAGAACTTGTATCTATCAAGTACCATAGCACTAAAATGGATAAAAGACAGAATCAACAGTAGGAAATAGAACTAAATTGCTTTCTATCTATGAGTGGTTAGTGGACAAAAGTGATGATGTGAAATACCTCAATAATTCAATTTAAAAGGCTGATTGAACTAGATGTATTAAACATCCCAGGCTACCAATAACACCTTTTGTCCAGAAACCATGAAACACTAAAAAAATCTATGCCCATATTTAAGCCACAAATAAAATGCCGATAAACTGCAAAAGGCATAAATAACATAGGCCGCATTCTTTGTAGAGAAAGCAATAAAATTATATATTAATAATGAAAGAACAAATATACAAGGTCTCCATCACTCTAACTCCCAAACATGTAGAAATTTAAGATAATGTTCTCTCAAGTAAAATCACGTCAAAGAGGAATTTTAAATTGTAATCACACAATATTTAGAAAATAATGGGGAAGAACATATCATAACTAATGGTTTAAGGCCTGTATTAAACTTGGAGAAAAAAAATCTATATTTTTGATTACTTCATTATTTCATACCATAGCCAAGGGAATAAGGACTAAACATAACTAAGAATTAAAAAAATAATTTTAAGCCAATAAAATAAACAAAGGAAGATATGAGAAAGGAATATAAATATGGCAATGAGTTAGGATGACATCAGCAACCCAGGCTGATTCTCTTTGTGTGGGGGCGGGGGATGACAGGAGGAATCAAAGCAATAAAAAAGGCAGAGCAGCCTATTTCCAGAGTGAGAGAGAATATACAAATGCTCAGAATTAGGAATTAGAAAGATAAACACAGCAAACACAGTAGATGTTTTTAATGCAAGAGTATTCTTAAAATTGAATGGTAACAAATTACCAAATTTTCCATAAGATTCAAATGATCGAAATGGTTTCAAAGGACACTAGAAGTAGCAAAATGAGTAACACTTTGAAAAGTGACCTCCCTGCAAAGGCACTGGACCCAGATGGTTTTATGGGCAAATTTGTTCAAACTGTGATCAAAAAAAAACAAAAAACAAAAAACACCTAGGCAGAAACTGCACCAGAGTATAGAAACATGAGATGAATTTTCCAGTTTATCATATACAGCCAACATTACCCTGGCCTTAAAAAATCTATCAATGGCAACCAAAACTGGAGTAGCTTGGTTTGACTGTGAAAATGAATTATGTAGGTTCATATCTGAGCGGGCCTTACTTAGCAATCACTTAAACTGCTTTTGATGATGTGGGGTCCTGATAAATCAAGCTTGTTCCCCAGCCCCTTAAGGATAGAGGTTGTCCTTCTGACCCCCTGCTTACTCCCTTCATAAAAGTGCACCCTAACATACCGTTTCCAGCATCCCCCAGGCCCATAGCCCACCACACCATCAGCAGCCAAGACTGTCTAATGCAGGGGCATTTTGTCCCTGATCCGTCCTCTTGTTCTTGCTTTAGTTCTGGTCTGTCAGCTGTTGGCTAATTACTGCTCATGTCAAAACAATTACTGAGAATGAAAAAATAATTTTCCACTGAACCGGTTCTCCCCACTCAGCAACTCTCTTCTGACACTCTGTCTTGCCACATTTCATTTTATCAATCCCAGGCACATTCAGAAAAGTGATCAGTGGAGACCAGAACAGTTAGGGCCCAAGCAAAGCAGCAGGGCTCACCCACGTTAGCATCCCCAGTCCCATGAGTTCCCAGGTCACCCAGGGTCAGAGACAAAACAAATGAAGCCAGAAATGGGTGCCTTTGCGGCCTCCAGACTCTGGGGGAAAAAACAAAATTAGTCAGGAATCATGCACAATCGTAAGAAGATAATTCTATTTGGGGATACAAGAAAAGTACGAAATGCCAAACGCAGCGGTTTTTGCAAAAAAGGGAACAAAAAGTTCTATCTAGTAACTTTAGTAACTTCAGATATAAATACAAACACACACGCGTACATTTCATTCCTCTTTATGGGCAGTTAAACAGACCAAGAGAGAGCTTGGGAGGTGTGGAAGAAGAAGAGGGGACAGATATTTGGAAAGAAAGGAGGAGGCAGAGTTCTGGAGGGTGGGGAAGGAGGAAATTAATAAAAAAGGAAAAGGAGCATTAAAAAAGCTATAAAGAGAAAGAGAGACAAGCAAAAGAAGAACAGCCAGTGGTGTCTCTGCCCAGAACTCACATCCGGGTGGCTCCACTCCAACCCCAACTTAAGAAGTTCCCTCTGCCAAGGCCCACTTCCAGGTTCCCATTCCCTAAAGAACCCCAAATGGTGGCCTTACTCTTCCAAGTAAGACAATCAGCCCCAGGCACCCCCCTTTCTTCATCCCTTAGATCTGTTCTCATCTCTCTGGATTAAACACAAAAACATTTTCCCTCCATGTTAAGAAAACTGAAAGCCGTCCTCCAACCCTCGTCCCTCCCATCATGTTTGACACGGTAGAATGTAATGTTCTCCCAGGCACATGGTGGATGCCCTTCCTGCAGGGTTTGATGTCACTGTTAAGTAGTGAAGGTGAAGAGGAGGGTTTTATGATCCAATTTGGAACAAATGTCTCCATTATTCAGATTAAGAAATTTTTTTATAGTAAGCCTTTTAAAATATGTGACTGTATTCTGGGACTCAAGCAAGATTCCAGTGTGCTGTGTTTCTACACTTAAAATGACATAGCACCCAGTGCGGGCAAGAAAGTAGGAATACCAAGGAATCCTTTTTGGGAAACACAGCCATGGCTCAAGGAAGGCGGGAGTTGAAGCCAGGCGCAATGAGGTTCTTCTGTCATTGTATTCAGCATCCAAGCAGTAGCAGTAGTCAACATCTCCCCCGTCTGTTTAGAGTTTTGCATTTACAGCCTTTTAGTCTACAAGTTTCTGCCAGGCCACCTGGCCCTCACTATCTCCCCTGGGAGTCTAAGATGTAAATAGTATTCCCCAAAATAGAACTCACAATACCTTTGTCCATGTGGTTGTGAATGGCTGAAAACCTGTGGCTGTTCTCCCGGCCATCAACAGCCTCAGGCAGCAAGAACACTGTTTCTAAACGGACGTGGCAGTCCCTTCCAGTGGGGCCTTCCCTGAAGTCAATGATCCAGCTGGGGACTGAGAAAGCTGCTCTGCCCATGGCAACTAGCTAATTCTGCAATGATTGAGGGTCGTGCTTTGCTGCTAAATAGGACAGGACAGTGCTCAAGGCTTCCAGATCCAGAGAAGTTTTGGGTATGTGTGGGGCTCTAGGTTCTGGAGAGCAGGGGAAACCTGGTTGTTCATCACCCCCAAATGGCTCAAATCACTCCCTGATCTGCAGTGGAACTTTCTTGTTCCCCTTTCTTCTGACTCCCGTTGATGGAGGGAGGCACAGTCTATTCATCTAAGGATGATTCCCCCTGGATTTTAGCCCCGACTAGGCAAATCTAGAATCTGAGCACAGACAGCCTGACGACCCCAACCCTCCAACCCAGACAATTCAACGAAAGACAGATTTCCTCCAGTTTTAAGAAAAATACAAATATAAGCCCCATACACAGGCCCAGGAGCTCAGAAAGGAATTCACTCCCCACACCTAATAAATCAATGTAATTAATGTATTAAGTTATTTAATAAGTTTAATTTATTAATTTAATTAAATAAAAATTAATTAAGTATAATCAATTCAATTTTAATTAAGTTTAAATAAAATATAATGTACTATTCAGAATTAGATCCTAGAACAGAGAAAGGACATAAGTGACAAAGTTAATGAAATCTGAATTAAATCTAGTTAATAGAACTCTACTGTCATCACAATTTTTCAGTAAACCTAAAATTATTCCAAACTTTTAAAATCAAAATAAATTAAAAATTCAGGGCCCCCGGGCATACTAGACACACGTCAAGTGCCCATTAGCACATGTGGCTAGTGGCTACCCTGCTGAATAGTGTAGATCTGGAACTTTTCAAAATCGCAGAAAGTTCTACTAGACAACACTGTCAGTACAACTGTCACTCATTCTACCCGGTGACTCATAAAAGGAACACCAGGAGCCTCACTTTTCACTCATTTTCTTTCCTTCTTGCCTGTTAGTATTTCTTTCTCTATAAATCATTACTTTTATACTGCATGTTAACCCCAAAGATGACTTTTAATACTTGTAGCAGTTACTGAGCAGCGACTTAGGTATTCTGTTTGGGTTTAAACTTGACTTCCTATTTACATCATCCTCACCCAGAAAAGCTGGCATTAACTGTCTCCTGTAAAACTACTGAATAAACACAGCTCCCCAACTCAGGTTATTATTAAGGGCAGCAATATAAGGAAAGTTTCCAGCTAAGTGTACCAGAACCCATCACTCAAAGGGCAAGTTCCAATTTGTGGGGGCCACTGGGCATGTTTCCAGATCCATCTCCCAGGTCGACTGTGCTTCTGGCATCTAACAAACTGCATATGAAAGAAATAAAAGCCCTGTCCGTGGGTGACCCTCCAGATCCTCTTGGAAAGCTCATGGAGCTACAACTCAAACGTGAAACCGAGTTGCAGGGCCTTCTCCACCTCCCTGCCTCCATGGAGAGGAGGTGGCCCAACCTGGGCTTGGCTGGGTAACCTGTGGTTCCTGCTGACATATTGCCTGACTTGTTTTTCCATGTTATTTTTCAGGAGTGGCCATATGGGAAGCTTGCGGTCAGGAAAATGCTTGAGTTTTCCACACTGTCCTTACCAGTTCACCCCCTTCCCACTAACTACCCCCAACCACCATTACTGCTAATCAAGAGCAGTCTTGACAGTGCCAAGTGCTGCCTGGCTGCTTCAGAGAGGAAACTTCTCAAAGAAGACAAGGCAGATCCACTACATTTTATCCTTACCCCACCCAACCACTACACTAAGAACAAAATCCCAGCACGTTCTTGTCCTCTGACTTGGCCAGCCAGCAGGTCCCACTCCTGCCCACTCTCCTTCCCTACTAACTCCCCTCCCCCCATCTCCTACCATACTCCCTCTTGTCCCCCACCCTCCAGCAATGTTTATCTGCTTCCTATTCTCAAATAGGCAAGGTCACTTCTGCCCCAGGGCCTTTGCACTAGCTGTTCCTGGGCCTAGAACAATTATCACTACCTGACATATGACCTAAATGTCACTTCCTCACTGAGGCTGTCCCTAATTCCCTGGTCACAGTCTCTATCCCACTGGCTGACTTTAATTCCTTACATTGAACACATAAAGAACAGCTCACATATTTAGTTCTGCTTGTTGGTCTAATCCTGCCGCTAAAGTTCTGTGTGGTCCCTGCTCCCAGAATCTATATCCAAGTGGCTTATCTATATCCCCAGTACTGAGAACAGCACCTGGGGGATTTTTTGAATGACAAGGATTTTGGCAGGAGCATATGCAGAACCAAAGGAACTGAGACTAGACCCCTGAGTGGTCTCCAGGTGAGGCATCGATAATTCCCGGAGTGTGGGGACAGGGATGGTCAAGTTTCAAAGCAACCTCATGTCCTCCTGGAATCTGTTTCTCTTCCCATGATAAAAGTTAATCTCCTGAAAGCTGCTTGTAAAACTGTATGACAGAATGGCTGTAAAATACCTAGTGCTCCCCTGCAGAAAGAAATGCTAATGTAGCTATTATTTTATTCTTTAGCAATAAGGCTTAGTTCAAAAACTAGAAAAGATGTCATAACATGACAGATCCCTGCTATAGGTTCAGTGGTGGGTTCTCTTTCCTTCCATCCAGAGGGTGCATGGAGAGTTGACATGTTGTTATACCCCTGGGTTGAGGGCATTGAGAACTACACACTATGGAGGGCGAGACAGGATCTCAGCACGCAGTCCCTGCAGGCCTCAATTCATGAATGGAGAAAGTGAGATCTGGCAAGAAGAGTAGCTGTGCTCCTGGCCCCAGCTGAACGAGTTGTAATTTCACAAATCAAAGCTGTCATTTGTTGTTAGAGGCACACTTAATTTTAAGTATTTCTAAGAAAGAAGAAAAGATGCTTCCAGTTAAACCAGGATATACCACTGATGGTATCTGACTTGCAAGATAATAAAGGGTTTGGGGGCGGAATAAAAGGTGGGTCTTAGAATCATGAATTTGGTTCTGCACGTTTGCTGCTGCTTCTCCTTTCAGAGGACCACATTCCCTTGTGGAGTGACCCTGAGCAGTGTTCCCACTCACCAGACCAGCATCTCTTAAGGCTGGCCCTGCTGACATTTAGGGCTGGATACTTTGTGGTGGGGGTTGTGCTGGATGTTAGCAGCATCCCTGGCCTCACCCTCTAGACACCTCCCACCATGGTGACAGCCAAAAACACCTCCAGGTATGGCCAAATTTTGCAGTGGCAACATCACCCCAGAGCTGAGTACCACTGCCCCAGAGCAGGAGCAGAAGACATGCTGCAAACAACCACAGGGAGGAGTACAGAGTTAGCCAGGAGCCTCCCTCCCAGGCCTGAGCTAGTGCTCTCTCCAAAGGGGAGTGGAGGAGGCAGCACTTCCTCCTCTGACTGCAAAGCCCCTTTGGGCAGAGAACTTGAGATCCCCCACACTCATGCAGAATGTTTCCCCACTTTGGGAAACATGGTCCTAGGCCCTTGGGGTGGGGACAGGAGAAACATCATCATCCACATGCTCAGCCTAAGGCCTTGCCCACCTTGGCTGTCCACATCACTGGATCTGACCTTCTCTACTCACCTCCCACCATGGTGGGCCCCTCTCAGAACCCCAACACCCAACTTGTTGCTGGGCTGACAGGGTTCTTGTGCTTGCTGCAAAAGGGCAGAAGTTGGTCACATCTGGCCCCTGGGCCAGGGGTGGCCTGAGACAGCAACTACCAAATGTTTTGCTTATTTTTATTTTTGTACCTGTATCTGTATGTATGCATACACATATACACAAAAATCAAAAAAATAGTAAAAGCTCTGTGAGAAGTCTCAGCAGGAAAGTAAAAACTTGCTGAAGGAAATTTCAACCTCCCTGTCCCCTGTCCTCTATCTCAGCTGATTCTCCAGAGGTTCACTTCTCAGAGGGGACAGGATGCCCATGGGGACGAGCCGGAAAGAGCCAGCTTTGGACACATGACCACAGCAGTCCCTGACCAGCTCTGCCAGCATCGCAGGTGGCAGTTCTCCCCAGTCACCTCCCACACCCACACCGTCCCTGCCCGGAGAGTGGTCCTGTCCTGCCTTGTGGCTGGAAAGTTCAGCTGAATTTCTTCCTAGTGTCTGCCTGACCTGGAGCCACTCAGGATGGAGGACCATACCTCACTTAACTGATGTTGGCATATCTTTTTTTTTTTTAAGATTTATTTATTTATGCATACAACAGCTGAGGTACAGGCCAGAGGTGTGGGGAATGAGAGATTCACCAGAGACAGAGTGGGGAACAGAACAGGCAGATCTACTGAAATACACTGCTGAGGCGAGCAGCGGGCGAGTCAGGAGAGGTCTGCTGCACCATGTGGGTTACTCCCTAGCCGGCCGGGGATCGAACTTGTGCTGCAGTGGCTGTGGATTGCCTCATAGAGCGGTGCTTAACCCCTTGTGTCACCAGGGAGGCCCCTGATGCTGGCATTTCTATGGTTAAGAAAATGCAAGAACAACAACAAAGCATGGAATTGCCTATTTCACATAACAGTGAGGAAGCTGGATGGTCCCATATCTGAGGACCTGTTTGACAATGCAGTGCTCGCTGCATCTCTGGGAAGCTGAGAGTAAATGCCCACTGCCCTCCCCTCAATGGGGTTACCGTTTTTTCTTTTTTTTTTCCTGATGTAAGTTAAAAAATGTTTGCTTATTTTTATTTATTGTATCTATATATGTATGTATGCATACCCCCCCCACATATATATATAAATTAAAAGATTATAAAAGCTCTATAAGAAGTCTCAGCAGGAAAGTAAAAACTTGCTGTAGGAAATTTCTACCTCCCTGTCCCCTCTCCCCATCTCAGCTGTATCTCCAGAGGTTCACTTCTCAGCCATTTTGATTTTGAGTTCTGCTGGCAATCTTCATATCCCTAAATAATGCACTTTGATCATACTTCTACTTCTTAGAGTAGCAATGGGAGAGAATAGCTAAGGACTTCCTGGGGGGAAAGGTGGGGGTCTGGGCCACTCTCACGGCATCTGTCCTGCCTTCCCTGGATCCAGGATATTATTTTTTAATGACGTGTCATTGTTTTACATCCTTGTTAGTATTTTGACAGCACAAGTACTTCTCCCCTCAGGTGTGGTCACCATAGCTCTCCCACCTCCAAGGTACCCACAGTCCCCCGCCATAGTCCATTGTGCTCTCTTCCCCCACCCCACACCCCTCTCCCCTGGATGCCTCAGGTCTATGGTCAGCTTTCAGTTCTATGGTCAGGGTTGTTTATTTTTTTAAAAAATATTTTATTTATTTTTGCATAGAAGAATTGGGGTACAGACCAGAGGTACATATGGTGAGAGGATTCACCAGAGACAGAGTGGGGAGCAGAACAGGTGGATCTACTGAAATACACTGCTGAGGGAGCAGAGGGAGAGACAGGAGAGGTCTGCTGTACCATGTGGGTCAGCTCCCTGGTTAGGGGATGGAACTCAGGCCTTAGTGGTGTTAGTGCTGAGACTTAACCCCTAGGCCACCAGGGAGGCCCCACTTAGGTTGTTTTAAGAGTTCTGTTATTATTAGTTCTTTTTTTTTCCTTTTTTTAAACTTCTGTTTTTTTTTTTTAAGATTTATTTTTATTTATTTATTTATACAAGCACTGGGTACAGTCAGAAGCGCAGGAGGGTGAGAGAATTCACCAGAGCCAGAGCGGGGAGCAGAGCAGGCAGAAGGGCCGAAGTACACTGCTGAGGGGAGCAGCGGGCGGCAGAAGAGGTGGGACCCTCCTCCAGTGGCCGGGGAGCAGCCGGGGATCGAACCGGTGCTGCAGAGGCTGCGGGCAGCTTCGCAACCCAGCGCTCAACCGCTGCGCCACCGGGGAGGCCCCATTATCAGTTCTTCTTTAGGTTACCTGTAATGCTTTAGGTTAACTGTGTTCCCTGCTGGGAGGCTCTCCCCTCTCCTCCCCATCCGCTGAGGATGGCACTGCAGCAGGAGCTCCCCCTGCCCCTGCAGTTGCAACCCTATTCAGGCTTAAATTCCAGCTATTATTAGAACCACCACTTCCCCACATTGACCCCTATAGTCAAAAAGCAATAAATAGGTCTTAGACACCACATGATGGTGGAGATATTTCTGAATCCACTGACCATTGAGCTGTTTGGGACCTGTGGAATTCCACAAATGAAAAGGAGAGACAAGATTTCCACTCTCAGGAAGCATACAGTTGAGTTTGACAACCGTCTGAGAGCTCTGAAATAGCACACTACTGGGATCCAGAGTGATGGGAGAGGACTCTAAATAGAGTTTTCAGGGAAGGCTTCTCAGAGGAAGTGACGTTTCAAACAAAGTTTAAACCACAACTCAGAAGCTATGTTTGCCACTGACATGTCCTGCAACTAGCCTGCTGGGAACTAGGAACTAGACTCACCTATTAGAGGAATGTCAACCTTGGCCATTTCTACCTGATTATCTTTGCATATGGAGAACTCACAAGGAAACCCTCACAAGGAATCCCATTTCCTTTCCGGAATGTTCTATGTGTATGTTATCCTATAAAATATCTGCCTCCTTTAACTTCTACCCCTTGATGTTTTTGTGAACCGTGTAGAGAAGTTCCTCTCCTGTTTCAGGAGCCCCAAGCCACCTCCTTTTCTTAAGCACCTGAGGCAAGGTGAGGGCAGGTCACCAGGGCTGCTGCTAGCACTGCCAGGGAGACACTGGCCTTCAGGCAACAGGCCAATGCGACCTTCAAGCCAGCCCTCTAGACCCCTCCCTGGATTTGGCTCATAAGATCCCCGGCCAGAGTCTTGGTCTTCCCAGCAAAGCCAGTTGGGTCCCTCCCTCCAGCCCCAATTGCCCCAAAGCAGTGAGCAGACAGTACCTGTCGGAGGCAGAGAGCTCCTGTGAGGGCCAGGGCTGGCTGGAATCCCAGGAGAACTGCTGGGACGTTCCCAGGTGGTCTCTGGTCAAAGAAATAAGACACAATGATTTTGAGAATTTCACAGGGCAGAACCTCTGAGTATTACAGAGTTGGAAAAATAGAGACTTGGTGCATGATGTCTTGTGTTTTTCAAGGACTTCTAAAGTATGAAATAGAGAAAAACTTGATAATTTATTTAACTGCATAAACACACTTGGGATACTTTTTAATATTTTCATAAACTTACTTTTGCAAATGTAAAATCTGAGAATTCCATGTGTTCTTTAGAGTCTATTTATTATTCCACTGAACATTGCCACGGATTCTTCATTTTCTAGCACAAATGCTTAAGTGGTAAGAACTTACCAATTTGGGGATGATTGGTATTATAAACCAAGTTGTCAGTAGATTAAATGACATTAAAGTGAAGTCAAGTTCAACATTTAATATGAGGTGAAGATTTCTGTACAGGTAAAACACATTTTTCTAATATAAATCAAGTGTGTTTATGTGATAGAAATTTCTGCAAATTGTATTATATATTGCACTGTATGTTAAAAGAGGAAACTTCACAGCTTTAGTTACTAGATGTAGAATAAACATCTAAAAAGGTTCAAAAAAAGAGACTTGGGGGCCTCCCTGCACAAGGGATTGAACACAGCACTGTGAGGCTATCCGCAGCCTCTGCAGCACGAGTTCAATCCCCCACTGGCCAGGGAGCTACCCACATGGTGCAAGAGAACTCTCCTGTCTCACATACTGCTCCCCTAAGCAGTGTATTTCAGTCAATCTTCCTGTTCTGTTCCCTGCTCTGTCTCTGGTGAATCCTCTCACCATCCACACCTCTGGCCTGTACCCCAGTTCTTGTATGCATAAATAAATAAAAATCTTGGAAAAAAAAAAGAGCCTTGTCTAGTCACTCTTTTCCCTAATCCTGGAAGCAGGAGCCTGCTTTCTGCTCCCATACCCACCTCCCTTCACACCTCCCACCACAGAGAACAAAGATTCTCTTTGCTGGGGACCCACCTCCACGAAGCTGGGATCAGGAGAGCCTTCTGTCTGGGACCCTCTGAAATATCCCTCAGTGCCTCTCTCTGATATCCCTGAGGCTGCCAACTCATGCCCCTTACTTTTGTTTCTAGCCCTGGAACCCCAGGTGTCAACTGGGCATTTCTCTCCAAATGTCCACCATTGCTAGAAAGCACAAGAGTCCAAAGCACTGGGGACTGTGCAGCAACAAGGGTCCTCTGTCCATGGGGGTGATTTTCAAAGTCCTGGTTCTACAGTCCTACCTCTTGTTCAAATCACAACTGCTGTTCCCTCTTCCAATACTCAGCCACACTGCCCAGCCAGAAATAAAGTTAATACTGCAGTTATGTCATCATCTCCCCAACACTACCTTATTCATTTCACCACCGTGTGCAGGCACTTCTCCAAAAATTACCCAGTGATAAAAATAATACATTCTCACTATACTCAATTTGATGATGTAGAAAAACACAGAGAATAAAATACAGCACATAATCCCACAACTCAGAGGTCATCACTATCAGCAATTTGGTATCTATATGTCAATGTTTTCCATATATCTTCAAAACAAAACAAAATCATACTGCATATGCTTTTCATATGTCAACTTTTCTAAGTATCTTTCCAAAATCATTTAAGGGGCTAACAGTATAGTGGTTAGGATCTATGAATGGTGAGTCTAGAGTTAGAGGACCTGGGTTTGAACTCCAGCTCTGCCTCTACCACCCCTAGAACCTTGGTCAAGCTGCCTGTCCCCTGGGCACCTTGGTTTCCCTCTTTGTAAAATGAGATCAATAATGGCATCTACCCAGGGCAGTCACTGCATTAATGCCAAAAGCCCATCTAGGAGCTTTTAGCACAAAGTAACTTTTAAAGTAGTCCAATATATGGATATTACATTATTTAATAAAAAATTATATTACTAAAAATTCAATTTCTCAAATATTAAAAACAGAAAAAAGCACAACCATTTCAACAATTCCCTGCAATGAGGATTCAGAAGAACTGGGTTATTCCCTTAGCTCTGCTGTGCAAGTCACACTACCTCCCTTCAAACAATTCTTCATCCAAAAGCAAAGGGTTAGGCCCAGGGTCTTTTGAGAGCAGAATCTGTGGCAGGCTCTCTCTTTCCAACACAGTACCTTGCTTGACAATGTCTGGATAGAAGGACAGACAAAAGGATGGACATGGTGGTAGGTATGCACATAATGAGTGATTCCACTTTCCTGCTCCCTCTCCTGAAACCAGAAAAGGTTCCCAGGGAACCATCCTCTTTGTGCTGTTGCCTGTACCCTTTGGTGGTGAACGCCACCAACCTCACATCCAAAGAGGACCCAGCATCTTGGAGCTTACTGGATACTAGGAGCAATACTTCTGAATTGACAAATATGTTTGGAAGACTGTGGCCCACGGCCACTGTTGTTGGATATCACCAGGCTCTCTGGACCCGGAGGAAGCCCACAGCTCTTTCTTTCTTTCTTTTTTTTTTTTAAATAAGCTCCCCAAAATTCAAATCTTAGATTTTTTTTTAAAGATTCATTTATTTATTTATACAAGCACTGGGTACAGTCAGAAGCGCGGGAGGGCGAGAGAATTCACCAGAGCCAGAGTGGGGAACAGAACAGGCAGACTGATGAAATACACTGCTGAGGGGAGCAGCGGGCACGGCAGGAGAGGTATGTGTGCTATGTGGGACCCTCGCCAGGGGCCGGGGATCGAACCAGTGCTGCAGAGGCTGCGGGCAGCTTTGCAGTCCAGCACTCAACCACTGAGCCACCAGGGGAGGCCCCCCCAGCTCTTTCTTAAAATTGAAGTGTTTGTGCCTGAGAGGAAACTGAATTCTTCCCAGGCAAGATACGTGCTTATGTGTACAAAGCAGAGAACAAGCCAGTGACTCCTGGTGACAAACGGAAAAAAAAAAAAACAGAGGAATGTGGTGAAAGGTGACTCATGTTTGTGGCATGGTCATGTCACATTCTGAAGCAACATTTCTGCTAGGGCCAATGAATCTGTGTGACACTGTACCTCTCAATGACTTAATAAAAAGGAAAAGGGATAAAAAAATCCCGTAGAAGTGAGGACTCTGCCATTTTATCTCCTGGTGCTAGCAGGAGGCCCCGATTCCTGCACTGACTCATTCTCTCATCTACTCACCCATTAGCCCATCCCTGGGTGCTACACCACGTACAAGACACTGGCAGCAAGGAGGATACAAAGCAGAGCCTAAGTTTCAGACACTTGATATTTAGCAAAGACAGAGCCTTGAGCTCTCTGAAGGGAACACAGGGAGCAAAATAAATGGGAATGTGCAGAGAACAAAGTGGCATGGGTGCCACTGCCCATGTGGGTCTCATTTATCTCCCTACTGGGAATCCTAAGTACTGAGTAGAGGGGTCAGTGTGGCATTAAGTAAAGGGTGTCTGCTGGAGGAGGCTCTGACATCACAATGAGATGCTTGTCCACAGTCAGAATCCTGCTGTCCATGCTGGGTCTCCATGGGAGTCCCTTGCCCTGTACTCACTGGCCTGAATCACCCACAGGTCCCCTTAAAGCTGGAGTCGCTTCTCCCCATACATACTCTATCTCTACCAACCACTACCTGGGGTCCTTCAGGGGCAATGCAGCTGCCTGAAGGATTCTAGCCCATCCCATCTGCTGGTCTTAGGTATCTCTGACCAACCCAAACACAAAGCCCCTGGGAGCTTGGGACAGGGATGGAGTCAGGCCAGACCAGGCCAGCATCTGGAGAGAACCTCTGGGGCTCTGGCTGAGTAACATCAGCAGCAGGAAAAATCACTCCAATGACCATCCCACCCATAGGAAGGAAGCCATTTCCAGGTCTTTTTCAATAGAAGATTTGCTAATCCATTTACAGCACATCAGACTCCTTGGCGAAACCAAGCCAAACTGATGTAACAGCTCAGGTTACATCCAGGCCCAAGTTACCCTGGACTGATGCCCTTTTGCATTCTCTGGGGTTCTATTGCTGGGGTTCGAGGTGACTCCAGGCACTCATCCAGCCTCCTAACAGAGTCATCTCCAGGCAGGCCCCACAGGCCCTGGACACAGCAAAGTCAGGATGGGAACAGTGAGATGAGCTTTCCGAGAGCTTCTGCTCACCCACCCAGTCACATGAAACACTCTTCCTAATGTCAACTCTAACTTGATTCAGACCTCATCTGCGGAAGCCAGGGGAGTGAGACACACAAATTAACTGACTACAGATCGCAATGGCCCAGGGGAAGTTACTATTCTAACCATCAAATGCTACAAGCCAGAAATTTTAATTTCCCCATCAGAGGATTACAGTGGCCTGATCCAGAGTCTGTGACTGGGTTGGCTCCTCAGAATGCACGGGGGAACCAGCCACAGAAGCCAGCGGGGTATCCAGGGTCCTCTCCCTTGAAAAACTCAGCAGCAGAGGCTCTGGTCCCTCCTTTGCACTAGTGTTTCCTAGATCCCTGGCTTAGCAATCATCGTCCAGTTAGTCTCTGACTACAGAACATTCCCAACTTCTTCTTAAATTAAATGAAATCTGATCTCTAACCACAGACTCTCCATGCGAAAGAACTACAACTCTCTGAACACCCATTTGTGCTCGGTCTTCTCCAAGCCCCTCCACAGTGGGTATCTCCTTCCATGGTCATAGAATACCTTAGAAGGGAGTGGTATTGTTTCCATCTTTTCATGGAAGAAACTGAGACCTCAGTGAGAAGCAGCAGAGCTGGGACTCTGTCTGACAGCAAAGACCACCAAGGGCCACTCACCAACACCTCTGAGCTCTGTGTGCTCGGTGAAGCCATGTTACCCACCAAGTCCACAAACACCCTCAATTTGAGATCCATCCTTAGCGTTCATACATCGATGTTATTATTACATGAACATAATGTAAGAAATATGTAGATAGGATGAAAAATATCTAATCTAATAAATTACAGTTAAAAAGATGGTAGGGGGCCTCCCCGGTGACGCAGTGGTTGAACGCTGGGTTGCAAAGCTGCCCACGGCCTCTGCAGCATCGGTTCGATCCCCAGCCCCTGGGAGAGGGTCCCACATGGCGCGCAGACCTCTCCTGCCACCCGCTGCTCCCCTCAGCAGTGTACTTCGGTCTTTCTACCTGCTCTGCTCCCTGCTCTGGCTCTGGTGAGTTCTCTCGCCCTCCCACGCTTCTGACTGTACCCAGTGCTTGTATAAATAAATAAATAAATAAATCTTTAAAAAAAAAGATGGTAGGTAGGTACCCAGAAGGAATCCTTATAAGGCCAGAGCCTGGATGCCCAGGATCCAGGAGCTAAGCATGGGTAGCCAGCAAAGCCCCAGTATTATTTTCCAGATGTGGTTCCTCAAAAGGTTCATTGGGACTTCTTGTTAAAAACGCAGATTCCCAGTCTTCGCACCTGAAGATTCTGATTTAGTAGATCTTGAATGGGGACCCAAAAGCCAGCATTTTAACAAGCCATCTTGGGAAAAACTGGTAGGGTTCACAGGTGAGACTCGCTGCGACACCCTGCCTATGTCCTGGGAAGCGTCAGGGAGGTACCTAGATGAGGCTAGAACCCTGGGGGATGTGTCAGACAGATGACGCGGGCCGGGTAATTAGTAAGACACCTGGCAGCAATGTAGGGCAGTTTAGGGAAACTCCCAAATGCCCATTATTTCCATCTAAAAATACCACGTTCACACATCTGTCCCCAGAAAGCCACTGTTTGACATGAGGCTTTGTCATCTATTTTTAAGTTTGGGGGGCCGGGGTGGGGGAGCCTTACAAAGTGGAGTAAATTGTCATAAACCCTTTAGCAAGACTAAGTCCTTACAGTCTTTTCTAGCATGGGGGAGGGTGAATGGGACAGAGGAGAAAGTACCGTAGAGAAGGAAGCTGAGAGGGAAAAGGTACCAGGAGAAGCGTGTATGAGGGAGCACAAGGGGAGGGGAACCAGGGGCTCCCAGCAGGCCTGGTCCCTTCACCGAGTCTTACCTTAAGTCCCTGAAGCAGAGGCCTGAGTTAGGACAAGAGAGATGCATTTTAAGCAATCCTATTCCAAGGTGCCTGGCATGGGCAGAACTGACAGTGGGCAAAAGGTAGGTCAAGCCAGCAGAATATTCTCACCTGATTTAGAGTGGGGGATTCCAGGTAACCTCATGGTCCTGTGAGCACCCAGAAAGCATCCAGTTTTCTGAGCACTAACTATGCATCAGTAGGAGGCCTGGGGAAGGACTCCAGGGCTCACAGCATCACCCCTGCCCTCAGGGAGCTTATAGCCCACTAGGAAGGGCGATGACCTCTGCTTGCAAACTATAACAAATCCATCCCTTCCACCAGATGTACATTTAGGGCAGGGACTGGGTTAAATAAAAGCATCCCTGTCTCCCAGGTAACGACTATAGAATGCACTCAGTTAAGTGTTTCATGAATGAATGAAGACTCAGCTCATAACAAACTGTCAGAGCTAAGCTCATTTACATGGCTAACAGCACATTTAAAAAATAAATGTGTACACAATAAATGTATGTGTGTTGATAAAAAGACAGATAAACAGATGGACAGAAAGACTAAGGAGGACCAGGGAGAGTAAAGAGAGCACAAATTCCCACCTCAGAGTAGAAATTACAAATCAAGCAAGCAGCCCAGTCCAAAAAGAACAAAGGACATATTCAGGCAGGTCACAGAAAAACAATTACAAGTGCCCAACAAAGAAGAATAGATGCTCATTCTTCCTCAAAATTGGAGAAATACAAGCTAAGATGAAACAAGATACTATTTTTTTACCCACTGGATCTATAACATCTTTTGAGAGGAATAGTCCCTAGCTGGCAGGAATCTGGAAAAACAGGTTGGAAATGTCTTTGCAAGACATTCTGCATGCACTTAACCTTTGACCTAATGGCAATTCTAGTGCAATGATGTAATTACGAAGATATGTTTTGGAGTATTTTTTTTTTTTTGTTAGAAGGAAACACTGAGAAATGCTGTCAACAACCACCAACAGGGGACTGTCCTGCTGTGTGAACATAATGACTTTCTGTGCAGCTGTCCTTGGGAACGAGGCAGGTCTGGGATGTGGGTGCTCAGAGTATCTCCAAAGCACACTGCTAAGAGACAAGTGTGCAAGAATTCTCTGATACATTTATACACATATTTAAGTAAAACGTACATGCAGAGTTGCAGAAAGAGTGCACAAGAAGCATCTGATGCTTGTTAATTCTTAACAATCAAGCCAGAGTAAAAAAATAAAACTATTTTTACAACATGCTCCATTTTAATGTTTTGCCAAGTACATGACAATTTCCCATAAAAGAGAGACAAAACTGTATGGTGTTGGTGCAAGAATAAACAGAAATATTGATAGACACCAAAAGAAAAAAAAATTAAAAAGGAAAAGAAAAAGAAAGATAAGAAATAGACGGAAGTGATGGGTTTAATCACGGAATAGAGATGCTTTCCAGGGGAACGGCGGAAGACTGAAATGGCCCATAAGTACCGTTACAATGACAGGCAAACGACTTGAAAAATATATTAAGGCAGATCCATTTCTCACACATTTTCTGAACTTAAATTCCATCTGGATTAAAAATTTTAAGGGGGAATAAATAGTCCATGAAAATGCTAGAAGAAAAAAAATGACCCTTTTTTGCTGGTAAAAATCTTTTTAAGTGTGACTTCGAGGTAGACATCATGAAAGGGAAAAATTGGCTAAACTCTCTATGAAAATAAGAGTTTGGAAAAATTAGTCAAAATTATAAAACATCATAAAAATCACAAGTGTTCACTACATGTGCTCTAGACCCTTCTTTAAAAACCCCACACTCCAGAGCCCAGTGCAGACCCACACACCAGGGGCCAACCTGCTCAGCCCTTGCTCCTGGTACCAGCGAGCATGTGAAGAACAGGACTTGGGATGAGTATCTTCCACCACCAGCAGTGTTTACTGCTAAATGACTGCTAAAGAGAAGAGAAATACGTGTGAAGCAAACCTAGAGGATAAGTGGGCATAAGACATGAGACAGGAGCACCTCCCTGGTGGTGCAAGGGGTTGAGCACAGCACTGTGAAGCTATCCGCAGCCTCTGCAGCACAAGTTCGATCCCTGGCTGGCCAGGGAGCAACTCACATGGTGCAGCAGACCTCTCCCGTCTCGCCCACTGCTCCTCTCAGCAGTGTATTTCAGTCAGTCTGCCTGTTCCGTTCCCCACTCTGTCTCTGGTGAATCCTCTCACTCCCTGCACCTTTGGCCTGTACCCCAGTTCTTGTATGCATAAATAAATAAATCTTTAAAAAAAATAAAAAGACATGAGACAGGAAAACCATGCAGCCCCAGATTGCAGGCCTGCATGAGATGCCCCCCATCCTAATCCATGTCATTTTTTCATAAGTTAAAGTTGGTTTTTATTCCTACAATAAGACAGCCCTTTCCCAAGGACAGTCACCAAATTGCATTGCTTCGTAAATGGCAAACACTGGCCCTGAGGCCATTTAACTGGCATGTGGAATATTCTGAATTGTGGCTTTTTGCCATGCCCCACGTAGGACACCCCTCATCAAGCCACAGAAAGAAAAGTGACATTGTTCAATTGTTCAGAAGTTCTCCTCCCATGAAGTGGTATTTTCCACTTCTATATTACCTTTTTTGTTGTCTTTTGGAGCTCTTTATGAACTTCAATGGCTCTGCATTGCTAATCCATATTTAGAAGACTTTCCAGTAAAAGGTGTGACTTTACATTTATAAATAATGCTTGAAATCACTCAGAGTGTTGCTTTTCACAAGGCGGAAGAAACTGCCAGAAAGAGCTATGGTTATTTTGGGAAATAGAAATAAGCAATGATCTCTCTGAAGTGCAGTCACAAAGGCACTTCCAGGCCTGCGGCTCCCCGAGGAAGGCCACCCCGCCCCAGACATGAGGCCCCTGTGGCTTGCCAGGCACTCAGGAGCAGTCCTCGTCAGGAGTCAACACAGCAAAGCATGTATAGATATTCTGGGCAAATTCAGTTATTCTCAAACATCAAAAAGGGCATTCAGAATAGAGAAAGACCACGCAAAAATGGACAAGAAATTGGCAGTATTTTAGAGATGAATGAAATAAAATTCCTTAGGAAATTGCATGAGTGGTTCAAAAAAGCTGCTTTGCAAAGAGGCCCGGGAGCCCAATCCAGCTGGGGAAAATGGTCAATGCTCCCTCCTGGGGTGGCTTAAAGCAGAGCCCCTCAAATGTTTCTACACATCAGCAGTACCTGGAAGTGTACACCCCAGACTGCAGGGTCTCACCTAGAGTTTCTGATTCAGGAAGTCTAGGATGGGACCTGAGAAAATGCATTTCTAACAAGTTCTGCATTTCTAACAAGCTCCCAGGGGAAGCTGTCGCTGTTGGTCCAGGCACCCCACTTTGGCAACCAGAGACCTAGCGGAAGACAAGGATAGATGCAGTTTTCTCTGCAAGTGTTCCCTGTCTCCAGTTGCTGGAGGTAGATCCATTTTAAAATTATCTTAAAAAGGGCTTCCCCGGTGGCGCAGCGGTTGAGCGCTGGGTTGCGAAGCTGCCCGCGGCCTCTGCCGCGCCGGTTCAATCCCCGGCTGCTCCCCGGCCATCGGAGGAGGGTCCCACATGGCGCACAGACCTCTCCTGCCGCCCGCTGCTCCCCTCAGCAGTGTACTTCGGTCCTTCTGCCTGCTCTGCTCCCCGCTCTGGCTCTGGTGAATTCTCTCACCCTCCCGTGCTTCTGACTGTACCCAGTGCATGTATAAACAAAACAAACAAATAAATAAAAAAAAAAAACATGCCTCTATAAAAAAAAAAATAAAATAAAATTATCTTAAAAGGGTAACAATCATAACCACCCACAAACTGCTCTTGATTTGAAAGTACCCACTGCTCATGCCATTTTCTCCAAACAAGAAGGAAAACTGCCAAAGATGTCAAGTTGGCCCGAGAGATCCAGAGAAAGAGAAGTGAACTCGACAGGGTAGATGTTCTGAGAGCAAAGAAGAAATGAACTGGGACCACAGATACTCAGGTTGCTGCTGAATCCTCAGAGGGTCTCATTGGCAGCTCTGAGGTCCGGCAGATGCACTGGTACGCCTGGCACCGAGAGAACTCACTCTTTGAGAGCAAAAGTTGAGCCAACTGCGCAGGGATTGGGGTGTGTGCTGCCTCACCCTTTCCTGTTCTGCTTCTCAAGACTTTGCCCCTGCTCAGTCCTGTCTGTACCCTTTCCCGTAGCGCCCCCCTCCCCTTGAACGCACATCATTTTTATATGCCAGCAGCAGAGAGAAGTGATGTCTTTATCTACAATGGGGAAAAGGAGAAGGAAGTCTTGACTCCCAGCCCCTCACGCGCCTCCTTCTGCAGCACGAACACTTGGCCGTCCTTCCCTGCATGCTCCTCACACCATGGCAAAGAGACCAGACTTTGGATTGTGCAGCTCAGCCTCAGAACAAAGCCCAGAACACAAGACCGTTTCTTTAGCTTAGCAGTGTCCAAAGATACCACCAGCGGATAGGAGCAGGCAAGAAGGTTGAGGACAAGGTTAAATGAGAAAAATGAAAACAAGGAACACAGAAGAATGGCAAGTGATGCTGGGGAATGGGAAACCAATGAGGCCATTAGTGCTTAGACCCAGCCCTCTTCTCCAGGTCAAAGATACGATAATTATCCTACTTATAAAGGTACCATAGGTCAGAGGGGGAAGCAGTGGAAAACAGAAAAGACAAAAGAGAAAATTAAAATCTTCCCTAATCCCATCACTTGGAAAGCACCACTGTGACCAGGGCCTCAGCTGCAGCAAACACGGAGCAGGAGCGGCCCAGCAGTCAGGAATCGGAGTCACAGGGAGTGGTGGCTGGAAGCCGGGTTCTCTCTGCAGTGGCCACTAAGGTTTGTCCCATAGGGGAAAGACAGAGTTTAAAGAAGTTTTCAAAACAGCCAGCCCAATCCCCTCCTTTAGAGATGGAGAAATGAAGAACTTAGCATGCTAGGAATTCAAGGTAGAGCTTAGCAACTCAGGAAAGAGCTGACCTGGTGGGGGGAGGGGGGCTGCAGCCAAGTCCTCTCTGGTAACCCCAGAACAGTCAGGAGAAGGAATGAAAATATCTGGGAATCAATCACCTTCTCAGCAGCTCTTCTCTGTAGCTTGTATAAAACCTTCCCTCACATCTCTTGGAACTCCCTAAACTTGGTGCCTACTTTAAACCAGAGCCCAGACCCCACATGCACTGAAAGACTGGTCATGCAACTGCAAAGCAGGCTCTCCTGCCACTGTGGGTGCTACCCGACCCTTAGGCCAGGAGTCTGAGAAGTAGGTGACAGATGGTCCCTGCCCACAGCATCAGGAAGATACATCCTGGCTCGACAGTGAGCAGACCCCACTGGTGACCTTAATGCTGGCTGGATGTGGGAAGTGTATTGATTTCCTGGGGCTGCCCCAACAAAGGACCCCAACAGGGTGACTTAAACAACAGAAATGGATAGTACCCCATCTGGAGGTTAGAAGACTGAGATAAGGTGTGGGCAGGGTGGGTTCCTTCCAGGGGCTGTAAGAATCTGTTCCAGGCCTCCCTCCTAGCTTCTGGTAGATGCAGTCATTACTGAGTTTACTGATGGTGTTCTCCTCTTGACTTCACACCATTTTCCTTCTGTGTGTGCCTGTCTCTGTATCCGAACTTCCTCTTTATGTAAAGACACACCACCTATCAGAGCAGGAACTACCATTCTCCAGTGCAAGTTCGTTCTAACTTGGTCATTTTCAAAGTTCAAGGTCACAATCACAGATACTGAGGGTTAGGATTTCAGCATTTTTGGGGTGGGAGAGGGTGCCAGGGGACACCCCTCAATCCATATCAGGGAGCAAAAGCCCGGAGCTCCCTGGGGAGACTGGGATGGAGGACTTGTGAACATGTAGAGTTGACCTTGGGATAGGAAGCCTGGACATACAAGTGATAGAGGTGTCTGGGCTTCAGCAGCAGAGGATCTGGGTCTGTGGCAGGGCCCAGGGGGTGGCCAGGAGACCCAACCACATGGAGCAGGGGCTAGCTAAACCTCGACTCCATTAAAGTTCCCAGCTGGCATCCTGGCAGAGCTCATGAGAACGAACAGCCTGATCATTAAAATAATGAAAAATTCCTGAGAAAATGCTTCTGCTCCAACCTACTTAATCCCAATAGCCCTAGTTACCAGGACCTCCTTCCCAGGTCTCCAGAATATTCAGGAAAGGGCTCATGCCTAGAGCAGGGGTCGGAGACAGAATTCTTTGTCCTTCTCTTTGCTAGACTATACAATAACTTCTTCCACTCGCACCCCCATCTTCTTGGGCTGAGGGTGTTTTGGGGCAAGTTGCTAGGCATTAGCCACAGCTGGAGAGGGTGGGAGTTCCACTCAACAGCAATGTCCAGAGGTGCTGCCACATGCAAAGCCCAGTTTAGCATCTGTCCAAGGGCGCCAGGATCCTTCAGGGTCCAGGGCCCTTTGCACACTGCTCCCAAGGAGTGCCATGTGAAAAACACACTTGTCTTGCATGACTAACTTCTCACCGTGTTCTCCTCCCACACCCCTTGGATGAGCACTGCCTACTTTGGAATCTAACTCCGATTGAAATAACAAAAAAGTTCCAAGATCTTCCTCCAATAACAAAGACCCGATGGATGGAAAACATGCCAGCTTTATATACGGAGGAGCAGTCTCAAACAGTTGTCGGTGACGAGATTGTTGGTGGTGCAATTCCTGGTTTTATAGAATTTTCAAGCCGGAAGGGACCTTCAGAGGTCTATTCAGGAAGCAAAGAAAATTGTCTTCAACCCACAAGAAAAGTCCCCTTTAACAACCTCATCTGGACTCAGGGAAGCATTCAGTCTTTGCAAACATGTAGCCATTTGCATTGAGCTCGCCTACGCCACCCCTGCAAGAAGCCATCCAAGTGGATAATTAGAGCTGGGCACAGAGAAGACATTTAGCAAGCACTTGTTGCTTGATAATCAATTCACATGGTCTTTGCCCACTCACTTATGAGAATATAACCTACAGATAATTTCCATTTTTGCTAAGCTTTTCACTGATTCTATGGGACCGAATCTTGTATTATTTTTTATTTTTTTAGAATATACAAAGTTTATTATTTTTTAATTTTTAAAAATATTTTTACATTGTTGTTCATTTTAAAACAATATTTGCTTCCCCCCACCCCCCTGAGGTGTAGTCCCCATGGACTTTCCTTCCCCAATGCACCTGTGCACCATCACCACAGTCCCCTGTGCTCTTCTCTCCCTCCCTCTGATCCCTCTCCCTCCTCCTCCCCTGCAGTATATCTCTGATTTTTAATGCCTAAAAATAGATGACTGGATCAAGAAGATGTGGTATATATACACAATGGAATATTATTCAGCAATCAAAAAAGATAAACTCATGCCATTCATAGCAATGTGGATGGAGCTAAAAGGAATTATGCTTAGTGAAATAAGCCAGAAGGAAAAAGAAAAATATCGCTTAGTTTCACTTATAACAGGAATATAGCATAAAACACAACAAAGCAAAAACAGACAATCATAAATTAGGGACCAAATCTTTTAAATGGCTACACTGGTTACATCTGTCCAGATGGCCCTTCTCCATGAATCCCAACTTCCTGCTGCAGCCACATGCTTTTCCTGTGCCCAACATACACACCAGCCTTGCAGAAGCCCCACAGAGGCAGTGCCTCCTGCACTAATATGTCCAGTACATATCAAAGTTCCAGGAATAGAGCAGAGGGTGGGATGAGAATGAAAACCCTTCTTGAAGATGATGCTTCTGAACTGTTGACCTGTCAGTCATTTCTTCCTAGATTCTTATTTTCCTATCTGGTATCCTTGCATAATCGCCAATTTCCAAGACATTTCTAAAATACTTTCAGATTTTGTATCTAGCCACCTATAATACATGGTATAGACCATGAAGCTCTGTCTGAACAAGGTCAAAGTCAACCCCCAAAAGAACCGGACTCAACCCCCACAAAAACCAGACACATAAAATGCACCCATGAAGCTGAGTATAAGAAAAATCACAAGTAATGGCAACCTTCTCAGTTCTACCCCCTTGTGTTCATGCAGGAAGGTGGGTCCTCTGTGGCCCTGTTAGGGGTAAAGGATGTCCTGAGCTAATTCCTTACAGGCTTTGTGGATGCCACCCCTCACTCCATCAAGACCAATCATGGGAACTACAAATCCCATGATTCCCCAAAGGGAAATTGCAAGGACTGAAGGGCCGAGTTAAGCAGCCATTTTCTCAGTTTGTAAATAAAAACCAGCCATGTTCGTGGGGTCTGGGCTCACTTGGCTCGTGCTCTTGACCAGGCAGGTTTGGTCTTGGTTGGTCATTTGGGATTCCAGGTCGGTGGAATGAGTAGGCCACATTTAAGAATTTATCTCCCTCTTTTCTCCCTGAGTTGTACATTTCCTCATTCCCCTATCCTTGTGAATAAACCTTTGTTAACCTTTTGTGTGTGCCGGCAGTTTAAGTCCCCTTTAAGCACGCGGGTGAGGACCCACAGTCAGGCAACCTGTTTTATATTGGGGTTGCCCTGTAACAGCCCAAATCCCTATGTTTTCAAGGACGACAAATAGCTGGATATTTACCAACAACCTCCCAATTTTTCACTGTTGGTAACTAATTAAGCTATTTAACGCACTAAGAACATAGAGCAAAAGATTTCTGTGGACAGCCTCCAGGCTACAGATTATCCAGTATGTGATAGCTGTCACACCTGCCCTTTGCAGGACAGATCACCGGGATCTGGAAACCTTGACCCTGCCTTTGCCATCTTGCCTCCAGCCACCACACATAGACACTGGAGAAATACAGTCCTTGTAGACCAACACTTGTTTTAAAGCATTGCAATCAAGCAAATGTCATTCCTTTTGCATATGCGGCTCACAGCCATCTTGTGTTATTTTTAAATCAATGACTTTTGATTAAATATCAATGAATGTTGGTGGTCTAATGACTGGTGAAGGGTCTGCCCTGTGATATGGATTAGCCATTCAGTGTAATCAGCTCGCACTTGATTCTGCCAGACCACTGGGCCCTGCTCTATGAATAACACTGTGCGGGCAATGACTATGTACTTCCAGGCAAAAGCAGAGGTGAGTTAGGAAGCTTCAAAAGCTGTGGAAGAGAGGAATATGAAAAAAGAATCTTGACTACTCCTCCACTTCTCCTGGACTGAACCATATCACGAGACTCTAAGTTCTTTGCAGGAATGGTGTTCCTCCATGTTCTAGAATGCATCCATTCGAGTGCAGTGCAGAATGGGAAAATGAAACTAGAAGCCCAAATTCTTAGCTACAAAACTCAGATAAAAACAAAGTTGGAACCAGAGTCCATAGGGTTTTTTTGAAATAGCAACAATGCTGAGATTTAAAAAAAACAATGCTTAAGCTATTGACTCAGAAGCTTTGAAATGATAAGACCTGTCACTGCATCCTGTTACAAGGATAAAAATAAAGACAAGAAAATATCCACAATTCAGTTACTTGATGACACTTAAGGATGAAAGCTTTAGCCAGGTGAAGGCCTTTCCTAGCAGTTTTATACTCATCCTCTATCTTGTTGCCATTAGATTGAGTTATTTGTCTTTGAGAAACTCTTTCAGAAGATTCTACTTTAACTACAGTAGTTTATAGTGACATAAACTTTAACCTTGGGATTATAGTGTATGTTTTCTAGTTTGAAGGAAGTTGTATTTTCTTGTATTTCTATAAGAGAAAATCAGATTTAAATTTACTATTCAACTTCAAAATATGTCACCCATTGACTATACCTTCATCAACCTTGTTACTAAATCTCCTTGCAATTAAAAATGGGTGGGCTTATTGGAAACATTTAAAATCTAACTCTGACTCTTTCCAAACAGCAGATTCTGATTTAGAGATTGGCAGTGGGATCTGTGTGTATCGGTACCTTTTAAAAAACTCCCCAGTGCTTCTGATGCCCACTAAAGTTTGGGAATCATGAAGAAGGAATCCCCAATTGAGGTACCAAAGAACTATTTCTAAAAGGGCATCAAGAAAGTCAGCACTCGTCCACGATCTTGAACATGCTGTTTGCAAAAAACAATGTTATTTTGCTATAACTTTATGCTATATATTCCATAAAATTTACTCTCTGAAAGCATACAACTTGGTGATTTTGAGCATATTCACTGACTTGGGCAACTATCACCACTCTCTACTTTTAGAAGATTTTTACCATCCCTAAAAGAAACCTGGTACAGTTAACAATCAATCCCATTCACTTTTCTCCTCTTTCCAACTCCCCCATCCTGGTCTCTGGCAACCACTAATCTACTTTTTGTGCCTATGAATTTGTCTATTCTAGGCATTTCATATGAATGTAATCACATAATATGGAGCTCTTCATATCTTTCTTCTTTCACCTAGCATGATGTTTTTGAGGTTCAGCCACATTGTAGCATGCCTCCATCAGTGTTTCATTCCTTGTATGGCTGAATCATACTCTATTGCAGAGATAGGCCACATTTTGTGTATTCCCTTCATCAGCTGATAGATGGATATTTGGGTCATTTATGGCCATTATGAATAATGTTGCTATGAACATTGATGATAGGTTTCCTTGTACATATTTGTTTTCCATTCTCTTTTTTTTTCCAAGATTTATTTTTATTTATTTATACAAGCACTGGGTACAGTCAGAAGCGCAGGCAGGTGAGAGAATTCACCAGAGCCAGAGCAGGGAGCAGAACAGGCAGACTGACAAAGTACACTGCTGAGGGAAGCAGGAGCAGCGGGCGGCAGGAGAGGTCTGTGCGCCATGTGGGACCCTCCTCCGGTGGCCAGGGAGCAGCTGGGGATCGAATTGGTGCTGCAGAGGCTGCGGGCAGCTTCGCAACCCAGCGCTCAACCGCTGCGACACCGGGGAGGCCCTGTTTTCCATTCTCTTGGGTTTATCTCTAGGAGTGAAATTACTGGGGCAGATTCTATACCTTCTTGTTTCTTTCACTTCCATATCTCAGCCATTTGCTGCTAATCAGAGATTCCAACTAACAGCCAATGAGGAAAGTTCTTGTTTACCATTAAGCAGTCTTTTTCAAAGTAATTCAGCTTTCTAGAATACAGCAAACAATAAAATCCTTTGTCTCCTTTGTCTTCTGACTTTTATGAGTCTTCAATTTACTGGCAGTGTGAATGACTCTCTAGCCTACTTGGCGTATGCCAATATTCCAAGAGATTACTGGTCTTAAAAACTGGTGAGAAATGAGGGACTTGTTTTGCACTTCAGCATTACCACAACATTACACATTAAATGGATTCTCTGGGAAAAAAACTAAAACTCACACAAAGACAGATGAATAGTGAACTTTAAGGTCTAATAGCCTTCCACTCGGAGTCCATTAAAGAAAAATAAAAAAGCCAAACTAAAAAATATGCATGAATGAACATGTACCCACAAACACATGCAAGCACGCACACACGCACCAATCCAATCAACTGAATGTGCCAGATCAAAACAGCCTTTTCGCCTGCCATTTGTTCAATGCAGATGGACAGAAGAAAAAAGATAGATGTTTTCGGGAACAGAAGTTTCTCAGGGAACTTTTATTAACAGAGAATTATCAGAGCAGCTCTGTCTGGGTGGTTAGAAAAGTATCTAATTATTTGTAACAAAGAAAAGCTCAAAGAATGCTTTTAAAAGTATTCTGCTGGAAAACTTGTCCAGAAACTCACATTAGCTCCTGGTGTAATAAAGTTAAATGGGAATCCACTCATTTAAAGAAAAATTAAAACAAGAAATCAAGAAAACTACTGACTATTTGGCAAATGAATCCAAAAGCTCAAATCCTGGTTTAATCCTCCAAGCTTCACACACAAACTAATAAAACATTTATACTTATGGATTCTGTATCAAAGAGCTTAAAAAACAACTCCCGGACCTTCTGGGTTTCAGCTGACACTCAAACAAGATAGCTCTTTTCCTTTAAAAATGTTATTTCAAACTATTTTTTCTACTAATCTGATAACTCAGTTATCCTGATTCTAAATTTAGTCACCTCCTGCCCCCATGCCTATCTTTCTGGATATGAGGCAAAAAGAAAAGGTTAGAAGATTAGGGAGGCAGGCATAGTCTGGCACATGAGTGGCTTGCTAACTTAGGGCATATTTCTTTTCCATGTTGGTGCCTCCATTTCCTCATGTGTGAAATAAATGGGCTCTACTTGTTAAACCAAGGACCATCAAACTTTGTCTTTAAGGGCCAGAGTAAGTATTTTTGGCTTGATGAGCCTCATGGTCTCTATCCCACTCCACTCGGCCATGGAGTGCAAAAGCAACCTTAGACAATACATAAACAAAAGAGCAAGGTTTAAGTGATTCAGTCTGGCCTTCCCGATCATAAATGGGACAAACAATATTGTGTCGATATAGCTCTTGAAATCCAAGTACCTGTTGTGCAAAAAAGAGCTCCCTATTAATTACCAGCTCAGGTCTCTGGACAGGACAGGATTTTGATAACAGCTTAATATCCAGGAACTAAACATTGCCTCAAATTTTGACAGTAGAGTCTACTTTTGGTGGGAATGGAGCACTTTCTGTGACACAGACAAGTAATTTTCTGATATCAGAATGGCTGGAGCTCCTGGTCCAGCCGGTATGATGAAACACCTGGCGAGCCATAAACTATAGGGAGCTAAGGAGACATGGGACTACTCACAGTCATAAAGCATTCCCTTCCTGAGTTTACACAAAAACAGTGGCATTACTGCTTTAACTTACTCACTAGAATATTCTGTTAGCCATCCGGCCCAATACCACTCATTTCTTAAATAATCTGTGTTTTTCCCAGTGGTTTAAAATATTACTTATCATAAACATGATCTATATTGCAGTCTGTCTCTGTTTCCCCTTTTTGACAATCTTTCATGACATTTATTTATTTTTTCTGGATTCCTTGTATCTCAACAATTCTTACAAAGCTTCCATCACTTCTCTCTTAAATGTTACTCTGCAAGGCTCTCTCCTAGAGGCTTGCCCTAGGATTCTGCACAGCCTACTGAGGTTGTGCAGGTTGGCTACTGCATGACGTTACCAGGTCAAGGAGACAGAAGAGGAGTGAAATCCATTCTGTTCTCTGCTTGCCAAGTGGGCATCCACCCATCCACCCATCTCCCCAGTTTCCCATCTTTAGTCCAGATGTCTCCGAAGTCACAGACACATCCCTCCAAACACAGGGAAGCTGTGTCTCCCTGAATGTTCCCCAAGGAACTATAAGCTAAGGCCTCCCAGGGGGATGTCCCAGTCAAGGGACTAGATTGAGACCCAGATAATATCTACAATGCATATTGGTTACTATGTTTCTCTGACTCCACTAGAACTACAGCCTCTGAAGGTGGAGACAGTCTCTTGTTGGATTTTGTATCCCTACAGCCCACTCCAGTGGCAAGCACTGTGATATCCCCGGCTGTCAAATCCTAAATGGATCTGAAAATAAGCAGATTAGCCAGAGCAAGGCAATGCAAATGTAAACTGGGTTTTAAACTAGTTATATTTGTATGTGGTACAAAACAGGGACAGCATCTCTTTTGTACCCCCAGAGTCTTCTGTGAAAGAAGAGACAGGGGATTAAAGGGAGATGAGAAATACTTGGAAGAAAGCAAGGAGGAAGCGGGGAATGGCCTGTGAAAACCGGAAGCAGGGGCTCCATTTCCTCAGCACAGCTCTGGTGCATGAGACTCAAGAGTTGGGACAGATGTGGATGGAGCTGTCCCCACACAGCTCAGAGGTCTCTCTCTGGGAGTCCGGTCAGATATGCATGGCTTTGAGAAGAATAAGTGACTATTCTGACAGGGGAGCCAGGTTCAAAAATTTAAAAGGCATCCCAGCAGCTAAACACAACCAGTCTAAGAAAAGATTCCAGAGGAGAATCAGAAAGACAGCAAGGCTATCCACTCCCTTAGACTAAAGAGCAAAATCTTTAATGTGATGTTCAGGGTCTGCACAGTCCCTCCAAACATGATTAACTCTTTGACATCTGGAAAGCCATTTACTCTCCCCCAGCCCTTTTCTCATCCTCCCCATCTCAGTTGAAGACTACCTCCTCCTCCAGGAAGCTTTCCCTGACCTCCCAACGTCTCCCTGGGGCATGCTCGCTTCACACCCTGGACTTCTCCTTCGCACCCTGCTCATGATTGCAATTAAATACATATTCAATACATAAGCACTTGGAAGGGCAGGGACTGCTTTTTACAAATTATTCTATTTGCAGCATACAACACTGCTGGGAACATATTAATATTTAAGGCCCAACAAGTGTCTGTTGAATGAATGAGTCAATCAATCAGACAGATACCCAATGAAGAAAAAAACTGACATGTGTGTAGAACACAAGACCAAGGAGCCAGGGTTCCCACAGGCACAACAGAGATGGAGCGGAAGCAGGACCAGACCCACTGGAGGCAACAGACAGCCTGGAGCAGGGCTGGCAGCCAACTAGGACCTGTGCCCCATATCCTGGCTGCTTCCCATCAATTCCTGAACTAAAAATCCTCTTTTACACTTTCAAGGGATTTAAAAAAAAAAATCAAAAGAAGACAACTATTTCATGGCATATAAAAGTGATTTGAAATTCATGTCAGTGTCCATAAATGAAGTTTTATTGAAACACAGCTACAGTCGATTTATGTTTTGTCTATGGCTGTTTGCACATGACAGTGGTAGAGTTGAATAGCTATGACAGGGACCACATGAGTGCCAAAGCCCAAAGTATTTATTACCTGGTCCTTTATAGAAAAAGATTACTGACCCCTGGCCTAGAGTGTCTTGGAATTCGATCCCCCAGGACCCACAACAAACCTCACCCAGGGGAATATGCTGAAAAATGGCAGAGAAAAAGTTGCCAGACACTGTCAATGTAAAATGGGACTTATGTCCCCCATGCTAAGGAGGAGAGTAGTTAGATTAATGGCAGCACACACTAGCAATGGACTACTGCATGGCTGTGTTAAAAAAAAAAGAGTTAGACTGAAATGTGCAAGTGTAGAAAGATGCCTTAAGTCACTATTATAGCAATTTATAAAACAATGTGGATAGTATTTTTCCAATGTATTAAAAAGAATGAGTGTATGCATGTGAGAGAATACAGATATCTAGAAGGATATGCCTGATAAATAACTCTGGGGAACTGGACCAGGGATTTTCACTCTTATTTTAAACACTTTTTGCACTCACTGGATTTTTAAAATGAGAATATATATTCTCATAAAATGTATACGAATATGTATGAATGTACATTCATACATATTCACACATTTTCACACACATGTATATTCATACATATATTATTTATATCATATTGTGTATATATACATGTATGTGTGCATATATGTATATATGTACATATATACACACACAAAAATACTGATTTTAGAAAGTTGCTTTTACCTTTATTCCCTTTTGCAGGAGAGCAGCTAACTCAGACAAGAATGTTTCAAAATTCTTGATGATCTCAGGATCATATGGGCCAATTTCTGCATTTCATAGCTGGGATGCTGCACAGAAGCATGCTTTCCTCTGAAACTGCAAAGTCTGATAACAGTGGAAAGCTGCTTGTGTGTTGGTTTTGAGGAAGTTAAGATTAGAACAGGCAGAGAAGTCCTACTTCCCTATTTCTAGAAAACCTAGTCACCTCTTCAACTGGAACAGCTCCTCGAGTCCGCAGGAGGCCAGGTTGCCAGGGGATAAGAACAAACAGTTGCCCCAGGGGCAGCTGGCAGCTGCCTCTTCTGTGGCTCCCTCTAAACAGCAGCTGGTTCTGTCCAGCTGTCCTGTCCCCCAGACCCTTCATAGTCACAAGTCACATTAACGGTTTCTCCATATGGGCAGAGGTGCCCAGAAGTCAGTTGGGTACAGGCCAGGGAAGTGAGAAGTCAAGGCAAAGCCAACAGGTGCATTTCACGTTTGCCCTTGGCCCCCACACCCTTCTGACGCCTACCGAGTCTAACCTTCCATCCTCTGTCTCTTGTGGAAATGTCCTTGGGGCGTCACGGAGGCTTGGCTCTGCCTAACCCTGCTTGAGAGCACGGCCTGCCGCCCTGCTCTGCTCAGCTTGTCATGGATCCTGCCACACCTCCTTGTACAGACCTTCTCCAGCTTCTGGGAGCCCACTCTCCAGCCTACATCCTGGAATCCTGGAATTGTGGGAAGGCCCGGGATGTCCATAATAATCAGGAGCGGGGAGTTGCAGTCCTACTCAACTCACAGGAAACCAGTGTTATCAGTTAGAATAAAGAAGCCATAAATACCCTAAATAGCATTTCTCAAAGAACATTCCAAGAAATACCAATATGTGGGAAGAGAAAGAGATGTGATGAAATTAGGGAAATCCCACACAGGCAATATCATGTGGGGACCTTTTATTTTACAGATTTAAACCACAACTGGTTTAAATCTTAAACAGGATTGGGGGGTGGTGTTGACCATAGACGCTTCTAAGATCCCAATTTTGAAAAGACAGTCCCAGACCATAAGGTCGGGTTCAACAGAGATGCTAGAGTGGTTATGGGCTTCCCTGAGGGCGGTGGCCTCCCCAACCCGGCTCAGACCCCTTCTGCCTAGCTCTGTGGGGGAACCAGACTACATTGCAGCTTCTGAGGTTGATCTCTGGAGAAGTCTACGAAGAGGGAGGAGAGAACTGCCCTTCCAGAGAGACAGCAACTCGGGGGCTGATGAGCAAGCTCCCCAAGGGGCACTCACCATTGGTGGTCGTGTTGACATAGTAACGCCTTCCCTGAGGAGACAAGTAGCTTTGCCAGCCAGGGGGAAGAATGACAGTCTGGCTTTCCTCTCCAGGCGGAGGGGGGACCATCCCAGGCTTCTGTAGAGGAGAAAAGAAAAGATCACACACATTTGGCACTATTGCAACTTCTTTTCAACCAGGAAGTCAAAGGCAACTGAAGTCGGCCTGGAATAACCCAGTGCTAGAGGATGCATGGCCCACAGACCTCCCTGGGGTCACAGGCCACACATGTGTGATTTTGGGGACTGCCTGAGTATGAGGCATGAGGAGCACTTGTTTTTTCAGAGTCACCACGGTAGGGACAGCTTTCCTGAGAGAGCAGAGGGAAATGCCAGTTTACGCTGGACTTTCTTGGGCCTCCCTGGTGGCACAAGGGGTTAAGCACAGCACTGTGAAGCTATCCGCAGCCTCTGCAGCACAAGTTCAATCCCTAGCCAGGGAGCAACCCACATGGTGCAGCAGCAGACCTCTCCTGTCTCACCCACTGCTCCCCACGCAGTGTATTTCAGTCTGCCTGTTCTGCTCCCCACTTTGTCTCTGGTGAATCCTCTCACCCCCTGCACCTCTGGCCTGTACCCCAGTTGTTGTATGCATAAATAAATCTTTAAAACAAAACCAAAAACACTGGACTTTCTCCTTGTCGCCCCTTAGAAAACTGCCCCCATGGTGCTGTGTGTTTGCAGGGCGAGGGTGTGTGTCATTCTGGAAGGCCTGTCACTCAGCATGTTCCATGTGTAGAACCTGAAGCCGAACTCCCTGGGACCGCTGTATGCAGCAGCAGACGAGGCTCAGGGCTTGCTGTGTGAACCCACCAGAAATAATTAATACAAGTCTCAGCAAAGCAAGATGTAAAACCTATAACAATACCGAGAATCAATGAAGAGCTAGCTGGGGTTTTTCTCGTTAAGTGTTCAAATCACTCTGGCAGAGAGACTGAGGATATACCTTGCAATAGAGACTTCCTTTTCATCTTACGCACTTATGTGCTGTTAATTCATTTAACCATGCAGTGGTACTCCTCTTTAAAATATCAATCAGAGAGAAATATAAAAAACAGAAACTGGTGCAGACACAGATGTTAAAATAGAGGTGATTTCTGGTAGTGGGATTCTGGGCAATTTTTATTCTCTTCTTTTTACTTATTTTTTCCATCTTCAATATAAACAAGAACTGTTAGCTAAAGAACATTTAGAAATAAGGACAGAGGATCCAAATTAGCCCACACAATTGCTGTGTCATGTGAAGGAACTAAATTGACTAAAATCAGAATTCTAGCCACACAGGCAGAGGGCCACAGATTTCTTAGCAAAGTTAGACCCTGCTCAGAAAAACTGAAACTCATCAGTTCTTAAATGACCTCAGCGCCCCCTAGCAATGCCCATAGAGGGGATTTTGGTTCACAGATGACCACTGCTTGGGAAAGCAAGGCAGCAGAGTGAAAGAAAACAGGAAGACACGCAGCTGCCAGCCTGCTCCTATGCTTTCTGAAGGCTGCAGAACCACATGTTTCAGCTTCCCACGGTGCCCTGCATGCCCTCAGCGGGGATCAGATCAATCCTAGCTGCTCCTGGGACTTGGAGTAAACACAGCTTCCCTGTGGCCCTGTGTAGCTGTGGTGTCTGTTTCATTATGAATTTTCACAATTTAATTAAAAGCTTTCCCCTATGCCCTGAATACTTCTGTCTCCCACACCTGTTAACCTGTAGTGCCTCTTTGATTCAGTAAGCCTACTCTGAACCAGCACCTGCCTCAGGTGCTGGTGAGACAGACAGTAGGTGGGCTACCTTCTCTCCAGGGGAGCACATCCACTGGGCTCAGGACACACCTGAGCATGCTTCTCTGGCCTCCAGACTCTGTTCTGGCCTCTCCAGTTTGGAAGGTGGGCCAAATGCATGCAAGGCAAACTGCCTTATGATGCACCCAGTGTGTGCAAAGTTATATAAAATCTCACATACCAGAGATGCACATTTTGGCTGAGATAGGCTAGGAGTAAAGTAGGAACTAGAGAAGTTGGGGGCCTTGGAAATGAGAGTTTCACTTTAGCGAGGAATGAACCAGACAAGTAAGATGTTAAGTGGCCTCTGCTGGAGTCAAAGACCTTAGCGCATCTAAGATGGGAAGCCTGGCATTTGTCCAAATAACCCGGGAGGAAATAGGAAATTGTTAAAGGGTATTAAGCAAGGGTCAGATTGACATGGCCAGAAATAGGTTGCAGAGGTGGAAGGAACCCAGAAGCACAGTGAAATTAGTCCTCCAGCCTTGGGCTCAAAAAGCCTCCAGTTCCGATCTTTCTAGGCCACTTAGTAGCCACATGGCTCAGGGACATGAGTCAGGTAGCTGCATCTATTTCCGCATTGATAAAACAGAGGGTGATAATATGAATCCAGTTGGAAGAACTGTAGAATGAGCAATAACAAACACAGCACCTAGGAGAGTGCCCGTCGCCAGCAGTGATCAATAAATGGGGTTCTCAGCAGAAGGGGGGCATCTAAATGCCAAGCAGGATCAGGCTTCACACAGCCCCAGCCTAATGTGATGTGAAGTTCAGAGACATGTATCCCAGCCTCCACCCCAACCTCACCATCACCGAGTCTGAAATGTCACATTAATAGTCACTTCTCCAAGGTTTCTGTTTCCAAGACTACCCCACTATTAAGGCAAACACAGACCTGCTGGGAGGTTAACACATTAAGACGTGGACTAATACTGACTAATACGTTCTGGTGAGAAGGCTGGTGGGTGAGGAGACCTCTGCTTACCTGCACTGATTGAGTGGCTGAGCAGAACCTTTGACTTTCTGTGCCCCACCTGTGAAACAGAGACAGCAATGCCTGTCTCTTCTCTGGAGTTGCATAATGCTTTTCTCTTTAGAAAGACGGGTGAATTTATCCAACTCTGTGGGTTCAGAATAAACTCTGGTTTACAACTGAGGACACTGATGACCAAGAAGGTGCCTTGGCTGCTCTGAGGTCTCCCCCATCTTTTAAATGCAGGACCCCCAGTTTGAACCCCACTCCTATTTGGCCAAGAAGGGTCAACTTGGCCTATTTCCTGATTGGCCAACGTGGCAAAGATGTCTCCACGGCCTCCTCCAGCACAGCTGTGGTCCCACTGTGCCCACAGCCCCCACACAGCCACAGTCCCCTAGCTTTTCCTGTCTCCCAGAAAGGCATGCCTCCTGTTGGTTGAAACAAATCGGGAATCAAAAGATGTGGAGATGTGGGTCCATAGCAAAGAGATCTGAAAACAGCACTCAAACACTGGCACAAACATGTCCACAGCACTAGCATCCAGATAAGTGAAATATATCCACACAAAGAAGTACCTAGTCACCCAAAGGAACGAAGAGCTGATACCTACTATGCCAGGGTAGACCTTGCCATCATGATAAGTGAAGTATGCTGGACATAGGGGCACAGATTGTAGGACTTCTGTGCAATGTCCGGAACAGGCAAATGCAGAGAGACAGAAAGCAGACTAGTGGTTGCCAGGGACTGGGAAGATGGGAGAATGATGCAGAGTTTATTCTGTGGGATGATAGAAATATTCTAGAACTAGATAGTGGGAATGGTTGCACAAAACTGAATATAAAAGTTACTGATAAATTTTATGTAAGGTGTATTTTATAAAAATAAAAATTGTTTTGAAGATGTGGAGAAGGCAGGGATTAGGCCCCCTACCTGCACATCCTCATTTAAGAAACCCAAGCCACCAGCATTACTTCACCCCTGATGGCTGCGGAAGGGCAGGCCTCCTGGGAGAGATGCCCAGAGCCATCAAGCGGATACAGTGAGTTACTACCCAATAATTAAGGTCTTTCTCAACTTCTTCTTCTAATTACTTTCTTTCCAAGTTAAATCTTTCCCTTCCTTCCCTAGTCCTGGGGCATTTCCTTTTCCATTCTGTCAGTTCTTTCCCATGGGAATAGGAACTAGAAGGAGAGGAGACACAGGTCCTAAGATTGGGGGCCCAAACGACAGGGAACAAGTTTGGAAGTAGTGGGAATAGGGAGAGAGGAAGACATTGCCCTCAATTCAGAAATTCTTAACCAAATGCACAGAGACTTCGTGGAAACTGTAAAACATAGCTTCTTTCCCTGGGTTAGAGTGCAAGCCTGACTTCAAGTCTCCTTTTGCTCCTTCAGCTGGGTCCCCTTGTTCAGTAAACAATCTGTTCAACTGTATATGGGTGCCCATCTTCTGAGACTCAGAGGAAAACTATTGATCTCCTGCCCCCCAAAATAGAGGCGTGTTTGCACATCCACACTTATCCTACTTCTTATGGAATACCAAGAGGTTTCTAGGTCACTTCAGAGTCCTATTCCAGCAGGTAATCAAGAAACATCTGTGCCCAGAGGCCACCTGTGCCCACAACAGTGACTTTCCACTGACCAAATGTTCACGGTGCACCAAGCACTGGTAGCACCTGACAATTTCACGTTTCCCCATTTTCTCAGGGATCTGAGACTCTACAGAGTTTAACAACTCACCTAATGTCACACAGTTAATTAAATGGTATTACAAACTTTAAAATATTGACTTTTTTCTAGAGACTTCTATCCAGTTATCTAAATCCAGGTGACCTCCAGCCCATCCGTCCCCAGGTCTCCACAATCAGCTCCATTTCTTCACCTGACCACCTGACACCAGCTCTCACCCAAGGAGGAGCTGGGGCTGGTTCCCCTGCCTGTCTCACAGTCTCCAGAGGAGCATATGCCTTCCCAGAAGACGTGCAGAAATATCACCGCCCACATCCAAGCAGTCACGTTCCCCGGCTGCAGGCTGACTTCCTCATCTCCTTATTTAAAACAACACAACCCAAGAAATTTTCCTCTTTAATGATGGCTACTGAGTCCCCCTGGAAAAAGAAATGAGCAGGCGAACAAAGAGGAGTCACCCGGAGATGGAAAACCAGCCCCGATCCAGCAAGGTTTCTCAAAGCGTGGTCTCCGGGATACTCTGTGGGTCACCTGGGATGTGGGTTAAAGTGCAGATTCCCGGGCCCCAATCCACCACAAATCCACCTGGAATGTGGGAAGCTGAATTTTAATGCACATCTCAGGTAAGTCTTATACTGACTGAACTCAGAAGAGACTGACTGCAGTTTTAGAGGGAGCAACTGAGAGGAAACATTTCTGAAATGAAAACTGAGAATGCAAAATTTTAAGTAGCACAATTCATAAAAGGGCAGTGTTTAGCTGCATGCCTACTCACAAAAACAGTCTCCTTTCCCCTAGCCCGGACCCTTCATAGACTATTTAAAGAGAGATTCAATCTTGGCTCTGTAGCGTCTAGGCAGTGCAGACCTCACACATAATCCCCACAGTCTCTACCTCTGTTCAAGTTCAACCAGGGACTCCACATCCCCCTGCGGAACTCCATTCCCCCTCAGGAGGCTTTGGGGAGCACCTGATTCTTACCTTCTGAAGATGTGAGCAAATGCTACTTGCCGATGTTAACGGGTGGTCGTCAGACACTTGATTTAGCAGCCAGATCAGACAGTTTTAAGGTTCCCCCACTTCACGTCTTCTCACACCCCAAACCCAGAAGCAATAGGAGCTCTAAAGAAAGGCATATCCACGGGGCCCCACACCCCCACTCCCCCCACACCCAGATCTATATATAACATCTCTGAAGTTGTCAGCCTAACGAGCCACTTTCTGGCAGGCCTGTTGCCATGGCAATGACTGCTAATGAGCCCAGTGCCCGTGATTGGCACTGCTGAAGTCTCCTCCACAAAGAACTCTCCAGCAAGTTCTTCCTTCCCCAACCACATAGTCAGCCGGGATGCCCAGAAGCAGCCAGGGCAAGGTGGGGTGTGTGAACGCAGTCCCTGTGAATCAGCGTGTACTAGTAGCCCCTGAGCAGTCCTGGAGCCAGGAGCCAAAAGTAACCTTCACTGGCACCTCTACACTCAGCAGGTGCTCACCCGAGGGATGACAGGGGCTGCAAGGAAGACACAAAGAAGACGAAGTCCAGCTGAGCTGGAGACTGGGAAGTCACATCTGCCTACACCTTTCTGCTGCACACCTGTTTAGAGGGAAGAGACTCCTACACGAGGCTGGGAACAGCTCCCCGAAAACACAACCTCCTCTGATGAGTTAAAACATAAATCACAAAGCAGGACCCCACTCCCTACGGTGATGCCGTCAGTCTCAGAATCCACATCTCCAAGAATATTGGACATTTTCCTCTGTCCCACAGATAAAAGTGCTATTCTCTCTAGTTCTGACCCCTTTTCTATTCATTCAGAGAGGGATTCTCATAGAATAGCAGGGAAGAAAGTAGGGGACCCATGGCCATGGCACAGTGCACTCTGGGAAATGTAGTCCTCACAAGGAGTCATGTAGGCTGGTGGGGAGGGGCCTTCATATTCTACTCAGGGTGAGAGGACTGGAGACTTGACCAGAGGGGGCAGAAGGAAGAAAGACCACACAACAGAGAACGTGCTGTAAACTTGCGAAGCAGCACCAACTCCATGCTATTCCTACCTTTAGTCTCAGCATAGTACCTGACATTGAAAGAAAGGAAGAAAGAATGAATAGAAACTGGGAATTGTGGTAGAAATTGAGCTTTAAAAGATCTGAGGAAATTATCTTACCAAACAAGTAAACTGGGAACAGGAGTTCAAGCAATGCATGTGGCCCAGCTATGAAGGAAATCCCAGCTTTGGGTGTGATGGACTGGACTGTTCAACACTGAGTACAAGGCAGTGGAAGAGACAAGGCAACAGTGTTTCCTTAATTGCAGAAAACAAATTGAGAAACAGTATCTAGAGGCCTTGGGAGAATTACAAACTTCTAATCATGACCTTGTACAGTATCCAGAAGAAAAAATTCAGGAAATCACTTAGCAACCTCAATAAAAGACAGGAAGGTCCTGTATCCATGATACAAGAGCAAATTATTTTAAGGAGAGAACTAATGAAAAATAAAAAAATAAAAAAAACAAGGTATGTTGGCTTGGAAAAGAAAACAAAATTATATAAAAAAGGAACAGGAAATGTTCAAAATAGTAGGGAAATTTAAAAGGTAATAATAGAAGGAACATTCGCATTGGTAGCAATAGAATGTGGAATGTTACCAAAAAAAATTAGTCATGTTCAAAACAAATTTAAGATCTTTTCCAGGAATGCAAAGAAAATGGAAAAAATTAAAATGGGGGACTGAAGAGCAAGTCAAGTTAGGTGTGCTAGGTGTTTCCCTAAGAAGAGTTTGAACAAAAGCTATAAAAAAGGAAACTATAAACAAAGGTTGACAGGAAAAGAAGAAAAAAAAATAAAGAAGCACAACTTCCCTGCACTAAAAAGAGGTCTTTATTTTCAGAAGGTTCTGTGCTGCTTTAGGCAAAATGGATTTTAAAGGCAGACACACCCTAAAGAGATATTTGCACAGCAGAGATAAAGTCCATTCATCATTTAAATGGAAGGAAAGTGTCTCTAACAAAGGAAGACAAATAAAACTGGCTCAGACTTCTCTACAATCCCATTTCAAAAACACACCTCTAGATTATTCTATGGAAAATTCTGAGACCTCCCTATGTGGCCAGGAGTAAAGGTGGCTCTGGAGATATACTACTCATGTGTCCTCCTTAGTATAAGTGGCTTAAAAATGTGCCCCAACTGCCTGAAAGACTGAGACAAATAAAGATGAAGAAAGATGTCGTAGTAAAAAGGACTGAAAAAGGAGAAGCTTTAAAACTTGTAAATAATTATCACAAATCTAATTAAAGAACTTGTGTCCACATCTCTATCCTCAAAACATAGTATAAAAAAATGAATTAAACTGGACTGAAAAATCCAGATAATGCTAGAAAAAAAAATCAAGAGGTAGGAGTAAAGAGCAGAGGGAGGGCTTCCCTGATGGCGCAGCGGTTGAGCGCTGGGTTGCGAAGCTGCCCGCAGCCTCTGCAGCGCCGGTTTGATCCCTGGCTGCTCCCCGGCCACCAGAGTAGGGTCCCACATGGCGCGCAGACATGGCGCGCAGACCTCTCCTGCCACCCGCTGCTCCCCTCAGCAGTGTACTTCGGTCCTTCTGCCTGCTCTGCTCCCCGCTCTGGCTCTGGTGAATTCTCTCACCCTCCCGCGCTTCTGACTGTACCCAGTGCTTGTATAAATAAATAAATAAATCTTTAAAAAAAAAAAAAAAAAAGCAGAACAGAGCCTTTCCTTCCCATCCTTAAAAAGAAACTTGCTTTTCTTCCTCTTTTCCCTCCCACCCAGGCCCTCAGGTATCTGCCCAATTTGCTCCATCCTCTGGCATCTAATACTGCTCTCCCTCTTTCCTGGAAAAGGACAGATTCCCAGCCAGAAGAAACACAGCAAAAGGGAACTTTTTCTTGGATCCTGATGCTGCGTCTCAAACCAGCACTTTTTATTTACCCCAGGGACAATAGCTTCGACAGGGAGTCCTGAACTCTAGGGTCTATTAAAGAGGACAGGGTGTGACCAAAGCACTTTGCCAGCTGAGGGAACATGCAGTAGGAAGCTGTCACATCCCCAAGACCTCACCTGTACTACCTGTTTGGAATGGAGGTTCTCAAAGTGTTTGTGGAACCAGTTTTAAGATTTTTCTTCCTGTGATTTTGATATATTTGTAGTTTTGTTTTAGCTAATGCCTCCAGATGTTTTTCCTTTTGTCATGGACTGATGAACTATTTTCCAGGAATGGAGGACTTTTGTTTGCCACACTGGACAATACCTGGAGATTGACTGTACTTTTTCTTTCATACTGGAACCCTGAAAAATTATCATCTGAGGCTGCACCCCAGCATCCACACATTTGACCTTCGTTGCCATAGAAATGGTGACAAAGTGAAAGGGGGGTATCATTGGGAAGAAAGGATGCCCTGAACAAACTCCACAAACACAGGTTTTATGCACCCCACCCCCACTCCAGACCAAAGAGATCCAAGACACCCAGAATTACAAATCCCATAATGTCATCATCACTGAAGGGAGGATTGCTGGGAACTGAGGGTGGAGTTAAGCAGCCAGGTTTGGTATAAAACCAGACATGTGGGTCTTGGGGGGCTCTTGGCTTTTTGCAGGCTCTCAGCGTGTCATTGGGGTTCCAGCTCAGCAGAACTGAGCTCTCTTTCTCCATGAGCTATTCATTTCTTCATTTCCCCTTCTTTTGTAAATAAACCCTTTATTAACCTTTTTGTGTGTGCCTGCAGTTGAGTGTTACTGTAAGTCCCTTTTAGGTGCATGGGTGAGGACCCACAATTTAGCCAACCCATTTCATATTGGGGTTGCCCTATAGCAACAGCATTTTAAAAGCCAAAGCTATGCCCTAAAAGGAGACGATGCAGGTACTTCCCGTGTCTGGGCACATCTGCTTCCTTTGGGCCACTCTGGTTGGGTCCCTGTGTGGTACCTAAAGCTCACCTTCAGTTTTTTGCCAATAAGATGCTCTTCTTCCTTCTACTTCTCTATTTGCAGAATTTCTCAGCAAATATGATCAGCGATTTTGCCAGAACCCTCCAAGAATATGCTCAAACCCCTCTTACTAAAAATCATGTGGTTAAATGGGCTACCTCTTTGAATCTATTAATGGGCTACCTCTTTGAATCTATTAAAGAAACTTTCCAAACAAGGCTTTAATCACTTAAATGCAAAAGTTCCCGAGGACTCTTCCAAATCTGGTACAGCCCAAGTGCACTTAGGCCTCACTGCTCAGGGTGGATGGATGAAAGAGATCACATCCATAGCAATAATCCACATATCACTGTCTGAACCACCACTTGTTTATGCCGGAACTCCATCCCAAGAAGTCTCCCTGGAAGATATCTACAAATGTTCAGAGGTGGCTCACTCAGGCCCCGCATCTCCAGACCCAGTGGAGCATCTTAATACATCCTTCCTTGCTTACACACACTTTCCGCACACCCTTACCCCATCTGTCCTCCATCCACAAAGCTGCTAGAGAAAGCCTCTCACTGTGACTAAAAGGTAGGCATTGGTGCCATTGGAGTTTCCTCCCAGCACCCCCAAAGTTGCCAGCATGGGCCTGGAGGCTGAACCACTTTGATCACTCTGGCTCCTGAAAAGTTCAGCAAGGGTCCTAGCCACACTGAGCAGCCATCTGCAAGCTCCTCGGTGTCTCCCTGGGCATTAATCAACTCACTGGGTCTGTTTCTCAGCTGGGCAGGGAGAGGACACAGAACAATAAACTCTGTATTTTCTGACCCTAAAAAAGAATGGAGTGATCTGGTTAACCAGGAATTTTGATGAACACAATTACAATGTAGTCCATGCAAAGATACAGGAAATCAACTCTCCCAGCAAAACTTGAGCTGAAAAACATGGGGTCTCCAGTGGGGCAAAGACTGATGAAAAAGTTCACAAATAATAGTGCAAATTGCGGGGATGAATTGGATGGCCTCTCCTGGGTCAGAAGTCTCTGGCTTCTGACCTTGCAGTGGCCTTGAAGTGTCTGGGGTCAAGCAGTCGAGGGTCGGAAGGAATCAATCACGCAGGAAGTACTTCTACAAGCCTTGCACACATTCCTGCATGAGACTTGACTTCAGCGACCCCAGAGGGAGAACTTTTATTATCTTAGCACCTGCCATACAGATATGAGATAGAAGGGCTAATTAATAGGATTCCAAAGCAGAAAATGAAGGAACAAGGAGCTCTCGATGTTAGCACACTTCTATCTGAGACGGTGGCTGGCGACATCTGCTCAGTGACGCCATAAGGATGTCAGGGATCTGAGAGATGCCAACTCCTCTGCATCTCTTGGGAGAATCTAAGCATTAACCAAACAGTATAATTGTGCCACAGAATATGTTACAGCCCACAAGCCTCATGGCTGTGTTTATGGCCATTCAGGGAAGAGGTTCACACAGGTGCTCTGGAAACACAGACAGCAAAGTGGGGAGTAAGGGAAGCAGCAGCTGCTGGGATTTGGGGACTCCAGAGAAAGCCCACAAGCTGTGTCCCATTTCTAAGGTATGATCCTGATGCTTCAAAACCATAAAGGGGATGGTTCCCAGCAACCGATTCCGGCTTCTAGCTTCTGTGCAGGGCTTAGATACCTGAGGGATACCTGAGGGATTCTGTTCACCAACTTCTGATGAACAGGCATTTTATTTCAACTCCCAGCTGAGGCTGAGGAATGCAAGCTCCTTTCCTCCAAACCCTTCCCTGGCAGATAAAAATAGCATGGCCATTCTGATAGTCTGCCTCCACTTGGGGACTGACGCATTAGCAAAAAGCACTCAAGCCTAGGCATAAAGCGACCGTATTCCCAGGCAAACTGTAATTTACACAGTTCCCTTTGCCCCTCTGGGTCTCAACTTACTGATCTGTAAAATGTGGGCTGCCAGCCCTCGAATGCAGGCTTCTATGACCTGAGGAACATCTTCTGGAATGGTGCAACATCACCACAAGGGAAATTTCAAGGCATTTAAATGACCAGTGCAAGCTTGTAAAAGCAGCAGCCGCATAAACAAAGGAGATGACAGTGACCTCCTGACAAGGAGCGTAAATGTTCATGAAACAGTGCTTTTCTTTCAGTTGCATATTTCCACCTCACTCTTCTGAGGTCTGGAAGAGGTCACAAACTCTTTTGGTCTAGATACTGGTTCATTTGTTCAACTAAATCCAACTTAGAATTGACGGGTAAGAAATGCAGAGACATCAGTAAAGTGAGTTAACGAAAGTCGGAAATCATGTAGGCACAAACCAGGATATTAAATTGTGGGCATTACCTTTCAAGCCTGTACACTTAATACCCACCTCTACTAAACCCGTGTTCGCTTTGCTACAGCGAAGGCTAAAATGTCCCTATTTGTCGAAGAAAGGAATTAGGTGGAGGTCAGCACTTCTCACAGTCCTGAAGGATCTCAAAATGCAGCCTAGATTTTCTTTGCTAGCATTTTTCCTTTTCCTTTTTTTTTTGAGATTCATTTATTTATGCACACAAGAGCTGAGATATAGGCCAGAGGTGTGGGGGGTGAGAGGATTCATCAGAGACAGAATGGGGAGCAGAACAGGTGGATCCACTGAAACACACTTCTGAGAGGAGCAGCGGGTGAGACAGGAGAGGTTGCTGAGCCATGTGGGTCACCTCCCTGGCAGGGGATTGAACTTGTGCTGCAATTGCGTCACAGTGCTGACGCCACCAGGGAGGCCCCCCCTTGCTTATCTCTATTACCTAACAGTTTTAGTGATCCTGTTTCAGAAGATACTTGTGACAGACACGGTGAGGGTTGTTCATCAATAACACTTTCTCTAGAGAGCTCCAGGCAGGTGGAGCCTCTTCTAGATGATTCCTGGTCAAACTTACCTCTGCAGAGAAATCCTGGGAAGAAGAAAGTTTTGCCAACACTTAATATTGAGACAAAGAGTAGGTGGGAAGAAATACTAGTGAGGCTCTTCCCCAGCCTTCTTTTAGTATTAAGCCACAAAACCTCCAAACACCTTATGCCATTGTTTCCGGCACTTTCTAAAGTTGTTATTGCTCTGAAGACAACCCCATAGCCAAATTTACCAGGCATTCTGTTCCATTCCAACTGGACTTAGGAAGTTCGGAAGGGAGTTGAAAGTTGCTAGCTCAGCCAGTCACCCGCTCACAACCTCATGCAAAGCAGCCTGCCACCAGAAAGGAACTTCAAGGGCAAGTGATATAGCCACTGCCCACAGATCCTCCAGGGAAGAAAGCAGGCTTCCCTGGGTGCCATTGTAAAGAGCTCACTATGGCACCAAGGTGGGCGTCTCTGAGGGCCTGACTCTGGCTGCCATCCAGCAGGTGCAGCCTGGTGACTACTAGCTGCAGGTCCATGGGCACCAAAAGAAAATTTCTCACCATGGAAACTCATTCCGGTAACTCAGCAGTGCTGATGGTCTGAGCTCTAAATGATGCCAATCAAAGACTTCTGACTCGGAGAGGCGGCTCCCAGTGAGACCTAATTGGTTCTGAACCCTGAGCACCTGAGGGAGATCAAGGCTAACAGGGGCTGGAAGAGTTTCCGCCAGTCGGTTCCAAACTGACATTTCTGGAGCCTCCACTACTGGTGCATATAAAACTAGACAAATGGTGACAGCTGAGGATATTATTGCGGCGATTTGAGACCTACCACAGCTCTGTGGTACCACACAAAAAACATGGGATGTGAATTGGGAGCCCCGAGTGCCAGGCCCAAAGCTGCCTCTGTCTTGCATCCTGCAGATCTTCAGCAACTTGCTTCATCTCTGCTGCTTGGCCTCAATTTCCTCATGTCAAAAACCATGGAAGTTGGACCAGATGGTCTTCAAGGGGGTGTGTGTGTGTGTGTGTGTGTGTGTGTGTGTGTGTGTGTGTGTGTGTGTGTGTGTGTGTGTGGCCTAGTACTCAATGATTCTGGATGCTAATATCAGTATATCTGCTTTATGGACATGCTGTTGTTGTGGGAGGTAGAAAGTCACATTCAAGTGTGGACACTGGATTCAGAGGTATCACACTGCCCCTGAAAAGCTGCCCCAAGCACCTGGCAGCATTGCCACTTGGTGTTTCTACACCTTACCACAGTGAGGCCTGTCCTGATGGACCTGAGCCCACCCACCCCTTCTCTCTCATTCGGAGCCACACCCGCTGAGTTCTATTTGCCTAGCAACTGATTTCTGCCCTGACATCCTAGGCTTCCCTGAATCTGAAGCGAGGCTTCACGCCGTATGAAGGCAGGCCCAGTGCTATTGTTCTATGCTGGCTGGTGGTTAGCACTCCTGCTCCCCACTCATCCTGATGCTGAACACTCTGTCCACTTCGGCTGGAGCACATGGCACAGGTGGTCCACACCCCACATGTCTCAGGCTCTGCCTTACCCACTCTGCCATGAGCTTTACTTAGGCTCTTCCCTGTTCCGTGAATTCACCTTAGTGTTCACCTTCTTTGCTGATCCCTTCTTTCCCACAAACATGCCACCACAACCCGGTCAGGCCCAGACCTGCCAGAACCCCCAGCTCTCTGCAGCAGGTCCCAGGCTGCTCTACCTCTGTCAGAACTTGATTGATGGGTCTGGGTTCTTTACAGAAGTCTCTCTTCAAGTGTGTTCCCTACATCACCCTGCACAGGTGTCCTTGGGGAGCCGGTTAGCAATGCAGAGTCTTGGCCCTGGAGCCAGGGGCCTAAGCAATTGACATGCACCCTCACCTTTGAGGAAGTTCACAAAGAACTCCCTAGGAGTTCAGCTGGCACATCAAGAGGTGCTCTGGACAATAAGCACTGTCTCTCTCCTCTCGGCACAGGTCCAGGCCCTTATTAGCGGCCACCCCAAAATCCGAGATGCCAGCTGGCCCAGACCGTGGGAGAGTGTCCTGGAGGAATGATATGGGCAGATGAGCTTTTTCCTATCAGCTGGATCTTCCTCGGCTGTCCAGAGCCTCAAAGACAGAGGCCATGAATGTCTTGGCTGATGAGAGGTTTCTTTCTTTCTTTCTCTCTCTCTCTCTCTCTCTCTTTCTTTTTTTCTAAGATTTATTTATTTACACATACAAGAACTTGGGTAGAGGCCAGAGGTGCGGGAGGGTGAGAGGATTCACCAGAGACAGAACGGGGAACAGAACAGGCAGACTGACTGAAATACACTGCTGAGGGGAGCAGTGGGCGAGACAGGAGAGGTCTGCAGCACCATGTGGGTATCTCGCCGGCTGGCTGGCCGGGATTGAACCAGTGCTGCAGAGGCTGTAGACAGCTTCAGAGCGCTGCGCTCAACCTGCTGCACCACCAGGGAGGCCCGAGAGTCTCTTTCTAAAGAAGGAGGGTATCTAACTTCTAGAGGGAGAGACATTGATGAAAGAGAAGGGTTCTACCCCTAAATCTCTGGAGAGCATCCACCATCTTTATTGCTGCCGCCACCACCAAACTGAACAGACATGCTAGCCCAGTGAGCCCGCAGTGCAGATGCTAGGTCACTGGACAGACACTAAGCTAGCCTCTGGGGGCTGTCACCCGGCACTTTCCCCTAATGGTGTTCCCACTAAAACTAGGCCATGGGGAGAAGGTAAAAGCCAAATTTCGCATTTGACAGAAGTTCAAGAGGGAGGCAACATTTGAACTCCAGTCCCCACAGTGGGGTCTCTGTCACCACTGTTCTCCGACTGGCAACAGTCACACACCCCAACTAAACTGCTCCCCGAGGAATCAAGACGGCCCTTCCCTCCACAAAAATCCCTTTGAAAATCTCTCCCCTTGTCACTTCTCTTCCTCTTCTCCTGATTTCTGAACACAGAAATCTTTTCTCTCTTGCTCATGGCTTGGGCCCTCCACCCAGCACACGGGGTCCCCAGACCTTCTAAGTCCAGCAGTTAGTACCCACATCTCAGAGGGTTCTCGGAAATACCTCTTTAAAATGTCAAAGTCATCTTAGCAACAGGCAGAGAAAGCAAGCGGCCCACTTATCTGCAGGCGAGCAGAAGCAACGCTTACCATCAGACAAGAGCGACTCTTCTTTGGGGGCCACTAACTCACAGCAGAGCCTTGAGTCCTGTGTGAAGTCCCCAGACTCAGGGCCAGGCCCCTGCCAGCTTCCTCTCCATGGCCCCCTCTGCGGGAAATGAGGCCGAGGCAAGCCGCTCCCCCAGGGTCAGTGCTCTGGGTACCCCGGAGGATGTTCCTGTGGCTTTTCTCATTGCCGTTCTTTCACAAAGAAGCCACTACATTGCACAGTTCCTTCCAAATCTGCTCCAGCCCTCGTGGGGAAATCAACAACGCGTTCTGGACTTTCCAGATGCGAAGCTTCTGAAGGCTTTTTTTTTTTCCACTCTCTCTTTTTCCCCTTTCTCAGCTAAAAAAGTTGGCTGAGGTCACGACATACAATGGCCAAGCCTGTGTCACTGACCAGATGCCTCCCACCCCCAGGCCTGTGGACAAGAGCTCCTTTGTCCACCGTATTTTAGGCGGGACTCCCTGGCCTGCCCAAGGCCTGCTGGGGAATGTTCCGCCAACTTCTTCCCAACCCTAAGTCACGGCGATGGCCCCGGCCCCAGCCCCAGCTGTGTGAACCCAAGGCCAGATAAAAACCAACATGAAACGAATAGAGAATGCGCCCCAAAGAGCTACAGTGTTGGACCCATCCAGGGATGGATGCACCTCCAAAAGTGCAAGACGAGGGTCCCCTGCCTTCACTCTGCCCTTGCCAACCAAAACCTGGACAGACGGCGGGTGAAGGGACAGAGCATCTTCAGATGAAAAGGGCCTGGGGGTCACAAAGCTGTTACAAGTGAAGAAAGGACTGGACCCTCAGAGCAATACTGCAGCCACCAGCGAGTGAGTTTAAGCAGGGACTTGGGTCCTCAGGGAAGGTATTACATCTCTCCATTTCGAAAGCTTTTTGGAACAGAAGGCTTGGCACTTAATGTCACACATATCTGCGCTTCCTTTCAGATGCAAGACCTCTGGGATTTTAGGAACTGACTATATAGAAGTAAATATGGTTTTCCAGAGGCACCGAGGCTCCAACGTCTGGGTGGTTTCCTATAAAATGTCACTTCTGCTCCCATACATATGGATGAAGTATTGACTTAGGAAGAGAGTTCAATGCCAGCCCCTTTGGGAGGGGGCTAGAAAATCAGTACTATCATCTAGGGACAGATGGAAGCCGTGTGGAGCCGCTGTTGCTTCATTCTTAAGAGCTATGATGCAAAGGGCAAGGCCTTCAGCTTCCATTTCTTCAGGTGCAAGATGGAGAAAGAAGTCTCTTTCTCAAAAGGTGGTCATGAGGATGAAAGGAGGGAAAAGCCACATAAACACTTAGCATAGTGCACGGGTGATGCAAGTGCTCAATAAAAACGAGCTGCTGTTGTTACTGTCACCACCAAACAGCTGAAAAAGTAGGATCTGCGGTTTCCCTGGACATCAAAAAAGTTTAGATTCAGCAAAACCAAAAAACAAACAACTGCATTAAAAACTGGGCAAAGGACAATTCTCCAAAGAAGATATACAAACGGCCAATAAGTACATGAAAAAAATGCTTCACATCATTAATCACTAGGGAAGCGCAAGCCCAAACCACAGATACCTCACACCATTCCAATGATTGTTATAAAAAATAAATAAATACATGGAAGATAAAACCAGAAAAGAACATGTATAGGTGAGTATGTTGAGCAACTGGAAACATGGGCACTGCTGGTGGAGCAATTTATGGTGGTTCCTCAAAAAAATTAAACACAGAACTAGCATCCGACCCAGCAATTCCACTTCTGGGTAGATTTCCTAGAGAAATGAAAACGGGAACTCGAATAGATATTTACACACCCCCTCCACAGCAGCATTTACACACAGCAGCCAACGTGGAAATAACCCAAGTGTCCATCAATAAATGAATGATAAACAAAAAGTGGTATAGACACATAATCGCTATTATTCAGCCTTCAAAAGGAAGGCAATTCTGACATACGCTACAAGGATGCCTCTGAAGACATGAATGAAATAGGCCAGACACAGAAGGGCAAATACTGCATGTTTCCTCTTATATGAGTGGTCAAATTCGGAGACAGAAAGAAGGATGGTGGTTAAAAGGGGCTCGGGAAGGAGGAAATGGAGGCTTATTTTTGTTGTGTTTGTCTTATTTTTATTTTATTTTTTAAAAAAATTTATTTATTTATGCATACAAGAACTGGGGTACAGGCCAGAGTTGTGGGGGGTGAGAGGATTCACCAGAGACAGAGTGGGGAACAGAACAGGCAGACTGACTGAAATACACTGCTGAGGGGAGCAGCAGGCGAGACAGGAGAGGTCTACTGCACCATGTGGGTAGCTCCCTGGCTGGGGATTGAACTCGTGCTGCAATGGCTGCTGCTAGCTTCATAGGTTGTGTCTTAACCCCCTGCGCCACTAGAGAGGCTCGTTTTATTTTTATTGCTTTGAGGTAAGATTGGTTCACAACACTCTCTATGATGCAGAGGTATAGGGTCACACCTCTTCAGATGTATGTTACCACACCACACCCACCACCAAGGCACCCACAGTCCACCATCACGGACAATTGTGCCCCCTCCCCACTTTGCTCTTTACACTCCCAATTTTCCCTCCCCACCTGGAAACCTCAATCTGACTGTAGACAGTCAGATTTCTAAGGTACATTTTTGGTTTGTTTTTGCTTGACCCTTTATTTTGTGTCTCTATGTTCCACGTGTAAATGAAACTATCCAGTATTTTTCCTCCCCCTTCTGACTCATTTTGCTTATTATATTCTCCTCCAGTTCTATCAATGTTGTTTCAAAAGGCAAGAGGTCATCTTTTTTTAGAGCTGTGTTATATTCCATTGCACATCTTAATTCACCCATCTGTCTTAGGGCACTTAAGTTATTTCCATAACTTGTCTATTGTAAATACTGCTGCAACAAACACAGGAGTGCATGTATCCCTCTGAATTAGTGTGTTTGCATTCTTCAGGTAGATACCTAGAAATGTAATTCACATGGCAGGTCTATTTTTAATACTTTGGAAAACCTCTATAATATTTTCCACTGGGGCTGGACCAGGCTACATTCCCTCCAATAGTGGACGAGGGTTCCTTTTTCTCTGCACCCTCACCAACAATTGTTGTTTCTAGTCTTTTTGATAAGGGCCATTCTCAAAGGTATGAGATGATATCTTATTGGGGTTTTGATTTGTATTTTCCTGATGATAAATGATGATGAACATTTTTCATGTGTCTGTTGGCCATCTGTATGATTTCTTTGGAGAAATGCCTAGTTAGATCTTCTACCTATTTTTTGATTAGGCCTTTGGAGAGGGGATGTTGAATGAGTTCTTTGTAGATCTTGTCAGATGTATGATGCGCAAATATTTTCTCCCATTCAGTAGGGTGTCTTAATTTTAGTGATACTTTCTTTCACTGTACAGAAGCTTTCAGCTTGATGTAATTACATGCAGTTATTTTTGCTTTTGTTTTCCTGGCTGTTGGAGTCAAGTCCCCAAAGATATCCCTGATGCCAATGTTGTGGAGTGTTTTGCCTAGGGTTTCTTCTATGTATTTTATGATTTCAGGTCTTACATCCAACTTGTTAATCCATTTGGGTTAATGATATGAGACAGTGGACTAGTTTTACTCTTTTGCATGTGGCTGTCCATTTTCCTAACACCATTATTAAAGAGACTTTCCCCAATGTTTACTCTTGGCTCCTTTATCATAGATTAACTGGTTGTATTGGGAGCTTAATTTTTAACAGGTACAGTTTCAGTGTAGGTAAATGAAAAGGCTCTGCAGGTGTATGGTGGTGTACAACACTTGAATATACTTCTTTTTTTTTTTTTTTTTTTTTTTTTTATAGAGGCATGCTTTATTTATTTGTTTGCTGGTTTGTTTGTTTTGTTTATACATGCACTGGGTACAGTCAGAAGCGCGGGAGGGTGAGAGAATTCACCAGAGCCAGAGCAGGGAGCAGAGCAGGCAGAAGGACTGAAGTACACTGCTGAGGGGAGCAGCGGGCGGCAGGAGAAGTCTGCACGCCATGTGGGACCCTCCTCCGGTGGCCTGGGAGCAGCCGGGGATCGAACCGGCGCCGCAGAGGCCGCGGGCAGCTTCGCAACCCAGCGCTCAAACACTGCGCCACCGGGGAGGCCCTGAATATACTTCTTGTCACTGAACTGTACACTTAAAAATGGTGAAGATGGTAGATTTTATATTATGTATGTTTTCTCATAATAAAAACAGTGTTTGGAACCCACACAGACAGTTAGAGGCTGATCAGTGCGACACATAAGCCACACCATGAGAAGCACAGGCAGGATCTCTAGGGAAATTGAGATATGCACCCAGAGAAAGGCTGCTCCAAGTCTTAATGAAATAGCCCAGAAAGCCCTCATAGAAGATGAGACCAGAGCTCACTTCGTTAGTTTTAGTTTGGGTTTGATTTCAGGAAACTGAGGCAACACAGCCAGCACCCTAATGTCAATCATATGCTTTTCTACTTAGAAATGTGTCATGCTCATGGGCCCCTGCAGTGGATGTGCCTCTTTCTCGACATGTTAAATCCCTGCTCTCTCCATCTACATTCTCCCTTTCTGGTTTTTTCTCTTTCACCCTCAGTGTCAGAGCTCACCTCTTCTTAAGGTCACCAGTGTGACTGCCTGCAGGATTCTACTCTCCCTCTCTGATCGCTGGGCTCCAAGCAGTTGCAGAAATGACAACCACATTCTTTTATTGAGTGCTTGCTCTGGGCTTGGTCTATTTCATATGTCTTATGTCACTTGATCAATAGAACAATTCAACAAGTTCTATTATCATCCCATCTAACAGAGTAGAAAACAGAGGCTCTTGGATAAATCAGGAAGGGTGGATAGAAGGAATAAGCCAAGGAGATGATACTTGGTGGACACTATGAGCAAAGGTGCAGAAAAACAGCAGTTTGGGAGGGAACAGGAAAGATGGGTCATGAGAACACTAGACTAAGAAATTTAGACTCCCTTCTATAAAAGAAACCATTGGTAGATTTTGAGTAGGGGGGAAAAAAGACCACCAGTGCTGTGCTTTGCAGAAATGATCACTAGGGCACAAAAAGATCAAATGTGAAGGACAGATTATAAGCAGGGAACTGGTTATGGGATGCCCCCACTTTTCTGTCTCCCATCTCAGAAACAAGAGAAATGCAGTGGTTATATCTACATTGGCAAAATGGTCCCAACCCAGAGAAGAAAGTGAGGATCGTATCCAGAAGAGAGAAGCCCTCCATCCTGGGGCTGCTGAGTTACTTGCATCTTCTCTCTGGTGTGAAAAGGGAGGCTGGGTGGCAAATCCACTTCCTGATCTTTGAGGTCAGTCACGCCACTGGAACACACAGATACGAAGAAGCACTTCTCGGCTTCTGGAAATGTGCTCTCACCCACAAAAAGATAAAAGTCAAAGATAAAACCTAGACATCTAAGTAAGACCTTTACCTTCAGTCCTTCCATTTGTGGAATTAAAATGGCCTCGGAAGCTTTCACAGCCCATAACTCCTTGGTTTTATAACAGCAATGAGGGGCAGTTTTAAAGCCATTCAGCCTTGACACCATGGTGACACCACATCATACAGATGAGCAGATGCGATCACAGGCAATAATGCAATGCTGTTGGCAACATACACAATCATGAAACACCACTGCTCCCATGTGACCTCCCGCCAGTGGCAAATGACCTTTCTGGGCCATTAAAAACCTGGACTGAATCAAAACAAACAAGTCCTGCAGATGTTTTTATTCTTCAGGATTCAACAAGTTAATATCTCAGAGTGTGTAAGACATTTGATGAGGTTATCATGTAGGGTTATCCTACTGTCTCAATCCAGAAGTCACTTTGGTTTTGCTCTATTGATAGTCCTTTGTCATTAGAGTTGTAAAAAGGGCAAATTGTTCCCCATATTTTGGTCCCTGCAAATAGGCAGCTTTCACATAGGGGGCCAAGTGCCAACTAGGCTCCCTGAGATGTAGGAGACTCATAATCCAAAAGCAAAAAAAATGACAATCATTTCCACCGAGCTGCATTTTTCCAAGTTTAATGGAGTCAGATACATCTGACCCTCTTGTTGTTATTTTTTGTTACAGCTGACTTGTAAACTGTCAACCAAAATAGGTCATGTACACTGTAGGGACTTGTCCTCCAGAGGACGAATCATTTTGTCTGATGATGACAATTAAAAAGCAAGAACATATGGGTATGGTGAGGACTCACTTTTTCTAAATGCCTCATAATCACAAAGGGACAAATTATTCTCCAGCCCATTGAGTCTGCGGGATACAGAGTCTTGAAGACACCCCATCCCCAAATGTACAAGCCCATGGCTACATGGTCAGTAGACATCAGAAAGTTACTAATTACCCATTCCTGATTGCTGTGGAAGATGCAGGCTTGGGTAATAATAGGAGTTACTTCAATAATTTGGAAGATAAGGCACAAACACAAATGAAAAATAAGAATAGCCATACAAGGGAGTCTGTCATAGTGTCAAATGATCAATCAGCAGACAATATGAGCTTTCAGAATCCAGAGAAGGGCAAGATCACTTTTGGTTAGGGTAGTCAGGGCAAGCTTCTCAGAAGTCATAGAGCGAGCCTACCCATGGGATGAAAAGTAAGGCTTTCAATAGAACAGAGAGACATTAAGAAAGCAGTAGAGTAAGTCATGATACATTCTAAAGGGAACACAAGAAGCTAGAACTAGTATGTTGGAAAGCCAGCCAAGGTGGGAGCCCATCTGAGGGGCTATGGTAGCATCCATCGGCTACCTATCAGTGGGCATTTGGGTCTGATTGACCTCCTAGGCACATGGAGATGGAGATTACATGCTACAGATGGACTCAGAGTTCATAAAGAAAAGATGGGTAGCTGATGCCACAAGGCACAATGCCACTATAAATGAGAGGATCAGTTTCCCCTGACACTTCTCAGGCCCAGCCCCTGCCTCCCTGCTACCTCTTGTCTCCATGAGGGTAAGCAACACCCCCAGTGTGTCTCTCCAAGGCTCACAAAAGCAACAAACAGGCCTTTATCCTTTCCCCTCCCCACTCCAGCCCAGTGCCTCACACTCAGGGCCTCCATGGTGGGGCTCCAATGAATGGTTGCAAGTTCAAGCATCAGAGTCACAGAGAGCAAACGAGGAGGGAAGCACAAGAAGAAATAAGTAGTTAACAGTGACAAGGAAGATACCAAGAAAATGGCACTAACAATAACATCTGTAAACTCATAGATTTGATTTGTTGTTGATTTTTCTTGTTCCAATATACACTAAAATAAATGTGACTTACAAACTGTCACCTCCTCAGTTGCAAACTTGTGCACTTTGAGAAGCGCGGTTTCACGCTATGTGTAAAATGACCATGCAGCACAACATCCACGAAGTGGTTTCAGAGGCTCTTTTTGAATCCCAGAAAACCAAAGCTGAATTCTCTGCTGACCACACACCCACAGCAGCAGCAATGAGGCTCTGGTCTTGGCCTGAATCACCACTGGAGATCAGAGGGACAGAGACCGGAAATGAAGAAGACAGTCATGGTAGGGGAATCTGGCAGAAGCCTGAGGATGCCCCTGCCAAGCTCCTATTAGAGTGGCAATGGGAGGAAAAGACAAAGAGGAAAAGATAAAACTCACCCAAGATTAAAAAAAAAAAAAATCCAAACAGTGAACTGTCAGTATCTGAGGACAAAATATGAAAAACCACTAGGTCAGTGGAGTGAAAGGAGAAAATCTTAGGTGATAGAGAGTAATTGTGAAAGGGGAAACAGTGCCCGATACCTTCACAGTTCTTCTCTCATTTGAGATGCACTGGGTGCTTTTACCATTCTCTGCCCCTAATTTGAAATTCAGGCTCTGCACCAGCCTAAGCGCTGGGCAGCCACCCCCAATACCCAGAAGCTGCCTGAGTACTGCCCTTCTGTCCCCATTCTGCACAGCATTTCCCAGAAGACAAGCTAGCAGGACAACAGGTAGGTGCAGGGGCCTTGGCAGGAGTGTTAACCACTTTAGGAGGTTATGGGTCCCCCAGGGCAAGCTTGGAGAACGCCTTGGCAGCAGCGCATGAATATAGGGCCGGGGAAAACTCTGATTTCTCATGTACTCCACCAATTCAGAATCTCAGCAAGCCAGGCAATAAACAGCATGGCACCAGGTAAAAACCCTTTTGAAAATAGGAGATGGACTGGGAGATGTGTGCCTTGTTGAATCTATAGGTAGGTGACTGTACAGGGGATTTGACCTTCCTCCAGGTGACATGTACTTTGCCTATCATGATATGCAATGTCTATGTAGATGCTGCCTGTTCAATAATAATACAAAAAGGGGGGAAACGTGCAGAATAAGGGTAAGGAAACACCACCCTGAAGATTCAAAAGAAGAAACCATCTCAAAAAATAATTAAAAAGGAAATGTTGGGAAACTTCTAAAATGCAAGAAGTCGTGCCCTCTTTGAAAGAGGAACAGAAACCATATGGAGAAAAACAGCCAAAATGGAAAGAAAAACATAAAGAAAAAATGGATGAGGTAAGGGTTACATGGAAATTGCTCACTTAAATCCACATTAGTATCTGTGAGTAGAAATACAAAATGCTCAATCAATAAAATGCAGGGCAAACTTCACTGGTTCTCACGAAATTGCAAAGTATAAAAACAAGGAAATAAATAATCAATATATGGTTAAGGGGTGCCATTAGAAAAGACCAGATGAAATAGATTAAGATCAATATCAATTGTAAAATTACGAAAAAATTTTTTAAAAAAATCCTGCGCACGCACACACACACACATGCACACACAAACACACAGGCAAAGAGAAAAGTTACCTAGGAAATCAGTTTTTCCTTAGATGTTTCCTCTACTACTCATAGCTAAAGAACTTCCCACTGGAATAAAAACACTGTGAGGCAGAGATTTTTTTTGACTCACTGCTGTATTTACACTGCTTAACCAGGGCCTGGCATTGGTCCTTTGAAAGTACTAGAAAATACTAGGAAAACAAATCAGTTGAAGTCAAAGTTCCATGCATGGTCTTTATTTTGTCCATTACTATGGATCTTCAACAAATATTTGTCAAAGGATGCAACAAACTAAGCTGAAAACATGAGTTTCTGTCTTATGAGTTTGATCCATGATGTATCTAACCTACCAAGTTGTATTATTAATACTTCATATACCAAAGAAAAGGAAGGTACTTTTTGGAATGCAAGAGAATATTTTACCACTTACTCTCCAGGCGCTGTGATAAATCAAATTAAGGAGATGACAATGAGGAAGTAAGCATAGAGATACATGTGTGAGTCATTTCATACTTAGTGCAACCCCCAACTTGGAAATCCAGCCACCTGTGTGATATGGGGTGGGTTTTTCAGCTCGGGGTGAAGCCCGGTGCCCTCGCACTTTCCTGGACCCTCCTTTTTGCTTCACTCTCATCCCAGAACCAGGGCACATGTTTGTCCTGCAACTTCATTCCAGGCCAATACAGACGAAGCCTCCGGCCATGTGTGAGAAGCACTTTGCACAGATGCCGCCTTTTCTGTCCAAGCACATGCTGACAATGGGGGACTATTCAAGCTTTGGGGAAAGTGTACTGGGAGAAACACCAAACAAAAAGTCTTTGTTCCCCCCTCCACCCAAGCAATACTGTGACATATAAAGCACCAGAGTGGCCACTTTCTCTGCCAAGCAACTTGAGTAATGATTTTCTGCATATTTAAAATTTACTGAATGATCCAAGTCTCCCCCACCGCATCCCCCCTTAAATCAGGAAAGACTAAATCACCCAGTTGACAATGTTTTCTGTGATCAAAACTTCCTTTCTATCATCTCTTAAGAGAGTTGTTCATGCTTTAGAAATCAGAGCAAGCAGCATGATCTCAATGATGGAAAATAGTACCATCTCTACCCCAAATGAAGTCCTAGGGAAACACATGCAAATGTTAACAAAGGTGATCTTTGTATTGTGGGATTTCTCAGACTGTTTTAATCGTATTTACTACATGTTACATTTTTCTTTAAAAAATTCTTCGAATATGATTTTTTACTTTTACTTTTAAAATGTGTAAAAGTGCTTTTATGATCAGCATAAAATCTGATCATAATCAGCATATGCAATTCTAAATTGACCGTAAGTTCCAGTTAGGCAGAAAAATATACACAGAAGAAAAAAAAGGATGGAAAATGGTGCTGAAGATTTTTTCTTATTTCTGCCTTTCTATATTTTCTATGGGCATATTAATTTTAATGCATCTTTACCAAAAATCTTTAACTTAGTACATTACAAGCTAATACATAAATATAGCCTTATTTAAAACATTTGGATAATATTTATTAATAAAATTCCCCTTGACAGCCCATCTTACTTGCCATCCTCTAAAATGAACTCTGTTCACTGTATTATCATTCAAGTGGTGGGAAGACTTGGGTTCCTTAGAGCGACAGTAAAAAACTTACCGAACCAAGGCTAAGACAAAAAGCAGATGGTACTGTCCAAAATAAAATAAAATAAAATAAAATAAAATAAAATAAAATAAAATAAAATAAACGATGATGTAAGAGAATAAGAAAAATTTAAAAAATTCAGATGCGAGGAGGCTTAGAGATCATTTGATCCCATGTGTCCATTTTGTAGATGGAGAAACTGAGGTCTGAAGACAAATGAAGACTGGACACCAGTGTCCCCTCCTTGCTCTTGATGCGAGATTGCTCTCATGTCTGTCGGACCAACCCTGGTCAGAAGACACAGGAGAAGTCGATGCCCCACCGTAGATTGCTGCCAGGCTGACCCCAACACTGCCTGAGCATGGAGACCCTCAGCATGGAGTTCGGCTCTCTGCTTAACCGCAAACCACTTCCCATCTGTTTGTGGCCAGTGAACCCCCATGAAGGGAGGCGGCCCAGAGAGGAAACATCTGTGCACACTGAGGAGTGAAGTCATAAATGCACTTGATTTTCCCCTTTGGCAAATCCTCTTCTGCCTATTTTTTTCCACTCATTGAAATGCAAAGCTTCATTCCAACAAGGGGGCCTGAAAATTCCAGAGACTTCTAGAAACCATAATCTCTGCTCTATAACAGGGATTCTCCAAACAAGGTATGCTTGGATGCCTTGGGGTGTGGGCAGGGCTAACAGAAGCTATAACTCCCACAAAACACTCAGTTGCCTACAGATACCCATTTGCTTGTCCCTAAATCCAGCATCTAATCTTCAGCTAGGCAGAGAGGAAGTTCAAGGATAGATTCCAAAGCTTATCAGCAAGTCCCTTTACCTTTTTGAACCTCATCATTTTTCCTTTCCATATGTAAAAATGGAAAACCTACCTCCTTCTCCACAGGATTCTTGTAGAGATTAAGTAGAGGGCCAAAATGATGGTAGATATTCCATAAATATTAGCACTGCCCCATACCTTCACTCCTCTCTTAAATCAGTGAGGTAAGTCATCAGCTGAGGTCACCCAAGCTGAGTCACTCACATTGCTGCCTGGGTTTCCCCAAAGCGCAGGTCTCCCTCTCCAGAGCAGCGCCCTCTAACAGGTCTTATAGAGACCCATCTCCTAGAAGGAGCCAGAGGAAGGGCATGCACAATGGAATTACTATGCTCAGAGAACAAGACTGGAATTGAGAGAACCACAAGAAAGGGACCAGCAAAACCCAAGTGGCTGTAAGACCCAAGTCTACTGGGGCTGCTGGAAAGCCGGTGCCCCCCGGAAAACCAGGACATTGAAAGAAACCACCCAGAACAAGAACTGAGCCAGCTAGGCAAGACCCTGCTACCTTCCTGAAGCTGCCTTTTGCCATCAGCAAGGACACCTTAAAAGAACACTCTCCCCCTCCCCCCAACGCACACACACACACACCACACACACACACACACACACTTCAAGCTCCTAAAAGGAGACATTTGGATAACAGGAAGGACAAAGGGTCCATTTTTAAAAAAATATTTATTTATTTACTTTGTAGAACTGGGGTACAAGCCAGAGGTACAGGGGGTGAGAGGATTCACCAGAGGCAGAGTGGGAAGCAGAACAGGCAGATTGACTGAAATACACTGCTGAGGGGAGCAGTGGGTGAGACAGGAGAGATATGCTGTGCCATGTGGGTCACCTCCCTGTCTGGGGATAGAACTCAGGGCTGTAGTGGGGACAGCACTGAGACTTAACCCTTAGGCTGCAAGGGAGGCCCAGTTTTTCCCTTTTTCTTGCCATGGTATGTCCCCAAAGTCCACCCCATTCCCTGTACTTCACCATCAGACCTTCTCTTGTTGTTCTCTGCTGCTTACTGCTATCTGTCTACTGTGGGTCAGTAACTTGTATCATCACAGCTAATTTGACCCAGGGCCCTGGGAGAGGGTATTCTTGTGCTCCCTTGACTCACTTGCCCATTAAAGCAATTAAAGTCTATAGCCAGAAAGGTGGCAGGAGGAAGCTGGGTGACCAACCGTGACAACAGCAGAATGTGTTCCCAGGGCCAGATTTGAAATACACAGATGTGACAGGCTCTTACCTGTAGACTTTTTAAAAATAACCTTTTATTGTGGTAACATTGCTTTAGAATGTTTTATGTTGAGGTGTAATTCTAATTTGACATCTGTGTACCCTCCCTTGTGATCACAACTTAAACATTTTCAAAGAACTGGTATGTGGACCAGCCCGTGAATGCCTGGTCACGTTTAATAAGCCAGAACGGCCAACTGGTCTCGCTTGAGGTGATTCACTTTTCCTGTGGCCTTGCTTGCTAAGGTCACACACCACTGCTCCCAGGGGAACCCAACTGGTGATCATTTATCTCTCTAGGACAGTCGAAGACACCAAGGCTTGCTCACCCCCATTGCACAGATGGACTATGGACAGGAGTGCTAAATAGTTGGCGGCTGCACTTAGAGGGCCTGGGATTTGCTGAGTCCCAGAACCTGGAAGCAGTCCTCCAGCCAGAAGCACACACACAACTCTGCCTGGAGTAGTGTGGGGTGAAACCCCTAACTCCTCTTCAGTTAGGGATCCTCACCTCATCCTCTTCCTCTCCACACCTCTGGGTCTTAAAAGGACACAAGGTGACAACACCAGGAGTGGTATTCTATTCACACTCTAAGCCACAGAGTTGTGATTCTCAGCCGTCAGCTTTTCTTGCTGCATCAGAAGGGCCCTTGGTACACAGGCGATGGGGCCCCACCCTCCAGTTTCTGAATCGGTAGGCCTGGGCCATGCCCAACAATTTGCATTTCTAACAAGTTCCCCAAAACAGTCTGTTTTAAATCAGCCTCTGTTCCTAGAAAATTAATCTGTAGGAGACCGAAAACTTCACTTTCAAAAAGAATTATTATTTCACATCTTGAAAAACACGGCCCTCTTATTTTTCCTCTAACCCTACATCTTACAGAGATATATTTCCTATTTCCCAAACCACAAGAAAAATATTGCAAAAGAAAGGAATACTGGCAATGTGTCATCGGTAGTCTCGTGCGGGTGACAACAGAGAGGGGTGGGGACTGCAGCAAATGGAAAACCCACGGCTCATCAGCACAGCTTCCCTGCAGGAAGATGGGCTCTGTGTTGCCCCAGCTACTCATCTTTGCAAGAGAGGTTGGATAACTAAATTTTTAATGTGAAATCTGCTGACTTTTAGATGCTGGCAACTAACCCAACATTTTTTAAATGAAACCATGGGCAAAAATGAAAACAAAACAACAACAAAACCACCCTACAGTTGTGCACTTGATTTTGCCCATTGGCCAACAGTGTGCAACTCCTGGTTTTAATTGTTGGGTATCTGCATCAGCAATAATTTGAAGAAAAGGCTCCCCAGTTTTAAAGAATTGAATACCACTATCCTAGACTAAGAGTGTGAATTATTACTTCTACCCAATTCTAACCATCCTTTTGCTGTTCTTACTACCAACATCTCCCAGTGGGTGCAGTGGGATGCCAGCTCCCAGTGAATTGGGCAGGATTTCCCGGGGGCTGCAATTGTACGGCCAACTCTCTCCAGTCCCAGAACTGTGGATTCGAGTCTGGGTCTAATACTCCTTAGAAGGGAAGCACGGGACAAGGTTTCTGAGACAGAAGGGACCCTGCTAGTCTGTCCTACTCTCTATGGAGAAGAGGTACCCCATCAGCTGAGAGGGTATAAAAAGGGAGGAGGTGTGAGGAAGCTGAGCCAGCTTCTAGAGGGAGGCACATCCCACCGGCTCTGGAGGAAGGCAGAGGGAAGGTGGAGGGAGGCTAGGAGGCACAGCCCCTTACCCCACAGTCAGATAGAGAAGCAGGGATTAGAAACCAAAGGGAAAGAGAACCAGGCACAAAAAGCCTGGGGGTAGACAAATGCACATCCATGAGGTCTAAAGGAAAGATGCCAAGTTGCCAAAGAGTGCAGCGAGATTCCCAGATACCCATGGGGCAGAAAGTCCAAGCAGTTGGAAGCCAGCACCCTGGGAAGGAAGTTTCTGGTGGGAAGGACAATTGGATAGTCCTTCGAGGAAGACTCCAACCTGCAGGGCCCAAGGGCATGGGGACATGCTTTCAGGACTTGAGGGAGAGCACAAGGAGGGCAGGGCAGTCGCTGCTACAAGAATCACAGTGTCCTTCTCAATCCATCCACGGAGAGCTCTCCCTGGGCTTATGCCCTCAGGAAAGGGGCTGCCACCTCCTTGTCCCCAGACCTCACACCTCCCACGCAGCTGTGTGAACCCTGGTGTGCTGCGCGGAGCCTCAGCAGCTTCTCACATGCTGTTTCCCACGGAAACCCCTTCTCTCTTTCCTCCAGGTTCTCCAGGGTTCCTGGGACAGAGGGCAGGCTCATTCGGCACATCTCTCAGGGCCAGCAGTTTTCATGCTATCCCTGAAACCCTGATGTACAGTCAAGGGCACATTTCACGTCGCAACCCAGCATACACGTAAGGCAAAAGTTTCATGGCGCAGTACCCATCTTACCAGCACGCTGGACTCATGTTTTGTCATTTTATTTTTTAAGTTGGTCAACGGTGATGACATATATTGAGTGACTGTGATTCACGGCTCACAACTTATTTCTCTGGTCCTTATTTCCTTTTTTAGAATCCCCCTTTTTCCTCCCTCTGCATCAGCTATTCCTATAAAGGATTCCTTCACTCTGCTTTTCTTGACTTGACCAGGAGGAGGGAATTGTTCCCAATTCTGAATCTTAGATTGCAATCATACAAATTTTCTCTTTCCAAACAGGGCCCAAGAGTTGGGATCCAGTGCACTTAAAATATCTGCCAAATGTTTGCTGTTTGGCAGGGGAGAAAAACTGAATGAGACTTTCTGACAATAAAATAATACTGTGTCACAGTACACCAAAAGACCCAATCTTCAGAGGAAGGCCCCTGTGGCTGCTTACACCCTGTCGCAGGGGCAGCGGAAGGGAGCTGACACTTAGGGGACACCTCGTAGTTGCCACTGTCTTCAGACCCATCATGCCCCCATCAGGGCCAGAACGCTGTCATGGATGGGCTGACACTGGCCATGACACTGACTCACCACACAGCGCTGGGGCGGAGACCAGTACACCGAGCACTTGGTTGGGGTATGGGGGTGTGTGGAATTAAGTCTCAGAAGAGTTGACACAACTGTCACATAGACAGTGGATGAGGAGCCTCCTGGTGGCGCAAGGGTAACGTTAAGACGCAGCACTATGAAGCTACCCACAGCCACTGCAGCTGAGCTCCCAGCCAGGGAGCTACCCACATGGCCCAGCAGACCTCTCCTGTCTCACCCGCTGCTCCCCTCAGCAGTGTATTTCAGTAGATCCACCTGTTCTGTTTCCCACTCTGTCTCTGGTGAATCCTCTCACCACTCGCATCTCTGGTCTGTACCCCAGCTCTTGCATGCATACATAAATAAATCTTTAAAAAAAAAATAGAAAGTGGATGAATCCATAGGAATCCAAGTTTCCAGGCTTGGATTCCATAGACTCCAACTTCCGTACTCTTTCCAAAGCTTCACACTTCCAATTCTGTTACATAATCCAGTGTTTTGTTACTTACGACATGAAAGTAACATGTTGTAAGTAACATAAGTTAACGTAAGTTCCCCCAAGTGTGCAGCCCTCTTTTCAGCCTCTGTAACTCAGGCAAACACCCACAAATCTCCTTGACCCCACGACAGAATGCGCATACACCTGTGGGTGAGTCAGAACATCCCTGTTCCCATCCAAGCCTCTACATGAGTGGCTGTGTGACCTTGGGCAGAGCGCAGCACCTCTCTGGGATTCTCCCTCACCTACGGCCTGAGGGAGTTGAAACTGCTGATCACCAAGGTCCCTTCCAGGCTTCTCCTGAGAACTCCAACCACAGCACTGGGAACTATTTGGCCAGACAGTGGAGTCCCACTTAGGAATAAAGCAAATGCAAAACGGAGGAGATAAAGATTCAGAACAGGGAACTGAGCTAAGTCAAAGGAGATAAAAACTCTCTGCTCACTGAGCTCACCTCAGATACCACCCCTTGCCCAAGTGGCTTGCTCTTCTTTTGGGAGACTTGGGTGCCTTGAGACCCAGACTCACTGAAAGAGTGAGACAGGGAGATATGTGGGGAAATAAAAAATCACCCCAATCCCTGCAAGGCTGAACCAAGCGTCCGCCCAGCAAGAGTCTATCCAAGATCACCTCACTCTCACCTGCTCCACTGAGCTTCCTGCACCTGCCCCGAAGTTAACCAGCGGTGCCTGGGCTCCAACTCACCTCAGTCTCACAGTCCCACCTCTTGCAAATCTGACACGCTGGTCATTTTCTGACACCGTCTCCACATCCACTGCTTCCCTGTGGCATCAGCTAATTCACTGTGCAAAGCAGCATTTATATATAGAAAGTTGCAGCCACGCAGGTTAGCATTAAAATAGAGACTTGACGTTGCCGTGGCAACCAAACAAATGAAATTCAAAATGAAAGAGAAGTATTCTGCAATCGAAAAGGCATGTCCACAGCCTTCCAGGGCAGCTGCTCTGTTCCCCCTGGGGGGTGGGTGGGACAGCCTCCCAGTGAAGGGCCTGGTCATCCACGAACTTCCTCCTCCCCATGAAGTCTGGCTCTGGTTTCAGCTGTGGCCAGGGTGCCCTGCACAAGCTCCTTCCTAAAGCCAACCAGGTGTGCTCTCTGGGGCAGAGCAGAGACCAAGGCACTGAAAGAGGATGACAATCTTGACCAGGTCTATTACCCTGCAAAAGTTTCTTAAGCACCAGGGGGAAGCAGCCTGTGACCCAAAGGTGGCTTCTGCCAGGGTTCCTCGTACAGGCAAAGAATCCAGAGGCACCAGTGAGTAGAGAGATATTTGACAGGTTGTTCTATCCTCGGAGCCTCCACCTAAAAATTAGGGGATAGTGGGGGGAGTTGCAGGGGGTGAGATAAGCCTGGTAACATCCGCCTCTATTCTTCCACCTGTAGTTCTAAGAAGTGCATCTGTTCTCCTCTGCCGCCTTATTCTCCTTCCTCACTTCCCTCATCCCTGGGGCATGTGCTGCCAACAGGGTGCAGAAGCTACTGCTTTTTGGATGCGACACATGAAAGAAACCTCTGTTGCTCTTGCTCAGCACAGCTACCACTGGAATGTTATAGCCTGGCCTTTGAGTCAAAAGCTGTGTATCCTAATCTTCAAGGAATCTGCGAGAGGCTGGGTGGGGGCCTTGAAGAATTCTCTGAATCTTTCTGAGACTCATTTATGCATTTTAAAATCCAGTATCATCTAGATTGACTAAAGCTAGAAAGACTCATAATACCAAGGGCCAACAAGGGTACAGAGCAACTAGAGCTCTCATTCGTGACTGGCGGGCATGCAGAATGGAACAGCCACTCTGCAGAGCAGTTTGGAAGTTTCCTATGAAGTTAAGCGCGCAGTCACGCATCACTTAATAATGCTTCCATCAACAGCAGCCACCTGTAGAACAGTGGTCCCCATGGGCTAGGCCACACAGCCTGGGTGTGTAGAGGGCTATACATGTAATTACACTCGATGATGTCTGTGCAACAAAACCACTGAATGATGCATTTCCCAGAATGTAGCCCTGCTGTTAAGCAGCCCATGACTGTACATTTACCAGATGACCCAGCAATCCCATTCCTAGAGGTATTTAGCCAAGAGAAATGAAAATACATGTCCACACAGTCTCACACATGAATGAACACAGCAGCTTTATTCATAAAAACCTCACACTGGAAGCAATCCAAAAGATCATCACAGGGACTGATGAACAAACTGTGGTACATCCACACAACAGGATACAACCTGTTAATACCAAGAAGTGAACTATCCACATGTGCGACAACCTGGGTGCGCCGCAGGTACTAGTGCAGAAGTCAGTCGCCAAAGGGTACACGCTGTATCATTCCTTTTATAGGACATTCTTAGAAAGATGAAACTATAGGGGTGGCATGTGAGTGACTGCCTGGAGGAGGGGGAACACAAGGGAGGCCCTTGGGGCACTGGAACTGTTCTATATCCTAGTTAGGTTGTGATTATATGAACCTGTGTATGTATTAGAATTCATAGAACTGTACACCCCTCAAAAGCCAATTTTATTCACAATTGCAAGAATAATTGCTACTTCTACCTTGAAAAAGAAAGTCATAAGTGATGATACTACCTCCCCATAGCATTATTCTGATCCAATGTTCTGATCACACAAACCGCAAAGTATTGAGAACCATTTGTTGTTAGTGCCACTTTTCATTACAAAGGTCCTCGTCTTGTTCCGGAACTGTGGATCTTAACCTTGGCGCTGCCTCATCAGCATCACCTGGGAATTTGGCAGGAAGTACTTGGGTTTCACCCTAGTCCTCCTGAATCAGAAAATCTGAGGCCAAGGCCCTTCCATCTGTTTTAACCAGATCTCCAGGTGAGTGGTTTTAATGCATGCTGTAATTGGGGACCAATGGCCTCCACTGACCTATGAGATCCAGTTCAGGCAGCCCCTCACAGAAGGGTCTGGCCCTTTAATACAAAAAGCCACAGACACAGGCATTACCCTTCTCCACATCCCACTGGCTCTCTGACACTTTGTTTTCCCCTCTTAGCCTACTTCTGCCTTTAGTCCACCCTTAGGTGTGGCTAACTCCATTTGGCCACCCTGAAGCAGCAGGTAACTACCTGTTTCAGCCAGGACACCTGGATGGAAGAGTGGTGACCTCAGCTGATGGCCATGCAGATCTCCCTCGAACTTTGCTAACACTCCTCCATTCTGACCCAGCCAGGCTCCTGGCTCAGGAGAACTGACCAGAACTGACGGTGCCCGCCCACTTCCCAATCTCAGCTCCTAGAGCACTTCTCAAACCAAATGGGAATCTCGTGGCTGTCCTGATGAACCCTGGAAAGGCACAACTTCCTACTTACCCCAGAACAACAACTTCAAAGCCACTTCGCATGGTTTCTGGCTCCAAAGCCACACAGAGATGATGGATCACAAAGAAGAAATCAGAACCATATGGATTTCATATTCAGCAAAATAAACAGAATTATAGCATCAGGGTTGGGTCCAAGAAACCAGGGGGCTGTGTGTTTGGCCCAAAGCCCAGGCTTGGTGGCCCCCACTGTGGGCTGGGCTCCCCAGCCTCTTCTCCCCACCCACAACTCCCACAAACTGCCGGGGCACCCGGTGTGCGGTCTCTCGGAGGACTCTGCTAGCAAGCAATTCAGCCGACATTTTGGTGAGAGTTTTATTGAGTTTTTATATTCTCTTTTATGATGCCATTGACGATAGTTCGGCTTCTTTTCTAGTTTCGTCCAAATATGCACAAGCACCGACAGGATGATTGTGCGTTAATGACAGCGTGACAGCTCCAGAGTGGGGCTGGGGAGCAGCTCTTTTAGACACTGCTTCCTTCCTCCTGGAGCAAACATAGTGGCCTCCCAGCCTCCTCCCCATATCCCCACTCCCAGCCTCCTCCCCCCCAGGGAACAACAGCCTCCGCCCCACCAGGGCACCTTCCCCTGCCAGTTTCTAGGGCAACAATATGGCGTTCCTCATAGCCAGTGTTTCTGAACCAGGGGTGTTCTGGCCTGCAGGACACAGTTGCCAGCATTTAGAGACATTTATTGGCTTTCACAGTGGAAGTGGGAGAGGTCAGTGGGTGTATCACTTCCCTGCTGCTGCTATAACAAAGTAGAACGAACTTGGAGACTCAAGACAACACATACATATTATCTTAAAGTTCTGCAGTTTAGAAATGGGTCTCACTGGGTTAAAATCAACAGAGCTGTGTTCCTTCGGGAGACTCTAGAGAAGAATCTGTTTCTTTCTCCTTTGCAGCTTCTAGAAACTGCCTGCCTTCCTGGGCTTCTGGTCCCTTCTTCCACTGTCAAAGCCAGCAAGGGCGGGTTGAGTCTTCCTCAATGGCTCTCTCTCTGTTCCTCTCTTTTTTTTTTTTTTAGATTTATTTATTTATTTATACAAGAACAGGGGTACAGGCCAGACTCATGGAAGGGTGAGAGGATTCACCAGAGACAGAGCGGGGAACACAACAGGTTGACGATATACACTGCTGAGGAGAGCAGCGGGTGCGACAGGAGAGGTCTGCCGCACCATGTGAGACTCTCGCCGGCCGGCCAGGATTGAACGGGCGCTGCAGAAGCTGTGGACAGCTTCACAGCGCTGTGCTCAACCATCTGTTCCTCTCTTTACTATCACCTTTTCCACCACAAGAAGGCTTATGAGCAAATCGGGTTCACTTGGATAACCTGGGATAATCTCTCCATCTCAAAGTTGACTGATTTGCAACCTCGATTCCTTCTTGCCATCTGACCTAACATGCTTTCGGGTTCCAGGACTAGTGCCTGGATATCTTGAGAGGCCTGAAGAGTGGTCACCATGGTGCCCGTCCTCGGACTATTGTCATCTAATAAGTCATCTAATAAGTAGGATGTTTAGCAACATTCTACAGTGCATGGGATAACTCACCCACAGCAAACCAAATGACAATATGCTAAATCTAAGAAACCCTGATATTGCCCAACACTGAACAAGCCTTACTGTTTTCCCCATAACTCCAACTGGCCCATAAGTAAGGAGGAATTTCTTATCATTCTGCTAAAGATTTTGAAGTACATTTTATAAATATTCCTGAATATCCTGAAATGATTCTTATCTGATACACAGAAAATATATACAAACTGTGACTACATATAAAATGCATCTTGTCCATAGAGGACAAATGAACACAGTGGACATAGATAATTTAAATCTCTTTTGACCAATAACTTCAAATAACACAGCTAATTCTGCATTGCCTTTTGGTCTCACAAACCACTGCATGAATATGTCAAAGCTGTTCACATCCCTCTGCTCTCTCTTCTCCCCTCTAGGCGTGCTGAGCCACCATTAGCTGATAATAATCCCTAAAGACCCTGCAGATCTCAGCACCACATCACATGCCCTCTTGCCCTTAGGCTCCTCTGGGTACCTAGGGGAGTCCTGCAGCAGTTAGGGTAGGGGGCCCTGCCCAGCCTATAAAGGAGGGTACCCCCAGATGGATAACTGCCACCCTACCCTGCGATCCCATGTGCTGGCTGGGTTTCCTGGAGTGGGTCAAGAAAGGGCATCATGGTGACTCTGATGGCTTCATGGGGATTCTCTTGCAGAGACAGGCAGGCAGGGTCTGCTGACCAAAAGGACCCCAGCACCCCCCCACCTACCATGTAAATGACAAGCAGAGGCACAGTGGCACCTGTGTGTGCATACGTGTGTGTATGTGCACATGCAGGTTCAAGCACTCAAGTGTTCTACACCCCAGATGAACCCCTGCTATTCTGCTTTCCCCACTCAGCACAGCAAAGTACTTATTTAACTTCTCTCTGACAATCATCTTGCATTTTTGGCCAAAGCCACCATCTCTACCCCAAAGCATGGAAGCAATGTCAGAGATTCCTTGGGGCTCAGGACCACCTGCCTCATATTGACCACACAGACCACTGTGTTTGTTCATTTGTCCAACAAATGCTTGTTGTGCACACCATTCTAGACCCTAACTGTTGTCAACAGTTTAAATACAATTTCTCATTTTGTAGATTCTGCAATGTTCCCATTCTGCAAGGAGGAACCAACATTCAAAGTTACACGTTTGCCCTGGAAGTGTGTCTGCAGTGGCAGCACTGGTGGTCCCCCGGGCTTTGTCAGAGTGACAGGTCCAAGTTAGCCATTAATAAGACCTGACATACAGGGTGGGCTGAACTCTCACATCTGGCTCCAGAACTCTTAGCACCTGCTCACCAGGACAGCTTCCTGACCACCCTCTAGCATGGTTCAACCACTGCTCACCTGCCCAGGCCACATACCTCCTTCAGGTCACCTGGGCCCAGGGCTCCCACTTCCAAAGGACAAAGAGGGGTGAAAGAAGTGCTGTCTCCATCCAGCCACAGCAGTTCCTCTGTAGCTTAGCCCTGCAGTGAGTCACCTCCCCCTGGAGACCATTACCAGAGAGGGGCCCCTCATAGCATAGTGCTCACCCCCACTTCCCTTTTCCATTTCCCAAAAGCAGCTTTTGCCAGCACCAATAGTAACATGCAAATGCCAACAGGAGTTCAAAGATGCTTTGATGACAGGTTTTCAAATATAGTTGACCCTCGGGCAACATGGGTTGAACAGCGTATAGAGTCTTTATACATAGATTATTTTTTCTATCGTTGGGTTCCACATTCACAGATTCAGCCCACTGGGGACATCAGTGGGCTAAACTGAGGATGTAGAGCCCACTGATGAGGATGCCCACTCTAAGGGACTTGAGCAGCCTCTGGTTTTGGTATCTATGGGATTCTGAAGTGAAGCCTCTGCAGTTGCCAAGGACAACTGTAGTGAAATCTGGGAGGGGGGTCAAATTTTTATACAGATTTTCAAATGCTAGGGGTGCTGGTGCCTTTACTCTTCAGACCCTCCTGGCCACACTGCTCACGGCCAGTAGCACAAGGACACAGCAGACAGAGCTTCTTGGCTCTCACTCAGCCCCACCTTCTGGGAGCCCTGGATCAGTTTCTTCACCTCCTATGATATGTGGAGGTATTCTAGGCCAAAGGCATGAAGAGAAGGAAGAGGAAGGACCAGCAGCTGAAGACAATCTGGACCTGTCCCTGCAAATGCTCCTGGTTGGGTCTTACCTCTGGAATAATCCCCAGCCTCTGCCATGAGAGGACAAGAGGCTGGCCATGCCTACAGGGGTGTCAGGGTGGACCTAAGCCTGCATCTACCTCTGTCGCCCCCTAAAAGGATTCCAACAGCTGGGAGACAGTTAATTCATTCTGACTACAACCCACAGCTCGCAGCTGCCTTGGAAGTGCTGTGTCAGGACATGCTTACAACACATTGCAGGAGCAGCTCTGGGCAAACACAGTGACTAAAACCAGGCTTTTAAATTTCCCCTGTGGTCGGCAACCCGGAACAAGAAGCAACACAGCAAACTGGGGCTTCCCAAAGTCTAGAGGTTCCCACAATACTGACAGCACTCATGATGATCCCTTATGCGATGTATCAAGTGATACAGGTGCTAAGAGGCTCCTTTTTCCATAGTTATATATTTTTTGTACCATCTAGTATTAGGAAAAGTTACATAACTGTTTCATAAAGCCTGCGATGTCACCGTTATTAGGCAAGGCGGCCGTGATCTGTTTTACTGGTTCCTCAGGGACCAGTGAATGTTAGAGTCAGGAGGCACCATTTCTAGGACATCAAGTCTTACAGTGCGGCAGTAACAAGGATGAACGGGAAAGCCAGACCGCCGGGCTCAAATCCACACTCCGCCTGGGCAAATCACTCACTGTCTGGACACACGGGGATGCCCATGAAAATGGAAACAGTAATAACAATATCATCTCTCACCAGGATGAAATGAGTTTCGGGAAGCATTCTAAATTGGCCTGTCCTTGCTCACTTGGCTGTTGAATGACAGCTTTTTCTCCCTGTCCACAGCTTCCTGCTATTTATAAAATGTTCTTATGAAATCTGGGTGATCCCAACCCTCTGGCCCAGGTCGGTGGAGTCTCTTATGCTCCTGTTTTATTCTCTCTGCCTCTACTACACCCTGCAGACAAGTGCCCCACCTCTCCAAACTTACCCGAGATATACACCTCTCCTCACTCCCACAGCCCAGGAGAGTCAGGAAGGAGGCCAGCAGGGCCGCTGACCAGGTGCCTCTGTGATCTGCACAGAGTACTCAGGCCATGCACCCCACCCTCCCCTCAAGCTGGGATGTCTGCAAACCTCTATGTTATGCTCTGAACATGATGTTTCTTTGAGAACACAGCTGGGACACTTGGCAGGCCCAGCCTGACCCCAGCTCCTGGTAGCTGTGATTGGAGAGAAGACACCAACCCCTGGACATCTGGTTAGTAGATGTGAATTCTGTAATTGAGTCAAATCCCTTGGAGGAAAGTGGAGACCAACATTCCTTAATCTTGACACTGACTCTCAGGTGTCGGTCCACTACACGACACTCAGAGCCGGGTGTGGTGTATATGACACTGCCGGGACCAAACCATCGGCCTTTGCTTGGTCACTTTTGTGAGTATGAATTTGGGGCTGGGTCTGTCCTCAGGGATTTAACACAAACCACAGTTGAGCCTGAAAGCACACTCAAAAACACCCACCACTTTCTCCCAAAACTCAGGCTGCTGCATGAGGTCACACAAGAGGCGGCAGCCCCCCAAATGCTCTTGATACACTAAGTCTCCCCAGAAGTGACACCTGCCCCCCGCACCCTTCCCTTAGTCTCACTCGAGGAGATCTTTTGCTCAAAGGGCTGATAGAGCCCCAAGTCCTTTCCTGATCTGAAGGCAAAGGCTGGTTGTGCTAGGGACCCAGGGCCACCCTTGGGTTGGGTAATTCACCAGGAAGACCCCCAGCACTCCACATGTAGTTCTGCTCACAGCCTGAATTTATAACATGATAGGATACACACACACACACAAACACACAACAAAATCAGCAAAGGGAAAGGTATCTGGATGAGACCCTGAGAAAGGAGAGTGCAAGCTCCTGAAATCCTCTCCCAGTGCAGACACACAAATGCCCCAAAGTCCTCCAGCATCACCGTGTCAGCGGTGGGAAGTGTGGTCTCCCAGGGAGCTCCTAGAGACTCAGCGCCCAGAGGTTTCATTGGGGTTGGTCCCATAGGTACCCCCAGCCTGACACAAACCTAAGCCACACTCCCAGAAGGAAACCAAGTGCACAGCATAAACCACACTGTTTACACAAACAGTTTAGATAAGAGTCTCCCTTATTATTTAGAGGATGGTGGGAACCCTCCTGAAATTTGTGTTCTGACATGCCAGCCAAGGGCCAGCACTGCAAGCTAGTCTGAGCTAGTCTGAGCAGCTCTGGACTTGCTGTGCTCATGGTCTCTGGACCTCCCCCCTGACTGGTCCATGTAGTGGCAGACTCCTGCTACCAAGTCCTCAGCAGGTGATAACTCTCCAAAACATGTGAACTGGTGGAGTGCTCACTCCCTGCAGAGCATGCTGCTCCATGGCTGGCTGTGCTCCTGATGAGCACTTCTCCCCCAGACACTGGCCTCCAAGTGCAGTGTTTCACGTTGACCAACACTTCAGACAGCAACAACCACCACTTACTATTACTCTGAGTCAGGCCTTGGGCCAAGCACCTGACATGCATACGTTTCATATTAATGTTCATGCTTTACAGAGTCAGCTATGGCTTAGAGGTGTGGAAGGACTTGCCTAAGGTTGCATTATCATGGGTGTGGACCCTGATCTATTTGACCCTGGAACCCGTGACCTTTAATCCCTCCCCCCAGCTTCTGGTGGAAGCCCCTATTTCACTGAGGCCCATCATTGTTTTCAGCATAATATCACACTACTTTTTTTCTTAATATTTTTTTGTTGAGTCACTTTTTATTTTTTACTTAAAAATATTTCTTGGAAAATTGTATAGTATTCTCTGAATAGAAAACTAGTAACATTTGCCAGAAATATAGAGTAAGCACAAAAATAACCACAATGAAAAATAAGCAATGTTATTCAGCCCTAGCAGGATACTGCTACCTGATGAGTCCCATTCACGCCCAGCAACATCCCGGGCTTTCTCTGTAACAGAACAGGAAGTGCTGACAGAGAAAAGCCAAAGGGAAACCCTTCTTCTTTTATAATTTAAGAGAAATGAAAGCCTCACCCATTCACCATCTAAAGTCATCTTTGCACAAAATTTTAGGAAACTCTGTGCCATATGCAGGAACTCCCAATTTCCTGTATACTCATACCCCATCCCAGATCCCAGGAATCATTTGTTCTCCAGCCTCTGGGGCCACTGTGCCCCAGAAGTCACCATGGGATACCCACCTGGATCAGCTGGCCCTCCTGCTCCTAGTCTGGCCCCCCATGCTCCCTTCATTCTGGTTTTTGCTTTCTAGGCTCCACTCAGCTGGCTATGTCACTGGCCTGATCTTGAGAGAAAATACCAGCAAAGATGCCAGCTTTCAGCCAGTTCCAAAATCCAGAGGAAGTTAGGGAGAGTGGGACAAAACTTCCAAATGGGCAGATTATAAGACAGGAAGTGGGGGTGCAGTAGGAGGGAAGGAAGAGCATTTCTCTAAAACAGGGAACAAAATTCCTATTCCTACTTCCTCACCCCATATAACATCACACCACCCTCTGGTCAGGCATTGGGAACAGCTAACCACAGGCTCTGAGGATTTACCCAGAGGCTCAGAGGGTCCTACCCAGAGACCAGCTGGTGGAGCATTCCTGGGCAACAGGTCAGAAGGGCACTGAATGCCATGCAGGGAAAGACAGTGGGGTGGTGGAGAGAAGTAATCAGACCTGGCTCATTCTCTAAGACAGTGATTCCAACCCTAACTGCCTGGGAATTTTGAACCACCTGGGAGCTTTGTGATCACCCTGGTGCCCCGGAATCCCCCAATTCATTACACAGGACTCTGGGGGAGACACCTGGAGCCGCTGCCTTTCAGGCATGCTGTGTGGCTCTACTGAACAGCTGTGACATCTCTTGAGGAGAGTGCCCCCGCCTGCTGCACAGGTACTGCTACCTCCCTGACCCATACATCACCTGGCTCAATGGGTTACTCTTGAATAAGGAAAAGTAGGAACCCCAGAAGAACACAAAACCATCACGCAGAACACTGCTTTAATAGCAGTCCGCCCTGCTGCACCTACAGCAGAGGCCATGAAGAGCTGGCAAGGCAGCCTTAGACCTCCTCTTAACGCTGCATCGCCTCTGCTTGTCCCAGAACAAAGCTTGCTGGGGTCCAACTTTGGAGAAGCACTTGGAAATTTCCCCTGCTCAAGTTCTGGGGACAGTTTGAAAGGCATTCTGGTTTCAGATTTTTCTGCTGTGTAAGGTTTTTCTGGATTAAGATACACTTTCTGCAAAACCCTGGAGGGAGACCATGGCCATACAAACCCCAGGTTCCATCACTTACTGATAGAATGAGCTTTCTGTCCACAAGCCTCCCCCCACCCACAGGCATCGATATGACCATAAGGTAAAGAATAGAATGGACCACTTGCCGGCTCCATTTCCGAGACGCAACGGTGAGCGCTGAGGAAGAGGCTCAGGACAGGCCGGCGCCCGTGGTCTGTCTGGCCCCAGGATTGGTGCATTAGTGGCTTATCTGCAATTTGGGGCAATGCCCATTGGTTTTGTGCCATTTCTTTAAAAACAGGGAGTTAAGAAGGAAGTAAGAGGCTGCTCAGATGTCACGGTTCCCCGGCTGGTACCATAACTGAGCGAACAGACTGAAGCTGCTGTTTGTTGCCCCAGGATGGGAGCACAGAGCAGACACAAGCGGAGGCAGTCCCTCCCAGGGCCACAGTAACAGCAAGCAGAAGGCTCACAGGAATGAGGCAAGAAAATGGGATTTTGATCGCACAAATAAAGTGAGATGAGACCAGAGAGCAGTGACAAATGACATGTGAATCACAAAGACAAAGTCTTCCCAGGATTCGACATGTCCAAACAGGCCCTGTGGTTCAGCCTGAGCAACAGGAAAATGAGAAAAGTGTGATCACTGTGCAGGGAGCTCCATGAGCTAACTCCACCCCAGGGGCCCCTGCAGAGCAGGTAGGGAACTCTCTGTAACACAGGGGTACCCCCAGCCAGCATGGACTCAGAACTCACATTCACGGGTAACAATCCTGGCATCAGAACAGTTCTCAGTGGAGCCTATTCTTCAAGTACAGAGCACCTGGGGATAATCTCCGTATAGGTGACCAACTACCTAATACCTTATTACGTACAGCACAGCCCGTGGGTCAGAAGCACTGAGCTTGTTGGAAGCGCAGCATCCAGTCCCCTACCCACAATTCCTGCATCAAAATCTGCATTCTACCAAAAGCCCCAGGTGAACAGTGGCCTGTTCACGTTTAAGAAGCACTCAGCAGCAGCATCTAAGTCTGTTACAGCTGCACACAGGAATCTCTGGGCACAGTCACGTACTGATCAAGAGCATAACAGACGATTTAGGAACTCAAAGGCAGTTTTAGTTGAGGCATCTCATGCTGACTTTTTTCACTAATCAAACCCAAGGCCACATCTACTTCTTTGGTTCCCTAACTCACAGATCAACCACAGCGATCACAGATTAAAATGTTTCCCCACAGTCACGGAATCTGATAGAGCAATGTTTCAGGATTTATTTGCCCATCTGTTCACTTATTTATTTATTTATTTATTCACTGCACTTATTCAAACATTTATTGGGCAGCTACTATATGTCAGGCACTGAGAATAAGCAGATAAATGACCCAAGATGGTCCTGGGAAGACTTTGCCTTCTAGTAAGAAAGACAGGTAGTCACAAAGCATACAGAAAGATGTGAATAGTGCTTAAGGGACAAAAAAATAGCAGGGGGCGTCCAGAGAAGCTTAGAGGAGGTGCTGCTAAAGGCCATCATAATGACATGCTTTCTCTTTCCCAAACTTGTCTCTGCTTTCTCTGCTCTCTCCAGCCTTGCTCTCTCTATCAGATTGATTGCATTACTTTAGTCTCTCTCCCACCCCCGCAAACTTGGCATTTGTAGAGTCTATTTATACTACTTAGGTGGTTACACTGACATTTTAAACATGTACACTTGACTTCAAGCATAAAGATAATCAATAGCTCTTTTCTGCTTCTGAATAATGCAAAACCCTGGAATGTTTTACCTTCTATCTCCTCCCTTCTGCCTTCTAAGTGTTGGGAGCATGAATGAACTGAAGGTGTGAATTTCCCACAAGTCTTGGAACTGCCTGGTTATTTAGTAATGACCATTTTCCAGAAAAATTAAAAAATTCCAAATTGACTCAGGAGGAAATAGAAAACCTGATTAGAGCTATCATCTTCAAAGGAATTGATTAGTCTAAAAATCTACCTTAAAAAAACTGTAATGGGTCTATGTGGTTTAACTGACAAATTTTCTTAAACCTTTAAGGAAAAGACAACACTTATCTTATACAGTCTCTTCCAGAAGTAGAGATAAAAACACTTAATGCCTTTTATCATACCTAGATAGTGACCTTCAAAGAAAAACAATGTAAGAATTCAATGCCTACCTCTTGACCTCTCAGGGCATAAGTGTAAAAATCTTAACAACTCATTAGCAAATCTTGGGGATAGAGGGATATTAAGACATTAGAAAACTTATTAAACTTATCACAGTACAAAATTATAAGAAAAAAAACCAGGGTAATCTAGATGCACAGAAAGCTTCTAACTATTGAAACTTCTCACAAACTAGGGCTGGAAGAGACTTTTTCTCAGTCTGATAAATTGTAACTATTAAAATTTTGATTAAACTTTACAGGTAAGGGAGAACACTAGATGCTTTGCCTTTAAAGTCAGGAATACGATTCTGCTCTTCACCACCCCTGTTTCTTTTCAACACTGCATTGAAGGTTCGGCAAGCTAGCAAGGTGATAAAAAGAAATAAGAAATATAAGGATTGCAAAGGAAGAAACTGCTGACATCTTCATATAATATAACTGTCTGCCTCTCAAATCCAAGAAATTCTACAAACTATGAGAACTGATAAGGCAGTTCAGGATCAACTTACAAAAATGAAGTATTCCTAAATATCAGCAATAATCATAAAATATAGGGTTAAGATGGCTGTTGTTTATCTTCACGAGTTCCCTAAAATCCTGTTTAAAAAGTGCAGTAAAATAAAATGAGCAAAAACAAAAAAATAGCTGCAAAGCCACAAGGAGCAAAAAAAAAGAAAGAAGAGTTGACAATGAGTGAGACACATCAACCAAACTTTAGACAATGGAAAACAAATAAGTAAATGGTAATGACTTAGCATAGAGAAGGAAACATTATCCTTCATATCTTCAGAGGGAAATATCAAGAAGTCGATTTATAAGGCAGAACTTCAGAAGTGTCCAGGAAAACTCATAGGTATAAGGTACTGATGTCGTGGAAGTTTACAGAGGAGGAGGGAAGAAAGTTTCCTAGCTCCCTCCATATCCTTGGCCAACAGGTGACTGGCCCTAACCCACATGGCAGGAAACAGCACACTGACTCTTGAGGGAAACAAGTCCAGGACAGCTAGAGGACAGTGACAGGTCATACTGAAAATGAGGTGATCAGGCTAATGTTCACGTACAGCAGTTTTAAGATCAGATCCACTTCTTTTCTAGCACACTACTGGTGCATGGGCACCAACAAACCCAAGGAAGAAACCAAATGAGAGGAAAATGGGAGACCCAAGAAATGGCCAAAAGCAGAAGGGAAGTAATGGGATGATGGTGAAGGATAATCCTAAGATGATAGTCCTTGACCTGAAATGTGCTAGACCAAATCAGAGCAAATAGATTCTTCTCCAGCCATGGTGAAAAAAACAAACTCAACAGATAATTTCATGTGTTGACAGTGTTGGGGGGAATTGTATAGGTTTGGTGGAAAGTCTGAGGGAAGAACTGGTTGCAAGGGACAGAGAACACTAAGCAAGTAAAAAAATAATTGTTTTGGTTTTAGATACTTGCATTTTTAAAAACTAGGGCAAATAAGAAACTGCCCAACAAAGAAGCAGAAACCATTAAGGGTTCAGCTATAATTAATTAACATAGACATAGTAATACAAACACCTGATTTTGATATAACCAAATGTCACAGTATCTCTATCCTGGGGGGCAAGAGAGGCCCCCATGTGTGTGCACATGGGGCTGGGAAGTGGAGTGATGGTAGAGTGGGGCCTTGTCTTCTATAATAAGTTTGTGGACAATTGGAGGGTGGAGGTTAAGAAATAACAGCATAAATGGGGCCTCCCTGGTGGTGCAGGGGTTAAAGACACAGAGCTATCAAGCTATTGCCAGCCACTGCAGCACAAGTTATCCCTGCTGGCCTGGGAGCTGACCCACATGGCGCAGCAGACCTCTCCTGTCTCACCCGCTGCTCCCCTCAGCAGTATATTTCAGTAGATCTGCCTGTTATGCTCCCCACTCTGGTGAATTCTCTCCAACTCCCACACACCTCTGGTCTATACTCCAGTTCTAGTATGCATAAATAACTAAATTAAAAAAAAAAAAGTAACAGCATAAATAATTTATCAAGAAGAATAAATGAAGCTCTAGAGTTAAAAGCTGTGGGCTCTAAGGAGGACTTGGAGGAAAGTAGGAGAATGTACTACTTATGGGAATGCAAATAAAAATCAAATTTAAAAAGAAGACCATTTTAAATGTGTCATGCACAAAAGCACTGGAATTATAAGTTGGTTGAGAAGAACTGTAGCCAAAGAGCACAAGACTTGTGTGAAGTCAAGCAGACCTAAGTAAATAAACGGGCAAACCCATTTGTTTCTAGATAGGAGGCTCAGTATTGCTAAGAAGTCTTTCCACTCTCAAATTAATTTCAAAATGCAGTATAATTTCAACAAAATCATGACGGAGTTGTTCAAAGAACTCAAGGAGATGATCCTAGAATTCACAAAAAGTAAGAAAGGGTCAAAAATACCAAGTCTGAAGAAGAAACAGAAACTTTTCCATCAGCGTAAGACTTTTTGTAAAGTTACAACAATGAAACTAGTGAACAGATGGATCGATAAGTATCCCAGTGAAGCAGCAGGAAGAAAGCACACTTACATGACAACATAGCAAAGGTGGCCATTTAATCAGTGAAGATAATATTTTTTAAAAAATAAACAGGAAAAAAGAATATAAATTAGAAACAGAATAGAGTTGGACCTCCGCCACGTAGCAAACAATTGAAGGCAATTACACATGAATCAAAGATCTGAATGTCAAACACAAAACTTTATAACGCCTAGAAAATAGGTTAGACCATCTTAAGACCTCAGGCTAAGCGAAGTTTTCGTAAATGAGACATAAAATGTACAAACTATGAAGTAACAGATACACTTGACTAGGTCACAATTAAATATTTCTACATGACAAATTACACCGTAAGAAATAAAAACAAAATCATTATGAAGACAGCACCACAGGATAACGAGCAGGGCATGAATAGTAAACTCAGGGGAGAAAATCTAAATCTAAATGCACGTATGAAAATACACACAACCTTACCAGCAAGGAAAGAAATGCAAATGCAAATTAAATGCAAGGCAACATATTTCACACTCAAGGACGGCAAAAATAAGTCTGACGTGTCGGCAAGGGGAAGGGAAATTCTAATACCCTGTGGTGGCTGTATATACGTATTCGCAAAGTCTCTCTGAAAAACGCTGTGGCACGTTTTAGCACCGTCCAGATGTCCATGCTCAGATCCACATATTCCCCTCAAGGGAGGTGGCCCCAGAGGAGCACCCCCACCAGTGCCTGCCGGGAGAGGCACAAGGAAAAGCATCTAGTATTGTCCACAAAACCATAAAATGTCCACCAGTAGGGTCAACTGTGAAAAAGGTATATGCCAGAAAACCATTCAGCAGTTCAAATGAACTGGGGCTACACATCAACGTGGCTAAACCTCAAAAACACAAATTATGAAAAAGGCAAATCACAAAAAGATAGAGTTAACACATTGCATGTCAGTTTAAAAACACATAAGACTTGAGTGAATACTATTTTGGATTAACATCAGATATTTTAAAATGTTAAAGTGTTCGTGGAAAAGTCACACCAACCACAGAAGAAAGATTACCTTCTGGGAAAGAAGGAAGGGGTACAGAATTCGAGCGACACACTCAGGTTTTCAATGGATAGTAATATGCTATTTTTTTCTGACATTTGCCAAATGTTAATATTTGTCCAATCCAGAGATGGTGATAAATGTATGAAAAATGCCCAGCATCATTAATCCTTAGGAAAACACAAGTTAAAAGCACAATGAGAAACTACTTCATAATCACTAGACTGACTAAAATTAAAACAAAACTAAACGAAATGTTGGCAAGGAGCTAGAGCTGGGTCACTGCCCTAAGTGATGAGTAAAGTGGAATAACTGGTTGGGAAGACAGTTTTGTCATCTTTTATAATGTTACACATACACTAACCATATGATCCAGCAATTTCACCACCCAGGTATTTACGCTAGAGAAATAAAAACATGTCCGGAAGACTTGCATACAAATGTTCACAGCAGGATTATTCATAAGAGCTAAAAACTGGGAAAAACCCAAATGTCCATCAGTTGAAAAACGGATTTCTATGAAATCCCAGAACAGGCAAAACTAATCTACAGGATAGAGATCAGAGGTGAACTGGGGAGACAGGTGGCAGGAGAGGCGATAAACTTATGGCAAAGGGCAGGAAAGAACTTTCTGGAGAGATGTCCTATACTTTAATGAGAGTGGTAGTTACATGGGTGTATATCTTGGTCAAATCACTGCTCTGTTCACTTAAAATGGGTGAATTTTATTACGTGGTAAATTATAGCTCAATAAAGTTGATTTTTTAAAATATAGATAACAGATAAGTTTTTATAATCTACAATTTTTGGTAGACAAATATTTTATTAAAATTGAAATGGATTTTAGAATTTTGGCTATTATATATGTGTGGGAAGCAGGACATTTTGGGGCAGAATAAAAAACGAAGATAATAAGCTAATTCATATTTCTTCTAATGAAGAGTTGTCTATGTAACCATCAGAGTAATACACTTAGAAACCAAAAGATCCTCTGAGATTACCTAATTCAAGTCTCTCACCTTCAGAAAAGAAGTCCACAGTGGGATTTGTCTGAGAATACCAGAGCTGACACTGTGACTTAGGCGGCTGTGCTTTCTTTTCCCATCTTAATAGCTCCCCACTCCTTATCAGGGAGTATCTCTCCCTCAGTGGGCACTTTTTCTGTGAGGCAATTAATCCTGATGCCAGCCCTGCCACTAAAAGGGGTCTCAGGAGACACATTCCCCTTTCATAGGGTGATGGAGTGCCACCCATGCCAGCCTCCAGATGCCCTCTGCCAACACCAAGTCACAGTCAAGGGAAGCAAGGAAGGGGAGATGGGTGGAGTTCACAACCAAGCAAACCTGACCACACTATATTTTTCCCCTCAGATCATTCCTGCCAGCTCTATTTCCTGGCCTCCCAGAGCTAGGCACTTTGGTTTCCAGGTTCCCCAGCCTCCTGCCCATTCTGTGAGCTTCCAGCATCTTCACAAGAAATTCCACTTGGCTTACATCAGCCAGAATCAGTTCTGATGTTTGCAACCCAAGAACCCACCCAACTAGTTCAAGGTGGACCAGGTCCACAGCCAAGAGTTCTTAAATGTACACAGCTACCCCCATCCTTGCTAACCACTGAGCTGACGCCCAGGATCCCCAACACCCCTGCCAGGCCCCCCGGGCTGCTGGGAGAGAATGAGAGGGAATGAACACACAGTGAGTGATACACTAAGTATGTCGGCATGCTTTCTCTTCACCCTTCCCAGAGCCTACTTACTTCCCAGGTAAGCAGGGATCACCCCAACTTACCTATGAGGACTCTGAAGAGGAAGGAAAATATTTTCCCGAGGTTACAAAGCTGAGAAGTGACAGAGCCAGAACTTGAGCCAAATTTGTCCAACTTTAAATCCAAGTTCTCGTCACCTCATCATATTGCCTCGCCTCAGGAAAACATTTGGTCTTCTGTTTCCTCCTACTTCATAATTAGGTCACTTAGACTTCAAATTAGGTATCAGAGGCATGGCTGGATGTTAGTTGCACCTACAAAGTAGAGAGGGGTCCCAAGAGCACACACTGGGTGAGGACACCCCAGGCGCCAAGGAAGGAGTGGCAGGGGTGGGGGTGAGCAGTACCCTGCAGCCTTGGGAAGAACAGATGTGCCTGGGGAATCATGTGGGAAACATCCTCATCCCAGAGATGAATAAATGTTCACGTTCCCATGGCAATGGAGCATGCTCATTACCGTTCATACCTGTAATGAAGTGACTCATATTTTTGGCATTGCATTAGCCCAGCCCCAAGTCATTAGCTAATCAGCCTAGAATGTGCACACTCTCCACTGATCATATCTGGGGGGATAAACAGGGTCTGCGTGTGTCGCCCTGGGGTTCTGAGAGCAAGGCTTAGGTCTCGCTTTCAAGCAGCGTTCGCAATACACAGTCCCTGCTACCAAACCATTGCGTGGAACCTGGTTTTGTCCTGAGTTCTCCAAATAGAGGGAAGGAACAGAGTTTGAGTTAAAGCCAAGGGTAGGGAATTAAGCATGACACAGAAAGGAAATAAACTTGGGTTGCACAAGCTGTTGAAATCAGTGAGCCCTGCTGGTAGGTGTGGAATTCTGATTTCAGACCAAAGCTTGTTAGTGAATCCTGAGGGGTGGCATGTGTTAGGAGTAATCCTGAGTTGCCCTGCTATGGTCAGGCATAATCTCAAACTCCCTAGAGTCTTGTCATACACACATCCAGAGGGAAAGAAAAGGAACCTCAGTAAACATTACATAGCCGCTCACTCCTGAGAACACACAGTGACTAGTTAAAGATGTATCCGAAGGCTGAGGTGGCAAGTGAGCAGGACAGAAAGAGCTGTAGCATAGAGGAGGAGGAGAATCCAGTGGCCGTGAGAAGAAGAGCAGGCCTAGAAACTACCAGGATCCCACCAGGTCAAGGTGGAAAACCTTGAGTGGCTCCCAAGTAACTGAGGGATTCCATCAATTAAAAAAAAAAAAAGCCCTCTAGAGGCCCCAGCAAATACCATCAAGGGTCAGTGAATCCCAGTGGTCACATGAAAGCTGCTTTTTCCCTCTAAACAAAATGAAAACCTGTGGTTCCCACTTAGTTTCCTAAGAGTTGGTCAAGAGGTTTGTGTTTGTGTGGGAAAAGCAACTGGGGAAGACAAGAGTCAAGAGTAAGGTGATATGCCCAGCTCTCAGGGTGAGCTCAGCTGGCACACGCCCCTCCCCCCCGCCACACACACACACATACACACACGCACACGCACACGGAATGCAATAGCACCACATGGGTTCAGCCACCTCAATTTTGCTGAGCAGGCAGTCCTCTCCCCAAAGATGGTGTTAAAGATGAAGAACTGGACCAGGATGTTCTTTGTGGAGCGCTCATCAACAACAGCACTTGTTCTAAAAGGTTTTATGCTGGAGACTGGCAGGTACTTGTCCCAGCCCTGAGACAGAGAGGGCCAAGTGTCCACACTGGTGTCTACACTCTCCAGAGCATCCAGCAGACACACTTAGCATGTTGTAGAAAGTCAGTGAATGTTCACTGAGTCACAGTGAATGAATGAATGAATGAATGAATGAATGAATGAATGAATGAAGAGGCCTTATAGAACAGTTTCCTCAAGCCCCATAGAAACACTTGTCATTTTAAAGAGGACTGGCTCGCAAGGGTATGGTTTCAGAAGGCAGCCCAGTCTGTTACAGTGATCCCTGCTGAAATTGAAGGTCACCGTGCAGTCCTGGGGGTAGATGTGACCTTGCGGCTCCTTTACTACAGAGAAATCAAAGTGTGCAGAATTCCAAAGCTTTCTTGGTTCTGAAACTCACAGGTCCTAGGAATCTGCATTATAGAATGAACAGCTGATCCAAGCAACAGGGGTCTGAACTGAATTGACTTATACTCAGATTTTGTTCTATTCTCAGGTTCCGCATTCACAGATTCAACCAACCACAGATGTTGGCCAATTGTATGATGCTGCGGGCGGGGGGGGGGGGCATTGACTATAAGTTATCCACACATTGTTCACTACTGGGAGTCAGCCCTCATTTCTGTGTAGTTCAAGAGTCAACTATAATTGAAAATAAGGAGGGCCTCCCCGATGGGGCAAGGGGTTAAGTCTCAGCACTATGAAGCTATCTGCAGCCACTGCAGCATGAGTTCAATCTCCAGCCAGGGAGCTACCCACATGGCACAGCAGACCTCTCCTGCCTTGCCTGCTGCTCCCCTCAACAGTGTATTTCAGTACATCTGCCTGTTCTGCTCCCCACTGTCTCTGGTGAATCCTCTCACCCCTGCATCTTTGGCCGACACCCCAGCTCTTGTATGCATAAACAAATAAAATAAATTAAAAAAAAGAAAAAAGAAAAGAAGGAAGCCTACCAGCAGTTAGGGGGTTTATTCGGAAAGGTGGATGGGAGGAAGAAAATCCTGAGGTAGCTATGTGCCTGGAGGAGGAGGGCTGCTGGGCCCACAGCAGACCCGCTCCCCAGCTTGTGAGAGTATAACTGCACCAGGCAGGAGTTCATCTATAAAAAATGGGAGGTGGGGAGGAAGGTTTATGCTGCTTGTAAAAGGGGGAGGGGTGAGTAAATTAGGGAGCCATTGTGACTGACAATCTGCAAGGGGTAGCAGGGAGATGGGTACAGGGCAATCCAAAAGAGGGAAGGAGGTCTGGCACACCGGGCAGCCTGGCTGCTGGACCATCCTTCTGGGTTCAAACATTCTAATATTGCGGCCATGTGCAGTTCTGTAAAAGAGGACCCATGCACCCCAACATAAAGTTCTGTGGCCACTCGTTAAACCTGTGCAGGCCCGGCTGGGGCGGCTCCACGCAGCACTAATTGCCAAACATTGTTTTATAAGGCTCAGCCCAGCGCTCTGAACAGATTCAAGGTAAATCCTCACACGTCCTGGTGTTGTTAACAGAAACAAATCATCTTTAATTATACAGGGCAAGTTGCCACGCTGTCCTATTTCTGGAGTGGTTGCTTCCCAGGCTGGGAGGGAGGGGAAGGCGCAGTGGGGCACACAGCCCAGAGCAGGGATGTCAGGTTCAGTGAGTCTTATTTTGGAGTGGAGAAGGGCTGGAGCGAGGACAGTCTCTGTGATTATTAGGAGGGAAAGGAAAATTAGTGGAGGTCCCCATACTATAGATATCTTCCCTGCTCCAGACATTTAGAGTGCAGCATTAACTGAGAAAATCAGAGCAGAAAAAAATAAGATGGGGTCTGATGGGGCGGGATCCTCTTCAGTCCAATCTTCCAGCACCAGAGAGGGGCCCCCAGTTTGGCAGGGAGCTTTGCCGCTGGTGCAAAGAGGGAAATGCGTTTGGCTAAAATGCTCTCAGTCCTGAAGTCACCTACTCACGACAAGTACAGCATTCCTGGCCTGACACCAAAAGAAACGCCTCCCCTGGGTTCGCAGAAAGAGAATGCACCATAAAAACAAATAAAATGTCTTTAAAGACCATGGGTTTCATGAGCCTCTTTATTTTAACATTTGGTTGGAACCAAGTCCTTAAGAAGCATCCCCAGTTAGTTCCCAGCTACAGTTCCTACCACCCAGGTGTCAGGGAGTCCCACAAACAGAAGGAGTAAAAATAAGAAAAGAACCGTCGCATTTGCCAAGAAAGGTAAGGGGGGCTGATGAGTGACGAACTCATCTTTCATAATAGGGAACCAGCAGACAGCATTAAAGTTAATAAATCGGGAGACAGTTAATAAATCTGAATGTTTGATTTAAAATTTTGGCTGTAACTGCCAGAGGGGGGCTGTGGGTGTGAGTGTGTTGCTTTGCACCCTCAGCCCATAAGTACTGTCTGATTTTAGTTGTAACCACATGCATGTGATTACTTTTGCTTAAAATAAAAACAAAGGTTTTGGAGTCGACGGCATGGAAAAATGAGAGAACACACACCAGAAGGCCATGAAATAGTGTGTTGTTATAGAGATAACCTTGAGAGTGCTCTGATTCATACACAAAAGTAAATCTCTTGCCAACTCCAGAGTGATGAAGAGCAGACGCCACGTCGACAGAGATAGCACATTGCCTACCGCAATGCAGACCCGCCCTCGAGGTGTCCCTGAAGTCCCAGAGGAGGGTGATGGGGTGGGATTCCTACACCTGCCTCTTTCCAGGGGACTGAATTTCAGGGAAATTCAATTTTCCTAGAACTGGAGTCCACTATCCAACTCCACCACGCTTGCCCTATTTACAGCTGACTCTAGCCAGGAAGGTGAGCAATCCAAAGATATCCCTGTCCCTGATGCAGGAGCAGAGGTGATGGTCATGTCTCCTTGAAATCACTGAACTGAGGACTCTTGAAACTAGTTAAGGTTCTCAGTTTCTGGATAAGGATGTGGTGTGCCCAGATGAGACATGACTGACCAGAAGTCTTAGAACCATGAGGTCTTGGAAGAACCTCATAGTCTTTGAGGTGCTACCTCCGAACTCAGTTCTTGGAAGTGCCCATCCAGTCCTTTCTCCACTAGATGGTGTATTCTGGAACACTTAAACATGTTGAATAACTAGGTGACAACAGGTATTCCGCTCTCAAATGGGGGTTAAACCAAGTGTTCTCAGAGTTCTGAGCGATGATTAATATGTTGTCTCCCCACCCTACTCACCACCTTCCCCCACCACCTCTATCTGTGGTCACAGCACAGAGCAACCATCTCTACCTGGGGCAGCAAAAACCTAACTGTTCTCCTTGTCTTTATCATGGTCTCCAACTCCTATTTATTCTTTCATCGGCGGTCAGGGTGATAATTCTAAAAGACCCATCAAAAATCAAGTCACAATAGGTAAATTCACAGACACAAAGCAGATCGGTGGGTGCCCGGGGCTAGAGGGTAGGGTAATGGGCAGTGACTATCCAATGAGTTCATGGTCTCCTCTGGGGGTGATGAAAATATTTTAGTCCTTGACAGTGGTGATGAATGTACAATATTGTGGATGTATTAAATGCCAGTGAACTGTTCCTTTTAAAATGGTTAATTTTTACTCCTCAGAGTAAAAGTCTCTGTCCCCAGTGGCCTGAGGGGCCCCTGACCCATCTGTTCCAGACACAATGTTCTCTGCTGCCCTCAAAGGTCAAGTGCATTTACTGTCCTCTTCCTCTGGAACACTCTCCTCAGAAACCCACAGGGCTTCCTCCTCATTTTATTCAGGCCTTTGTTTAAATGTCAGTGATCAGAGACCTTTCCTGTGACCCCTCTAAACAGCACCTCCAGCCAGCTCCCTTCTGCCCTGTGAGAGGACAACAGCACATCACTGGCCTGACAGCACACCAGAGTGACTTGTTGGTGAGTGTCTGCTTTCCCATAAAATCTAAGCAGACAGAGCAGGGACTGTGTTATAATTGCCCAGTACTTAGAACAGGGTCTCATGAGGGACAGGTGCTCCATAACATTTTGTTGAATGAATGAAAATGCACATGAGTGTTCATTTGTTCATGGCGTGGTTAGTCTCTTTATCATGGGGTGATGTTTCTATAGCATGGCCATATCCTCCATTTATTTATTTCCTTAGTTGTTTACCTTTTTTTATGTATCATTATGTATTTTAACCCTTGCTTTGAACACCACCTCTTCTGCATATATATGTATGTATATGTTATAACTTTTTTAAAATTTAGGTATATTGGTTTACAGGGCTGTTAGTTTTAACTAACCGTTGGTTTGAACCATATTCCTTGGTCTTGTTTGCCAGTTGCAGTTCCTAAAGCCTGCATATCTCTGAAAGCCCAGGAGTAAAAGCAGTGAAAATAAGAAGGGAACCATCACCTGTGGGGAGAAAGGTAAGGTGGGGACTTCCCAAGTCCTATCTATTCAAAACCATCAAAATCTCTCCAAATTTTCTTTCCCTGCCAGCCCCTCTTCTGTTGCCAGTCAGGGCCCACTTACTCAAACAGCCTCTCACAGACTCTGCACAGCATGCAAGATAAAAATCTACAAATCCTTCAAGGATCTTCAGTATTTCCATGAATCTGTGGTAAACATTTCTTGATTCTGTCTGCCTATCACCCAGCCTCCTTACAAGCACCCAATTTTTCCTGTGGGAGCCACACCTCTCTATTCTCAGATATGGGTAATGCTACACACAGCCCAGAAGCAGACTGGGACCCACCGTGCAGTTAGCACACTCCATGCCTCTGGCCACACTATTGGTTCTGAAAGACCACCTGATTCTACGGGACTTCATCTTATCGAGAAAGCAGCTCTCTTTTGTTGGTGACCTCAAAACAGGGAGGATGCCAGTTGGACCTGCCAGAGTTTTTGATGTGGGGCTGGCGTAATGGTGAAGGCCAGTGCAGCAGAAGTGAGAAAGAACAGTTCTTGACACCCTTGGGGCATATGAGTACTAGAGTGGGGTCAAACATTCTGGGATCATCTTGCCCCTCAGCCCACCTTCAACCATGCTACATAGAACATTTTCTAAACCAGAACAACAGCAAAAAGCACCAACGGACGCTATTCAAGCAAGAGCTCTTACTTAATTCCAGTAATCCTTGGGCACCTCAATGCCTTTGCTCATGCTGATCTCTGAGCTGAGGTGCTCTTCCCTCAGCTGGCCTCTGTGCGTTATACTCCTCCTTTTAGGGTGGATACCTATTCATCTTCTGAGCACCCGCTACCTCCTGTATATGTTTGCTGCAGCAACTTGTTTACTCCTGGTCTCCCCAAAGATGAGGTAAGCTACAGTGCAGTGATGGGGCAGTGGTCAGTGATTGTTCCCATCACCTCTGCATCTTACCCGGGGGGCACACACTAAATACTTCTTAATGGGAAGGGAGGAAGACGGTGGGGTAGAGTGAAACTTTCCCCTCTTAGGGTGCTCAGATAATTGAGGTTCAACCAGGTTAAGACCTTCCAAATGGCTACATTGCAGGGTGAGGAGAAACAGCATTGGCAAGGAGTGGATCTGCGACACCTAGAACCTGCTGGGCATATGAATCACGTGGACTGATGCAGAGACTGCAAGGGGCACAAGGAAAGCATGAAGCATGAAACGTGGTCTCAGCGAGCTCCCTGGGCTCCGTTCCAGTGACTTTGTTTTTCAAGTTTTCGCAAACCTATGACCTCAGAACTGTGAGAACTCACTTGGATCCTGTGCCTTTGGCAAATCTGTAGGCTGACACAGCAGGCACACACGCGGGGCTTCATCCCCTGCTTTGGGTCAAGAGAGAGGGCAAAAACATGCATTAGGAGCTGGGGTACCCTGATCTCTTGCTAGGTTCTGATGTTTCCATCTATCTCAGGCTGCCCCTCTCCTCTGCTCAGAAGGCGATTCTGGGTGGATGGGCAGTACCTGGAGTGAGGAGTGATGTGTGGTGCTTGGTGACTGCTCCCCAGGGCCATTCTGGCCAGGAAAGCAGGAGGGGCCTTCTTCAGCTAACACTAGAAGATTCTTCTAAACTATTTCTCCATCTACTCTGGCAGGCGGGCCTGCCCTTTGCCCTCTACCCTCTGTCCTCGGTCATGCTGCCCTTAAATGACATTTTTGCTTGGATATTTGCTCTGCATTCATGAACCTAACCAGAGGATAGGATGGCAGGGAGGGCTGGGAGCCAAGGAGGAAGGAAGCCTCTGTTTGTTTGGGGTGGGCCAGGTCTTCCTATCCAGTGCCTAGGGTGGAGGAAGAGCAGACAGTGAGATTTGAGAAGGTACTAGAATAAGCTCGAAACTGAGCTCTGAGCAGGTACTAGAATCGGCTCTGAGCTGATCTCTGAGCCCCGCCACGCCAGGCACTCACCTGCTCTCAAATATCAGTCATCAAAAAAGGTTAACTGAGGCTCAGAGTTGTGACTGTGAGCATGGGTGGGTGTGGAAGCAAAAGATGGATCCCCAAAGTCCACTCTCCCCTCATGCACCCGGGACCTCCTCCAAGCCTGTTTCCTCACTCTGTGAACTAAGCCTGTTGGATTTGATGACATATCTTCCAGCCCCTTCCAGCCTCGCAGTCTGTGTGAGTCACTGGAAAATGCAGAGGGACTGGAGACGCACCCTCTGCCACACCCCTGTTTACCAAACAGCACCCACTTCACTAGCCCATTGCAAAGCCAGGATGCATTCTTCCTGAGCTCCAGGAACAGGTTCCACACAGCCCAGGCTGCTGAAAGCCCTGCTAAGTCTCCACTATAAATGCTGATGTTGGCAGCCCAAGTAGGCAGGAACTTTGTAAACCTTCCTGGCCAGTGAAAAGTTTAAACAGCCACAGCAAGTGATCTGAGAAAGGTATCTTTTTGCAGCTCTGGAGTGGCTGTGGCAGATGTCTGCTACCTACACCAGCACTGAAGCAGTCTGCTTCTCTATGCAGGGCTGGAAGCAAGAAATGAACTGGGTTTCTTAATTTCTCCTTCACTTATTTTTTTCCCTCCAGAATTTTTGTTTAGGTGGCCAAGTTAGGTAGTCAAGTATAGGCTAAATTCCCTAATATCCTATATGCCCAGTGAGATGGAGACACCCCTTCCGATTAGACAGTGAGCCTTGCCAAGGCAGAGGGGTTCCAACAGTGCAGACGTGCCTGCATACACAACACTTCATTTTGAAAAGGAAGTTGCATCTCCATGCCTGCTACAAGATGAGTTGCCCTGGGGGTGCCAGCTAAGTGTGCCAGTCCTCTTGGTGCCCTTTGCCCTGCCTCTCTCCCCAGAGCTATGCTCTTAAAAACCTAACACAACAAACCTGAGAGCATGATTAGCTGACTTCCTCCCAAACTCACTGGAAATTGTCAGCTTCTATTTCATAATGAAAGCCATATAATGGGGACAGTGAAAGGCTAGGATTTCACTCTTCTCTCCTGCTGGGTCTGGAAATATTCTTAGTTTATTAATCCAGCCCCTTAGCACCTACATTGGAGAGCAGGAAAGGAAAGGAAGATAAGAAGAGGTTGGAATTCATCTATTCCCCTCCTTGTTAGTTCTAAAGACTCAGAAAGAGGAAAGAGAAACTTTTGGTTAAAAGAAGACTGAGTAGAATTATTCAGGTTTGCTGGATAGCTGAAATGAGTGATTTATATGGCTCCTTGCAGTCTTCACTTTTTTGTGATTATTTTCATTATATTTCTAGCCCAACCTGCAACCTGTCTTCTATTAGCACAGATGATCAAAATCTTGGTTGCCACTACTCAAAAGAATGGTCTCTGTGTGCCTGCCTTGATGTGCTCACCTGCATATTCCCTTCTTTACATCTCTGCAAAGACAGGGGCACACATACACAGTTAAAACAGCAATGCCACTGTCACTTTTTCTCAGATTTCCTTTCCCCTGGTCTCCTCACATCTTTGCATTTATACATTGAGATCTTTCCATTTCTTCAACTTCCCTACCTGCCTGAGAGCTGGATAGATTTTCTCAAATCCTATCCAGGCTAACATCAAGGATCCCATAACTTCTTATCAGTTACCGTTAGGGGTAGATCTTCATTATTCTTCCTCTGGAGTCAACTGACCCTGATTTTCCTCTGGGTCACACTCTTATTCCTTTCTTAGTGTTTATGGTTAGGATGAACCCACCGCCTAATCATACCACCCCAGGCCACATTGGAAAACCTCCCCATTGACTTAACTTTTTTTTTTTTTTTTAATTATAGAATTTTTAGAATTTTTCTGAAAAGCTTAAAACTTACTGAATCAAAAATTAAGCCAACACAGTAGAAAGAAAAGCCAAAATATAGACTTGTGCTTCTGCTCTCTTCACCGCTATTGTGATATATTACTATATAACATATCAGCTCCAAACTTTGCGGCTTCAAACAGCAAACATTTATCATTTCAATTTCTGTGGGGGCAGTTACCCAGACATTCAACCTTATCCTAGGTTTCCCACAAGGCTGCAACCAAGGTGCAAGCCAAGGCTAGAGTCATTTCAAGGCTCAACTGAGGGAGAAATTCCCAAATTCATTCATGAGACTGTGTAGACCTCAGGTCCTCAGCTAGCTGTCAGGGCATTAGTTCCTTGCCACAAGACCAGATGCTATAGGGCCCAATGTCTATCATGGTTCATGTCTGTTCTGAGCTTTATCAGCAGGATGGATGATGGGATCTATTCTAAAATGCAGCTTTCAGTTCTCCAACCTCTTTGCTTATTAATGACCAGGCTACATGGCTCAGGGACCCCACCCTATGGATAACTTCTTTGAAATTTTTTAAGAGCCCTGAACCCAGCAGGGACTGGCAGAACTATCTGAACAATACTGTCCCCAGGCCCAAATGGGTCCTTCCACTGATGACCCCCATAAACAAGCTAGACCAGATGTCCTAAGAAGCTCTGGACCGTGTGCCTATAGGGTTATCCCAGGACCCTACAGAGATCCCAGAAAGGCAGTCTGTGAGCAGATTGTTCCTGCTGGTGACAAGTTATTTCTTTGGTGGGACCATGTAAGATTGGACCTAGAATGGCCTTGTCTGCTGATTTGGGGGTGATTCATATTGTTTATATATATAGGGGTCTACACACCCTCAAAGCAGCCTTCCTTCCATCCCACTTTACCACCTGTTTCTAAGGTGATCTCCTCGACCTGGCATTTTACATCAGTGCTTTTCAAGGGTGAACATTAGAACACCAGGGAAACTTAAAAAAGCAGTGTGCCTATATCCACCCCACAACAATTAATTCAGAATCTTAATAAAAATCAAGATGCACAGACTCTGTTTTAAGTCCCCCAGATAATTCTAACACTGAGAAGACCAGTTTCAAATGAATGTCCACAAATCTTGAATAGGCACTCAACTCATGCTACTCTGCCCTGAAATTAAGTCCCATGAACAAATCATTTAGGCATCTCCTGGGCACAGTAGAAAATGATGTATTGTCTTAGCAGCAGAATTGTTGTGGAGTCTTACTACTCAGTATGGGATGCAAGTACAGCAGCATCAACATTTAAACAAATCCCCAGGTCATTCACTTGCACATTCAAGTTTGAAAAGCACAGTTCAAGTCATCGAACAACCCTACTAGCGTTACCCAGTGGATTTGTTCACCATCTTCAAAGCAACTATTTCATACTCTTTCTCAGATAATGGTCTTGTCTCATACTTTGCTGAGGAAGACAGGAGCAATCTGACAGCTCAACAACACACTACCAAATTTCCATCACGCCCACATTCTCTGCCTTCCTTCCCATTACAGTGACTAAAGTGCTTTCCTCCTATCAAAGGCACCTCCTCTGCTTTCTACCTATTAGCCTCTAACACCTATCTTTTAAAAAAATGTATAAATCAATATATCCACAGATCCCAGTCCACCAGCCCTTGCCTCATTCCTTTGTTTCCCATCTCAGCAAAAGTGTTCATTCAACCCATAGTCATGGTCCCTTACTTTCTTATTTTAAATTCTTGCCTACCTACCCTACTGAGCCTACTCTCCTTGAGTTACCAGTTCAAGTCACTGATCTCATCTACAGTCCTTGGTCAGCCAGTAATATTCAACATATTCTCTCTCTGGGAACTATGACCTCTCTTGACTTCAGTGGCACCTCACATGTCTTCTCAAGCAGTCTCCTTTCTGGATTTTCTTTCCATGTTCAATCTCAAATGTGACAATTCTCTCCTGCCTCTACCCCTCTTTCCTAGCTGCTTGCTCTTTTTGCTGCACTAACTCCCATTGCTTTACACACCCTATCTTTATTTCCTGGTGACCTTAAATTGCTATCTCTTTCCCTGATCTTTCCGCATGTCCACCTGGCTACTTCCCATCTACATGGACAATTCTAACATTGGGAAGGAAACACTAAAAATTTAAAAAGACCTCTTTTCCTCTTTTCCCAAAACAAAATAAAAAACCTGCTTTTCATGATTTTTTAGCAAATGGCACCACGAGTTATCCTGTTGCTTAAGCCCAAAATCTAGAACCATCAAGTTCTTCCACATTCCCAGCTTAATCTCTCTCAACACCAATCAGTTCTATCTCCAAAACTTATCCAGAATCCATCCACTATTCCCCACTGCCATGCTGCCACCTTGTTCCCAAAACATGATCAACACTTCCCTGTATTATTACAAAGCTCTCCTAATTGGTCTCCTTGTCCCACTTCTTATGCCCTACAATTCTTTTTCAACATGGTAGCCAGAGCCAACTTATAAAACATAAATCACACTATGTCAACTTTCTAATTAAAATCATCCAAAGGCTTTGTAGTGTATTGGGAGAAAAAATCCAAATCATTTACCCCAATTAACAAAGCAATTAAGTCTGCCTTCTGTCTCATCTCACCTCATTTTATATCACGTTCTCTCCACACACCCCAACTTTCTAGCTTTGTGCTTTTCAGTGCAGTAGACACTAGCTACAATGTGGCTGCTTAAGGTTAAATTTAAATTCACAGTCTTGCTAGCCACAGTTCAAATGCTCAGTTCTCACAGGTAGCTGGTGGTCACATGATAGAGCAGATACAGACCATTTCCATCACTTCAGGAAGCTTTATTGGACAGTCTACTCTGACTGCTCCTTGGATGGAGAACGTTTGGTCCTCCCTCATGGCTTTGCTCTTGCTGTCACCTCTCTCTGAAGTGCATTTCTTCCAGTTCGGCCTGTGACTGGATCCAGACATTAGCTTAAATGTCACCTCCTCAGAGATGGCCTCCCCTAGCACCCAAAAAGCCACCAATTAGCCCCAACCACATGAACTGATATAACTCCCCCAAGTATTTACCACAGACCAGTACTTTTCTTGTTCACTTGTGCTTCTTTACTTACTGCCTCGCTCCACTCTACCACCCCCAGTCCCCGCAGTAGACTTAGGAGATCAGGGACTTTGTCAATCTTAACTTCCGATTCCAGTTCCTTGTGCCTGTAGAACAGAGCATCCAAATCACTATGATCAACTAGTATAATTGTTAGACCCAGGTCATATAATATTTCCTCTAAAGTCTCTCTCATAACTATCATCTTTTCTTTATTTTTCCTGCCACCACCCAGCTGGGGCCTTCATCCACTCTACCCTGCCAGCACTGCAAACAGAATCCTACCTCTGCCCTCCAATCAACCCTGCCAACACTAGCAAGTTAATCTTGTTAGTACTTCTCTTGTCAAATCAATTCCCTGTCCTTGCCCCTTCTGGATCTCCACAACCTCCATGTCCCGAAATGTGACATGCCTGTTCCTACCTCAGTGCTGCTGGCAAGATCTTCCCCTCTGCTCGGCATACTCTCCCTGCTGCTCTGTGGAGCCACACCCTCTGTGGCCTTCCAGGTGTGACACAGGTGGCACTTCCTCTGCAGGCACAGGCCCCTCCTCTGGTCTGCTCCAGCACTTCCTGTCTACAGCCTTGCTTTGGCACTTATTCACAGAAGACAAGAAGTTCCACTTCCCACACACAGACACACACAGACACACACACACAGACACACAGACAGAGATAATCCCTGAGATTATTCCTAAAAGCAATGGTTCTCAAGTTTTGCTGAGAATCAGAATTGTCTGGCAAGATAATATCCAACACACAGGTCCAAGTTTTTTAAAGCAAGAGAGAGTCTGGCCTCTGTCCCTTGTCCACATCCCCTACATGACTTTGACACCTGCCCAATTTGAGGTCCATTGCTTTAGAACATCAGACCTGCAACATGAGTGGCCAGAGTTCTGCCTGTCTCCATGGATTCAGAACACCTGGGAAGTGACCCACTTAGTTGATAACTTTCCCTGACACAAACTTGTTCCTCCTCAAGTATTGAAAGTTACCCCAGGACAGGTTAAAAAAAAAAAAAAAAAGATCCCTCAAACATACCTATATCCTAAGGCTAGGAACCTGAAAATATTACCTTCTATGACAAAAGGAACTCTCCAGGTGTGATTACGGGCTTTGAGATGGGGAGTTATCCCATATTATGCAGGCAGGGCCTAAGTATAATCATCAGGGTTCTTCTAAGAGGGAGACAAGAGAGACAACAAGGGAAGAAGTCACTGTGAGGACAGTAATGGGGAGGAAAGGCAATATGACATGCAGCCCCAAGTCGAGGAAGGAACCTCTAGAAAATGGACAAGCAAGGAACAGATCCCTGCCCCCTCGAGCCTCCAGAAGGAGACAGTTCTGTGGCCCTGCAAGACTCATTTCAGACTCCAGACCTCCAGAACCATGACAGAAGAAGGTGTTGTCTTATCCACTAAGTGTGTGGCAGCTAGACACAGCAGCAATAGGAAATAAAGACACTACTTCTGTAACACTGTAAGGCCAAGTTCTAACTGCCCAAGGATTCTGATTTTCTATTTAACTCATGTATTGAAAAACAGCATGTTTTGGACAGGGCTAGCTGGCTTTGTCCACTGCTGTGTCCTCCACAGGCCTAGCCAAGTGCCTACTATCTCCATCTGTGGATGCCAAGTTCCTCAGGGAAGACTGATATTCCAAGTTGAAATCTGGGGTCCTTCCTATTGGACCTGGTAGCCTAAACGCCAGTGGGGTTTCCAACTGGGGAAATACATGAGTTCCAGACACAGACAGGTCACTGAGCCTGGACACCTTGGGGAAGAACCACGGCTGTATTTTGACTGGGGGAAACCTAAACCAAAAATATTCTGCTTCTTAGATTCTTGTTCATATCCTGGAAAGTGTACTCCTTAGAGCAGTGCTCTCTAGTATTGTAGCTAGACACACATAACTGTTTAAATATACATTAATTCACCACAAAATGGAAGACTCAGGTCCTCAGTCACACTAGGCACATCTCAGGTGCTCACTAGCCGTGTGTTAGTGGCTACTGTATTGGACATGACTAATGTAGAATGTTCCCACCATTGTAGAAAGTTCTACCAGACTGTGTGGCTTGGAACATCTTGTCACGTGTCATTGGCTCCAGTTGCACCTCCACTAGAAAAACTTAGTGGGAAAAAAACGCAGCCACCACACCAAATTCTAGCCTGGAATTCATCTATTTGGGGACACATGTCCTCAGACATGCAGCTAGGAGTCGGGTCCAGGCGTCTGCCCAGGTCCGATTTTCATTGAAAAGACTAGCTCTTTGAAAAGTGAGAAACAGAAGTGCAAGGTAAGGAAACTACAGACAAGAGATAGGGCTTGAGCAGGGATGACTTGGGGTGTTGGGTAGAGATTCGAGGAAGTAGGAAAAGATAAGGGGAGCGGCATGAGGAAATGGATGTTATCATGAGCAGAAAGCTCAATGTTGAAAGACCTCCTTGAGTCCTGAAAGCATATCAGATGATCCACCAGTTGTGAAGGGGCTTAGGGCAGGGCTGCAGGACTGAGGGTCCTCTCCCTGTGGCCCCCTGAGCCTAGAGGGGCTGCATTCATTCACTGACCTCATGGGAGGCAGCAACAGTGTGTTCAAGGGAGAGATGGGAACAGGAAATCAACCGAAAGTGAAGATGCAAAACTCTTTCATGCAGAAATCTGTAAAATTTGTAAACATACTGTACTGGCAAGGCTTAGGGAAATGGGCACTTCTAGACATTGCTGAAAGGGTAACCTAGAACTGCCTCACTGGGAGCAACCTGGAACTCTCAATCAAAATTACAAACACCTGTACTCTTTGCTCCAGCCTTCCAACTGCGGGAATTTTTCTTCCAAAGACACCCACCCATGCACAGAGTAATGGACATACCAGGTATCCATAGCAGGTGAAGATGGCAGAAAAAGATTAGAAGGAACCTATATGCCTATCTCTGAGATTAGTTCAGGAAGGCATTAAAAAGAATGAGGAAGTTCTTTCTATCAACCAACCTCCTAGATATATTCCTATTATGCTTTTTAAAAGAACAGCGAGGGCCTCCCTGGTGGCGCAGCGGTTGAGCGCTGGGTTGCAAAGCTGCCCGCAGCCTCTGCAGCACCGGTTTGATCCCAGGCCACCAGAGGAGGGTCCCACATGGCGCGCAGACCCCTCCTGCCGCCCGCTGCTCCCCTCAGCAGTGTGCTTCGGTCCTCTGCCTATTCTGCTCCCTGCTCTGGCTCTGGTGAATTCTCTCACCCTCCCGCGCTCTGACTGTACCCAGTGCTTGTATAAATAAAAAAATAAATCTTAAAAATAAATAAATAAATAAAAATAAATAAAAGAACAGCGAGCAGAAGAGGAAGCTACCCTTGCATGAAGGAAAATAAAGGCATGCGTGTATCTGTCTATACTTGCACAGTTTCTTCTGCACCCACAAGAAACTGGTAAGTTGTCTGTGTCCGTGGAAGGGCTAGAAAGACAGAGGAGACAGAGGAGGAGACCTGCTGCCTTTTGAATATCAGACTTGGCCAGGCAGGATGGCACGTGCCTGCAGTTGCAGCTACTTGAGAGGCTGAGACTGGAGGGTGGCTTGAGCCCAGGAGTTCTGGGCTGCGTGCGCTGGGCTCGCTGGGTATCAGCACGAGCTTCAGCATCAGTATGATGGCACCTTGGTAGTGCAGGACCACCAGGTTGCCTATGGACGGAAAATAAGCCCCCACTGGAAACAGAGCAGACAAATACCAGGCCTAATCTACTTGTTACCTACTCAATAAGGGTGAAATGAACAAATCAAGATGTACTTCGGGATATGGACATTCAATAAAAAGTTTGAAGCACACCCTTCTCCATGAATCACAGGGAAGATGGCAGCGGCCAGGTGAGTGAGCTAGGGTACCAGGTGCGCTGAGGTTTCGCTGAGCCTTTGTCTCCCTTTCCTGCTATGGGTGTCCCTTCTGGTCTGGGGCCTCTGAGAGGCTCCAGATCCTTAGCAAATCTGGGTTGCACTCCAGCCTTGGAAATGGCCAGGGACTATTGTCCCCCCAACCTAATTTCTGGGTCCAGGGTCTCATTTTCTACCAGGGTGCCTCCACATACCAGTAGTCCCACTAGGGCAGGCGCATGCAGCCCTGCCAGCCCTTCACTTGAAGGAAGAAAACTTAAGCAAGTCTCATGGCTGCTGTCTGATAATCACTATGGACACCAGACACCAGCCTGTATCAGGTCTGTGTCCAATTAGCCACCCCCACAACAACACCATAGCAACAAAGGTAATATTGTTCTAAGAAGAAAAAGAAAAAAACACACATGCACACACTGTGTTGTGTGACAGCTTTTAAAGCCACAGAGATAACATTTTTCCACACCCTACAACTTGTGCCTCTCACTTCCCGACACTCGGCTTTTTCAGTGGGAAGTCATGGGCTCGGTGGGGTGACCACTTCACACCACTCCAGGATGATATCCCTCATGGGAGCAGGCATGGCAAGGAGTCCTAGGCCAGCAGGGAGTGGGGGCTGCGCCTCCTACCTCTGCCTCCCTCTCAGAGGTAAGTGGGCCAGCTGGAGGCAGGGCAGGCCCTGGGGTGAAGCTCCAAGCTGCTCTCTGCTCCTCTGGCTGGCTGGCTGGCTTCTCTCTGACAGACCCAAGCTGGGCACAGGGGTTTTGGTGGTTGCAGCAATGAGCCACACACTAATCTTCAGACCTAAATGTGGAAAGCATTAACCCAAATGAAAAGACATAAATCAGGAGGGGAGCCTATGGCATGGAGGAAAACGGCTCTTCTCAGCGAGCAAGCGCCTGGGCTGTTGCACAAGAGCTGAATGAGTCACCAGCTAGTGAGGGGAGAACCAGGGAGGGAGCAGGGAGGGGAGCCCCCAGTGGGACTGGCGGGTGGATGGGAGGGGCGCAGGGGGTGCACAAACACAGCTGTAGGTTCATAACTAACCACACTTCATCAGCAGCCTGGCGTGGTGGGGTGTGGGGGCAAATATCACCTTCCCTTCTCAACTCAGGAAGTGCTTCAAAATGTGTCCTCCCCAGAGAAGACAGCAGGAAAGACTCTTCCGAACAGGCACTGGTCACCCTTTACAGCCTGCAGCTGTGTCCTGGGGAAGCAACCCTCTGGCCTTCTAGAGAGATGCCTCCCTTATCCTTTGTTGGCTACAATCCATACTTTTGGGGGGTCCCTTAGTCCCCACATTGAACACACAACTCTTGCTCCCCTTTCTTACCCATCTCCATTGTCATTTCATATCTTTTCTTCCTTTCCTTTTTCCAAACTCCATTCTCCACAGAAGTTGCTATTTACAGGGTAAATTCCTCAGCTCCCCACTCCACCCTGTCCTTGACCCCTAGAGATATCATCCTACTTTCCTTTAAGACCTGACCTCACCCACCATTTCCTCCCAACCTATAAGTTCTTGGCACCTACAATGAGCCAGGGATATTGTCTGTGGATGTGGCAGCAAGGAGGAGGAGCCCCCCAACAGATAATTCAATTGGGGGGTTGGCAGCACCAGGAGGTTTGAGCCCCAGAGACTCTAGAAGTTACTCTGACAGTGTGCTAACTTTGAGCAGGACTCCTCACCTCTCTAGACCATTCTCATCTGACACAGATGAAATAAGAGATCAGATTTAGAGATCAACTGGTCCCTTAGGTGCTGATAACACTCTGTAAGAGACACAAAATAAAACTGATCCCCCCAAGAGTACCGGGCTGCTGTGGGATTCACTCCAGAGAACTGCACCCAAGAGGCCATGCCCAGGGCAGAGTGGAACTGGACAAGTGGCCAGACACTATTGGTCATAAATGCTCAAGAAGAATTATCTGCCCAGGAGAAGTCTGGGAAAAGCAGACTGAAATGAATTTAGAGGCAAGAGGCAGAGAGTTCAGAGTAGAGAGGGCATCCCAGGGCAAGGAACCAATCACTCAACAAACAGTGATTGCATACCCTTTATAAGCAGACATAATTGTAAATGCTAAGAAGCAACAGTCAACAATAAAAAGATCTGTGCTGTAGTGGGGTTACATTCTCATGAGAGAAGACACACAGCCCACAGTAATCCTGACAGTCAGGTAAGTGATCCAGTTTTGTTGAAAGGTGATGAGTGATGGTGAAACAGAAAGAGCAGAGCAGGATAAAGGGATGGCATGGTGGAATGAGCAAGAGACTTAAAGGAGATAAAACAGTGGATTAGTTTTGGTGGCTGCAGTCACAAATTACCACAAATTGAGAGGCTTAAAACAACACAAATGTATTCTCTTATAGTTCTGCAGGTCAGGAGTCTGAAATGGGTCATGGGGCTACATTTTAGGTATTGGCAGAACTGGTTCCTTCTGGAAGCCCTAAAAGAGGGTCAGATTTCTTGACTTTTCCAGCTTCTGAAGACTGCCCACATTCCTTGGATAACAGCCCCTCCCTCAAATCACTAAACTTCCTGCTACTCCTGACCTTGTCCTCATTATTGCCTCTTAAAAGCCTCCTTGTCATTACACTAGCCCCGCCCATATAAACCAAGATCATTATCTCCACCTCCTTCTCCTCTTAGTCCTCCTTCTTGTAAGATCCTTAACTTGGTCACATCTGCAAAGTCCCATTTGCCTTGTAAGATAACATTCAGAGTCTTCTGGAATTAGACATGGACATCCTTGGAAGACCATTACCAGATCACCTCAGGGAGTGGATCAAAGGGACTGCAAAGCCTTGAAGAAAGTGTGCCTGGGCTGGCTGAAGGACCAGCAGGAGGAGGCAGTGTTGCAGGAGAGGAATGAGGAAGGTGAGCCAGGAGGAGCAGACCCCAAGGTCAGGGCAGTGGCACCTTGCCAGCCACTATCAGGGCTCCTTCAGGTTTGAATGTAACATCATGGGGGTCCACTGGAATGTGCTGAGAAGTGCAATAGGATCAGGCTTATTACTTAAAAGAATAAACTTTTGGGGGGTAACTTTTTTTAATTGAGGTAACATAGCTTTACAACCCTGCAAATGATTTAGGGGACTAGGTTCACACCTCCTCAGTGTATGTCACCACACAACACTCACCACCAAAGCACCCATAGTCCTCCTTCATAGGCTATTGGGCTCCCCACTTTTGTTTCCAACTCTGCCTCCCTCTCTAGCAGCCTCAGTTCTGCACTCCCCTTTTTCCTTCTGACTTACTTCATCTAGAATAATACCCTCCAGTTCTGGATTTCATCTTTTTTTCAGAGCTAAATAGTATTCCATTGCATATAAATACCACAATTTCTTAATCCCATCAGCAGTCTTACAACAGACTTTAGTTGTTGTTGCATGTGCTTGTCAATATTTTTCATTGTTCTTGATTTCATGAGCAGCCCTGACTTAGGGTGAAGGGGAAGGGACCCAGGCAGCTTGTGGAGGGATCATCTCTGCAACATTCCATTTACACAGAGAAGTAAACAGACAAGTGCAGTCACTACTGCAGCTAGAAGTTGGCAGTATGGGCATGGGAAGAACAGGAGGGATGTTGGGGTGTCATTTAAAAAAGAGAGGCCCCTTCCCCCAACTGGGATGCCCTTTGATTCAACCTAAGAGGAATGAGAAGATTAAAAGCAGTTTGGGAAGGTCAGACTGTCAGGGATGAAGGGACAAGGAAGGTCCAAGGAAGGGTCAGGGAGGACTGGCTACTTGGAAAATGGATGAAAACACTGCCTTCCCCCTGCTGGGATTTCCTTAGCCCAGAAAGGGGCCACCATGCAACACATGTACCACCCCATGCCTCCCATCCTCTGGGCAGATCTGGGGCTGCCTGAGGCTCCAGGCAGAGGGCTAGAGAGGGACCTCCAATTACATGAAGGCACTGCCCCCAGCTTCTCTGCCAGGGTACAGCAGTCCTTGACCTACTCATAGTAGTTTGCTTATAATTCATGCTTGATCCCAGTCAGCTCCTTCTTGATAGCATCCTTGGAGTTGGCCACATTCAGGGGCCCAAGAGATAAACACCAGATCCTCCTCAGTGCTCTCCTTGGTCTCCTAGGTTGTGTCACAGAGGGGAGGCATGGCAGTCCTTGTCTGGCAGCATCCTGACAAAGATGGTGGAGGGGTCGTCTACGGTCTGGCCCACCTACCAGGTTCACTTGCCCTCTTCCATGGTGATGTTCCTGTCCTCGCTCAGGCAGAAGAGCAATGCCTTCTTGTACTTCTTCACCTGCTCTGATGTGGATGCCAGGCACCTTCATGGTCATTGAACACTTTGGTGCCGTCATCAGTGACAGCCACACCGAAAGCCATGTTTCTGGAAGTTACAAGTAGCTAACTAGGGGAGCCAGAAAAGACGAGAGCCACTGCAGCTGCTGCTGGAATCTGAAAAACTGACTTTAAGAAGAGTGATTGGGAGGGGCATGCAAAAGTGTGAGGCTATGGCTGGGACCAAGGTGCCAGCAGTGGGCTGGGTGAAGATGATCAGATTTTTAAAAAATCTACTTGGGAAAAGAAGCCAACATGCTTATCTGACAAACTGAACCAGGGATGATAAAGAAAAAGAGGAGTCAAGGCTTCTGAGGTTTTGACCCAGGCAGCTGGAGGATGGACTTGCCTATTATTGAGCCAGGAAAGTCTGCAGGTGGCCCAGATCTGGCAGGAAAGCCAGAAATGATGTTTTGGACAGGCTGAATGAAGATGTCATGTAAGGAATTGGATGTATGAGTCCACGGGTCAAGAGCACAATGTGATTAAAGACTGGAAATGGACTCGCTGACCTGATGCTGAACACTCCCACAGGTGCAGAGGTTTATGCTGGGGCCTGGCTGGAGCTCAGGATTTGGATCTGGACTTTACCCTGTGGGCAGCGGGAAGCGCCTGGGCCTTACCATGGCCTGGGGTGTGGAGCTGGCTATGTCTACCCCAGATTAAGTTTGTGAGTAAGGCACTACTTGCAAGACAAGGCAACGGAGGCTGAGTAAACATGGATTTTGCTTTAGCCCTCAATTGCACAACTAGGCATTTTTCCACTTACACAGCCACAGGGTGGGAACTGAGTGAAGAAGGGAGGGGAGCAGGGCGGGATTCAGGAATGTAGTCCTACCACGGGCTCCAAAATCCACAGCTGCCAACAGCTCACACACCACCTGATCAGTTCGCCACACTGTCCCTGGGACCCTCGCTGCCCTGAGGATGGATTCAGGAAAGCCCTTGGCTCTCTGAGCTGTCCTATAGTATCAGCAGGGCAGATGGCCAGACTGTGTGGTCACCTCCCAGGGGACACAAGTCTTCCCCTCCACTGGACACTAGCACAACACGCCACGGGTACAAATAGAGATGTTTAGTGCAAGGTGATTTCCAGGGGCAGCTGGCACAAGTTCTGGGCCTCCCAGAACTTGACAAATATTTAGTGAGAACCCATCAAGTGTGAGGCACTGTTTCTGGACATTTTGGGAATGTCAGTGAACAAACCAGAAGGGGAAGAAAAAAACCTCTGCCTTCATGGAGCACTCATTCCAGTGTGGGGCAAGGAGACAGGGGGAAGTAGGTAATAAAAACAATAAATAAGTATACTATGGTGAGTATTAGAAGGTGGTGGAAGAAAGAAAATAGAGCAAGGTGAAGGGAATCAGGAATTCAGGATAGACTAGGGGGCAGATGACAATCTTAAATAGTTCAAGATGCTACAATTACTTCAAGTTGTAGTTGAAGATCTTTCTAGCTCTTCTGCCCACTTCCTTCCTTCCTCCATTCATTCATCAGTTAACTGAGTTCTCACCATAGAAGTGCCCTCTTTCCTCTCTTGAAGTTTACATTTTATTTGGGGAAATAGAAGTTAAGATAATTCTGGAAGTGCCATGAATGGACAGTGTCGTAGGATTCTTGTGAGGGTGTCAGTCACAGTGAAACATGAAACCTACTGGGACAAAGAGCTGTGGAGGCCTCCCTGGTGGTGCAAAGGGTTGAGATGCAACCTGTGAAGCTATTGCAGCCACTGCAGCATCAGTTAGATCCCCAGCCAGGGAGCTACCCACATGGTGCAGCAGACCTCTCCTGACTCACCCACTGCTCCCCTCAGCAGTGTTTTTCAGTCAATCTGCCTGTTCTGTTTGTTCCCCACTGTCTCTGATGAATCCTCTCATGCCCCATATCTCTGGCCTGTACCCCAGCTCTTGTATGCATAAATAAATCAATCTTAAAAAAAAATAAATACAAAGAGCTGAGGAGCGTCCACCCCCACCCCAGTGTCTGCTTCTTGGTTCCCTCCTCTCTCTTTCTCACCTCCTTTCCCCCAATACCACCATGACCTGACTTAGTTTAAACTGCTCTCTTCTCAGTAACCCGAAACCACACTTCAGTAGCTTCTCTGGAAGCTGCCCACAGAATGTCCTTACAGCTCACCTGTTGCCTCTGAAGCAACTACTGGTTTAAGGGCCTTCTCAACCAGTTTGTTCATTCCCTGCATCAGACCAAATATCTCTTCTTGAAGCACCAACCCCAATACTGATGGGGATGGGCCTTCATGTTGTCAGCTCTTCTGATCTGAGTATTCCTGTAGGCAGGCTTTGACCTTTTTCTCTGGCTGTTCTCACTCCCAGGGAGCCATACAGCCTATGGGCACAGGGTGAGCAGGGAGGATGTCACATCTAGGCTTCTCCAGAGGCCAAATCTGTTAGGTACTTCATGCCTCTGACCACATCTAGGAACTCTCTTATCAGAAGCACTAACTACCATTGGGCTTTTCCTGTTTGAACAAAAGCCAAGGCTGACCTTTGGTGCTCACCTCTGACAGTGTCCTGGCCTCTGGAACCTCCATCACTATCCACCCCACATCTTGCTGTGAGCCAGCTGGACCAGTACTATTCCTACTTAAAGACAGCCACCAGGTGGAAGGAAAAGCCACTGGGTCCTGTCCTCAGCCCCTCTCCCCACCTCCCTGCCATAATTTCTTCTGGTTTCAGCTCCCCCCAAAGATGTGGGGACTCCAGAAGATGAGGACCATTGCTTTTCTTTCCCATCCCTCTACTGAGTTGCTTCCAAATGACTCAACTAGATCAGGACTCATTCTTAAAACCATGAGTAGAAATCTATTCCCAAGAGCACAACATAATTATCAGCAGAGCTTCCCGTGCCCTGCACACCTCAACAGCTTCACACACAGGCAGTTGGGAGTGGAAGACGCAGCCATGTAGTAAAGGTCAGCTGTGGATGTCTATTCCTAAGCTCTCCCCATTTTCTTACCTTATTCTGTGCTTACAACTGCCAAGTGCTGGACCCTCAAACAAGGGAACCAAATGGAGTGTGCAGATATGTTTAGGTTGGGGGCAGTGACAGAGCTGTGGGGCTGCTCTCTGTGGATTGAGGTACAGAAATATTACACAGTGCTCAGATCACGGGCTCTGGACAGAGAAGACCTGGGTACAAACCATATCACTGTCTGGGTGACATAGAAGAAAGTATTTAATGTTTGCAGTCACTCAGTTTCCACATATGTAAAATGGACTTGGTAATACTTATAGATTTGTATGAGAAGAGGAACACAGGTGTCCCCCACTATCTGAAAGTAGCTCATCCTATGAAACCTCTTGTAAGCTAGTAAGATAAAGCAATAATTTACATGGAAACTGTTTTGTATTTTCCCAGACCCAGAAAACAATCTACCAGATCATACCAAAAACCTTAGCAAAACTTAAATAATACTCACATGTAGTAAAAGCAGGAAGCAAATGTCATAAAAGCGGGAAGGAGATGATAAGTAAGTATACCTCCTGTAAAAAGTAGTTGCTGGGGGAGGACTTGTTGAGGCCACTCTTGCTGCTCAGGGCACCCAGACTCTAGAAATAGCTGCTGCAAACCCAACTCTGGAACACTATTTTCAATTTTCACCCTTTGTCATAAAAGCAAAATTCCCCTTTGAATTTCTTTCAGCTAGTGCAAGTAGATACAAATCTAGGTCTTTCATAAATGCAAAGTGGCATAATGCCAACTTTCCAAGAGTACAGGGATACCTGTACTCAAAAGCATACTCATTTCCTCAGACCAGGCAAGGAGCCAGCTGGGGTTTGGTCACCAAAAATCCCTCACTTTTACCATTGACCTTATCGCTGATTGCAAATTTGGGAGAAAGACACTTGTGCTCATGGTGGGAAACTACATCTGCTGTTCATATCTCCACAGTGTGAGCGAACTTACCAGCAAAAGCCTTCATTTTTCACCCCCAAACCCAAAGCATGACCTCATGTGATTGTAGAATTAACTGAAATATGTGAAAATGTGCAGGATGAAGATCTTTATCTCTTTTAACACTGAATGGGAGACTGCATGTTCAAACAAATATTTTTATATCTTTTTATTTGAATACCTTTACAAGGAACAGACACCTTCCATGTTGCCATGCCCTTAACATTCAGCTCTTGTACCAGGAAGGCAATGATAGCCGATGTCAAGCATCCTGTTTATTTTTTATTTTTTAAAAGATTTATTTATTTATGCATGCAAGAACTGGGGTGCAGGCCAGAGGTGTGTTTGTGTGTGTGTGGTGGGGGGTGTGAGACAGGATTCACCAGAGAGAGAGTGGGGAACAGAACAGGCAGACGGACTGAAATACACCAATGAGGGGAGTAGCAGGCGATTCAGGAGAGGTCTGCTGCACCATGTGGGTAGCTCCCTGGCCGAGGATTGAACTCATGCTGCAGTGGATATGGATAGTGTCATAGGTTGCCTCTTAACCCCTTGTGCCACCAGGGAGGCCCTCAAGCATCCTGTTTAGAGCAGTGATCCTGAAGCTTCAGCGACCATCAAAATCCCCTGAAGAGCATATATACACTCCCATTTGTGACTGAGCAGGTCTGGGTGGGACCGCGAATGTGCATGTCCAGTAATTTCCAGGTGATGCTGGTCCGTGGACCACAGTCCAATAAGCCACCCTCTGAATATGAAGTCTAGAAAGAGTCTAGGAATCACCCAGTAAGATCTCAAGAACTCCACATCTGTGCTTGGTTAACAGCATCTGGTTCAGTCCCGCTGTTGAACTGACACTCAGCTGTTGCATCTCCCAAGTCAGGCACAGGCAGAGCTGAGGGTGGAAGCCCAGCACTCCATTCATCACTCATCTGTGGGTCCCCTGGGTCCTGTTTCCTATCCTGTAACTTTGCAAAAAGAGGCCACAAGGGTCCCCAAGCACACCCTTCAACATCCAGTCACAGGCCCCCCTCCTAGAGACTCACCCACCTGCCCAGGGCTCTTTTCCACATTTCCAGGAATAGACAGGAGTGACCACTCATGGGAGAACTCAAGGCTGGGAGGGTGGAGTCTGAGGTCCCAGGGAAGGGATGGGGTGCAGCAGAGCCCTGGGGCAGTTGATTCAAGGCCAAGCTCTCCATCCTGAGCAAAGCCTAGAGACAGTGGTCTTCAGGGGCCTCAGCAGGCACCCACACACACTGCACCCAGTGTCCCTGCCACACAATGCACAAGAGGCCAGCAGGGCAGGCGGCCAGGGCCCACTCATGCCAGTACCATCTGGGAGCCCTTGCCAGGCCTCGGAGGGTCTGCCGAAGAAGCTGGACTCTGTCCTGGGGCACAGTCGGGCTCTATTCTTATCTCAAGGGGGAATGCGTGACTCTCCTTGCAGTGAATGGGGGCTCCTGGCAAGGTGGAGGAGGAAACAGAGCCTTCACTGTACCCACAAGGGCTCCCCACACGGCTCCCAGCTCTGACCAGCCCCTCGTGGTGGGGCCTTGCACAGCCTCCAACAAGGAAAGGTCAGGCCGAAAGTGGACAACGGAATGAGGATTCCAGAGCAGACCTCATTCACATTGTAGGATGCAATGAGGCCTGCACTGTAGGATGCAAACTCGCACACACAGATCCTAAATTAAGACCCACAGAACAGGTCCTAGAAACAAATGCCAAAGGTCAGGGCCCAGATACCTATGTGCCCCATACACGCCCTTCTGACAGATAGGGGCAGCCTCAAACCTACCTCCCCCAGCACCATTTATGGTGGCAACAGATCCACTGAGCAATCTTATCAGACAGGAGAGTCACATGGGTGCTGACCTTCACACACCTAACACTTGCAGACATCTGAGGACAGAGCTGGGGCTGCAGCTATGTGCTCAAAGATTCAAATCACTCATCATTAAGTCTGCAAGTCTGCAAGTACCGTGGGTGGATTGAGAGACAAATGAAGGTTACAGTGAGATGCCGGGGTCCAAGGAGATGCAAGAGAAGTTAAAAGACAAGTTAGAGTAATTGGGGGAGGCCTTAAAATATTTACTCATTCCCCACAATGAGCCAAGTATATCGTTCTGGAACCAAGTACTAGTGTTCCCATTTTAAAGCTCAGAAAACAGAGTCACCAAGAAGATAAGAGATTTTCATGAGGTTGTTAAGTAACAGAGCCAAGATTTGGACTAGGCCTTGAAGTCCAGCATTCCTTCCATTATATGACCCCCTTCTTGGAAGTGGCAGGGGCTAACTGGGTCTTGAAGGGTAGGTAGAAGCCAGACAGGGAGGAGAGAGAAGGGTGTCTTGGGCAGGGTGACACATATGGGCATTGGTGGAATATGTTGCCACCAGCTGTCCTTTCACATTTCTCTCTTTTTAAAAAAGATTTATTTATTTATGCAAGAACTGGGTACAGTCCAGAGGTGTGGGGGGTGAGAGGACTCACCAGAGACAGAGTGGGGACAGAACAGGCAGATTGGCTGAAATACATTACGAGGGGAGCAGAGGGTGAGACAGGAGAGGTCTGCTGCACCATATGGGTCACCTCCCTGGCCGGGGATCGAACTTGTGCTGCAGTGGCTGCGGATAGCTTCATAGGTTGCGTCTTAACCCCTTGCGCCACAAGGGAGGCCCCTCACATTTTTCTCTCTTATGGAAAATTTTAAAATGCTTATCCCAGTCTTGGTCAGCAAATGGGCATCAGGCATTCTTAAGGGCTGCATCTCAGTACAGCTTTTCCACAGAGCAGTATGACAGCATGTGTCAGCATGGCCACATAAAGGCTTATTAACCACAGCAGCCTCTCCTTTCCAGGGAATTATCTCAGCATGAAGAGAGAGTCTCACGGGGACTATCAGTTTCAGTGATTTTAATAACAGCAGCGGAAAATAAGGAAGTAACCTCAGTGTCCACTAGGGGATTGGAAATAATAAATACAGGAGTTCCCCTCTCATTCTTGGGGGTACCTGCCAAGATGCTCAGTGAATGCCAGAAACTGGACAGTACTGAACCCTCACATACACTGTACTTTCTCCTATATAAATCTACCTATAATAAAGTTTAATCTGTAAATTAGGGACAGTGAGAGATGAACAATAACCAATAGAAAATTATAACTATATACTTTAATAAAAGTTGTGAATATCTTCTCTCAAAATATCTTATTTCGTGTGCTATTTTCAGATCATGGGTAACTAGAACCCCAGCAAGTGGAGATGCAGATATGAACTACATGTTGTACTTCATCCAAACCATGAACTAATAGCCGGCACTAAAAGTAATGCTCTAGATACATTTACTCATGTAGACAGATATTCAACAAATATTAACTTTCAAGGAAAAAGCAGGTTATACAACTGCATGTGTAATATGACTAGGATGGTGTAAGGAGGGAGCGGGGAGATGGTTCTTTCTTTCTCAAGATGAATGGGGAGGAAAAGGTGACAAGGCAATGGGTGGGGTGGGGATGGGGTCAGGGAGTCTGGGAGTGGGGCCAAGGGCCAGAGGGCTCACTGAGGGTGGGGGCCGCTGGAGCATTTACGCTAAGTCCTGTTTAGCTGTCCTCTGGGTCAGCCTAAAAGGACTATGAAAACATCCAACAAATATTTAGCTCATAAATCTTTCAGAAGACCCTCCACCCTGCTTTATTTGTTAACAATTCCCCCCTACTGCCCTCCACCCTCACACATACCCAAACGCCTAATGCAGCTGCTATCATGGAGGCTATCATGGCCTCATCTTGAGAGAAAGAAAGAACCATCTCCCTGCCCCCTCCCTACACCATCCTAGTAATATTACACATGCAGTTGTATAACCTGCTTTTTTCTGGAAAGTTAATATTTGTTGAATATCTGTCTACGTGAGTAAATGTATCTAGAGCATTACTTTTAGTGCTGGCTATTAGTTCATGGTTTGGATGAACTACAGCATATAGTTCAGCATATAGACACCACCTGACAAGGTAGTGTCCATGCGGGAACACGGCCTGACTGCTGTGGATGCTGCCGGCCTATTACCTGAACTTGAGCCACCTGGCTCACCATCTTGAAGCGCCCCCCAATCCATAGGGGACCTACAGGGGATGATGAACTTGCTGATACCCTTGGGTTCCTGGGGCACCAGCTCATAGGCAGTGGTGGAACCAGTGCTTCAGGGAAGGAGCATGTTAAATGGACCTTTCTTGCAAAGGGGAGCCTGCTTCTCAGACAAGCAGGGAAAAGTGTGTGCTCCAACTAGGAAGCTGGAGGGAGAGAGAGAACTTCCTTCCAGGAGTTCTCAGGGAGGAAACCTGTGAATAACAAATGGGCGTGGCGGAGAAGACAGAGAGGGAATTCACAAGGCTGTGTGCACTTGCCAATGCGCACACACATGTACATAATCTCCTCCTGTGTTTGAAAAGTCCACAGAATTTGGGGCAGCTGCTCAATGGCAACCAATAATCCTCTTTTGAGGGTTAGGAGCCACGCCCAGTGAGGAGGGGTGGGAAGAGAATATGCAGCAGAACCGAGCACACCTGATTCTCATCCCAGTGACAACAGGGAGGATAGTGCCAGCCAGTTTTGGTTTCGAATCTTAGTTATGCCCTTTACTGAACTGGGTTATCATCTATCCAAACCTGTGGGCCTGGGCTTCCTTGACTGGAAAGTAGTGGGACTGTCGACCCGACACCCCGCTAGAGCCCTGGGTGTGATGCAAGTTGATTATTGGACTGGACACCAGGGGCAAGTCACCACCTGTCCCTAGGGCCCAACTTCCTATCCTGGGAGAGAGCTGCAAGTTGAGGGCTGGACCGAGGCCATCGATAGGTTTTAGCCAGCACACTGAATCATTTGCTGTTGTTTTTAATTTAAGTCAATTACCAACATTACAAAATGGGCAGACTTTGGATGTCCAGCTGGGCATGCCACTCCCAGGATTGGCTGATGCTGCCTGTTTCTGATGGCACACAAGCCCTCAGATCCTAGTGATCTGCTGGACTCCTGACATCTGAACCTGTGCCCGACTGGAATTGATTCAATATTTCGTGGCTGTATCAGCTTCACGCTGAATGCGGGGTTAGTTAATAAGCAATAAGCCATGGCTGGTGAAGCCCTGGGAAAAAGCAGCGGCCGGACCCCACTTCAGCTCACATTGGGGTTTCCAGGGATCACTACAGGCCCCTCTCCATCTGCAGTGTCCAGATGGCCAGGTGGGGGCCAGCAGGCTAGGGGCTGGGCCTCTGCTAATTGGCTCTGCGGGCTGGAGAAAACCCGCTTGAGGTACTGCCTGGGATGCTCACTTTGTCTTGCTCCAGAGCCTTCCTCCTTCCCACAGCCCCTGAAAGCATTTCAACTGGGTCCTCACAGCCGGACAGACCCAGGGCTAGAGAACATAGCTCTTACTTGAGAGTGTGGCTTTTATAGACAATAGGCAGGGGGAAGCTGGACTTTGGCAGAGAATTCTCCCACGTCCAGAACTCTGATGAGATCCCTCTCCAAGATGTGATGTCCCATCTCTGTCCCGCCAAGTCCCCAAGACTGGACAAATTCTAACCAGGCTGAGTTTGAACCAGAGCAAAAAGCTCTGAGTAATTCGTGGGACCCCAAGCCTCTCCCTGGAATGCTGATTAAGACACCAGAACCACACAAAGATCTGAGCTGATTCCAAGACCACCTCTGGGGTCACATAAGCTCTCGATAGAGTGCACGCAAACACTGATTCAGGCTTCTAAACATCTGGGGCTTAGCTAATCCTCTGCTCTGGGGTGTTCAGCTTGGGTGGACTCCCAGGAGCAGTGGTGCCGGTGGGGATCTGATGGGTCCAGTTTCCATGGATCTGGGCCAGGCTTGGGAGCCCAGCACACGGCCCTGCCCAGGCTCAGCCCTAGTCACACATGAGGCCGTGATGCATCTTCCCGGCCCACACCCACAGTTCCGGGCCCCCCCACCCAACCCACACGTGGGAGGCCACATCGCTGCAGGATTCCATTCTGCGGTGGAGGCCGTGAGAGGAAACAATTCCCTAATCCCCTTCCTAAATCAAGGCCAAGAAACAACTTGTGGAGAGCACCGCAGACATTGCTCCCACTGCCCAGCTGTCCCTGTACTGACCTCCTGCTGCAGAGGAGTTCTGAGGTGCTGTTATGGGGAGTGGAGGGTGGGAGGACCAGATCCTTGGTCCCCATGCTCACAGGCCCACAGCCAGGCTCCCCGCCTGGGAATCAGCTCTGATTTTCAATCCACAGACTGTGGAGTTCCAGAGCAGGCTGAGGCCAAGTCCCTCCTCCTACCCCACTCACCCTTAACTGGGCCAGAATAGAAGAGTTTGTATGTATTCAATAGCATTATCTGTTGACTGTTTTCATTTTCGGTAAGAATTTTTAATGAACTCTTGTTTAAAATTCCAAACGAAATCATCTTTTAATATAAATGATCTTGATTGGTTTTGTTTTTCCCCGTGGGTCAGCAGACATATAGGAGAAGTGTTTCTTCACCCACTGGAGTAAGTGAGTTAAAAGAAGCCTTGATCACAAAAGCATCAAGCCCATAAAATGGGAAAATGACAGTCTTTTCAACAAATAGTGGAGACAGATGTCCACACATAACAGATGTTCACATGCAAAAGACAGAAACTAGACTTCCTTCTCACACCATTTACAAAAATTAATTCCAAATAGGTCAAAGTTCTAAATGTAACAGCTAAAACTAGAAAGCGCTTAGAAGATTTTCACGTATGAAAATCTTCATGACCTTGGATGAGGCAATAGTTCCTTAAGTATGCTAACAAAAGCACAGGCATAAAAGGAAAAAATAAAGTAGACGTCATCAAAATTTAAAACTTTTATGTTTCAAAGGACAGCAGTAAAAAAATGAAAAGACAACCCACAGAATGGGAGAAAAAAAATTTCAAATCATATAGTACAGGTTTCTACCACTATCTGAAAGCAGAGCATGTCTATAAAAACCTTTCATAAGCCAAAATGGCAAAAAACAAAGAATTACCATTAATTTATATGGATATATTTTTGATCATTCCCAGACCCAAACAAAACAACTGCCAAATCATACCAAACAATACAGAAAACCAAAATAACACAAGTAGTAAAAACAGGAACGCTATGATAAATACATAGCCTGGACACAACAGCTCTTGGGAAGGAGCTTGTGGGGTCGCTTTTGGTGGTTCAGGGAGCAGGCTGCTTCTAGAATGTCTGTTGCAAAACCAACACTGACAGTTTTTGCTTTTTTTGTCCTAATAGCAAAAATCCTCTTCAGAGATCAATCAGTTATCAAAAACAAGAGTGATGATCTCTCCTGAAAGTGTAGTGGTATAAGGGAACTTTTGAAAAGTAGGAGATACGCATGCACCTGATAGGGGAATTATATCTGGAATGTATAAAGAATGCTTTCAACTCACTAATAAAAAGACATTGTTATTTAACAAAACAAGCAAAGGCTCTGAAAAGACCTTTTTCCAAAGAGAGAAGAACAGGCCGATAGGCATGTGAAAAGAAGTTCAACATCCTTACCCTTCAGGGAAATGCAAATCAAAACCATAATGAGATACTGCTTGACACCCACTAGAATATCTGCAAATAAAAAGAGAGTAGCAAGAATTGGCAAGGATGTGGAGAAAGCAGACCTTCTTACAGGTGAGAAAACTGTAGGAGCTTTGGAAAATCCTAACAGATCCTTAAAGGGTTAAACATGGTTACCATGTGCTCTTCGACCCCATGAGTACGAGTATACCACACACAGCTGATCACACACATCATCCAAGTCTCTGTCTACACAGCCTTGATTCAATCTCTACATGGGCTCACATTCAAAGAAATCTCATTCTAGCAACCAGAAATTATATTAAAAGCAATTTGATCTTTAACTAAAGTCTTTTTAAAAAAGTGTGATGGCAGCTTCATTCATAAGATGCAGCAAAATTTAAGATCCTCTTCTCTCTTCAATCTGACGCACAAGCATTGCAGCTGTCCCCACATCTTCCTCCTCCCTTTCTCCAAACAACTTTAAACTCCTCCCAACCCTCTGCTACTTGGGTCTCACTCCTCTCAGACATCCTTCTTCAGAGAGACGGCAGACAACTTGTACACACATCTTCAAATTCAACCTTTCTCTTTCCTTCATGAAAGCACCCTTCCAGATCATTCCAACTCCGTCCCTCTGCCCATTACTCAGATTTGATTGTCCACACGAAGGCGAGGGACTAGGTCAGCCAGAGAGAGTTCTCCTAAACCCAAAATGCAGGGAGCAGCTACAAGCAGTCCATCACACTCTGCTGGTTTACGTTTGTTTATTTTTAACGTGTGCTTTCCTGCCTTCACGTGGTATGAATAAGCCAGGCAGTCAGGCAGGCACAATACGTTCCTTTTCTTTTCTATCCACCCACAGCTCTGGTACCACCTCCCGAGCTCCATGCCCAGTGAACAGGCAAGATATAGTGTGGACACCCGCAGGCCTCAGAGCTGAGAGGTGGTGGTGGTGATGGGGGGGACCCGCCAGCCAGGGAGGGGAGGGGTACTTGCAATCATCAGGGTTGAATGCCTAAGCTCTGGAAGGAAATATATTTTCAGCAGAAGATCAAAGGAAGGAACACTAGCAGAAAACAGTGGGAAAGACTTGGAGCTGTAATATTTAAGGCAAGATGAGATATTTTCATGTTCAGAGTCGGGAAAAGAGTTTAAAGGGCAAGGATGTAAATTAACAAGTTGGCCTACTGGAGCACAAGGGTGGGGTATGGCCTGTAACAGCACAAAGGACTGTCTGAAGGAGGACTAGACACCCTGAATTAAAGCCAATGCCTCCCAAAAAACATTGTCTGTCTTTTATTAATTAATCTCGATGTCACCCATGACTATCCTATGACTAACAACAATGTGACTGGGGAGTGGGTGTGGGGCCACTTCCTCCGTGGATCAGATCAAACCGTGGCATGTGTCTTCGGACTTGGCCTCAGAACAGGATTTCTCCTGGGGACAGCCAAATCCCCTTAGTTTTTGTCTCCTAGTCCGGTCAGAGGCCTGCAAGTGGCTTGGGTCTTCAGAGTTTCTCCCAATTCAGCACAATGTTGCTGTGCAAAACGCAAGCCAGGTTTCCAAACACTGTGAAAGGGTGGCTGACACATTTTCTTTTGACAGGAAGAGCTAAGTAGCTGTATCTAAGGTGAGACTTTCAATAAATCCTGTCAGTGTCTCCTTCAAAATGGACCCCAAATCCAACTCTTCTCATTACACTTCCATAGATGAGCTGCCAATGCTCAGGCCTTTGTGCCTCAACTCCTAAGTAGCTTCAATCCATTCTCCAGACTGATGTTTTAGGACAGGAAACCTGATTGTGCTACTCACAGGTCACAATTCTCCAATGGCTTCTCTTTACGCTCAAAAAATGAGTCCCTTTGAGGACCCCCAAGGTTCTGCATTAGCTGACCTCCTTGACCTCTCAGACTCCAAGCCCTCTCCTGCCTGCTCACCCAACTCAAATTGTACTGGCATCGCTGCCATACCTCAGGGCCTTTGTACTTGTTGTTACCACTGCCTGGAGCATTCTTCTCTCAGATCTCCACATAGCTCAACCCCCCTCTTCATTTAGTTCTGTCACCTCAAACAGAGGCCCTCCTTGACTAAACCTCCTTCCAACCCACCTCACTCTCTATCCCCTCTCCCTGCTTTATAAATCATCATACTATTTATCACTTACCAGGAACATGCAGGTTTCCCCTGCTATCTGGAAGTACAGTGTTCCTATGAAACCTCTCAGAATCTGAGATAATGTAAAGCAAAGAAGCAATTACCATTCATTTATAGGAAAAAAATTTTGAGTCTTCCCAGACCCAACAAATAACCTACCCAGTCATACCAAAGAAGACATAAAATCTAGAATAATACTCCCAGGTAGTAAAAGCAGAAAGGACATGATAAATACACAATCTTTAGAAAATAGTTCCAGGGAAGGAGCTGGCAGGGTCACACGCTGCTAGGGGTGTCTGCTGCCTCCATGACAGCTGCTGCAAAACACAGACACTGTTTTTGCTTTTTACCTTTTGTCATATAAAATAAGTCAAAATCCTCTTCAGATTCATTTGGTTAGTGAAAACAGGTACTAATGTAGGACTTTCATAAAAGCAAAGTGGCACAACACAAACTTTCAAAAAGTGGGAGATGCCTGTACATGGACATGTTCATCTGTTTACTGGAATGTGAACTCCACGCACGGGGACTGGTCTACTTTGTTTACTGTTGTGTTCCTAGTGTCTGGGACAATTCCCAGCACATTGCAGTTATTCAATGAATATCATTGGCTGGAGAAAGTGGATTCTTGGTTGACAACAAATGGATTCTTGTTTGATGATGGTACAATAAATAGGATCGTGTTCCCCCTCATTCTATATGTTTTTCACGATTCTTTTACAGATGGCAAAGTATTTAAATAAATGCAGAGGAAGAAACTTGGCTTACTGTTACCCTTCCAAACTAGTAAGAAGGGAGGGAAAACTGAACTATGTCCATTTTAAAGTAGAGATACATGGATGTGGGGTATTTGTTACAGGAAATAATGAAATGTTCTCTTCTGTCCAAGGCCAAGTTTGTAAATCAAGAACCAAACTAAAACTGGAATCCAACTTTCCAGTCACTCTGTCCTTTGCTCTCTCCACCAAGTTGTCTCTTTCAATAGTCTGTCCTTCTATTAATTTATGAATATGGTTTAATCACATTAATATTTTAAATGAAAATGAAAAGTGAAAAAGCTTAGGCTCAACTTGAGAGATGCTGAAAAACATCCTTTGATAAAAATCCACATCTATTTGTATCTTCAAAACCACCTCTCCTTGGTATCAGGACCAGCCTAGTCATATACTCTCCATGAGGACACAGCAAAACACACATAAAAAAGACATTAAAATGCTAAATAGAAAATATAAATGCTATCTAAAACCAACAGCCAGCATCAGAGTTATATGGAAACTCCCCCAAGGAATTCTCATTATAGACAGAATATGACTATTTATTAACATCCTTCTGGAACTATATATCATCAATAACCAATTTAAAAACATAATTAAATTCCATTCACAGTAACAAGAAGAAATATCAACTTCCAAGGAAATGGACTTAATGCAGGCAATCATATATAAGCCCTATGTGAAGAAGTCATTTATAAGAAGCCATTTATTGAGGAGATGCAGTGAAACTTAATTATGTTCCTGATGTATGTCAAGTGCTATGCAAGGGAAGATCTCTTATGGGAGGTTCAGGAGCAAAGGGAGACACTTGACATTCTTGGTTCCATTCAATCCTTCCAATTCATAACCCTTTGTAAAGAGGGTGTTAGTGTTATAACTCCCCCTTCCTGGAAGAGTCACTCGTTAGATACATTCCCCAAATTTAGATCATTCTGACATCCAACTCAGTTGTCTTCCTACCAGCTCACCAAACCTTCTGCTCATAGGATGAAGTTCTAATGTGTCAACCTAGCTAGGCTGAGTATCAACTCCCAGAAATCATTTTCTTGTATGCTCTGATCAGGGTGGGCCATAAGAAGACAATCCCTGGGAGATATGGAGAATGACAGGAACGCATCAGTACCTTGCAGCCCATGCATGTTGTTGATAGGCTGACTGGCCTCATTTGCACAAAGCACCTGCCAGGTGCAACTGTTCTATACATCCTCAGATCCTCCTTCACCTGCTCAATTCCTGAGTCAGGAAGTGTGGTCTGCTCCATGACTTGCAAGACACCCACACCACAAGGTCTGAGACAACTTTAGTTCATCCTTATGGGGATCCAGTTCACCACCTACCCTTCTTGGGCTTCAAGTTCCAGCATTAGGTGTGGAGATGACAGCCTAACAGACTGCTTAGCCAGTCCCGCAACAGCAGATGGCCGAGTCCCTGTAAAAGTTCTTTTTAAAATGTATGCATCTGAGCCTCCCTGGTGGCACAAGGGGTTAAGAACCGCACTATAAAGCAATCCGCAGCCTCTGCAGCACGAGTTTGATCCCCAGCCTGCCAGGGAGCAACCCACATGGCGCAGCAGACCTCTCCTGTCTCTCCTGCTGCTCCCCTCAGCAGTGCATTTCAGTCTGTCTGCCTGTTCTGTTCCCTACCCTGTTTCTGGTGAATTCTCTCACCCCCCCTGCATCTCTGGCCTATACTCCAGCTCTTGTATGCATAAATAAATAAATCTGAAATAAATAAATAAATAAAATGTATGCATCTGGGCATGTATGTGTATGTAAGTGTGGTTTTATGTTACCATCTGTATCTGTCTATACATGTGCATCTGTGTGTATCTGCATATATGTGTGCCTGTCTGTGAGTGTTTAGGGTTTGTGCACATGCATGTCCACATGTATGTGTTTTTATGGCTCCATGTGTGCACGTGTTCTTTACATTGCCACGTGTCTCTGTGTATACTTTGTCTGCATCTGTGTTTGTGTGCATCTGTGTGCATTGGGTTGGGTCTGTGTCCACGTAGGTATCCATCTGTCTCATGAATGTCAAGGCAGGTATGACCATATGGATGTGTGTATCTACACGTGTGTGCTTGCCTGAATCTATGTCTATGTGTGCACACCTATATCTACACATGCATCTTCTATGGTTCTGTTTCTCTGGTGGCAGCTGGCTGACATGGCTACTAAGGTGCTCCTCATCAGAAGGCCCCCTGGGTGGGCAGGTGCTCATGGAGTGGAGCCTCACTAATGACGGAGATGAGATGTTGAAGGCTGGGGTGGTGGAAAACAGCAGAGACTCAAGTGTGTCACTCTGCACCTCCAGGATATACATTAAAGCAAAAAGAACTACAGCTATGTCCATGGCACTGCTGACACATGTGTCAAATGTGAAGGGCCCCACCACCCTGTTGTGTCTCAGTGGGTCACCCAACAGGGAGTGCACACACACCAGTAGTGCTGGGTGCTGAGCATGCTCCAGCCAGGCCCCTGAGAGGCACAGGGACTGTTCTGGAGAACCAGGGGGGCAGCCCCAGGGCACTGGCCCTGACTCACCTCTGGAATTTCCTGCACTAGGAGGCTGTTCACAGGCCACAGCCAGGGGACATTACAGCCGCCATTTGAATGAGTGCCCTGGCAGCCTAAACAGACCCTCCAGAGAGCCCAGGGCAGGACCAAGCCCCTAATATCTGCAATCTGAATTCTACCCTCCAGAGAGCCCCCTGAAAGGATATTAAAGGGAAGGAGAAAGGGAGCAATGGAGGTGGTTACCCCAGACAGTTTGTTTAGCAGGACAGGGTTAGGGGCAGGCTTTGGTATCACAAAGACTCCAGGTCAAATTCCAGATCTGCTAGACACTAATCCGAGTGGCCTTGGGCAGCTTCCCACACCTCTCTGCATTGAATTCCTCACCTTGAAAATGTGTGATACTTTACCAGATAGTTGTGGAGCTACTTAAAATGTAAAAATATATTTTATAGACTTGAATAAATGTTAGTTATTATTTTGTTGAGATTATCACTTTCAGAATATTTTGTCATAGTCCACAGTAGAGAGGCAGTAAAAACTGTCTGAACAAATGGGGTAGAGGTATAAAGTCGTAGAGTAGTTACAAAGAGCGCTACTAGGATTAAAAGCAGTCTGCCAACCTTTCCAATGACCTGAGAAATAAAGCCAATAAAACAGACTATATAGTAAATATATAGTAACTGGATATTTTTAAATGGTTTAAAAAGAGAAAGTATAAAATTAAAACACTAAAACCAACTACATTCTAAAGAGGGATATGCAGATGTCTCCAACATATTCCAGATGTATATATAAGTTATGATTGTTATTTTTTAATTCCACACAACCCTGATCGAGCAGTACAGTCCTGCCTGGAATTGAGTAACAGGGTGTTTGCTTGAGCTGCCGAGGTCCCTATGTTGCAGCTCTAACTCCCGTACTTCAGGATGTGACAGCGTCTTTAAAGAGATAAGTAAGATAAAATGACAACACCAAAGTGTGCCCTAATCCAGTATGACAGGTTCCATTATTGGGGTCCTGCTCAAGGCTGAGGAATCTGCTGCTTGCCTGTCTGTGCTCCTCACGGTCCCTGAAACAGAGCCAGGAGTGGCTGTCACTATAGCCACCAACATGATGGCCACATGGCCCAGGAGCACAGACGGACCTCTACCCCATTCACGCCCAGCAACATCCCCAAGGGAAAGGCAACAACTCTGATTGGAGCATGACAGCTCTCAGGACGCACTCTGGGAGGTTATCAGACCAGAACAAGTTCCACGCAAAGTTGTGAGATGGCAGAACCACTAACATCATGGGACAAAGGAGCTGCCACCACCTAACTCAGATCTAGGACACTGAAATTCTAAGAGTTAGTCTTGCTTTAGGCTGGAAGAGACAGATACGACTGGCCCGATGATAAGCTCCTATTTGCCTTCTGACCAGAATCCCTTGAACACCACACCCATAGGCAGGGATGGGCAATTGGATGAGGAAAGAGGAAAGCAGAGGACAGAAGCCACTTGGCACCAAAGATCATGAGTGTTTCCTGGAGGGTTATAGCCAGTTTCCAAAAAAGAACCTCTCAACTATGTCTGGGTCACCCCCAGGCAGAAGGTGAAAGACCAACAGAAAACCCACAGCCACATCTGGCAGAGAGCCTCTCTCAGCTTATGACTGCAAATGCCCTGGTGTCTGGGGCTGTCTTCCAGGGGCACTGGAACAAGAAGCACTGCAACAGCAGAGTGGCAGGAATGCTCAAATGTGCATCTAAAGGGAAGCAAACAAACCACCTCTGTAAATCAGAGAAGCGCTGGCAAGGCATAAGGGAAAATAAGTGAAGTCCCACATTCCTCTGTGTATGCCAGGTGCAGGGTTGTCCATGTGAAAGATGCCCACGCAAGTTCAGGAAATGGGTAAGACTGAAAGGGTCCTCCAGTCCCATTGTTAGAAATTTAGTTCATGGGAAGAGGCAATGGAGGTTTGGAAAAAATCTCACAGGCCATAGAATCAGATGCCACAGCCCCATCAGACCCTACGGACTGCCCTATTCAGTATGGAGGTTAATTGACATCCCTGGCCCTGGCACCAGGCTCTGCATTCTTACAGGTGTAACAGCCCAACGCACAGCCTGACCTGGCATAGGGAAGAGGAGCAGGGGCATCTTCTGTTCTTGCACACACCATAGCTGCTGCTGGCAGCTTGAGAGGATTTTTGTTTTGCAAAAGCTGGGTCAGGAGTGGACAGAGGACTTTAGAGGTCAGGATGGCCAGCTAGGCAGTCAGCACCTGGTACAGCTAGACCCTCATAAAGGAAAGCCACCCTGCAACCCTTAGAGGGGATTAACCCAGGAGCAAAGCCCCAGGTTCAGTGAAGTGGAGAGCTATACTCTTTTGTCTGTGTAGAGCCAAGAAGATCCTCATCAACACTAACAAAGTGCCTTCATGGGAAGGGGCAGAGCATGCATCCCAGGCTCTTTGGACCAGCAGGACCTGTCACAGAAGCCCTGTGTCTGCACCAATGGCACCTCAGGGACATGAGGACTGCAGACGGCAAATTCAGAAACACTACCCACGTGCACGCAGCAGGCAAAGGAGGTGTCTGGAATCCCCAAGCTCAGGATGCCCACTTAGACAATCACCCCAACCAGCTCCAACAAAATATCAAGATGTCCTAAACTCTAGGAACTGAGGTCGATGAATCCAGGTTTAGAAGATATTTGTGACCAAACCATATAGTTATGACCCAAGCTAGTGGCAAATGGAAAGGAAGGACAGAATGTTCTACCCACACCAGCCCACCAACCCACCTCCCAGAGGCAATCCTAGACAAGAAGATGCAAAGAAATCCCTGAGAGTGGGTTGTGGCCACCTTCTGAATTGTTATTTATTTTCACATCTTTCTTTGCAAATCAAAAATCCTCTCAAGAGACGGAGTAAATTCTCTAGAGCCTCAGTACTCAAAGCGGGGAACAGAGCCCGCCTCATAGGGGACTGGCCAGAAATACAGGTTCCCTGGCCCTTAGGGTGTCACTGTGGCTTTGCGACACTGTGGCTGGAAACAGACCACATCGATATGACAGGACAGTCACTTAAAGAACATCTGTGGTTAGACAACAGAAATTAGTTATTTTAGGACCAGCTATATCTGAAGCTGGGTTCCTTGGGCATGCTCAATGGAGATTTACCGATTAAGTCAGGAATTTCCATAAGTAAGGAGGAAGCCAAAAAGCCTTCTTCAATGGCTTAGTCACTGCGTTTATTTAACTTTATTTTTAATGTGTTAATGGCAAAATATTTATCCATACCTACCCAATGAGCTTTAAAACATTTTAAAGCATTCTGTTCCTCATACTTGTACAAGATCTACTATGTGTCTGGTTTTAGGCTTGTGAATAAAATAGGTGTCTTCACAATTCCAGGCAAAGCCATAGCAGTGAGGTTTGGGTTTTTTTTTTGGGGGGGGGAGGGGAGTGTATGTGTCCATGTGTTCTATCTCAGTGAAGTATAAATACACAACTGTTTTTCTGAAACTTGCAAAAACTCTCAGACAACCCTAATTAGGTTGATTTCTAAAGCAGGCAGACAAAAGGAAACATCCCCAAAGTTTCTGTTAATGGTTTTTGGTCCCACAGCTGAGCCTATCTACCACTTTGGAATTTACTAGCTATTTAAAGTAATGGGAACATCTTTCTATTTCCTCCAATGGCTCAAAGTGAGACTCTGAGACCAGCCAAGTGGGGTGAGAAATCTCACACACATAAACACAGAAAATACACTTGTGAAAACATAGTGGATGACTGTGTGTGTACACACGAGATGGAGTGGGGTACAGGCAGCCACCCCACTCTAATGCCAGCTAAGATTCTATTAAAGCTTCCCAACACCCAATTCAAACTGACCAACGTGAATGCAAAAAAAAAAAAAGAACACCTCAGAGAACATTTATCTAATTTATCTAGATTTTAGAAACCAGTGTGAACTCTGCCAAGAACACATTGAAAAAGAGCACAGAACTCCAAGGCAAAAGGTCTGAATGCTCCGTCTGTCCTTTACCAACCGACGCTTCCTAACCTGGAGCAAATCACAAATTCCAAGGCTCCTGTGTCATCAGCCATAAAATTGAGAAGAAGTAACTGCTTACCCAGCTCAAGGAACTGCTGTGAGCGTGGTCATATATAATGCATAGGAACTTCCCACAACGGGAATGAACTGTAAAGTCCATACAAATCTGAATTACTGCCGCAAACAGGCATGTTCAGCTGAGGAGCTTGTAAAAACGGTTGTCAGAATTACCTGGTTTTGTGTGTTAACTATTTGGGTGCACTTTGGTGTTGGGGTCATTTTTGCAGGAGCTGTTTTACTGGTTTGAGTTAACCTGAACCCTTTTCCAACTCATCCCTCAGATGACCTTTTACTGATGCTTAATAAGCACCATGGGGGACCGCTGTATGCCCCATGTGCTCTGGATGGGACCCCTGCCTAGTATAAATCTCCAAGCCAACCTTCCATTCTAGAAGGTGGCCGCTTAGCAATGTCAGCTTCTACAGAAGAGGGCCCCTTTTTAAGGGCATACCATGTCCCATCTCATAGGATTTTAGAATAATAAACCAAGAAACAAAGATACCAAGTTGTATTTTTGCAACCTTCCATAAGTGACCTTTAAGGATTGGAAGCTAAAAACTGAGGAAAAGTTTGACAATTCCTCAACAAGTCAAGTGACCCCATAATTTCACTCCTAGCTATAAAGGCAAGAGAAATGAAAACAGAAGTCTACACAAAACTTGTACACAAAATTTGTCACAGCATTATTCTTAACAGCCCCAAACTGGAATCCACCCAAATATCCATCCACTGGCGAGTGGATAAATAGTGTGTCCTACCCACAAGGATGGAATATTATTCTGTCATAAATAGGAACAAAGTACTGGCACGCGCTACAACATGGATCCACCTTGAAGATATCATGCTAAGTATAGGACCAAACACAAAAGACCACATGGTGTTTGAGTCTATTTATATGAAATGCCACAAATAGACAGCTCCAGAGAGATAGTTGGTCAATGGTGGGCCAGGGTGGCCAGAGAGGGAATGACTGTAAATGGATAGGGGGTTTCTTTCTGGGGTGCTAGGAGTGCTTTAGAATTAAAGAGTGAACATACTTTGAGAGTAAATTTTATTTTATGTGGCTATCTCAATAAAAAGTAGCATAAAAACAAAGAGTTAGGAACAGTGGTTAACCAACTCATTAAGTTTTGGAAGGTCAGGCCTAATAGGAGTCATTCACTAATTCTCAAGAGAAAATCGGGTGTGACAGGCACATTTGATGTCCTCTTACCTTCAACAGCAAAACCACATATACAGCCCAAATGCCCAAAAATAGATGACTGGATCAAGAAGATGTGGTACATATACACCATGGAATATTACTCAGCATTCAAAAAAGATAAACACATGCAATTTGCAGCAACATGGATGGCGCTGGAAGGGATCATGCTCAGCGAAATAAGCCAAAAAGAAAAAGAAAAATACCGGATGGTCTCACTCATAGCAGGAATCTAGAAAACTTAAATAAGGGATCAGGAAAATGAATAACTATAAGAAAGTGAAAATCAAAATCAACAAAAAACTATGAACCAGAGACACTTTTTGGGGGGTGGGGGCCGGGAGGGGAGGGATTGGGTCAGAATGGTGCATGTGCAGTTGTATGGGGGAATATAAAAATAAAATTTATTATTTAAAAAAAAAAGACATGATGAGAAAAAAAAATTAACAATGATTAATTTGTTAGATCTGGAAACACTGCAAATGAAAAACTATTTTTGTACACCCTATGCTTTGCATCTGTATTTTGAAAATTATCACCTCATCTCTCAAACTTCCACAATGCATCTGCATTAAGACTCTGAGTCTGTGCAGTTCAGTCCAGTCAGCAATAGCCACAGGCACCATTTAAGTTTAAACTAATTAAAGCTCTTTCTTCCTTTCTCCACTTGCACAAGCCACCTTTCATGTGCTCAACAGTTACAAGGAGCTGGTGCCCACCTTAGGCAAACAGCAGACCTGGGGATCCCCATCACCAGGAATATTCTACTGGGCAGCATGGCCTGAGAGGTCACGGCTTAAAGACCTGGATGCATTTCCAGGAACTGCAAGGTACAAATGGCAGCCCTATTTGATATTTCTCCCTGTGACACCTACTCTCTGAAATGGAAACATAGGTGAATAGAAAGTTGAAATTAAGAGACTTCCCTGGTGGCACAAGGGGTTAAGTCTCAGTGCAAGCTATAAGCAGCCACTGCAACATGAGTTCCATCCCCAGCCAGGGAGCTGACCCACATGGGGCAGCAGACCTCTCCTGTCTCCCTGCTGCTCCCCTCAGCAGTGTATTTCAGTCAATCCACCTGTTCTGTTCCTCACTCCATCTCTGGTGAACCCTCTCACCCCTCACCCCACACCTCTGGCCTACACCCCAGTTCTTGTATGCATAAATAAATAAAAATAATTCAAAAATTGGAAAAAAAAAAAAACACATACACTCATGTCTCGTAACTTTCCCTTTCCTTTTCTCCCTCCACCTTCCTCTTTTCTTCCTCTGTTCTCCTTCTCTATTATTTCTTTCTCTCCCTTAACTGGTTAAGCCTTTAAGAAAAAAGAAATGAATACAGGTTTCCCCCACTATTCAAAAGTAGCACATTCTTACGAACCTTTTCATAAGCAGAAATGGTGTAAAGAAGCAATTACTGGGCCTCCCTGGTGGCAGAAGGGATTAAGTCTTAGAACTATGAGACAGCCACTGCAGCAGGAGTTTGATCCCCAGCCAGTTTGATCCCCAGGGAGCTGACCCACATGGTGCAGCAGACCTCTCCTGACTCACCTGCCGCTCCCCTCAGCAGTGTATTTCAGTAGATGCACCTGTTCTGTTCCCCACTCTGTCTCTGATGAATCCTCTCATCCCCTGCACCTCTGGCCTGTACCCCAGTTCTTCTACATAAAAATAAATAAAATCTTTGGGGGAAAAAAAGAAGCAATTACCATTCAGTTAAATGGCCTGAGCATTCCCAGATCCAAAAAAGAACTTACCAAACTATACCAAATAACACATAAACCTAAAATCACACTCATGTAGTATAAGCAGGCATGCTATGATACACAGCCTGGAGAAAGGACTTCCCAGGAAAGGCTTTGGTGGTGCCACCGCAGTTGCCTGGGGAGCCACTGCTTCTAGAATGGCTGCTGTGAAACACAAGCAGACATGCTTTCCACCTTTATTAGCAAAAGTGAAAGTTCTCTTCAGATTTCTTTTGATTAGCAAAAGCAGGTATTAAGGTAGGTCTATTGTAAAAGTGAAGTGGCATAACTCAGACTTGCATAAAGCAAAGGATACCTGTAATTTGATGCCTTCAGGCAGTGGAGTTTTTTAAAAATAAGATAATTTCTCTCCTTTCAGGTAGCGAGTGGATGTTGAATAAATGCCTGTGAGAGTCTGCGTACAGGAGTTGTCCAGAGCGAGACATTCGCTCCTCACTTGGGGATGAGGCTTTTGGTTCAAAACCAGACACCAACCATCCCTAAGTGACTGTGGACCAGTCACATCACTGCCATGCCTCAATTTCCTCGTGTAATATGGGGGTGACAGAACTTCCCTCAGAAAGTCTGTTAGGGTTTAAAGGTGGAGCAACGCCTGGCACACAGCAAGAGCTCTCTTAGTGACAAATCAGGAAACCAAAGAACAAAACCTGCAGCCCTGAGGTGCCCGAGACCTGATCTACACTCTTCCTGAGAGAAGGCTTCCTTTAAATATGGTTTTCTGCTTGCAAACCTAACACATGCCCATTAATCCTGGGTCTTGTTTTGTCTTATTAAATCCTCTTTGCCATCATTTAATGGTAGCATAGCATTTGATTATAGGAAAATGCTATAAACATTTCATATAAAATCTTTCAGTTCTGACTTTTTACTTGCAACATCCTTTCTCTTTTCCTTTTGCTAAAGGGACAAGCAAGATCATCTCTGTCTTCTGGATGGAAATAAAATACAATCAAGGCTTTCAGTGTCAGTTACAGTGGCAGAAATCCAATTTTGAAATTTACACCCAAAGACAGAATGGGGCGCACTTATGAACTGGTATTACTTCCTGAGGGTCACAAATGAATGACTGCTTCAAGGCACCACCTCTCACCTCTGATTGGCTGTTCTCAGCAGGTGGCCTCTTCCCATTAGGCAGCAATTGGTAACTTTCTCCCAGTTTAGTGACCCTCCTTGATTGACAAGTCCCACTAGGACCACATGGAGAGTGGGGGTTAGGGAAGTTCCCCTAAATGATGAGAAATACGACAGTGCACGGGTGATTTGGTGAAAGAAACTCTATGGGGACTATACCTGAGGGGGTAGGGGGAAGCAAATATTGTTTAAAAATGAACAATGGCGCTGGAAGGGATCATGCTCAGCGAAATAAGCCAGAAAGAAAAAGAAAAATACCGGATGGTCTCACTCATAGCAGGAATCTAGAAAACTTAAATAAGGGACCAGGAAAATGAATAACTATAAGAAAGTGAAAATCAAAATCAACAAAAAACTATGAACCAGAGACCCTTTTTGGGGGGTGGGGGGCGGGAGGGCAGGGATTGGGGTCAGAATGGGGGGGTTGCAATTGTATGGGGAATATAAAAATAAAATTTATTATAAAAAATAAAAAAATAAAAATGAACAATGATGTGAAAAATAAAAAAAATAATATTAAAAAATAATTACAAGATAATAAAATAAATTTAAAAAAAAAATATGACCTCATGATAGGCAGTCAAAATAAAAGCAATGCCAAATCACCTGAAAAGCAATCAGCTCCCCATGAGGATTTTTCCTTATTAGGATTTTATACAAAAGGATTTTATTAGGAAACTATGATGTGCTCTGCACTGGCTATGGTGCACTGGTAGAAGACAGGGCACTAATAACAGTTGCCAGTGTTTCTAAAATTCCTTATAAATTTCCCCATCAAAAATTTGATGTTACATGTATTTATGTCTTAACCCTTACAGCCCCCAGTATTATTGGCTCAATTTTACACATGACAAAATAAATAAGGCCCTCCATATCACCTGACTGACTCATTCAAGGTCCAATGGCTGAGTTGGGAACACAAGTGTACCTTCCCCAAATCTTAGTGCTTCATCCATTACTGCGCATGGTGTAAGAGACCATGTGGAAAATCAGAGAAAAAGTAAATATAGCCCCTTCCTTCAAGGACCTCCTTTCTATCTTAACATCTATGTTTAAAAACTGCAAGTTGAGGCAGTATATGACAGGTCCTCCTTAAGTACTTCCTCCAGAGGGAGTAGAGTCTCTGAAGGAGGTTCTGATCAGTTAGACTCTCTCTTGGGAGGGGAGTTTTGCAAGGTTCAGGGAGGGGGTGAGGGCAGGGATGCCCAGGTACATGAGCAGTCATTTGCTAGAATTCTTCAGAAGACTTCCCTAAGAAATTGGAGGGGGGAGATAATTAAAAATGGAAATGTATGAACCATTGTTTCTAAATTATTTACATATATTAATGGATTTATTTAATGCTCCTAACCATTCTATGAAATGAGTCCCATTATTATGTCCATTGTACAAAAGAGGAAGCTGAAGCATTGATAGGCTTGAGTAGCTTGCTGGGGACCAGAGAGACAGGCTAGCTCCCCGGAGGTTCCCCTGTTCTTGATGACTGTATCATACTGCCTGTTGGTGATGCTCTGACTCAGCCAGAAAACACCCTCCTTACAGTTGAAAAGAGATCTCCATAGCCCAGTGATCCAGGGAAAAGCTCCCTGGAGAAAAGATTCATACAGGTGAGGCCTCATCAACCCCAACCTGGGCCTGTCATACCCCCATACCCGGACCCACCTCCATATACTTCCTGGGAACCGACCCTGAATCTTACCCTGTCATCAAGTCTTAAAAATGAGAAATGAAACAGCTTTCTAAGAAGTTGTCCCTTCCCTCTACCTCCCGTCCCCCAACACTTTTCCTTTTGATATCCATGTTCTCACGGTCTCCCAGAAACTATGCCCTATTCACAGTGCAAAGAGCCTAGCAAATTCATCTCTACCATAGGAAAGTAACTGGTGAGCTTTAAATAGTCAAGTCATGACAAGTGACCAGCCTCCAAACAGACACTAGCTCACATCAGTTTCCTCAGCTCATGTCCCACTGCAATCTCAAGGATGGATGTGGATCAAGGCCTCCCTTCGATTTTCTCCTCCCTGGTGGTACCACTCCTCTTCTCTCCACACTCACCCTCACTTTATCTTTTCCAGTTCAGAGACAGCCTCTGGGACAGTGTCAGAGAACCTGAAATTTAAATGTTAAAGCAATGATTCTTGACCCTAGTTACCCACTAGAAATACCCAGGGAGCTTTAAAAATATGCTAATGCCTAGACCCATCCTCCAGGGATGCTGGTTTAATTCATGGGGCTCCAACAATTGTATTTTTAAAATAACAAATCACATTAACAGATGACAATGATTGCACGGGGCATAATTATGTGTGGGGCATAATTTTAATATGAAAAAGGTATTGCAAAGGTCTCTCTGGTAGATGAGAAACTTGAAATATAGAGAGGTTAGGTAATCTGTGTACAGTCTCACAGCGATTAAGTGGTAGAAAAATCCAGCACTCTGGGTCCACAGTCCATACTCTGAATACCATCACTCACAATCACCACAAACACCACATCACATGAGTTAAGTTCCCAGGGAACCCCTGTCCACCCGTCAGCAGCTGGTTCATTCAGCACTCCATAGCTTTCTGCTCTTGGCCATTGTACTTCATTTGTGTTCCATGAGCCAGTCTAGAGACTGGGTTCTCAGACTCAGACCTAATTTCTTTTCCAACTCTGAGTTGACTTCTTGCCCAGCACCCCATGGGCTCTGCCACCACCTCCCTCTTTTTCCCTATCTCTTTGGTCCTTGATAATTAAGATTTCCTTAGTAATTCAGCATCTCTGAATTACTACCCTACCCTGGGGAGCCCACTCTGGCTTCCCTAGCCTCCTAAAGGTGCCTTGTTTTTCCATCCCTGTGGTGCAGCGACCCAGGAGTGCCTCTCTCACTGCTTCCCTATATAAATCAAGCCAGGGAAGGACCTCTATACTCAAGAGCCGCACCCCACAGATCTGTATTTGATTTCAGATCAGTTCCTAGGCCAAAGTTCCCTTCCAAATTCACCCCCAAAAACTGTTAAATAGATTCCTCAACAGCAATTATTTTTGTAACTCTGACAGGACAGAAAGTTCTAAAAACACCTTTGGGTGGGCTGGTAACTTTCCGCTTGTTAGTTGGGTTGACACACCCACCCTTTGCTGCTCTGTGCACCAATAGGCTGGCTTATGTGGAATGCATCTGAGTACCCCCATGCCCACTGGCTTCTAGAATTCAGCCAATGGGAGAGACAGGAAGGAGATGAGAGTCAGGAGGAGGGTGAGGTGTGGGAATTTCCAGCACCTTCTTCTCTGTGCAGTGCTGTGTTCTGTGGATGGGCTGTTGACTTCTGCTCACCAGTCAGTTCCTCCAGTTGACAGACTCTTCCCCAGGTTCCTGTCACTACTCCCTCCCCCTGCCTCTCCAGGTCTTCTACACCAGGCCCTAATTCCACCCACCTACGTAAACAGCCACGTCTTTAAATTCCCCACACCTCCACATTTAGCCTCCCTACAGGAACCTCTGGATAGACTCTCCAAAGGTGGAATTGGTCATAGCTGCCACTAAGAACCAGCAACTTGGGAGGCCGGGCGTCATGATACTTGGGTGACCATCTCCTCCTAACCAGGCCTCAGTCAATCACTCCTTCACAAAATGACATCTGGTAAGAAACAAAATTAGGGGGCCTTCGTGGTGGCGCAAGGGGTTAAGCATCAGCACTATGAAGCTATCGAGTTCAATCGCCAGCCAGGGACCTGCCCATATGGTGCAGCAGACCTCTCCTAACTCGCCCGCTGCTCCCCTCAGCAGTGTATTTCTGTCAGTCTGCCTGTTCTGTTTCCCACTCTGTCTCTGGTCAATCCACTCACCCCCCACACCTCTGGCCTGTACCCCAGTTCTTGTATGCATAAATACATAAATCTCTTTTAAAAAGAAAAAAATAGGGCCTCCCCTGGTGGCGCAGTGGTTGAGCGCTGGGCTATGAAGCTGCCCGCAGCCTCTGCAGCGCCGGTTCGATACCCGGCCACAGGCGAGGGTCCCACATGGCGCGCAGACCTCTCCTGCCGCCCGCTGCTCCCCTCAGCAGTGTACTTCGGTCCTTCTGCCTGCTCTGCTCCCCGCTCTGGCTCTGGTGAATTCTCTCACCCTCCCGTTCTTCTGACTGTACCCAGTGCTTATATGAATAAATAAATAAATCTTTAAAAAAAAAAATAAACAAAGCTAAATGAGAACCAGTGTCCTCACTTTTCCCCCGATCCAGTCTATTCCTCATGACCAGGCTACAAGTGCCCAGTAGCAGAGTCAGAAAGACAGACCCCAGGGGCGAGGACATACCTACTGCTTACGAGACAGCAGCAATCCCAGAGGCCTCGGCCTACGGGGTCTGTGGATGCAGCCTGACACCCTGTATGCAAGACTTGCCAGCCTCAAGGGGAAATAATTTTTCAAGAACATCCGTCCTTGCCCCAATACCTTCACCTTTCAATACAGGGGCACAACTGATAAAACGTGAGGTGCTCAGTCACACTTCCTTTGGCAGCTGCTGGTCAAATCTTTTTATAAATCTGCTAATGATTTTGAGTTCTCCTGCTAGGCTGACACTCGTTGGAAAGAAAGTTACATAACTGGAAATGATTAGAAGATAAGGTTTCAAGTGACATGCTTAAAAATTTCACTGCCCAAGTTTTGGATGAGTTTTTAACAAATCAGCATTTCTTTGTTGGGAAGTCTTGTGGGGTATGAGCGTTCACCTTCAATTAAGAGCAGACTCCTAGGAAAGAGTTTTGTCATAGGAATCTGCTCTTGGTTTCCCCCAGCACACATGGAATCTTCTCATTCTCACCCTACCACCCAATTTTTTGAAGTCATGCTTAAACAGGAAACAAGAGAGGAAACCCAAACAACCAATAAATTTATTAAAAGGTGTTCACCATCATTATTCATCAGGAAGCCTCAAATCAAAGCCACAGTGTGATCTGGAGTAGAAAAACAAATCTGACAGTGGTTGCTTCAGTGGAGTGGGGGCAAGGATTAGCAGGGAAAGGGTAGTAGGTTATGGTCAAGTCAAGTTTTATATCTTGATATGATTTAGGGTCACATAGCTACAGGCATTTGTCAGAATTCAACACATGACATTGAAGATACTTTTATTTGACTGTAGTAACTGAAACCTCAAATGCAAAAAGTAACTGAAACATTGTACTATGGTTAACATTACAGATGCTAAAGAGTTTAGGGTCAAGTGTACTGATACTGTTAACTTCTGAAATGCTTCCAAAAAGCCTAAGAATGATGGGTGAACAGAAGGATCAAGATATGAGAAGCCTTGGCTAATCAAAGGCTCACGGCAGAATCTAGATGTTGGCAAAGAAGTGGATGCAAGAATTCTTGCAATTTTTCTGCATGCATATAATTTTTAATAATAACATACTGAAATTTTCAATGAAAAAGATCTATACATTGAAAGTAAACCTTTTTAAAAGCCAAAAAAAGGTAAAGATAAAACACACAGACACAACATGAGACTATTACACTCACCCACATGAGTAAAATTAAAGGTGGGTGATGGTGAGCACTGACAAGGATGTAGAACTAGGGGAGTCCCAGACATCATCAGGGGAGTAGAGAAGGGAACAACCATTTTCAAAAGCTACCTGACAGTATTAGCCAAATCTGAACACATGCATACACTGTGACTCAGCAAACCTACTCCAAGGGGTATACCCAACACAAACACACACTTTTGTCCACCAAAAATATGTACCAGAATGTCCATGGCAGCACTATCCAGTCATGTGCAACAACCTGAATGTCCAAGAGCAGAATACACAGTTGGTGACATATTCATAGTGACATGCTATATAGCAGTGAGGATGGACTTTCTACCCAGAATGTGGGTGAATCTCACAAATATGATGAGCATTTGAATGAAAGAAGTGAGATCCCACCTTACCCCACCTCCTCAAAAGGAATTCCTACTCTGCTTCCATTTAAGTAAATTCAAAAATGGGGAAAATGACTAAATAACGTAGAAACCAAGGTCATGGCCACCTTTGGTGGAGAGTGGTGACTAAGAGAAAAGAGGATTTCTGGGGCACTGGTTCTATGCCTGCTTCTGGTGACCATTCCACGAGTGTTCTAAGTTTGTGGAAATTCACTGAACAAAGCATTTTATGAAAGGAGCAAATTTTTTTTTCTAAGTTGTACTTCAATTTAAAAGTGTTCTCAGCAGCTCTTTTGTCCACCTGTGACTATGTAGGTGTTTCTTTTTATAAACCTTTTCCCTTTGCAGAACAGGAGCGACAGCATCCTGCCTACCTGTGACTCTGCAGGTATCTCTCTTTTTCTTCTTTTCCTAATAAACCTTTTAAATTGAAAAAAAAAATTTCTGTCCTTTTAAATTGAAAAAAAAAAGTGTTTTGTTTCCCCCCGAGGGCAAAGGCACCCTAGAGCCTGTGAACCCCAACTGCTCGCCTAGCAGATGCTCCCTGCATTCCAAGCCTCAGCAATCTCTCTAGGAGTTCATGGGCCCATCCTTCCACTGGAAAAATCATATTACTCTGTTCACACTATGGCTTCCCTCTAGGATATGGAAAGTTACGATGCAGCTGTTTTAGACAGGAAACAATAGATTTAAGTCACAAAAACTAAATCGAATTGTTTTAGACACACACACATGACACGTAACGGAGGGGTGGCTATATTTATCAGCAGAGAACTTAGAAATTCTGGTGTGCATGGCCTTCAGGTACTAATGGATCCAGGTGCTCAAACAATGTTATCCCTGCTGTTTTATTTCACATTAACTTCATTCTCAAATATTCTTCTAATATCAGCAAAGATAACCATGGCCACTCCAGGTTTGTAGGCCAGGTTTAACAACCCCAGAGGGAATAAAAATCTTTCCCAAAGTGTACAGTGAAAGAGAAGCTAAGGTAATATGTCAATTCTCGGATCACTATGGTCAGGGAAAGTCCAGTCAAGTGGGGGTCATGTGTCTACCCTTAGAGTTCAGGGAAAGTTCCAGCAACCAAACCATTTGTTCTCTATGCACCATCAGATTGTCAAAGGCAAAGTGAGGTACAGAACAAAGAGGAAAAAAAAAACAGACAACAAACAACAGATATCTACTGCAGTAAATGTCCTCCTTGTTCCCTAACTTAAGCTTTATAACAGAACGCTACCATGTCACCCGGAAGGAAGGTCACACTGACTGAACTTGAGCTTCCTGCAGGCTCACATTCCCACACATTTCAGCCCATGGCTCAACAGTCAACCTCACCAGATCTCAATCATTCCACTCTGTGATGAGTACTACATGTAAATCAAAGACATCCTCCTGTTCTAGCCAAAAACTCGTAGTGATAGACGAGAGAGCCAAAGACAAAATGTCAGTTTGTCAACCTGCCTTGTGAAGCGCCTGCCCAGCATTCTAGCAAAATCCCTTCTCAGGTTTGCACCCCAAAGGCGCTAACACCCCCAGGCACAAGCCAGCTCTGTGAGAGGCAACAGGGAGCAGTGACTTGGCCAAGGTCCATCCCTGCTCTGGCAGCCGGACCCGGGGAAGCGGGAGCTGCCCAGTGTTAGAATCACACAGTCTGTGCTCAAAAGGGTGGGCGGACTTGTTTTAGGAGGGAGAAGTCCTAAGAATCCTCTCTCTCTAGCAGGGGGCTGCATATTTTGTGAATGGTGTGAATGCTCCTGGCTGTCACTTCCTGAATTTATTTGAAGAACTTAATTTAGCCTTCAAGTTTTCCAGTATGCCCCTCTCACTCACTCTGAGAAGCATGCTGGGGGAGTTCCTATCTTCTCACTTTTTTAAAGGAAAAAAAAAAAAAAAAAAACCAAAAACCTCTCAAGGAATTGCAAAGGTCCCATATGCTCCAAGGGTCATTTTTTAAAAAGGCCCATCTTTTTCATGTCGTTGTCACTGTCACACTGCTTTCCCAGCTAGGTATAAAGGGAGACAAGCAGAGTCATACCTGATCAATCCATATTTTATTGCAAATTCACAATTTGTTATAATAGAAGCTTTTAGTTTTATGAAAAATGTTTTAGAATGCTAAGTGAAATAAATCCATCACAAAAGGAGAAATGCCATGTGATTCAACTCATAGGAGGTCCCCAGAGTAGTTCTTTATAGAAACAGAAAGGACAATGGTGATTTTCAGGGGCTTGGGGGAGGAGGAAGGGTGGAGAATTATTGTTGAATGGGGACAGAGTTCCAGTTCCGCAAGGAGAACATGTTCTGGAGATGGGCTGTGGTGGCTGCAGGCAACATGAATGTATGAATGCCACCAAGCTGTACACTTCAAAAAGGCTAAAATGGTAAATTTTCTGTTATGTATCTGTCCCTTACCATACCATCATTTTTAAAAATAAATAATGAAAAATGGAGGGCCTCCCTGGTGGCACAAGGGGTTAAGTCTCAGCACTATGAAGCTGTCCGCAGCCTCTGCAGCATGAGTTCAGTCCCCAGCCAGGGAGCTAACCCAATTGGCACAGCAGACCTCTCCTGACTTGCCCGCTGCTCCCCTCAGCAGTGTATTTCAGTTGATCTGCCTGGTCTGCTCCCCACTCTGTCTCTGGTGAATCTTCTCACCACCCTTCCAAGCTCTGGCCTACACCCCCCAGCTCTTGTATGCATAAATAAATAAATCAAATCTTAAAAAATAAATAAATCATGAAAAATGGAGAAGAAACCAGTTTTAGATAGGGAAACATATATGACGTTTAAAGAATGAAATGGATCTAGGTGTGAAAATGCTCTGGAGAGGAAAATGCAGATTGCAACAAAGCTGAAAGAAATAAAACATCTTTCTGACACATTTTATCAATACTTAGCACCTGCTAAATGTTAATTGTTTTTTTTCTCTCTGACATCTTTCTTCAATCCTTCAAACTCAGTGTAGGAACACGGCTGCCCGTGGCGAGCTGACCAGCCCTCGACTGGGCACCTCCCTCACGGTCCCACACCCTCAGCACGCCCTGGACCTGCCCCATGTCCCATGTCACTGGTTTTGACTGATGCCGGAGCTCACATTGATTTAGCACAGATCTGGGACCCTGCTTTCTAGCTAGGTGTGCTTAGGCAGGTAACTCCATGCCTCATCTGTCACATGAGCAAATTAAAAGCACTTATCTCAGAGCATACAGGTGACACCAGAGAATGCAGGTAAAGAGCTCGCAGAGCCCACCAGTTGGCACAAAGCAAGTTCTTGGGATATGATGAATGTCATTAGCAATGATCCACAGCCCTGAAGTTTCACACCTGCTGCTTATTGGAATGAGCTGGGAGCTTCATCTGGTCCAGCCTCATTAGCCTGGGCATCCGTGCTGTGATGATGTCCAATGTCCAGCCAGGATTAGACACGCAGTCCTGACTGGTCTTCTCTTGGGAAAGAAACTATCCTCAGATAGGTTTCACTTTCACGGCGGATGTACCAGGACACCGTCCTGCCTCTTCTACAACACACTGCCCCAGGCCTGAGCCTTCTGGGGTCCCAGGGGCACCTTTGTTCTCACACAGAGTTCTTGTGGTACCAACATGGTTCCCATGCTGATCCCCACGATCTCTTTACTCAGCAATGCATTTTACCCTCAAATCTACAGATTGCTTGTCAAGGGTGAAACTTGAGGCTGCGCGGTGGCTCTACTCCTGGACATAGGTCTCCAGGTGGACCGATCAGGCGTCCTTCCACCATCTCCTGTCCTGGGGGCCCCAGATACCCTGCTGTTCTTCAGGAAGGCCTCGGCCAGCTCAAATTGCTCCCAGGAACCCAGGACCACCAGTTCCTTTCCAGAAGTGGGGTACTCAGGGAGCCCCTTCATCTCACTCCCCAGGGACTTAAATTTTACAAGTGGGCACCAGAGTTTGTACTACATCAAGTTTGGGGACTATCGCTTTTCCTTCCCTAACTTCCTTCCATTTGTGTTTTTTTTTTTTAAAGATTTATTTATTTATTTATACAAGAACAGGGGTACAGTCCAGATGCGCAGGAGGATGAGAGGATTCATCAGAGAGAGCGAGGAACAGAACAGGCAGACTGACGAAATACACAGCTGAGGGGTGCAGCAGTGGGCATGACAGGAGAGGTCTGCGGCGCCATGTGGGACCCTCACCGGCAGGCCGGGATCGAACAGGTGCTGCAGAGGTTGCGGACAGCTTCACAGCGCTGTGCTCAACTGCTTGCGCCACCAGGGGAGGCCCTCCATTTGTGTTTTAATGAAATATTTACTGGTGCTTCTCTACTCGAATGTATTGTGTTTGTCCAGTTACAAAATTCATGTTATTGAAAAGAAACCGGGGCGGGCTCACTGCAGAAAGCCCAAAGAAACAACTGCACATCCCCATAATTCTATTGCCCAGCAGTAACTATCTCAGCATTGCAGTGAATTCTTCCAGACTCTCCTTTAACACCACATCTTTTTTCTACACAAATTTGGAATTTCCTTGTACATATTTTCTAGCCTGTTTTGGGGTTTTTTTTTTGTTTGTTTGTTTGTTTGTTTGTTTAAGAGATGTAAGTTAATTTTTTAAATTAGCTTTGTTTATTCTGCTGTCAGTGAAAGCATAGGATGATAAGAATAACTTCATTTGAAAAGCCTTACCTGAAGAAAAAAGACCAGCACATTAAGGAAGCCAGGACCCAGCCCCCCCCCCATTCATTATGTCCTGCAGCAGTCCCTGGGGCACAGCGAACCCTGAAGTCCCCTTAGGGTGGCTCTCATTCACTACTGCAGGCCTAAGGACAGGGGCCCCCTCCACTCTTCACTCTGACATTTCCTTCTGTGCCACTTTAGACAGTTATTTCACCTTTTCTAAACTTCAATCTTCTCATGTGAGAGCAGGGCATGAAAAACAGACCTGTCTACTGTGGTCGATGTGGAAACTAAGGAGAGATATGCCCCAGGCCTGTCATGGAGCCTGCGGTGAGCTGGTCTTCAGAGGATGTCAGTTGCCTTCCCTTTCTCTCCCTCTCATTTCTAAGATCTCAGCCTGTTTAGAGGTTTGTTGGCCATATCACCTGAAGTGTTCTTCTGCTACTCCTGAGAAAGAGTCATCAAACTTGAGCATGGTGTAAAAGTTATTGAGTTAATTAGGTAAGACCTAAGATATTTTTGTGGTACAAGAAACCAACTCTGCCCTCCCACTGCAGCTGTGTAATCTAATCCATACATTACGTGTGTGTTTAAAATTAATCATTAAAAAAAAGTGCTTCTCTCGACACCACATGAAAAAGTGAGACAGTATTTCTTTCCCCAAAACCGTTCGTGGGTGAGACTGCCAGTGAGGCCTGGGTAGGGTTTTGAGAAGTGTAGACATAGAATTGAGCCATGCTATCATGTTTCTATCTGTACTGAAAGGACGCTGACCACACGAGAAAACACACATCCCAGCTGCAACTGCCTGCCTCATGCCTCGTATTTCTTGGGGTATGCCTAGAGCCCTTTAGAGGTATCTAATCCCTGAGTGCTCCCAAGGCCCCAGTGACTCTCTGGCTGCCTTCTCAGAGCCTAATCAGAGCTTGTTCTGTTCTGATTTTCCTCCCACCCCTTGGCTGAACCTTTGCGGTTGGCTCCTCTTCACCCCCTTTGGGTTGCCTTTAGGCCTGTCCTGGACCTCTTCTATATCCACCCCACTGTCTGGATGATTTTATCCAACATGGCGGCTCAAAGACCCCCCTATACCACAATGACTTCAAAATTATAATTGCAGCACAAACTTCTCTCCTTACCCCAAGCATCATGTATCCAAATGCCTACTCTATATCATTGCTTGAACATACAGAAAGCTCAAACTTAAAACATGTTCCAAAGAAACTGTTAATCTTCTCTCAAAACCCACTTCAATCTAATCCTTTCCCTCTCACTTAACACCACCCCTTCCTTCTGGCTGTTTAAGCCAAAAACCTTAGAACCATCTTCAAGTTCTCTCTCAAACTGTATACATCCAGTCTGTCACTAAATGCCATTGTTTTTACCTTTGAACTATATCCAAAATCCAACTGTTTCAACCACATAAACATCTATTACCTTGGTCAAAGACACCATCATCTTCACTTGCATTACTGTATTAACCTCTTTATTCCCTCCTTCCATCCTTGCTCCCATCCCCATATGCAACCCCACATCCATTCTTCACAAAGAGAGAATGATTCTTATAAATGTAATTAAGTCAGGTCACATGAATCTTCTACTCAAGGAACCCTCCAAAGGATCCCCTAGGCACTCAAAGTAAAAGTCAGGGGCCTCCCCGGTGGCGCAGCGTTTGAGAGCTGGGCTGTGAAGCTGCCCGCAGCCTGTGCAGCACTGGTTCGATCCCGGCCCCTGGCGTGGGTCCCACAGACCTCTCCTGCCATGCCCGCTGCTCCCCTCAGCAGTGTATTTCGCCAGTCTGCCTGTTTTGCTCCCTGTTCTGGCTCTGGTGAATTCTCTCACCCTCCCATGCTTCTGACTGTACCCAGTGCTTGTATAAATAAATAAATATTTTTTAAAAAAAAGTAAAAGTCAGATCCTCACACAGCTCTCTAAGGTCCTCACATGTTGAGCCCTAACCATCCCTCACTCCAGTCACCTATCTGCCCCAACATATTCTCCACCCTACACACACACTCACTTTGCACCAGCCACACTAACCTTGCTGCTGCTCCTGAATGCTCTAGGCATGTTCAGGCCACAGGGCCTTTGCACTTGCTCTCCCTTTTGCATTCTGGCCAGAATGCTCTTCTCCCAGAAGACTACAAATTTGTCCTCACATATATTTCAGGACTTTTCTCATATGTCCTCTCCTTTCCTGCCCATCCCATTTAAAATTAAAATCTTCTAAATCACTCCAACGTTTACTTAGTTTCGTTTACTTGCCTGTTACCCTCAACTAGAATGTAAACTCTATGAGGGCAGGGGTTTCTCTTTGTTTACCACCATCTCCAGCTTTCATGCTGTAGGGTATTTCTTCAGTAAATGAAATATTTCTGATCTTATTAATGTGCCAAAATGTTCCAATATGAAGGAAGTACCCTTTGAATCTTATTTCTTATAGCCAGAAGTTCAGTCACCTCAACAAAGTTCTCTAAGCTTAAAAATACCATCCTTTCCCAACACATACACACAATGCCACCAGAGAGCTCTGAACAACTCAGACATTAGTGGGTACTCACTGTGGTTAAGCCAGCAAGTACCACTAATGCCATCTGTCTTCTAAGCTCAGCAATTTGTGGAAGGCCCAGCCAAGGGTGAAAGCTCTTCCTAACTGTCAGACACCTATCTTTCTCTCCATGGCTTTACCTGAGCCACCAAAAATCTAGACTCTGTCAAGCTCTGAGCTCCATTTGTGGAAAACACTAAAATTTCCTTCGTTTTTTGAATCAGAATCTTTTCCTCTTCAAATTTGGAAGAAAACCAGAGGTGTTAAAACCGAACATCTTGACTGAATTTCCTCTGGGCAAGCTCACTCCAACACAGCCATCCCTCTGCCAGACCCAGTCAGAGTCTGACTTCACAGTGACTTGGTTCAACACAGAGCCCCACCAGTAACCCGGAACCTAATTCCAGGCTGCAACATCGCTCAGAGCTGGCTCTGCGCCTGTTACCAAGAATGATAAATCAGACCCTCTGGTAGCAAATGAGGAACACACCAATCTAGCAGGAAATTGGCTTCCCTTGAAGCTTCTCTGAAGTTTGTTGACAAAAGAGGAATCTATACTGATTGAGTAAAAGGGAAAAGCCATTGGCAACTTCTACATAAGTTTTTCTGGACTTGAAAATTCTGAGATGCTAGAAAAAAATCTCCAAAATAAATGAGGTCTAACTACACAAGGACTCATTTCCTGTCTTCCTAAATAAATGCCACTACAGGGCCTCCCTGGCGGTGCAAGGGGTTAAGCACAGCACTAGGAAGCTGTTCGAAGCTGCTGCAGCATGAGTATGATCCCCGGCCAGGGAGCTACCCACACGGTGCAGCAGACCTCTCCTGACTAGCCCGCTGCCCACCCTGAGCAGTCTATTTCAGTAGATCTGCCTGTTCTGTTTCCCAGTCGGTCTCTGGTAAATCCTCTCATCCCCCACACCTTTGGCCTGTACTCCAGTTCTTATATGCATAAATAAATAAATCTTTTAAAAATAAATAAATAAATGCCCCTACATGGTTCTCCTTTGATGCAAAATCCCTACAAGGGAGAGGGAAACAGTGGAGATCATTGGTTCTAAGCAGGGAGCCAAGCAGCACCTCTGGCTGGCTGTGTGTCCCAGGCAAATTCTTAACCTCTCTGGGCCTTAAATTCCCTAGAGAAAGGGAGTCTACTTTGCCATACAGTTGAGAAGATAAATGAGAAATCCAGTGTGAAAGCCTTTTGTAATGATTACGGACTAAGGAAATGAAGTTGTTAACACATATATTCCAACATTATTTATGCCTAGAACTATGAGCAAACACAGTGAGCAAGCAAGACGGGAGAAACAAAAGATGATGACTGCCTTCAAGAAGCTTAAACTTTGGGTGGGAAAACTGAGAACGATGGTAATACTCACAGAACAACATACCAAGAAAAGCACATGCCTCCATCTGCTGCTTCCTCTAAGTGTCCTTGGGTCTGCTTGTTTGGATTCTAATATCTGCCTAAGTATCCATCAATTTGGCAAATTCCTGGACTGCAAAAGGCCTCCCAGCTGTCTGTAAACTAAGTCTCTAAATTCAAGCCAGATGGAGTGGCAGGGCCACTGCATACCACATCCTCCCCACGCAGGTCTAGCCACGGCTGACTGCACCCCATCAACACCCACTGCTGCCACAAGCCCTGCTGCTCGGCCATCCCACTGCCCCACACAACATCCCATCGTCTGTCCACCCCCAATATTTTGCCATACTAAGTCTCCAGGCCAGCTGAAGAAAGAGGAAAGGAGAAGAAAAGAAAAAGGAATTCAAACACATAAATTAGCAAAAGGAGAAAAGAGGAAGCAGAGGAAAAAACAGAAAGTGAGAAAAATCAAAGGAAAAACAAGGAACAGAAATAACAATCATTTGACATCTGTCTTTCTGGCTTATGAAGGGCTTTAACTTACTTCTGTGACTTGTGCCTCATATAATGCTGTGCAGGGCTGAGTAAAGAAGGCAGAAGATTTTATATCCATTTTGGAAATGAGTAAATCGAGGTTTGACAAAATCTCACAGGTGGAACAAGAGGGTAGGACTGTTATATGGCCCTGCCTTCTCATTCCCCAAGCGTTTTTCCACTACCAGTACCCATGTAGTCTCAATCTAAGACTACAGTCAGCACTTAGAGACAGAACTCAACCCATAAAAAGAAGTACATGGTACTATTCATAACAGCCAGAATGGAGAAATAATGCAAATGCCATCAACTGATAAACGGATAAGCCAGTATGGTGCATCCATACAATGGAATATTATTCAGCCACAAAAAGGAATAAAGCCATGATACACACTACAATATGGATGAACTATGAAGACATCATGTTAAATGAAAGAAACTAGACACAAAAGGTCATGTATTGTGTGATCTCATTTCTGTGAAATGCCTAAAATAGGCCAACCCATAGTAACAGATAACACATTAGTGATTGCCAAGTGCTGGGGGACTTGTGGGGAGGAGTAACAGTTTAATGGATATAGGGCTTCTTTTGGAGTAATGAAAGGTTCTGGAACTGGACAGTGGTGATGGTGGCACATCGTTGTAAATATACTAAATGTCACTGATTGTTCACTTTGAAATGGTTAAAATGGTGAATTTTATGTTCTGTGGGTTTTACCATAATTTTAAAAGGCAGGAAGCGATGGAGGGGAAAACTGGATGCAGAGTAGGGAGAATGTGAAGTAGTCAAAGATTCTCAGAGAAGTCATGAGTTTCCTCAAATCGGGGACCCTCTGCATGTGGAGACCAGGAAGTCGTGCACGTAACAGGAGACCTCGCCTCTTACACTGAAGAGGTAGGAAGATGCCTTAGTCAAGGGTTACAGACAAAAAAGGAACCACCAGCAGGAACTCAGAAAGAAAATACAGCAGTGAGGGAAGGGAGAAAGAGACTAGGGGGGGTGGGGGCTGACATACATGCAAAAGATCAGCTAATCCCACCAGGAAATGCTTAGCATTTACTTATCTGTCCATTACATTGACTGAATCATTCATTCCCCAAACATGAATAAGTCCCTAGCCCTGGGCCAGGCACTGTCATTGGTATCAGAGACACAGCAGCTCCCAATCCCTGGCCTCACGGAGTTAAGCCCCTGCAAGAGAACCACATTCAAACTTATTGCTAGTGTGACCTCATTTTAATATAATCTGTCACTCCATTCAGCAAATGTAAACAAAAACTAATAAGTGAACCTTTCTTCTCTAATTTTTAACCCAGTTTAATCACATTTGGGGGCTGAGTAGAGATTAGAGAGATGTACTGGACACCGCTGTAGAAACAATAGTAAGTCACCTCACAGGGTGAGCTCTAAGCAGAGGCCTTGATGTGGAAAACCAGCTATTTTAATTAAAAGTTCTGGGATTAGGCCCAGAGTGAGGAATTTGACTTCAGGCCCTTGCTTCAGACAGAATTCATGCAAAAGCATGCACCGATGCCTACATGGAGCTGCACCTGCGTTTGGTCCCAGGGCCCCTGCAGTGAACAAGCCAGACAACAGAGCTCCATCCTTGGGGGCTGTGTTCTGATGAGATGCACAACCAGAGCACATATGGTGTGTTAGCCAGGGACAAGTGTTTAGGGAAAATATGGAGACAAGCATGGTGTCCCTGCTTTGTTGAAGGTTTCAATCCTACACTGAAATACATACATATGTCAAATCCAATTAAGGGCCTTGTTTGAGTTTGTTCTCAACAACAATGGGCCACAGGCTGGGATTGAACAATAGAAATTTGTTGTCTCAAAGTTCTGGAGACTGGAGTCCAAGATCAAGGTGTCAGCAGGGCTGGCTTCTCCTGAGGCTTCCCTCCTTGTCTACTGCTAATCTCCCCGAGGCCCCACTTGGGCTTCCCTTTGCATTGGTCCATGTCCATGTCCTAATCTCTTCTTATAAAAACACCAGTTCTGGACCTCCCTGGTGGCACAAGGTGTTAGGATGCAACCTAGGAAGCTATCCATAGCCACTGCATCACGAGTTCCATCCCTGGCCAGGGAGCTGCCCACATGGTACAGCAGACCTCTCCTGTCGCACCTGCTGCTCCCCTCAGCAGTGTATTTCAGTTAGTCTGCCTGTTCTGTTCCCCACTCTGTCGCTGGTGAATCCTCTCACCCCCCACATCTGTGGCCTGTACCCCAGTTCTTGTATGCATAAATAAATAAATCTTAAAAAAAAAAAAAAAACACCAGTTCTGTTGGGAAGACTTTAGTGACATCATTTTATCTTACCTCATTAAAGATCCTATTTCCAAATATGGCCATATCCATATTCATATTCAACATATGAATTTGGGGGGGGATGGACAGATATCATTCAGCCCATTACAGGCCCTGGATGCTCCCATCACTCCAGGTTGCCTCTTAGGGCCCCTCACTGCACGGGGAGCATCTTCCTGGTCACTCTCCTGGTTCCTCATGGACAACAGCATGCCCTCTGATCAAGGGGCCAGTGAGTTGTGGCAGTAGGGCTCATCTTAGCTACATGCCCAGGGCCTAGAACATACTGGTGCCAAGGAGAATCTCTAACAAAGGCTACAGTCAAGGATAATGGTAGTGTTTGGACTAACAGAACTCTTGCTTGTCTGGGACAAGAATGTCCACAATTTTCCTAGTCATCTGAACAGGAGACAAGGAAGTCTCAAGATGTAGCTTCAGGTGCAAGTTCAAAGTCCTGTGGATGACTACAGCAGAGAGTTGAGATAGGCTGCCAGGACAGTCGGCTTTGGGTTCATGAGAGCCAGGACCTTCCCCCACTTTCTGCACAGCCTCTCATAACAGACCTTGCACTCACCATCAGGTCACCCCTGAATTTTACAGCACATTCAGATCACATCACTGTCATCTTCCAGTTAACCTAAGAGGCAGCAGAGTGGGCGTCACCTCCCTTTTGGACAGATGAAGAAACTGAAGGTCAGAGATTTTTAAGTGAATTTTGTAAAGTCAAAGAGCCAAGTGGGGTAGGGAGCCCTACAATTAGAAACCCGGGCTCCCAGAGCTGTGCACAAAATCCTCAGCAACACTCAACTGTCCCTGCAGCCACTCTGACCAAGAAGCAGGATGAGGAGAAAGGACCAGTCCATGCAGTCCCTGCTCACCTCACACCTTCCATCCTTGGGAGTGCTGTCCTCTGCTCCAAAAGGCTCTGTTCTCCAGGATCCAGTGGCCTACTTGGATACTCAGGACTCTGAGCTGACCTGTCTACTCCCCTGCAACCTTGGCCTTAACACCAAGCCTCACCTGGTGACAAGACCATTCATGTCTTTTGGTAGAAAGTCCGGTTAAGCCATGAGCTAACATCAGAGCAAGAAGCACCCAGTTGTCTCAGGCAAGGTCATCTCCTCTTTAACTTCCCTGTTCATCAAGACAGCCATTGGCACAGTCTGCCTCTCTTAACAGCGTTCCAGTCAACAACAGACCACAGACACGACGGTGGTCCCGACAGATTATCCCACCAGCCTGAGTGTGTAGTGGATGTAACTGTCTAGAATTATGTCATTAACTCGATGACATTTACACAGTGACGAAACTGCCTAACAACACATTTCTCAGAACACATCCCAGCCGCCGTTAAGCAGTGCGTGACTACACCTTTTGAGCCAGACTTCGTAGACACCGAGCTCTGTGCCAGGCGAGGCAGTCCCAGAGATTTAGAAAGCCAGTTTCCTGGCCAGAGGAGCTGAGAGCATTGGGGGGAACCTCACACAGCGCAGTACAAAGTGCTAAGTGCCCTGACAGTGGGAGGCAAGGCAGGAGGAGGGCTCACCATCTCAACCTGGGGAGAGAGGGTCACAGTGGGGTGGCTGGGCTGGCTGAGGAATCAGGGGTGAGGGGGAGGCACTCCAGACAGAGGCAGCAGCTGTGCCAAGGACAGAGGGATGAGGTGAGTGCAGGAGGTCAGTTAAGCAGCAAGGGAGGGTTGCCCGCACAGCATGTCCCAGGCCCAGCCACCGTGCTGAGGAACGCCTTGACACTCAGGGCCAGGCAGCCTGCAGAGATGACTCTACTGGGCTCAAGTTTTATTTTTAATTTTTTTAAGACTTATTTATTTATGCATACAAGAACTTGGGTACAGGCCAGAGGTGTGGGGGGCAGTGAGAGGATTCACCAGAGACAAAGTGGGGAGCAGAACAGGCAGACTGACAGAAATACACTGCTGAGGGGAGCAGCGGGCGAGACAGGAGAGGTCTGCCACACCATGTGGGTATCTCCCTGGCTGGGAATCGAACTCGTGCTGCAGTGGCTGCAGATAGCTCCATAGGTTGTGTGTTAACCCCTTGTGCAGGCCCTGGGCTCGGCTTTTAGGGGACACCATGCATGGCCACAGGAAGGTAGGGCAAGAACGGGGACACTAGTCCTGAGCCTGGAGTTCCTCACTCAGTGAAATATAAGAAATATTTAGGAAGGGTCAAGTTAATGGAGAACTTGTCCACTCTTAGGGGGGATGTCAGTCACCTTCAAACAGCTTCCCTTCTGCCTTCTCACTAGGGGTACAGCCCTCCAAGGGTAACTCCCCTCCCTCCTCCAGCCAGTGAGGCGAAAGTCAGCACAGGTGCTCCTGTGGTTCTCAATCATGCCAGCTGCTCAGCCCCCTTGTAACCCTTTCCTACTTGCCCACATCTCACATCAGTCCTCATTTGCAAGAGACTTGCAGCTGTAGCTGCATATATATATGTAGTCTTGATGATTTGCAGTGAAACATAATTTACACCTTCTACCGCTTCTCAGAGAAATCATTTCCCCGAGACTAATAATAAAGCAGACCAGCCACTCTAGTAACAAAGCGCCCAACCAGCCCTGCCACACGATAGAGAAACAAAGCAGAATGGCGTTAGAGTTGGGTACCCCTGAGCAATGCTGACTGGCTGATAGAAATGTTAGCATTTAGCAACCCATAATACTGGGCTTTTCAAACTGTGTCCCACAGAGAGAGCCCCAGGTTTCCTGGTGGAGTCACTGGAGTCACTCTGCAAGGAAAGGGAGTGACCCGGAGCTAAGAGGGATTGTAACTGAAAGAGCAGCTCCTGTATCCTGACCTCCCCGGAGAAGCATGAGTGCACACCAGGACTGGGAGAGTCCAAGATGTCAGACAAGTTCTGGCTTCCCCGCTCCCCTTCAGGCTCCAGCATCACTATCTTCTTGGTGCAGGGGCCTAGTCATACATGAAGGACAAAGGGCTTAGATCACAGTTGCCTCCATAGTACCCCATTAGTGCAGGGTAGAACCTGGAAATGGTAGCACCATTCCCAGCATCTCCCCACCTGCCAAGTATGCTGGGAGAGGCCACCCACAAAAGAATCTGCAGTGGTGAGACAGAAGCCTGGTTTCATCTTCATGCCATTTTCTCCTGGGCAAGAGAGTAAGTCCACCTGAAATTCTTAGCTTTATCAGGATCTCCGCTGGTCACATCCACCGTTGCATTCCTTAAGGACACACGCAGATCTCATAATGATCTCTGACTTATGTACACACACAAACCCCAGCTTTCTGTCTCCTGGATCTCAAATTCCTAGTCAGCATTGTTAGTCATTTCACTCCACTATGGAAAGCAGAGCCTTTGGAAGAATTTCACCCCTGGCTGAGACCAAAATTAGCCTCTTCTTTTCAAAGCAGGGAGTCAGAAACAAAAGACCCTCTCTGCCTTTTTCTTTGGAAAGCACAGGGGGAAGACTTTTCCTCTATTCCCTGATTTATTCAGAGAACTGGAAAGCCCAAGGTTGAGCAGAAAGCCCTGCAAATATCATCCCAAAGGATCAGAATATAGGGGCCCAGCGGATGGAATGGGGCCTAGACCGAGTTTCCCACTATTGTGGGATCCTCCTGCCCCTAAAGCACCCTTTTAAAGACCCATGTCAGTGCTCAAAAATCAGAGCAGGTTGGTTCAAAGAAGGAATCAGTGTCCCCTTTGCACACAGGAAATATATACCCTCACACAGAACAGAGACCTACCCAGGGGCCTCCAGATGCAACCTTCCCCAAAAATCTGTGTTACAGGCTAGGTTAACTGCCACAGGCTCTAAGATGGGAATCCCTTTCATTACTGATCTGTAGTTAAGATCTGAATCTTGATCACTGCCAGGGAAACTTATCATATCCCGGGGGAAGATCTGGATCGGAAGAGATTCAGACCACTGTGGCATTTCAAAAAAGGAATTTATGGTTTGGGAAAGCTGACGTTCCATCAAAAGCCATGATTTCCTTGGGTAAACACAGCTTCAAAGATGATATTAAGTCTGACAAAAAGGGACTTAGAAGGACCACGATGGAAAATGAGTTAAGGTGACATTGGCCAAGAACCAGGAAGACTAGCTGGTGAGCAAGGGGTCTGGAATGACTCTCAGGGAAACAGGTTTCTTTTATTAAGAAAAATTAAGTTACAGTGACCAGCACCCAGAGTGATGGAGGGGAGACAGAAATAATGGCAGCAGTCACCAGCTCATTCTGAGTATTAACACTAGGCTTTCTGCAGTGCATCTTCATTAAAGGACACAACTCCAACTTTCAAGGGGAACCTCTGATGTGGGCCTTATTATGCCCATTTAAAAGATAAGAAGCCTCAGGTCCAAAGACAGGTAAACAATGAGCACCCAGTCTCACATATACCCAGCCCAGGTATGATCACCTCTAAACATTACAACTAACTGCCTCCCATGATGCCACCAATTGAGAACACTCCCATCCCAGGATTCCAGGAGTGACCCAGTAATCACATTACCCAAAGGAGGTTAATTTCCTCCACACCTGTTTTTCTTTCCAGCAGGAAGGAGTCATGGGTCCCTGCCCTTTGTGTACAAAGTGACAAACTATTATTTGTCCCAACATTGGGGATGTTTGTTTATATTGCACACTCTCTTCCCGATCTTCAGGAGTCTGTATGTATAAGATTGTTCCCGGGATGGTGAACAGACATCTGTAAGTGTCATTCTGGAAAGTCTATTAATTTTTCCCCCATGAAAAACTAGACAACTACTATGGTAGAAAACCCTAAATCTTATATTCGTTGCCTTCATGGTCAAAATTACTGAACTGTGGTCCTTTGTTTCATTCTGGGCTGAGCCCTGAGGCTATAAAAATCAGAGACCTAATCCTTGACCTCAAAAATTCAATGATATAGTGGAAAGGAACAGAAAATTCCAATACAGTAGGGTAAGTGCAAAGTGCTCTAGAAGAATGGAGGGGAGCTGTGTCAGCAGAGCATTTTAGGGGGAGAGTAACAATAAGGCTTAGAAATAAGAATGAACTAAGTCTGGCTGAAAAGAAAAGAGACAATAGCAAAGAGGCAAAGAACCCAGTTAAAAGTGGGCAAGGAATCCGAATAGATAGATCTCAAAAGAAGATATACAAACTGCCAATAAACACATGAAAAGATGCTCACCAGCATTACTGGAATAAAAAGACAGATAACAACAACTGTTGGTGAAGATATGGAGAAATTGGAACATTCATACATTTCTGATGAGATTGTAAATGTGTCTCTACTTTGGAAAACAATCTGGCAGTTACTCAAATGATTAAATGCAGAGTTGTCTCATGGCCCTGGAATTCCACTCGCGTATACACCCAAGAGAAATGAAACATATCCACATCAAATTTTGTACATGAATGTTCCTAGGAATGATACAATAAGAATAATAAGAAAAAAGAAGAAACAATAAGAAAAAAGAAGAAACAGTTCAAATGTCTATCAACTATGAATGGGTAAATAAAACATGATAAATCCATGCAAAGGAGTATTATTCAGCCACCAAAAGGAATGAAACACTGATACATTCTGCAGCACTGATGCACCTTGAAAACATCATTCTGAGTAAAAGAAACCAAAAACACGCACAAATTGTATGACTGCATTTATATAAAATGTCCAGAATGGGCACCCCCATAGAGACAGACAATAGATGGGTGCTGTCTGGACCTGGGTGGTTAGGAGAAAATGGGGAGTGGGTAAAGGGCAATGAAAATGTTCTAAAATTGATCATGGTAATGGCTGTATGACTCTATGAATGATTCTAAAAATAATCACTGATTGCACGCTTTCAGTGGTATGTGAGTTTCTTAAAAGATCTCAAAAGAACTGTTAGAAGAAAAGGGAGTAGGAGTAAAAGGAAGGGGTGGGGGAGGAAGGTTCCTTCAGGGAGGACAGGCATGTGCAACGACACAAGCAAGAGAGAGGAAAGTGGCTTCCAAAAGATATGTAGTACCATGTGGTTTTGGTAATGTTATGTATATGCAGAAAAGGTCAAAGGGCAACTGGGGAGGTGGGCAGAGGCAGTCAGAAGGGCCTTGAGAACAAAGCTGAGGTGCGATATGCTGCAAGGGAGTGTTCTCTGGTGAAACTGGCCAGAAAAAAACAATGTCACATCACCATGGAGAATGGACAGCACTAAGGGATACAGGGCTAGACACTGCTATTAGGGGTCACTGCAGTAACCTGGGCAAGAGAAGAGAGGCCAAGTTCAGAGCAGTGCAGAGCTGAATTCCACATGGGGGATGCGGGAGATGTCTGCTTTGAGGCGCTACCACCATCTCCAGGTTTAGCTCTTGAACACAAGAACAGGATTAGATTTTGGCTCCCAGAGCATCACTTTGGAAAGAGAATTTCCATCTAGGCACTTGAAACAAACCTTTCCTTTGCACCGGGACCAAGCAGAGATGAAAAGGCATATGCTTAATTCCTTAAGCAGTTTCTGTCATTTCACCTCCTGGACAAGCAGCTATTTCCTCATTATAAGAAGTGCCTCTTCTGGAAGCATCAGCACAGCCAGAGGCTCATCAGACCAAGTAAGAAGCAATTAAGACTAGTTAGCCCAGCCTGAGCAATCATCATGTAAGAGTTTCAAATAAACTAGACATGGGTAGCAGTTGCAGCTTTCCTTGCTTTAGTAAGACCTGTGTCCTGGGGAAAAAAAAAAAAAAAACCTGAAGTATTCTATAGTCTTGTGATTCAAAGGGTGCTCCCAATATCAGCGATGGCAGCATCTCCTAAGGATTTGTTAGAAATGCAGACCCTCAGGCCCCACTCCAGAACTTCAGATTCCAAATGTGCATTTAATAAGACCCAGGTGACTTCTGTCCACAGTTCAGAATGCCCTGACCACATTACTGCAACCAGACAGTCTTGCACTATGACCTCAGAGAGGCCTATGGAAAGAGGTTCCTCCCAATGGAAGCCCCATTTAACCATCAGCTCTCAACATTCAGCATGGCATGATCACCACAGCACATACGGAGTAAAGCCCACTGAGGTTGTATATTGTCAGCTCTCCCCCAGGCTGGGTTGGGTTCTCTGGACCCCCGCAATAACCTGACGAAGCTTAGAAAGAGTCTGTATCTGGCCTAGGGTCTCATAGGCAGCAGGGGTTGAGTCAGGAGATAAACCCATTGAAAATGGGTTGAGCAGTCCATCACACTGGGGGTAGCAACCCCCAATGTTCCAACCCCTAACCAAAACATACAAAGCATCCAGCAACCCCTTAAAACCAATAAACTGCCTAAAAACAGAGGCCATAGCTCCACTGCCTGTTCTCCTAACACTGTTGGTATCGATCAAGATCAACCAGTTCTCTCTCTGCCTTCAGAGTCAAGACCCGGAGCCTGCCATGATCATGTCACCTCCCCTCCTACTCCAGCCACACACACACACACACACACACACACACACACACACACACACACACACACAGCCCTTCCTCCTCCACATCCACCAAAGCATTCTGGAACCCCACCTCCATCCCATGCTTGAAGGACACGCCTGGCAAATAGAAATACAAGCCACCCCTCCCATCCTACCTTTTTACCATACCTGTGCTCAATTAGACTCAAAGTGCACTCCAAAATTTCTGTTCTTTCTGTGACTCTGTGTAGTCTCAAATAACCCATTTTAAAAAAAAGAGTAGACTAAATCAATTGAACGCCAGGATTTAATCATAACTTGCAATTATACTTTGGGTACTCAAATATTTTGTTACTCAAATTGTAGCATCACCATAACCTGGGAACTAGTTAGAAAAGGCAGTGTCTGGGCTTCACCCACACCTATTAAACCAGAACATGCATTTAACATGACTCTGTGTGATTTGCAGGCACATGACTATTTCAGAAGAACTGGTCTTGACGTTCTACAAGGCTATGGTGTAGAGACAGGCTCTGGTGGGCTCACACCGGAAGACAGGCCCCAGGTATTCAGAACTGTCTTTATAATACGAAAATATTAGGCTGAGTACCAAATTAACAGGTTTTGTTTTGAGCATGTCCTCGGTTTTCAAAATTTAACACGGTTTTATTTTTCACTCTAAGCACAACAAAGGCTTGTAACTATTTATCAATAAAACACTTACTATGTGAGAACAGTAAACTGAAACTTCCTATTTCTAAATTATATTACAAATCAAAAGCAAATGCCTCAATGACATTCTTCCATGAGCAGTTGCTAAAATAAGCAGCCTCTGTCATGATTAAATTAGGACTCTTTTCTGTGGAATATTTAAAATATCATCTCTAAAGAATTTTTTCAATTTAATTAGTTTTTCTGTTGACTAATCCTGGAGTTCTCTGCACATCTGACAAGCAAGGGAGAATGAGGGAGAAATTAAGTCATCTGAGAAAGAACATGGATGCCGAATATCTCGAAGGGCTTTTATTCCAACAGAAAAAGTGTGAAAATGAAGTCTCTTAAGTCACCTCCCAGAGTCACTCTGGAGGGGACAGCACATTTCCCAGGGCTCCCAAGGAGGAGCTGCTGACCTCAGCTCCATGTCTTGTGTCTAGCCTTGTTGAGAGTTTGGCACATAGTAAGTGCTCAAACACAAATATTTATTTTTGTTGAACCAAAAGTTGTGACAGATGTATTTACCACAAAGAAAACATCACTGGAATTCTGGAGTAGGGAGTGACCACGTTTGTTCAAAAAATACAGGCCAATCATCTCCTAGCATGCCTTGCAGTGTGCTAGATGCCAGAAGAGCAAGGGAGAAGAGAGCAGACTTGAAAGAATATTAAGAGTTCCTGATTCTCAGGAGCTAAGGCATCTGCTGGGGTCTGCGCTGTGGCTGAAGTCCTTGCAACAGTAGGAGTTACTGGAGGACATGCAGAATCTCAGTCCTCATCTCAGACATACTGAGCCAGAACCTGCTTCCAACAAGAGTCAGTGAGAAATCATTCTGAGAAGACTTGCACCGGAAGCAATGAAATAATTTTTGAGAAACACTACTCTAAAGATGACCATGAGATACTGAAAGTGAAACAGATCAGAATTTGGGCATCCCCCAGAAAGTGCCCATGCGGTGATCAACAGAACTCTCCACATATAATCAGCTTGCTCCCTTTCTGCTTCTGGGCAGAAGCGGTAGTGTTACAACTTCCTGGCCACAAAAGTTATGTGTGACAGTGCTTTAGTGGATGAAATACATCACAAATGGCAAGTATGACTTCTGAGGAGATTTTTAAGAACCATGTGGTTTTTGACACAGTCACCAGCAAGTTTCCAGATACTGGTTGCGCCATCACCGTAGATCTTGGTAGATCTTAAAGCCCCAATCCAATTTGCAACAGACTTGCAGCATGAAGCAAAAGCAAATCTATGTCGTTTTTACCACAAATTTAGGAATGGTTTGTTATAGTAACAAATCCTAACCCATCCTGACTGATATAGCACAAAGGCTCACCATTTTCAGAATATTTTTGTTTCTCGGCATGGAAAACTGCTCAAACCCATCACTTCCTGAGGAAGACCTCTTTTTTTTCTAAGCCAGAACAGCAAATATCACTCAATTACCCTCTTCACTCATCAAAGATCACTGTCACAAACATCTTTGTTCTCCTTTCCCCAAATTTCCTCATGTACTTATGCTTTTATTTTCTTGTATATGTGCTTTTTGGTAAACGACTTTAAATCCTTTTTTATGAGTAGGTGGCAGACGGATAGTCACACATACAGACACACCAGACTTGGCTCCAAATGAATTGGTTGTTTTCAAAAAAATCAAATCCATCCTTGAAAGACAAAGATTTGCTGCTGTTAAGGATATTTTAAAAAATGTGGCCTTGGGTCAGCAAGTTTTCCTTCACCCTCTTCTTTCCACAAAAGGATACTTACAGATCGCATAGTACACACAGTCCCTGCTTTTATAAAGCAACTCATTCCTGGACACACCATCTCTTTTTGCCTCTTCATCAGGCTTAATCTCAACCCTGCTAAATCTATGGAAACATTTGACATCAATGACCACCATTTTTTATGTTTAAAATTCAGCTTTGATATAGTTATCGAGCCCTTCTGTTTGTGTGACTATGCTTATGCTAAACAGAGGTGAATCTTATTTTAACTGGTTCTTCTTGGTGGGTAGATTGTAGCCCATTTGCACAATTAGAAATAGAGTTGCCGTGAGCATTCTGATGCTTAAAGCTTTCCTCTTAGATGCTTCTTGAGTCTAAATTTCTGGAAGTGGAATTGCTGGATCAGAGGACACGTACATTGTTAAGGTTGTTAAGGTATATTGCCAAATTACCCTCCAGGGAGCATATGACAATTTTCCTACACCCTTGCCAGTATTCATTCCTTTTTGTTTTCTTTCCATGGTTTTTATTAAAATGATTTTTTTTTTAAATTGCAATTCTTTGGTTGTGAAGATGTTGATAGTTCTGTGCATCTTTTGTTATAAAGTCTGTCAAAGTTTTTCTTGTTCATTCTTATGCAGATGTGATCCTTTATTTAAAAAAAAAAATTATAAAAGCACCTTCTGCATTAAGGACATTAACTATTCCCCCATTTTTATTTGCCTTTCACCTCATTTTTCAAGGAAGAGATCTCTGGCAGCAGAAGGACAGACAGATGGGGTGAAATGCAGTAGGGAAAGTATATGCAACTTCTCTGCAAGGTGAGAGCCCTCATCTCCCACAATCAATCCACCAACAAGCCCACTTGCAAAACACATTCCAGATCCATCCACTTCTCACCATTTCATTTCGACCATCCTGCTCCTAACTTCCTCACTGGTCTCCTGTTTTGCCTTCTTCAGATCCATTCTCCATACCCTCATCTAGATTGGAGTACATCATCCCCTTCAATCAAACCAAAGGCCTTCCACTAAGCTCAGACACTTATCCATCCACCCAGCTGGACACAAGGCCTTGCAGGATCTATTTTACCTGCTTCCCTCTATCACATCCCAACCACTCTCTGCTCTCTAACTATTCTGGAATATTCTGGCCCTTTCAAATATATCAAACAGACTCCCTTCTTCAGGATTACCTGCATGTGTAGTGCCCTCTGCCTCAAAATATTTTCCCTGGCACACACGTGGCTGGCCCCCCTGTGTCCTGCAGGTCTCTTCTCAGTTAACTCCTTAGAGAAGCCTTCCCTGAATGTCTTATTAGAAACTCCCTCCTGCACCTCTGCACCCCCATTCTGTCACAGTACCCAGTTTTATTTCCCTTTGCATTTTGCATTTTTTTTTTTTGGTTAGTTTACCATCTCCCCAACTAAAAGGCAAGCTTCTTCTCTGTATTTTTCACAACTCCCCTCCTGCAGCTATAGCAGTGCTCACACCCATCACAGGCACTCAGTGACTGCTTAATGAATGACTGAACAAGAGAACAGAGATTAACTAACTACACACAACCCATAACCAAGAATGGGATTTTTACATCTTTAATGATTAAACACAAAGCAAAAGAAGAATACTTTATGGCACATGAAAACAAATTAATTAATCATATTCAAATTTCAGTGTTCATAAATAAGGATTTATCAGAACACAAGCATACCCACTGGCCTGGAGATCATCTATAGCTGCTTTCCACTCTCCCAGCAGAGCCTGGGAGTCCATATGGGATACTCTCGTGGCTCCTCACTGCCTCTGGCAATCCAGGAATCACAGTGACGAGGCTGTAACTTGATTTTGCCACCTGGCCCACAAAGCCTAATACATGTTCTGGCCCTTTACAGAAAGTCTGCCAATCCGGGTTAAGAATGAGAAGGTTTTAAGAAACATTTCTAAGGGAGAACAGTCAAGCCTGCTAAGGAGGAGAGGACTTGGATGGGAGTAGGGTGGGGGAGTGTCAGGTGATGCCATGGATAGGTGGTGACATTCACTATGGGTAGAAGGCAGTGAAGAGATTATAAAGTGTGTGGACACCTGGCATTTATGTAGCTGGGGATTAAGTCTGGATACCAGCTCTAGAAGAGATGTAAGTTTTTAAAAGGTTAAAAAGAAAAAAATCCAGTATCCACAGAATGCTTTTTTTTTTAAAGTGGGTATTCCCCACTTTTGAAAGTTTGCATATGCCACGTGGCTTTTAAGAAAGATCTACATTAGTACCCAATGGAAAAGAAATTTCTTTGGCAACAAAAGGTAGAAAGGCAAAATATATTCAGTGTTGTTCTGCAACAGAGGTTCCAGAGAAAGTGCACCCCAAGTGACTTTCAACCAACTCCGATTTTACTAGCTGTTAGTGTTATTCTAGTTTTATGCATTATTTGGTTATTTTGCTAGGTTATTTGCAGGGTCTGGGAACACTAAAACACATTTCCATATAAATAGATAGCAAGCGCTTCTTTGTTTTACGCCATTTCAGCTTATGGAAGGCTTAGCTGGAATACTTGGCTTTTGGATAGCAGGAAACCTATACAGTGAACCAAGAAGCTAAATAAATAAAACATATCTTCATCAGATGGTAGACAGGAAACACTGAAGGTGAAAGTTGATGCAGGAGCCCACTTATGAGTCCACAAAAGCCTCCCGGGTCATACACCTGTTGTAGCTAAGCCTCCACAACGACACTTCTTGCTCTGGTCACCAAGGCAGACTGACCTGCTGGCCACCATTTCTATTTCTTCCACAGTCTAAATATCACCCCAGAAGCCTTGTCATTGCAGGGAGAGAGGAATATACTAATTTTGCACTGAAGTCCAGGGGGATCAGTCCTGACATTGGTTACAAATCTTGTCATGTGTTGCCTCGCTGCTGTGAGTAATAAGAGAGCAAGCTGCGAGAACAATGTCCCCCGAGTGGTCTGATAAAAATCCCAATACCTTACATGTATACAAGGCTTCCTGGTTTACCAAACATTTTCTTTTTCCCAGCAAAGTGGGGACCAGCATGGGTGCTCAATAGATGAAGTCAACCAGGCCATCAGATAAAAGCTGGGCTTTTTCAGGCTGAGAAGAGTACAAGAGGGCCGGCATCTCATTCATGTTTCGAGGTGGTAATGGACGGTGGGGATTCACATGGTGTTTAACAGATGTCGGGGATTCCTGCCGACTTGTTGCTAAGGGAACTTTTGTGAAGATGCCCGGAATCCACAGAATCTGAAAGCCCTGCCCATTGCTTTGAAATCCTGTGAGTAGCCCCTTGACCAGACCAGCACACAGCAGTAAAGGAAGGGAGAAGCTCCTTTTGTGCAGAGGCGGACAGGGAGGTGGGCCAAAGGTAGATTTTCAAATAGCAGGAGCCAAGGTCCCTAAATCAAAGGAGAAGATGACTTAGTGAAGATGGAAGAAAGCTCCTTGGTCTTTTCGGTTACAATTACACACGCTGTGAGCTAGCAGCCCTAATTACACCTTTTGCGAACAGAGCTGATGACTGCCTTAAAAGATATTGGCGTGAGGAGAAGGTCACGCCCATTTCAGGTCATTTTCACCTTACGGAGAGAACTTGTATTAGAATCGATGTACGTAACATATTAAGCTAGATGTCTATTAGATGTTAGGCAGCTCAGATACACATGTCTGTTAATAACCAGCACTAAATAGACAAACCTGTAAAGGCTGGGCTGATATGTCAGTGGCCTAGTGGACAAACCCAGGCTTTAGGGACAGGAAAATCTGGTTTTAAATTCAGCTGCATCATATCATTTATCGTGTGCCTTTTATAAAGAAATCCCCGGCCCTTAAAAGAAAAATCCTCCAAGGACAGCAATGGAAACAGGCCAAGTCTCCTGCATTTTACCTCCCTCTGGGGCTCTCTCTTATCTCTCTGGCCTGGTACTGCATCCCTCTAATGGATTATCTGGCCCATGTGTGCTCTTCCTTCCCTTCTGTGGTAGCTAGATACACCTACTTCTCTGTGTTCACACCAGTGTCCACACTGGTATCCACACCATTATCTATACCTGTATGCACACCTGTATCCACACCAGCACCCACATCTATACCCACACCTGTATCCATACCTGTATGCACCTCCCCCCACAATGAGTCTGGACTAGCCTTGGGATTCATTTCATCAATAGAATGTGGTAAAAGTCACATGCCAGTTCTGAGTTTAAGCCTTAAGAAGGTCTGACAATTTACACCTGGCAAACTTGGACACTAGACCATGTGGGAAAACTCCAACTACTCGGCTGAAGAGAAAATCCATGTGGAAAGGCCCTGAAGGACAAGATACCAAGCAGAGAGAAAGTCTACATGGAACAACACCAAGGCATTGAGTTAAGAACACCAGACATGTGAGTTAAGATACCATCCTGGGAATTCCAGCCCACCTGATACTCCAGGACTCCAGTCATTATCCAACTAAACTGCATGAAAGACACCAAGACAGAGCAACCGAAGAACCACCCAGCTAAGCCCTGTCAATCCACAGAAATGTGTGAGATAACAATAAATGATTGTCTTAAGATAATAAGTTTTAGGGTGGCTTGATACATAGATATAAATAAAATATCCTACTTTATTATCCATTGCACAGCCCACTTCCCCAGCTCCATCTCTCTCTCCCACAGCCACAGCTTGGGAACTCCTGAGGCACAATCACATGAACCCCAAGGGAAGAACAGAAGGTGGGAAGAAGACCAACTTCAGTGGTGATCCTCTTTGGCTGTCTAGTTTCACTGACAAACAGTGTCATATTCTGTTAGTATTTCTAGGGCCTGGACCTTCCATCTAGATTGTGGATCATGGATCCTAAGGCTGAGGTCAAGGAAAGCACTGTTTTATTTACATTCTGTGTTCTTACCCCCAGAATAATTTTCTAAAAGCTCTTGGAGTTTTTGCAGGAGCCTTAAAGTATCTTCCAGGTCCCTAATCTCTTCTCTTCATTCAAGGAAAGAGCAGGCCACAAAGAATCCCTGGGCTAGAGCCAGGCCCCCAGTCACTGGACCACATCAAGGCTCCAACTCTTCCCTGGGAATAGAGATCTAGGGTCTCTCCTCCATCTACCTTCCCTTAAAGCTATCTCTTTGTCTCCAAGCACCCCAGAAGTCTGATGGAAATCCCCCTTACAGGGCCTCCCAGTTTATGAAAGTGACCTCAGACCTGGCTTGGAGCTGGCAGGACATGTTCCCAAACCTTCCAGCTCCCACCACAGGTTTCCTTTATCACCTCAGCTCCACCCCCACCACATCTCCCAAATGTTAGAAGAGCCTTCAGTTCTCCCTCTTCATGGTTAGAGAACCTCAAGAAAGACTTTTTTTTTCTTGAGGGCCTACCTCACAAATGGTTGTTGTAGGTCTTACTTATGGGGTCGTCTCCCTTTTCTGGGATGAACTGGTTCCCTTCTCTTAGTACCCTCTGGAAGGTTACTTCATCCCCTCAATAACTGGGATCCCTATGATCAGTCCTTGTGCCCACCAGAACCTCCATACACCTCTGCTTAGGCTGAGGTTTCCTTGGAGGAAACCCCTTGTAGTCTCAACCAGAGAGATTTCTCTAGTAACCAGGACCAAAATGGCTTCTTCCCAGGGGCTGGCTGGTCACCAGGACAGATCTTTCAACCCTTTCAGAATTTTCTCCCACCTTCCCTCTGTAGGGTATACATCCTGCAGAGCCAGGATATCTCAGTACCTCCTTTTTTCCATAGGAACAAGGAAGAAATCTCTGGGGAGTGTCCATTTGAGATACTGCTCTCAATGCCTAGCACCTATCCACTGAGATGAGGTTACCTAGTATCATTCTTTCAAACAGGAAATAAAGGTACACTGGGGTGGGAGTTACATTGGAGGTGCCGTTCTCTGCTGTGTACCCCCTCCCCTGTTTCACTCCTCTCTCAGGAGTCTCCATTCTGTCTGTACTTGGCATTCTGAAGTCATGGCCCCAGCAGCTCCAGTGCCAGGCACCCACTGGCTGACATTGCATGACGTTTACCATCATCTATGGGCCTTTCTCTGGCCTCCTGGCTTCAACACTTACTCCCAGACAGGCCCATGATTCCATGTGCTGACCAGCCCACCACTGGCCACCTTGAAAGCTCTGCATTCTCCACTCACCAAGTCCATCTTTGAGGACGCATGCCCCTCCAAGGGATTCTACCTGCATATCTTCCTCTGGGCAAGGCTTCCCTACCCAGTCATCACCTTGTAGTCCAGCCTGCTCATGTATGAGATTCCAAGACTAAAAGGGCAGGCCTAACCTACCATCCTGCCTATCAAAACTGCATTTGCTTTGGCCCTGAGAAGAGTCCCAGGACTCAGGGCTCAGGGCTCCAGCCCACGCTCCCTCCACCTGCGGGAAAACCAGCCACCTCTAAGCTCAATCAAACCTCAGGGTTAGCAGAAGAGGTACTGCCAGAGAAAAGGAGCAGTCACCCTTATTTCAGCACAGGCAGTGCAGCCTCCACTATGAGATGCTGTCACCTGCACGCTGACCTGGGGCTGCTGATGGCCCTTCCCCACAAGGATCCAGGCGCTCCCCTAACAGTGAGCCCAGGCTATCCTGTCCAAAAGAGACATAGGCACAGAAGGTACTATTCAGTCATCTGAGCTGCTTACCAAGCATGCCAGAATAGCTCCCTGGGCCAGTTCCTTCACCTCCTTCCTATCAGCTTGCTTGCCTAAAGCAGGGGGAGAGTGCCTCCCTCTGCACCAAGCTGCCAGGGGTATTGTGACAATACACATACCATGCTGAGCACACAGTGGGGGCTCAATAACAAGCAAAAGCCCTTCCAGGGTCTCCATTCCTGTCTGGGCACTTCTGTTGCCCCTCATTAGTTGTGTGGAAGCTCCATGGGCACCAGAGGTTTCCTAAGCAAGGGCATGCAATGGGACGTGACAGATACACCCAAGGCTGACCCAGCTGACCATTCTGCTTGTCCCCTTGGTCTGGTCCACCCTCCCTTTCACCAAGGAAGAAAAAGCAGTGCCTCTTCACTGCAGCTAACCCACACTACAAATCTACCAGCCTTACCCCCACCCAAAACACAGCTGGCTGAATCTAGCTGGGGATGCTCCCCACCAGACAGACATCCACCAGCCAAAATTCCACATCAGTGTTTCCTAGAACAGTATGGCCACCAGAAGAACTCCAACATAGGAGTCTCTCCCAGGGTTTCTGAGTGAGCAACAAGGGGGTTCAGGTCTTCATATGAAGCAACACACTTGCTTTCCCTCACCTCTGAATTGCAAGGAAGGAACTAGGGAAGCTGACGAACACACTTGAGCCTATCCTATTGGACAGGCTCTCAAAATGCAGAACCAAGAGGTTTCTGGAACATACTCTAGGGATGGCCACAGAAAACTCCTTCCGGTCTCAACTTTGCTCATAGGCTACCAACCCATTACCAGAGATTTTACTGTTCTCCTCTGGACCTGAAAGAAACATACTGTACCTCTCTGAAGCCAAGCTCCAATTTTGATAATGTTTCCACATGATATTTCTCAGGGAAATTCACCCTAATAACCATTTCACCCCTATCTATCTTTCTTTTTTGAGTTGCATGGAGCATTTCTCCTGAATGTTTGCTACTTTGTTCTTTCTGAAGTAGGTCAGGGGTTAAATTATAAATGAATTCAGTCTCCATGATTCCAGCAGGGTTTGACCAGAGTGTTTCTGTATACTTACACAATTGAGGGTAGCTGTTACTTTGGTCTATACAACAATGCTGGGATCAGGCAGCTTTTCATTAAAGTGGGTGTCCTGTAAGGTCACTCCACCAACGCTACACACACACTCTCAACACACACCCAAAGGACTTTACAAACTTCAGATCCCATTCCGGCTGTGACCATGAGCTCAGCGATTAGAGAGGCCTCCTAACTGTCACCCAGACAATAAACAGCCATCGGACTTGGCTCACTGGGCCCTGTGCAGCGCTGGGGCCAGGCCAGAAGCCCAGGAAAAGGCCTCTTTGGGGTTCTTAACCTTAGCATGGGGGCGCTGGGCCAGGGCAGGCGGCGCTGGTTGGGGGCTCTGCACCCCTGGATCAAACCTGCTGACGGGCTCCGGCTGGTGGCCAGGCCCAGCTCAGCTGACTAGCGAGTGGGCGGCCCCGGGGGCAGCTCGGCAGCCTGACCCCGGCGGTGTGGTGGTCCACCCCAGGCTCCTGGCTCCCGGTGAAGTGAAGACAGCGGGGCCAAATCGGAGCCACTTCCCATCCCCGATCATGGGTGCGACTTCCCTAGACCCCCCGGACTCTGGCAGCCCTTCGCGGTCTGCAGCCGGGAACGCGTCCACCGGCTGCAGAACTCTCACAGGCAACAAGTTCTCGCTTCCTCAGGGCGGCCAAGCTGTGCTCTGAGGCCCTGCACGGGGGGCGCTCAGCGGACTCACCCGCGCTGCCCACGCCCCCGCGGGGCGCCGCTACCTTAGGCGCCCGCAGGAGCGCAGAACCGCCGGCCGGGTGCGCAGTGGGTACCCGAGGCTGCCCCCGGGGCGCCCCCTGACAGGGACGACTCCGGCATCCGCGGTGCGGGCAACAGGTATTTGAGCTCGCCAAGGACCCAGTTCCTGGCCGTCCCGCCCCTGGCCCTCGCCCCTTACCTCCAGCAACTGCACGTAGCTCGCCGGGAACCAGCCGCGGAGCCCGTCCTCCTTCTCGCCTTCCCACCAGCCGCCGTCCGGGACTTGCAGCAGCGTGATCAGCTCGCCTGCCGCGAAGCGCAGCCCCTGGCCGTGCCGCTCCCCGGAGAAGGGGTACAGGGTCCGGCAGCGGGCGCCGGACATGGCCTTGGCGCCCGGGCTCACAGCGCAACCTGCATCCCTGCCGAGTCCCGCAGGCTGAGCGGCGGCTCCACGGGGTCCCAAGCGCCCGGCGCTCCGGGCTCCCGCGCTCTGGGCACGCGCCGTCTCGGGGGCTCGCGGGGGTCCCTGGCCAGGCTGGGGACGCGAGCTCCGCGCTGGGAAACAGACACTCGCTGGCTTCGGAGAGAGAGCGGCGACGCCCCCGGGCCGGGCGGCTCGCGGATCCCGGCTCAGGGCGGGGGGGCGGGGCGCAGGGGGAGGAGACCCGGGCGCCGCGGGCTCCGGAGACAACTTCCCGGGGACGCGGAACGCGGGCTGCCGCCGCGCGGGCCAGACGCGCGGAAATGCGCAGCTCCCCGGGGAGGTGGGACCCCGAGCATCACCCTCGGCCGGGAGCCGCGGCGAGGGGGCGGCGGGTCGTGCGCGGAGAAGGGGCTGGCGGCGGGGTGGCCGAGCCCAGCGCGCTCAGAGGCGGGGGGCGGGGCTGGAGCCGGACCCGGGCGGCCACGCCCGCCGAGGGTTGGGCGCCGGCTCGCGAGGGGGCAGGTCGCTGGGGAGGGGTCTCCCCACGCACACCCCCACCGGCGAGGGCCGCGGCGGTAGAAACGCCCCTCAGTTCCTGTTTTGCAGGCCTGGTGGCCGGCTGCTGACGGCCTCCTCCTCCAAGGTGCCTGTGAGAGAATGTGTTTGTGGTCATCACTGTAGTGGTTGAATGTGGGGTTGAACTTGACTCACCGGAAACTGAACAATGTGTGAAAGACGGGCTTGAGGGCTGTCCCCTGAGCTGGGAAGCCTGGTGATTGCCTGTTACACCTGTTACACCTTGAATGGTGTCACAGGCAGAGGAGAAGCAGGAAGGTGATGGAGTCTGAGTTGGTAGAATTGGAAGGAGGCTCATGGGGATAAATAGAGGAAAGAGCAGCACCCCCACACCCCCACCCCCATCACCCCCACCCCCACCCCGCCCCACCGCTTTGCGTACAGGGTATGCAAAGGGTAGGCTGACCAGGCTACCAGTCCTCGTGAAATCAAGATGGATCTGACTGAAGTCTACATTCATTTACTCAGTCAACAAACATTAGTGTGAGGCTACCATGTTCTATGCAATGTTTCAGATACCTACATTGGACTAGTCTCTGCTCTCCAGGACCCTTGGGCCTGGGTGCTAAAGGAAACTGACCTTGAATGCAGGGTATAGAAGTAAAAGAAGTTGGGTTTCTTTCTTAGCGTACTCTATATGAAAACTTAAAGTCCACTTCCTATATTGTAAATAGCTGAACTCTTTAAACTCTCTCTAGACTCCTAATTGCCTACTGTACATTCTGCTCATTAACCTTCTGTGGCTCCCTATTGCCTAAAAATTAAGTACAAACTTCTCAGCCTGTGCATTTCAGGCCTTCCACAATAAACCTCCCAGCCCCACCTCTGGCTTGGTTTGCCTAGATCCCCTTTATGAAACCAGTTAGGGCTTCAAGACCCTTACCATCTTCTACATCTTTAAGGCTCAAATTACACGCCAGCCTCATAGGACATTTCACGTATTTCAGTGGTTCTCAATCTGGCTATGCATTAGTAACTTTTTAAATGCTCGTGGCCAGATCCACCCTAACTTGAGAATCACTCAAGCTGAGACCCAATCTTCATTTAAGATATCTCATGTGAGCAGCCTGGGCCTGGCCACTCACCATGGGCAAGTTGACAAATGTAGATTGTTTATAATATTCCTTCAATTGAAAATTCACAAGCCCTTGCTTGGCCAGAGACATGGGAAAACAAACTCTTGACCACAGTCACCACAAAGAGTCACTTAAAGCAGAGCTGCAAAATTTGATGTAGAAAACAGTCACTAAAAGTAACTGACCTAATCAAGGCTTAATACAGACTAAAATTCCCTGTCTCAAGGGAATATCAGCAGGCTCTCCATAGATTTCATATCTGATACTCTGGCCTGGCTCAAGGTAGAATAATTGATCCAGAACCTTCCTGCAATCCAGAATCTTCCATGGTGCCTGAGAGCACCTGTGATCCAGTTTGAATGCAGCCTATACAACATCCCATGCACTCCAACTCCAAGTAATCCACCCCAGGCAGTTCTGCAGCACCAAAATAGAAAATGGGTGTCAATTTCTTTAATTCTTTCTTTTCATTCTTGTAATCCTATGAACTGGTGTGGCTATTGCCCCCACTTTTACAGGTAGATAAACGAAGCCCAGAATCATGCTTTGAGCTCATTATTATGCATTGGTAATGCTGCTTCCTCTAGTCTACCCTGCCAAAGCCAGGAAATATGTTGCTTTATGGCTTATCCATGTGTAGCATGATGAGAAAGAGCTCTCTGGTGACACCCAATGTCAGTCTTAATAGAAGTAACACTAGGCTAGCAGTGTGGTCCCTGATCTCAGGTAACCTCAGACAAATCCCCTAATACCACTGGGTCTATTTCCCCATCTGTAATTGGAGATTGAATCCAGTAACTAGCACATGGGACTTGAGAGAATTAAATGTAGTTACTAGTTAAATGTATAGGCCTTGGACCTCAGTTCTGACATTTTCTAGTTGTGTACCCTGGGGCAATTAATTTCTCTGAGACTCGTTTTCCTCATAATTAGAAGATCGTAGTAGTATTATACCATGGAGTTATTCAGAGGACCAAATAAGTAAACATGTAAACTATTTAAAGCAATGCTTGGCACTTAAGTACTCAAATATTAGCAATCATTTTAATCTACCAAGACCAAGGGTCCTGGTTATGTATTACCTAACACTTTTTGAACTAAGTTTTCAGGGCAGTAATAGGAGTGTAAACTCTTAGAGCTTTGGGATACCATCAGTTTTAAATTTATGTATTCTGGGTTTCTGTTTTCACCCAAGATCTTGCAAGAAAGATCTACTTCCTCTTTGTCTTCCTCCTCCCCTGATCTTCCACTACTATCTTGAACTTTCATTTGAAGGTTTAATTATTTAACTTCTCTTATAGCTTATAATTTCTCTTATAACTAAGTCTTATTTTACTAATTCAACTCTTAGTCACTCAGGGGAGGGATAGCATGTTTGGTTTAAATTTCCATATATCCCTCTTAAAACCTAACTTTGAATCTTGCAAAGACTCAAATTCAGTACTTCCTGAATTAATTTTGTAGAGATTATTTGGACCCATGTTCATATTCAGATTTCCCACGTTGCCAGGTTACTCTGTAAACATGCGTTAAAACATTCAGATTAGACAATAAACTCCTAAGAGCAGTCCTTAGTCTCTCTCTCCCTTAGCTTTCTCTTGATACTGTGCATTTGACAATTCTGTGCTGGCAGATCGCTCTTTTATTCCCAAAACATCTGTCAATGACTTTCCAGAAACAGTCAATGGGTGGCAGAGAAATATAAGTGTTTCAGTCTCTTAAAATATTACACATAAATTTACGATATGACCCCCTAGGAATCTAGAGACATGAAAACAAATGGCTATGCAAAAACTTGTAGTGAGTGTTCATGGCAGCACTATTTATTATAGCCAAAAAATAGAAATATTTCAAATGTTCATCAAGACAAGATGTGGTATACCCATACAATATAATATTTACTCAGGCATGAAAAGGAATGGAGTACTTATACAAACTACAGCATAGATGAACTTCAAAGACATTATGCTAAGTGAAAATCACTGACACCAAAGGCCACATGTTACATGACTGCATTTTCAAAATGTTTAGAAATGGCAAATTGGTGGGAATGGGGAGTAAGCAAAGGAGTAAAGGGTTTCTTTTGGGGTTGATGAAATTGTTCTAAAATTATATTGTGGCAATGGTTCCATAGCTCAGTAAATCATTGAATTGGGCACTTAAAACAAGTGAATTTGTTAGTATGTAAATTAAACTTCAGTAAAGCTGTTAGGTAAAGTATGTAAACCTGAAAGTATATAAAGACCTCATTCAGTCAGCAAGGGAATTTCTCCCTGTCCATATGTGCTGGTTTACTTAACAACAATCTGAAGAGCTTTTAAAATACATGCCATAAAACAGAAAATGTACTGGGCCTGGGGATAGCAAGATAAATGTGACAGCACATATAAAGAATTCCTATAGGTCAATAAGGGAAAAAAAATGGATGACACAGATGAAAAGGGCAAAAAACTTGCACAGGCATTTGACAAAAGAAGATATCCAATTGACTGATAGCATAAAAGGTATTCAGTCTCATTAATCATCAAGAAAGCAAATTAAAATCATAAAAAGATAACAATATATATTCACCATGTAGAAAATATAAAACAAAATACAGATATAAAATACAAATATGAAACAAAAGCCAAAATGCTACTTTGGCTTTTCCACTTTTTGTCGTAAAAGTGGAAATCTTTTTTGGATTTTTTTCAATTAGTGAAATTGGTAAGAATGTAGATCTTTCCTGAAAGTGAAGTCACAAACTTTCGAAAATACAGACTACCCCCTGTATTGGTGAGGTTATGGTCCATTTGGAGCTCTCATACACTGCCAGTGTTAACCCATCAGAGAACTTAATTTTGAGTAAAGCTGAGCATAGCATCCTCTGAGGTACATTTGTGTGTTCCCTGGAAGATATATACAATGTTCATGACAGTACTTATGATCAAACTGAAAACACAACAGTACTAGTCCCAAAAATGAAAACAGCCCAATGGCCATTACAGGTAGAATGGATAAATGATGACATATTTATGAGAACTGACAAACTATAGCTACATAAAAGTGAATCTTAGAGATGAAATGTTCAACAAAAGAAGGATACATTTAGCCTGATTTCTGAGTTGCTAGCACTAATCTCCTTCTTGATCTAGTTGTAGTTACAAGGGCTGTTCTGCAGGTGGCATAAGGTTATCCCTGCTATCTGAAAGCAGAGGGTTCCTAGAAAAATTGTCATAAGCTGAAATGGCATAAAGAAGCAATTGCCATCTACTTAAATGGAAAAAAATATTGAGAAGTCAAAAACCAAAACCCTACCAAATCACACAAAAACTTGTAGTGAATGTTCATGGCAATACTCTTTATAATAGCCAAAAAGTAGAAATAATCCAAATGCTCATGAAACCTCAAGTAGAGCTCACATGTAGTAAAAGCAGGAATGATAAGGTGCATACAGAGTCTGTATACAGAAGTACCTGGGGGAAGAATTTGGTGGGGTCACTCTTGCTGCTCAGGATGTATTCTGCCTCTAGAGCGGCTGCTGCAAAACCAACACTGAAGGCTATTTTGGCTTTTTACCTTTTGTCATACAAGTGGAAATCTTTTTGGATTTTTCAATTAGTTAAATTGGTACAAATGTAGATCTTTCCTAAAAGTGAAGTCACAAGCTTTCAAAAAGCAACAGATGCTTGCACTTTGTTGTGTACTTTTCAGTATGGATACTATATTTCAGTACAGCTTGTTTTAAATAATTGCATTGTCCATGACCTCAAAGAATATATTCTCTAGATGCTAGAGAGATGCACTCCAAACTTTTTTGGCAAGTAACACTCTCAAATCAGTACCATTCCCAAATATATATATTCTCATATATTACTTCCAAATTAGATGTAGGGATCACTAACCTAAAAATGCATAACACATATTTTTCAAATTTAAAGGATTATATTAAAATACATGTAAGTTTAACAGAGACATCTCCATAAAAAGGGGAGGTGCCATGTTCCCTGTCCCACCTAGTGAGGGGCAGTACAGAGCAGCCAGGTAAAACTATATAACAGGGAAGGTGGGTGGGCGCTGGAGGAGACACAGAGAGAAGGGTTCACTTGCTTCTTGGCTTTGGACTTGCACCAGGGACTTGGGTGACTTTGAGGAGACACTGGAGGAGAGACATGTGGGGACTACTGGAAGAGAAACGTGGCTTAGAGACATGTGGGGAGGCTGACAGCAGCAGCTGTTATCTTGATTTGTACTTTGATTTTGCTCCTTTTGTGTTAGAGTATGCGGTCCCTTCCCCACTTTTCTATGGTTCCTTGCCAGAAGGGGCCTTAGACTTATGGCAACACTTTAGGCCTCAGCAGCCCCACTCTGGCCAACCCAGTTTGGCTGGGCATTTACCTATGAGAAGATTGGGCAACTTTGGGTGTTTTATTAAAACACTAATATCCTTTCTTCTATCTCTATGCACATTAACTCTATCAAAGTTCTTTCACAATAAGTCTGTTTTATCTTTGTTAGCCAGATCTCTTTAGAGTATTTAAGTGTGGGGATCCTAAGGTACTGCTCAGTCTGAGCTGATACAAGCAGAAATTCTAATATGGTCTTCCTGCATCAACGTGGTTTTTTTATACTTTCGAGGATCAATAATCTTAACAGTTAGTTTCAACATAGTAGGAAGGAAAAGAAATTCAGTGTACTGAAAATAACCATGGCTTTAGAGAAAATAAATGTGTCCAGTTCTCCTGCTGGGGAACAAATCTGGCATTAGGCCTGCAAGGACGAAAAGGTGTCAAGACTTCTGTCTATCCTCCCCAAATCTCCCATCTGGAATTTGAGACTGCTGTCCAGGTAAAGATTCTAAAACTTACACATAAGAGAATATCCAAGGAGAGTGTTAAAATGATCCCAATTTCTGGCCCTCACCCCCAGGTATTGTGATTTTGGGGTCTGTGGTGGGACCCAGGAAGTTGAGTTTTTACTAAACACCCACATTATTCTGATGGAGTCCTCAGATGGTACTTTGAGAAATGCTGTTCTAGCGCAGACCATCCTAAATACCAAGGATATCATACAAGTGCAGGTAGTATTGGTACCACCAGAGAATATCTTATCAGGAAGAAAGACTTACATTTGCATCTCTCAAGTCATCCCCAGAGAAAGGGGAGGTTCCAGGTTCCCTGTCCCACTCTAAGCACAGAGGAGAAGCTGGAGAGATGAGTGAGAGAAGGAAGGAAAGGGAGATAAAGGAGACCTGGGGGAGGCACATGGAGCAGAGGAACATGTGGAGAAGCTGCGTTTGCTTCTTGGCCTTGGGCTTGTACCAGGAACTTAAGGAACATGGAAGGAGACACTGGAAACAGACAGACGTGGGTGAGAGACTCTTGGGTGAGAGACTCTTGGGGAGGCAGCCTTTATCTTGATTTTGATTTTATTCTTTTCCCTGTCAGACTTGCCTGGCCCTTTCTGCCCCTGTCCTATGGGTCCCCACCAGAAGGTGCCTTAGACTTGTGGCAAGCTTTTGGGGCTCAGTGATCCTGCTTTGGGCCAACCCTGTTTGGCTGGGCATTTGGCTGAGGGGATGGATAATGTTGGGTGTTTGATTTGGACACTATATTATTTCTCTTTCTCTTCTCTCTATTGCACACTGATTGAGTTCAATTTCCTTTCCATTAGAGATCTTGCACACTAAAGGATGTTTTGTTTTGATGCTGGGGATGGCAGAACCCATTTATCATGGGCAGGTTTTGGGGTCTGAGGGTACCTCTCTTCCTCCCCTGTAACAACACTACCATTGAAAAAGATGGCCCCTGGACTAGCGGCAGAGCCAGAGGCAGATCTGAGGTGGGAGGCAGAGGCAGCAACAGGTACAGGAGGAAACAATTGTGGTGAATAGGAGCAACAAGGATAGACTATGAAAAAGGAACAGGATAAAAGAGAGAAGAGGAAAGAGAAAAGAGAAAAGCAAGATGTCTTTCAGCTGGGCCACTCCTACCCAGCCATTCAGGGATCCCCTTCATGGGATTCTCCAGCCAGAGGAGACCTTGGCCCTATTCAAAGGTTTCCTTTGCAAAAGAAGCACAAAGGGGAGAAAAGAGAAGTGGGGGAAGGGAGAAAAGGAGGGACTCAGGGAAATTTAGTAGATAGTGGGATCAAAAATAACATTTGGAAATAGAAGTCTGTCTTTTCACTGGTTTTAGGGGTGGGTGGCCAGAGGACTTACTGTCCATTTCTCACCCATCTCAGACTGCATGGAAGTATGGAAATGAGATTGCCCACGGGGAATAAATAACAACAAAAATATCCACCAAGGAGCATAAAAGGGATCTACAAAGCCACATTAAAGGGAAGGAAGTCCCCAGGGCTGACACCCTACTCCTACTTGATGGACACTATTAGCATATCTAAAGCATGGAAAAATCTGCCAAAAGTGGACTGGAATCTCTGGAAGCTTAGAAAAGAAATTTAAGAGGTTTATGAGAATTGCTGCCCTCCTATCGATCGTGTGCGTGTGAGGACACACACACACACACACACACACACACACACACACACACACCCTAGACTGTCCTTTGATGATTTATCTCAGACTACTTTCTCTTGTCCCAAAGATAAGCCAGGCAATCAAGGTGTGAAAATAGTTCTCAAATGTTCATTAAAAGTAGCTTAGGATGACACAAATCCCTGGGACTCTTGAACTTTGGAAAAGTCAGTGCAGATGACCTGCCTGCTTGTTATTGTCTTTCTTATGGGAAGAAGACTGTCAGGAATAGCATGTTTCTTGCTCAGATCAGAACAAAACCCCTCCATTCTTTTGAAGACTAAAAATAAATTCAAAATTAATCACAACAGAAGAGGAACAGTCTCTTCAATGACTATAATTAGCTCTCCGTTTATTAATGAAGACTCAAATTATTAGGCTTATCTGAGTCCCAACTTTTTTTGCTTCCTGATTACATACTCAGGACAAGTGAGTTCACCTCTGTAAACCTCCATTTCCTCTTAATAGGGGTGCTGACACCTGTTTCAGGAGATCATGGAAAGCATTGCAAGAGGCCTTGTTCTGAGGAATGTTTGAGAAATCAGAGAATGGTGTGTGGAAACTTCCTGGCCCAGTGTAATAAGGAAGCGGAAGTAATGTTTACTTAACTCTCTAGGCTAATAAAAATTCCTTCCAGGGTCTTTGGCACAACCTCAGGTGAGGAAACAAAATGCAGGGCTTACATTTCTCTTGCCTTCCCCAGCGAGATCACCCTGTCAGGCAGTCCAGGATGCCCCAAGCCCTTCCCACGGGCACCTGAAGGTCAAAGCCTGAGAAACATGCACTCTCCATGTGACCCTGTTCTACCAACCTAAAGAATGGGTAGAACATGTGTAGGGTAAAGAAAATGTCAGGCTTTTCTGCCCTTCCGCCATCAGGATAGATGATGGATCCTTGTCCTGAATGCATGCCTGATGGCGGGCACCTGGAATAGGGTGTGGGCATAGGTAGATGGGATTCAGCTGAGCTAAGACTGTGCTTTTTAAGGGCGGCGTCACGGGGAGACGCCAGCAGCAGCAGCAGCAGCAGCAGCAGTAGAAGCCATAGAAGCCGAAGCCGAAGCCGAGAAGCAGCAGAACGAATGCTAGAGAGCCCAGATAGAGTGAAGACTTGCTGGGGGCTGGGAGGCCTGCCAGCCTCCCAGCCCCCCAGCCAGCACCCCTGCCTGCCATATACCTGGTGAACCCCTAATAAAAAACCTGCAAAACTACTGAGGACTCTGACTCCTCCTTTACCCAGACTGCATGGGATCAGAAAACCTGCACCGTGTCCAGTCCTGACCTTACAACATGCTAAATGAGATCCTTGTAGCAAATTGCCTTCCAAAGCTGTCCCAGACGGGCAACATCTTGAGCGAATTCTAGGAAACTACAAGGCACACGAGAGTATTCAAAGTTGATGACAATAGTACAGAAACATTCAGAGACTTCAAGAATCCAGAATTCAGTGAGAACTAAGCAAAATGAATTTTGAACAAACAAGGTGAGACATGCATATGATATGAGTTGTTAAAGTTGTGTTCCAGAGGCCTCTTTGTGAAAAGGGCAGGAGCAGAGCATTGAATGGGCATCATTTTCCCCACCACTATGTACCTGCAGCCACCTGAACAAGTCCCAATGTGCCATGGATCAGACTTCCTGAGCCGGGGAATATTGGGAAGTAAGGGTGGAGATGAGTGGTCATCTCTGTAACATGGAAAGCAGACAGCCTTTCTCTTGTGTCTCCATCTTTAGCTTATAGCCAGGGACATGGAAATGTGTAGAGAAAAGACAGTAGGACTTGGAGGAGATACTTGGAAGAGACACTGGAGGGAGAGGCACATGGAGGCTGATCCTAGTCCTTGACAAAACAAAAGTAGCTGTTATGTTGATGAGGTGTGTTTGTTTTTTCCTCTCTCCTTCTGTCCCAGCTCTCTGAGAACTGCCTTTAGAAATTAGAAAAGAAATTTAAGAGGTTTCAACCCCTTTCTTATGGTTCTTTGTGAAAAGCTACCTTAGACTTGTGGCAAGCTTTTGGGCCTTAGTGACCTCCACTTCAAGTCAAGGGCATGGTTGTAAATGGGGAGTTTTACTGGGAAATTCTTGTTTGAACTCTCTCTCTCTCTCTCTCCACTAATTCTATTAAAAATCATTCGCACTAAGAGCATACTTTCTTTCCCTTTGTGCACATGGATAGTCAAATTCCTTTCAGAGAGTTCATCCCTTAGTAGTCTGGGGTCTCGGTATATCACTCAGTCACACACTAAGTGTGGAGGCTCTTTACACTATTCTAATATTTTTTTACAGGTTTGAAAATTCCCATACTAAATAAAGGAAATTGGGGGGCAATAAAATTGTGTTGCAAATTTGAGTAATCACTAAATGGGAAATAGACTTGTGGTGGTGATTATTTTGCATTGTATACAAATGTCTAATCATTAGCTTGTATACCTGAAACTATGTAACAATGTCGTGTGTCAGTTTAAAAAAGCACACATATCTGAGCCTACTCCATATTGCTAGCTCTAATGAAAATTCTTTAGATCTCAATGCTTTTACACTCAAAGTTTTCAAACAATTCTTACAGATTCGTTTTTTGAATCTAGTTTTTCAGTCTATAGTATGTGGAACAAGGTATCTTGAAAGTAAGATGAAGTACCAGCTGACATTTTGATATTGGAAGGAAGTGGGATCAGGGAGAATCCCTAAAAAAGACTAAAGAAAATAGAAAGTATCTTAGCCCAGAGTCATTTCACACACAGCAAATCTTGAGTCAGGAACACTCATGAGCTTAACGGAGGCATGGACAGCAGAAGCAGAATTGAGTAGAAGATCCCAAGCTAAGCTTGAAAAACAGGTGCTGTGGATGGCAGGCCCAGCTCTGCCCTTCCTAGCAGAGCCTCCATTTCCTCATCTTTGCAACAGGAACAGTGATGTTTTCTCTACTTATCTTACTGGGTGGTAGGAAAAAACAAAGCAGGCAGTGCATTGAAAGGTGACTTGTAAACCATAAAACAATCTCAAAGTATAGAGATTGCCAACGGGAATGCCAACAACCCCGACAAGGTACTGTTTCATACTTTTTGGAATGATATTTGTTTAAGTCTATTAAAGCTGCTACAACAGAATACCATAGACTGGTTGGCTTATAAACAGAAATCTGTTTCTCATAGTTTTGGAGACTAAGGTTCAAGATCATGGTGCTGGTCAATTTGGTATCTGGTGACTCATTTCCTGGTTTGCAGATGGACATCTTTCTGTATCCTCACACAGCTGAGGGATAAGGGGGCATTCATCCCACCTATGAGAGCTCTAACCTCATGACCTAGTCACCTCCAAAAGGATTCATCTCCTAATACCACCATGTTGGGGAATAGGTTTAAATACATGAATTTGGCGGAGGGTACATATCCCATCTCTGGCAAGCTTCATCCATAGCAATTAAACTACTTCAAGAAATTTTTAATGTTTGCAAGTGAAAGGGACAGTTTTTATTATTGGGCAAGTTTGCTCATCTGGAACAACTCACTTAGATGAGATGGCTGTAATATAGGGCACTTGTAGGAAAGGGCTGAGAATGGCAGGGAGGGTGGGAGGATGAAGTTTTCTTGATCAATCTTGGTATCATTCATTTGTTACAATGAGCTCATGTACTTCTGTAATCCAAAAAAAGATTAATAAAGAAGGTTAACTATAATTAGCCAAGAATTAATCAACATAGATTTTGTACCTGTGGACCAGATTAATTGGGGGATCTAGACACTTTAAACTTTGGTGAGCTCCGTCTTCTACCAATACCTTACCTTACGGGGCTAAAAATCTTTGTGTCTTGAACCAAGGATGAGGAATTATGGTATATACAGGAAAAGAATGTGATCAAGAATGAACATCAGAAAATAATCCTAGCGTGTGCTGTAACTGCATGTATCATCACACCCAGAGATCCCTGTGGGGCTCCTGAGAATCTTGAACTCTGATCTCCTTGGTAAATATCTTACAGAAACCCTTTGAAATAATTGTCTCCTAATGAGTTGGTATAAGGCTGACCCAAACAAAAATAACAATGCCAGATCATTTTAGGTCTGTACAAATATCAATTTTAACTTCATAACTTCAGTGTAACTTTCCACATCTCAACCTACCTCCAAGAGGAAAAGCAAGGCTTAGGGAAACCTCCAATCCACTCATTCCTCCCCTATTCCTTATTGACCATCTACTCCATGGAGCTTGGCCTTCTGTTATTACTGACCTGAAATGCCAACAGCTCATCAGAATTGCTGGGATCTCATCACAACTTCAGATACCTGGGGTCAACTCAGGAGCTTTTTTTATAATTTATTTTTACATCATTGTTCATTTTTAAACAATATTTGCTTCCTTCCCTCCACCCCCTCAGGTGTAGTCCCCATAGAGTTTCCTTCACCAATGCACCCGTGCACCATCACCACAGCTCCCTGTGCTCCTCCTTCCTCCTTCTAATCCCTCTCCCTCCTCCTCCCCTGTAGAATGTCTCTGATTTATAATTGTCTGTTTTTGTTTTGTTGTGTTTTGTATTGTTATTGTTTTTTTACACTGACGTCTTATTTGGTTCCCCTATATTCCTCCTATAAGTGAAACCATCCAATATTTTTCATTTCCTTCTGACTTATTTCACTGAGCATAATTCCTTCTAGCTCCATCCATGTTGCTACAAATGACATGAGTATCTTTTTGATTGCTAAATAGTATTCCACTGTGTATATATGCCATATCTTCTTGATCCAGCCCTCTTAGGGATTTACCCAAAGGACACAAAAACATTGATTCAAAAGAACACCTGTACCCCCTATGTTTATTGGAGCACTATTTATAATAGGAAAAACCTGGAAATAACCCAGATGCCCAAAAATAGATGACTGGATCAAGAAGATGTGGTATATAAACTCAGGAGCTTTTGTTTGAAGAGATCTGGGGTGTATGAATTAACTTCCCCTGGTATTCTTGTGCACAGAGACCCTGGGCATAGTACCATGCTTCCCACTGTTTGCTACACATAGAATCACCCAGAGATTTAAAAATTCCTGATGGACAGACTGCCTTCCATACCCATTATTGTTGGTTTAAGGGAGTTGGGAGCCAGGCATTAGCATTTGGAAAAGATTCTCAGGTGATAGCAATACATAACCAAGTTTGGGAATCACTGATATAGTGAAAGATGACCTTCATTTCCAGAGGCAGGAGTCACCTGCAGTCTGGAACAGACCACATCATCAGGGAGTAAAAATAGTGCTGGGAGGGCAAAGGTCTTGACCCGCTGAGGCCCTGGGTCAAGCTGATCCTATCCACTAGTGTTGGACTCACTCACTGACTTTGCCCAGCTGGCTGACTGCCTTTGGAATGGGATACCAGCTAATCTTGCTGCCTCAGCGCCTTCTGTTTCCTGGGCTGCTTTGCCTTCCGATGCCCCCTACATGAGGGACACACACTTGGGAGCTGCTTCCCCTGCTTGGGAGTGCAGCCCAGGACCCACTGGGGGAGCATGTTGCCATGACAACTGTGGCATACTGTTCCCCAACCCCCTTCTGCCACTGCAAAAGCCCTGTGAAAAATTGGAATTCACGGGGCTTTTCAGACTGCTTGGACTTCTCCACAGGAAGGGAATGTGGGAGAATTTTCCCTCTGTGTTTTGGAATGATAGGGCAAAGGAGGGCGGGGGGAGGCAGAGGTTTCAAAACCAAACCATGTATTTGGCATACAAATACAAAGAAATCTACTTTCTCACAGAAAAAATTACCAGCCATAATTTTTGTCATGATATTTGTCCAGAGATATCAGAGAGGGAGGAAAGACATGGGGCAGCATCAAAGGGTGATTCTTGGGGGGGCGGGGCAATGCAACAGAATAAAGAAAATACCTTTGAGGGGCTGCATGGCACAGGGCATGGGTAACCTGGTAAAGAAATAGGCCTGTTTAGAGAGGAGAAAAAATGGATCTGGGGAGGAGAAGATTGAAGTAGAGAAGGTTGTCATGGAACAGAGAATTACAAATCATAAACTAACAATAAACGTCTGTTATGGGGGCCAAGGATTCAGGAGTGGTTGAGCTGGGGATCTCTCAGGAGATTGCAGTTAGGAGGTACCACATACCACATCAGCTAGAGGCTTGGCTGGGCTGCTCCCAAGATGGGGCTCTCATGTCTTCCAAACAAGTGGTGTCTGTTGGCAGGAGGTGTCAGTTCCCCAACATGCTGTGCTTTCCATAGTGCTGCTTGAGGGTCCTCAAGCCATGACAGTTGGCCTTCCCAAAGAGCAAGTGAGCTAAAAGCCAGTAAGATAGCTGCAACACCTCTTAGGACCAAACTTTAGAAGTTCCATATCTTACTTCTACAATGTCTTATTGATTACACAAAGGCTGGGAGGGACAACACAAGAGCATGAATACCTTGGTAAAGTGAGGCTGGCTACTCATGGAGAAAGTCCTTTCTGAGTCAGGGGGCTGCCAAGTGTGCTCGTGCAGGTTAACCCAGGCATGAAAAAAACCCAGCCAAAGGGGCAAATAAAGACTGCAATCCAGACTGAACTCTGATAGTCTGGCCATGCCCCAGCCAAAGCAGGGACACTTTGGTAATATGTCTCCTGAGAAAAGGTACAAGCACTCTTCCAATAAAGTTGGAGTTTATATCTCAGTCCCAATTTATCAAAATATTTTTAAATATAAATAACCTTTAAATAACAACAAAAAGACAAATATTTAATAATGTATTGATTTTAAAAGAAAGGTGCAGGCATATGATGCTTCAGGCATGGCTGGATCCAGGGTCTCAAACAATGTTGTGATCTCTTTATATATCTTAACTCTGCTTTTTTTATGATTTAGTATAACTCTGTGTCAACTTTATTCTCATAAAACTCATTACTATGAGACCCAGCAGCTCTAATCTTAACTCAAGTTCAGCCCAGATATGGACAGATCTTCCCACATTTGCAATAAAAATTCTGAGGCTCTCTTTGACCTTCTTCTTTAAACATTGACTGTGGCCAAGTAGATGGGATATGATGCTTGGTTTAGTCTTCAATGTATGGCCACCCTTGAAAATTAAGGGGGCTACTTCCTCTCTACCCAACAATTTTGAAATTTTCTCAAAGGAAGTTGCCGAGCACTGGTACCAAAATCAGAGAAATGATGCTGGGAGGGAAAAACCATGTGGCCACCACTGTCCTTAGTCAGCATTTGACTAACTGAAGGGAGAGCGTTGTTTCTGGAGCCTTAGGGTGACACTGTCCATCAGAGGATTAACCATATCAATGCCAAGGTCAGAGGTAACAGAGTGCACCTGTGACTGCTAACTTAGGTGCGATAAAGGGACTTGTTTCTTCCCAGACTTGGCTGATAGGACCCCAGATCACTGGTTTGTGACCCCAAATCTAGACCTTTCAGAATTCAAAAGTAGCATTTTGTTCTCAAATTACTTTTCTTGACAGTAGAAGCAAGATATAAACTAAAAGAGAAAATCTATTCACTTACCAATTTTTTTTTTTGGCAAATGTTTGAAGCACTTCCTGGGTGCCCTGGTGCCTTGGGATGAAACTATGTTTAAAGAGAGAATCTATTATCTTTTTTTTGGGGGGGGGTCAGATATGTATGAATCACTCACTATGTGCTTCTGTGCCTTGGGATGGAAACACAGGAACAGGGAAATGTGATACATATACAAAATGGAATATTACTCAGCAATCAAAAAAGAGAAACTCATGCAATTTGCAGCAACATGGATGGAGCTGGAAGGGATCATGCTCAGCAAAATAAGCCAGAAAGAAAAAGAAAAATACCAGATGGTCTCACTCATAGCAGGAACTTAGAAAACCTAAATAAGGGACTAGGAAAATGACTAATTATAATAAAATCAAAATCAAAATCAACAAGCAACTATAAACCAGAGACACAGTATGGTGGGGGGAGGGATTAGGGTCAAAATAAGGTGGGGGGTAGTGCATGGGGACTATAATGAAGATGAAAATGCATACATTGTGCAAAGATGAAAAATTATGTAAAAATATATAAAATAAAATAAAAAATTAAAAAATGTGTAAAAATAAAAATAAAAATCAACTGTCAGTGGCCATTGTTTGTTAATATCTGCCCCCAAGCATAGCAGGACCAGCCTGACTCCAATTTTGAAACTAGAGACCTCCTGGGCTCTACCATCCTGGCCATTCCAACTCATGGGAGGGCAGTTTGCTGTTTCCCTGCTTGAGTCATGAGAAATTTTTAAAAATATACTTACAGGCTTTTCTCATGCTGGGGGCCCTTATCAATTCTACCTCCTCACCATTCCTCCTCATGAATAATCCTTGCACCTTCCTTTGCACCACAGTTCCTGCTTTACCTGCATATCTCTCTGTCCTCAAGTGAAGAGAGAGGAAAACATGAAGAATAGCAGTTCTGGCTCAGGCTGGGAAAACAAGACTCCTCTTAACTAGATTCTGCCTCCAGATCCAGCTCCCTGCTAGCACACTCTGAGGCTCCCCTCCTTCCCCTTTAAGGGTCCTTATCTCCAAGTTAGTAACTTTACTAAGAGTAAGTTAAGATTCTGCTAAATTCTGCATTTTAAAATCAGGCTCTGCAGAAATTTGCAGGAGAAATGACTTCTATTTTTAAAGGGGCTGATTCTTTCTTTTTTTCTAATCATTTTCAAGTGAATTTTGAATTTAACCAAGTAGTTTTGAAAGCCCAGCTGCACTGTGGATTCCTCCTAAACTGTCGGCAGTGGAGTCAGTGTTTCCCACAATGCAGGTCACTTCCATTGGTGGCTAAGTGGCTCATTAGCTAATTGTGGTGGGATGGGGCACAAGGATGACTATTTAAAATGATGTTGACTATATGGGTATCACCCTTGTGATTTTATGAATATTATAGCTAATACAAGGTGAAAGTAAATAGTTATGTTATCCCAGAATTGATTTAAAGAAAAATTTGAGTATACAGTAATGCTATTTATATGTAGATGTGGCAAACTCACAAAGGTGACTTTACCAGTTCCTTGGGGCTGCTGTAACAAACTACTACACACTCGTAGGGTGTAAAAACAGCACACATTTATTCTCGTACAGTTGTGGAGGCCAGAGGTCTGAAATCAGTTTCATTGGGCTGAAATCAAAGCGGGTGGTAGGATCCTGCTCCCTCCAAAGACCGTGGGGGGCTCTGTGCCTGGCCGCTACCAGCTTCTCTGGTGGCTGTTGATAGTCCTTGGCTTGCGGCCACGTCACTTGGAGCACTGTGTCTCTGCTCACACTGCTGCCTCCTCTTCTGTGCATAGTAAAATCCCCCTGTGCCTCCCTTTTATAAGGAGGCTCTGATCTGGGGTCTACTTCACAATCCAGGAAAATCTCCCTATCTCAAAATCCATAATTTCATCACATCAGGGAAGTCTTATTATTACTTTTTGCCAAATAAGGTAACACTCTCAAGCACCAGGGATGAGGGATATCCAGTCTATCATAGTGGCGCAGGGATTTGGAAAGCACAGAGCAAATCAAGAAATAAGACTGTGTGCCTTGGAATCTATACACAGAGGATCTCCACCAGCTGCTGTGGAGTGGATCTATAGCCGCTTCCCGCCAGCTCAGCCCACTGAAGACACTGGGAGAGTGGGATGTAAAGGGTAAAGATCAGTTGTCTCTAGGTGCCTGTTGTCCTTGGAGAAGAAATACCTCTAGGGGTGTCCCTGGGCCCATTCATTTACAGTAACCTGAGATGCCTGGGCATGATTTGACTCACTGGTGGTGGGTAAGTTGGTGATAAATAGTCACCTTAGAATATGGGATTTTCAAATTGCCCAGGTTCCAATGAGCATTGTTTTACTCCATTCAGATCAGTATCTTGGGGCCTCATCTCAGGTTCACACTGTATTTATTTAAATTACTTTTGAAATGTTAATCACCAAATGTTAATAAACAAAGTAATTATTCTTGATTTCTTTATGGGTTCCATTTATTAAAGGGAACTGATATTATTCTTGATTTCATGAGCAAGCATGAAATTTATAAGTATAATATGCTTTTCTTATGAAATTAAAGACATTTTCTTATTGTATAATCAGTAAATTAGAAGCAGGATTATCACATTTCAGGGAAAGGTGCTGTAACAACCTTTCACTCGATCTGATTAGAGCATTCATAGCAAGTGTTTTCTCTCTGGAGCCTTCCTCAAAGAAGAGTTCATCAACTCATGTAATTCAGCAAGTTAAGTGTTCAAGGGGGGTCAGTAGGAGAGAGGGACTGTATCTCCATTAGCTTTGATGGTACAGGCCTGCTTCCACCCCCACCCTCACCCCCACCCTCTACACATCTACACAGGCCTGTAATTGCTCTGACTGCAGTGGCACCAGCAAGTGACATCTCCTTTGGCCAAACAGACAGAACAGGCCAAAGGAGGCAGAAAGCCCTGAGGGAGAGGCATGACGGTCTGCAGCTGGTGAGGAGAGGCAGCCAAAAGGGCAGTTTGCTCTTTCTCAGAACAAAGGCCTTAAACCTTGGCAGGGAAGTTTGTTCAAAGTGACCCAAAGGTGTGGCCTGACAATCTTTCTTTGACGCTCTCTTCTTGGGGCTCGCTAGGGTGGGTGAGAGAGGCTGGCATGGATCCACACCCACCATCTCCATCATTCTCATGCTGATTGTGATCCAAGTTCCAGTGTAGGGTCTTTCAGGATCTTTAAAATAAAATTTTAAATAAATAACTTTTGTTGTTACAGAAGACAGGAGGGCTCCCTTTCTGTGATGGGTCTTCTGTTAACACAGAGCAGACTGCCTCAAGGAAAGAGGATAACATTGTACAGAGGCTGGGCCCAAACTTCCAATCAAAGCTGCTCAGGAACATGGGGGAGGGACACCTGGCTGACTTTATTCAAGGACCTCTCACTAGTGACCAATAGTTAAAGCCATAAGGAAAGGTCTCAAACATAAAATAAAATAAAAGCTTAAATAAATATTTACATATATAGCAAATACATATAAATATGAATCATATATGTGACAAATGGGGTTAATGTTAGTATAAAATATCCATGAAATCTATAAAATTTCCCTCAAATTTTGAGAATGTTCCCTAAACTAACCATTAAGTTTATAACAAGTAGCAGTGAAATCAATTTATCTTCTGTCTTAGAATATTTTAAAAACATCTGAAGTCCAGTGGGACAATGGAATTAGTGATTCTAAAATTTCCTTGGACCCCGAAAGTCTGATTTATTATATTCACTTATACAATCCACATGGGCAGAACCCTGAGATGGGCCGAGCGTGGGCTGCAGCATCAGACAGGCCTGTGTTCCACTCAAATCCCACCACTCACAGCTGTGCAGCCTTGGGTTTGTCACTTCTCCAAATCTCTTGTCCCCCCAAATGAATTATTTGGATTATTTAAATAAGCCACTGGATTATTTGGAAGAGGCTAGGGCATGACCTTATTTATGTTTGACAGATAATTCTGGCTACTATGTAGATTGAAGAGAGCAGGGATAGAAGCAGGAGGTCTTGTTAGGAGGTGATTGTAATAATTCAGGTGGGAAGTGAGGGTGAATTGAACTAGGGAGGTGTTAGTGGAGGAGATAGGAGGTGGTAGGTACCACTGAGAATGAACACCCTTCTTCCAAGAATATGGAAAAAGCATCTTCCTCCATTTCTTCTGGTTCTTACTCCCACCCACGTAGAGGGTCCCGGGCTGCACCCCTGTCATGGAGATTCCACCTTCTTCCCAACATGGTTGGTAACTGCCAGACATAAATCCATCAGGCCATGTTCCCAAATCCACCCAGTCCTCACAAGGGCCATATTCATGAAGCAGAGGTCCAGTCCCCCCAGTGTGTGCCCTGAAGCTTCCAGCCATAATCCCATACTGGGCCTTCCTGTTTTCCCACCCATCCTTGGTCTCACTCTAATCCCACTTGGCTTTGCAGATGGTCAATACCGGGTGCATCTGGGCATGTAGGGTAGAAGAGGCAGGAATTCCACTAGAGGAACCAGAAAAATTCCAACACAGGGAGGGCCCAAGAGATGTCTGAAGACACCTGATGATACGGGCCTGAGAGCCTCAGACCACTTTGTTCTCACTGCAGATGGACCTACTACCTCCCTGGAGGTGGAAAGTGATCACCTGCGATCAGAAGGAAGGAAGCCAGGGGCTCCCCCTACTGGCCATTGCCGAGAATGTCAGCAGGGGACGTAGGGCTAAGGGCCCCTCACCATCTAAGTATCAATACAGAGACATCAGAGTTGACATAAAAACCCAGATAAGCAATTTCTCTTGAAAAATTAGAAGCTCTGGCAGCACTGAACTTGGGTTCCTGCATGGTAACCATTGTTCAGAGCAGTTAACAAAACAGAAATCCCTGCCCTCATGGAGCTTATGATCTGGGGGAGCGAGGGAGAAACAGTCACAATAAAGTGGATTATGATGCATGTGGGGTTGGGGAGCATGAGACCATGCTTATGGGCTTATAGACCACTTAAGGGGCATCAACTTTTACTCTGAGTAAATAGAAAGACACTGGATTATTTGGAAGAGGTTAGGGCATCGCCTTATTTATGTTTGACAGATAATTCTGGCTACTATGTAGATTAAAGAGAGCAGGGATAGAAGCAGGAGGTCTTGTTAGGAGGCGATTGTAATAATTCAGATGTGAAATGAGGGTGAATTGAACCAGGGGGGTGTTAGGGAGGAGATAGAAGGTGGTAGGTACCACTGAGAATGAACACCCTTCCTCCAAGAATACGGAAAAAGCATCTTCCTCCCCCATTTCTTCTGGTTCTTACTCCCACCCAGGCAGAGGGTCCCGGGCTGCACCCCCATCAGCTTAGCCTTAGCCATCATCCTGATGGATTCCCCTCAACTGATGGGTTTCCCTCAATTTCTCCACAGAGGCCCCCTCCCCCCAAATTTGGGTAGCTCATATTTCTGAAATTCCAGGGGATCACTCACCAGGACCCAGAATAATATTGGCTCTGTATCTGTGATATGCAGAAGACACAGTAAAGGCCAGATGCCAGTGTGACTGCGGGGACAATTAGTCTTGCTAAAATGACTTGTCCCCTTGAGTCCTGTCAATGGGCCAGGCTCTCTCAGTTCTCTGGATTCTCCATACACTATTCTCTTTCCTTAGAATACTTCTCCCTATACTTGGCTTAACCTTTCTCAACTTTGACATTTTTCTTTCTAGGGAGCTTCCTGGACCCAGAGGCCTTAGCTGGGGGTGGGAGAGTTCCCCTCCCAGTCAGGATGTAGCTCCAAATACACCTTACACAGGACTGGGTGTAAGGCACAAACTTCCAGAAGGTAATACTTTTGGGGTCATGCAAGCATAGGGGTGGCTTGGGAGTACCTGCTTAACTTTTGTACCCTAGGAGTGTCCCTTACCTCACCTAAGGTCCAGAAAGTGGGACCACTGAATCAGGGGTCTCTGCCTGGGCTTCAAGTGCCTGAATCCCTGGCCCATATGGTTTCCTTACCAGGATGTGCTAATGGGAGGCACTGGCTTGAGATTTGGAAGAGATCCATTGTTATCTTGCAACACTGGACTCACCCCACAGCGGTACCACCATTCCAGGTCCTTCCCAAGTTCACCAAGTTCAGCTGTTTAGAATTTGGTTGAAGCTTGACTACTACCTAATACCATGCACAAAAACCAACTCAAAATGGATTAAAGAACTAGACACAAGACCTGAAAACATAAAATACATAGAAGGAAATATAGGTGAAACACTACATGATAGGCACATCAAAGACATCTTTACAGACACATCACCCAAAGCGGTGATAGTGAAGACAAAGATAAACAGCTGGGACTACATCAAATTAAAGAGCTTCTGCACAGCACAAGAGACAATAACAAAAACAAAGAGAAACCCCACCGACTGGGAGAACATTTTTGCACACAACACTAATGATAAAGGACTGATCACAAAATCTACAAAGAGCCAATGAGACTCAACTAAAACAAAGAAAATAATCCAGTCAAAAAAATGGGCAGAAGAGCTAAAAAGAAATTTCTCTGAAGAGGAAATGCAAATGGCCAACAGGCATATGAAAAAATGTTCAACATCACTTGTAATCAGGGAAATGCAAATCAAAACTACAATGAGATACCATCTTACACCAGCGAGAATGGCACATATTAAAAAAACTAGCAACAACAAATGTTGGCGAGATTGTGGAGGAAAAGGAACGCTCCTGCACTGTTGGTGGGAGTGAAAACTGGTCCAACCACCATGGAGAGCTGTGTGGAGATTTCTTGACCTACTAAACATAGAGCTTCCATATGATCCAGCAATTCCACTCCTAGGTATTTACCCAAAGGACACAGAAACATCAATTCCAAAGAGCACCTGCACCCCTATGTTTATAGCAGCACTGTTTACAATAGCTAAGCTTTGGAAACAACCCAAATGCCCAAAAATAGATGACTAGATCAAGAAGATGTGGCACATATACACCATGGAATATTACTCAGCATTCAAAAAAGATAAATACATGCAATTTGCAGCAACATGGATGGCGCTGGAAGGGATCATGCTCAGCGAAATAAGCCAGAAAGAAAAAGAAAAATACCGGATGGTCTCACTCATAGCAGGAATCTAGAAAACTTAAATAAGGGACCAGGAAAAAGAATAACTATAAGAAAGAAAATATCAAAATCGACAAACAACTATGAACCAGAGACACTATATGGGGGTGTGGGGGGCGGGGAAAGGAGGGATTGGGGTCAAAATAAAGGGGTTGTAATTGAATGGGGAATATAAAAATAAAATTTAAATTAAAAAAAAAGAATTTGGTAATACCATCCCCCACCAGCCCCAAACTTGATCATTTCCTGAAGCCACCTTTTAACCTTACTTCCCATGCTTTCATTTCCTTCTAGCAGCCTTTTGTTTTCCTAAATACCTTGAGTGGTTGAACCCTCACTGATACAATCCCACTGTCCTTCCACCTAATGGTAAAATTCTCACAAGCATTCTGCCCTCCATTCACCTATGGCCAGGCCCCCTGCCTTCCTTTAGTGCTCCCACCTGGCACATTGCTTGCATCACCTTCCCAAACAGATTCCTTAAAGAAGCTTTCTCTGGCCATGCCCATCCCAAAATGTGATCTACTCTCTGCCCTGAAAATACTCAAACTCTAACTCCATGTTCTTTTTTTTTTTTAAGATTTATTTATTTATGCATACAAGAGCTGGGGTACAGGCCAGTGGTATGTATGTGTGGTGGGGGGGAGGAGAGAGGATCCACCAGAGACAGAACAGGCAGACTGACGAAATACATTGCTGAGGGGAGCAGCAGGTGAGACAGGAGAGGTCTGCTGCATCATGTGAGTAGCTCCTTGGCCAGCCAGGGATCAAACTTATGCTGCAGAGGCTGTGGATAGCTTCACAGCGCTGCATCTTAACCCCTTATGCCACCAGGGAGGCCCCTTCATGTTCTTTTCTTCATACAGTTTATCCCAATGTATTTCTTTGATGGTTCAATAACTGCTGGCCTCCCTCAATAGACGAAAGGATCCATGAGGGCTGGAAGTCGTGCTCACGATGGTGCCCTATGCCTGACACAGTGTCGGCACTAGATGTACCCAGTGAGTAATCTGAGAAATGAATGGATAGTATGGATGGGATAAATAATTTATTGCACTGAATTGCATCAAGCAGTCAGCCTCCACTGAGTGCTAATGGTAACGTCACTCAGTGACAGGCATTGTGGGAGAAGTAAAAGACAAATAATCAATAAACAGATATGAAGGGCTAGGTATTGTGAAGGTACTTGTTTCAATATGGCCACCCAAATCTCTCCCATACCAGGAATTCATGTTACAATGTAACTTTGATGGTCCTGCCATCAAAGATTGTCTGTGTTGCTCTTTTCTTGAAATTTGGTGGATTTTATAGCCGTTTTGATCAATAATATTCTGTGAATATAATATAATATTCTATGAAGTTTCCAGATATAAGCAGTGCAACCCTGAGGCCCTGAGGCTGCCATGCTGTGAGGAAGCCCAAGATACCCCACACAGAGACCCTGCGGCTACTTGAAGAAAGCCCCCCAGCCCCCAGCTGTTCCAGCCACTAGCAGATTGTAATTGCGTGGACCATGGGTGTAGCCGAGACTTTCCTGAATTCCTAACCCACAAAAACTGAGAGGGATAAATAAAACAACTATTGCTATTTTAAGCCACAGATTGTTGGGGTGATTTTGTTATATTCTAAGAGATCATTAGAATAGTTCTTGACTTCAAGGAACTTAAAATTTTGTTGGAACATCAGGAAGTGAGTGAGCTCAACTAGTGTCAGCAGTCTCTAGCAGCAGAGGTGCAAACTGTAAGGTCCTGGTCCTGTCTATGTACGAACAGTAAATGCATCCTTCTTTTCTCTTCCATCCATCTCTATTCCTGACTCTTTCCTTTGCCCCTAACTTTGTCTGGTCCTCTAAATCCTTGATTCCCACAAGTCTATAGTCACTGCAGGATGACACTTTCTCAAACTCTCAACCTTCTAGAGAGATCTAGAGTTCTAAATTAACAAGCAACCTGTTCCCTCCAATTTCCCTTTGGATACAGTGCAGAGAGTGAAGTCAAGGATGTTTGGACTGAAAATCCCTGGTCCTGGCTCCTGGTTCTTGGCAAGAATCATCACATAAATTTTCTGACAAGAGACACATCCGCATAATTGGACCAAAGATATCACAGACTCAGACCCAAGTAAAGAGGGCAGGGCTGGAAAAGGGGTCTATTCATCAAAACCTCATCATAAATTCAAATTGAAGGACTGAAAAGAAACAAAACATGGATATCTCCCAAACCCAGCAGCTGGACTTCTCCCTGAAATCTTGAAATCACTGAAGCTCAATTCAACATCTGGGAGAGAATAAAAAATAATAAAGATTTAAAAAGAACAGACGCTGGGTAATTACCAATTGAAGTGTGGATCGGGAATATAAATTCTCTGGGAGCCTAAAGACAGAAATATACATTAACACGTGGGTCTTAGGACTGTGAATTCCATCCAGCTGTCACCACCCTTCTTTTTCATTATTGCCAATTTTTAGTTAGCAAATGCACTTTCTAAGGAATGAGAATAATTTGGTTCAGGTTGACATGACCCAAATTCTTCCTTAATTGACACTGGTGGTGGACTATAATTTCTGAGAGGGGTTAAGTGCTGAATAATAGCACCAGAGAACATGGAGAGAATGTTGTAATTAGATTTGGGGAGACCTGGGTTCAAATCTTGACATTTCCATTCATTTCTTATAGGAAATTAGCATTATTTAACCTCCTAAATGTGAAGAAATCTCTAAATAAAGAGAAAATCATGCCTTAGAGATTTTATGAGGATTAAATTACATAATATACCTTCAAAACACCTGCCATAATGCTTCCAACTTGTGAAATGGAAACGATACTTCCTTCACAGGGTTATGTTATGTTGTAAGAATTCTTTAGCTTATGATATTACTTAAGCTATTTTTAAGATATGTGTGATACTTCTGGTGGTAAGTAGCAAAAAGTAAGATTTATAGTAGCTTTAAAGTAAAATGTATTGAATTGGCTTAGATAAGAGAGAGTGGAGGTAAGTGGCCCGGGATAGGCTCAATATCAGTGCTCAATGCTACTAAGGCATTGAATCCAATTCTTTGCAATCCATGTCACCTTCTCTCATGGTGTCCAGATGGCTGCTTCAGCGCCAAGCATCACATCTTCACACCAGAGCATACAAAGCACGAAAGGAGAGAAATTCTTTCACATATCTCTCCTATCAAATAGGAAACATTTCTTAGACACCTCCCACAGACTTCCCTTTATATCTCTTTGGCCAGAACTGGTCCACCCCTATCTCTTGCTGGGAGGCAGACTTCTGGAAATGAATATCCAGCATTTCCAAAAGTTAATGTAGGAAGTCACTTCTAGCAGCAAGAAGAACAGAGAGAAGAATGGCTTTGGGGTAGGAAGCACACTGGGGTCTGCTGCTGTAACTGCTGCCACTGCAGGCCCCTCTCTGTTCTTTGCCCTATGAGTTTTTCCATCTGGTAGCTTAGAGTATGGGGCATGCTTCATCACTGTGACAGAGAGGAAAAAAGGGAAGGAGGGGCAGGGAGAGATTGAGAGGAAGATGGAGGGAGAAAGGGAGAGAAGGAGGGAGGGATATATTAATTCAACATCAAACTCAATTTAATTTACTAATAGTGGCAGACGGTGTGGGAATGAGCGTTTCATTTCAGGCACTGATCTAGGCACCTTTTAAAGCTACTACATGCCTCCTTTCAACCCACATTTAAAGAAAAGATACACAGATGAAGCAACAGAGATCCAGAAAAGGTATGTTGCTGAAGGCCATGCAATTAACAGGAGTCAGAACTGCCTCCTGGGTGTCCACGCTCAAGGCTTTGTAAACATACAGGTTTTAATTTACATTAAATACCTGGATGGGTGAAAGAGGTTAACCACAGCCTAACAAGCTTACTCAGGATACAGGGAGGAGCTGGTGGGTGTGTCCAATTGTAGAGGATGTGACCAGAGGATCCAAAAAAGTCAGGCATCTACCAAGGGCAGGGCAAAGGTGTTTGTATTCTTGACCTTTGGGGAAAGACGCTCATTTTCTCCTTAGGGAATCTGAGGCAGAAGCCAAGATAATAGAGATCCACTATGTTAAATCTTGTTACTAGACATCAATTCTTTGTTACTGGGGTTTCCTTTGGGAATAGTCCCTCTCCCATGCAAGCCCTCCTCATCTACAAACAACATGTGGTATCCAGACTTCTGCATTTTCCAGGAGGTTTTCATTAAGGAGGGAAGAATCTCTAATACTGTTTTTTAGACACCACCCCTTCTGTGGATAGATACACACAAAAGGTCAATGTCGATTGTCCATCTAGCAGTTGAGGTGCTTAGCTGCAGAAAAGTTTAATCAGAAAAGAGATTTACTACAGGAAACGTTGCTATTTGTAACAAGTCCAAGAAGGCTGGAGAACCAAGCTTGGATGTCAAACAGGCAGGGATAACCCAGCCAGCTCTCCACACCACAGGAGTTTTCTGGTTTTAAAGTCTGTATTAGAAGATGTCAGGGAGCTACTTCAAAATAATGCAGAAGGAGGATGAGCATATGGCGGCAGCAGATGAAAAGAAATCGGTCTCAAGTTACAATTGTTGAAGACGGGCCAGGTACACAAGTGTTCGTTTTACATGGGCCTATTTGTAAGACAGATTGATTGAGATAAAATTTACATACCATTAAATTTACTCATTTGAAGTATACTTTTTAAGTATATTTACCGAGTTGAGTAACCCTCTCCACAATAAAAATTTAGAAAATGTATTGCCTCTTGGCCTTTTGGCTAAGAGCAAGTATGGTATCTGATCTGACCAGTTTAAATTTAGAAAATTTTTATCAGCTCCAAAAGAAACCCTATATCCATCAACAATCTCTCCCCTTTCCTCCTTTTTCCAGCCCCTGGCAACTAGTCATCTCTCTTGTTTGCGTAGATTCGCCTCTTCTGGACTTTCATCTGAATGGAATCATGCAAAATGTGGTTTTTGGCACCTCTCCTGCCTGCCTGTGACTAAGCAGGTGCTTCTCTTTTTTTCTTTCTCCTTTTCCTAATAAACCTGCCCTTTTAAAATGTAAAAACACAAAAACAAAAATAAAGTGCGGTCTTTGTAATTGGCTTCCAAAGCCAGACATAATGTTTTCTAGGTTATCCTTGTGGTAGTGTGTATCAGTGCATAATTCTTTTTGTTGAATAATACTCCATGCACATGATGTTACACATCACATCTTGTTTACCCATTCATCTGTTGATGTGCGCTGGAGTTCTTTTCACCTTTTGGCTATTATGGATAATATTGCTATAAACATTTGTACGAAAGTATCTGTTTGAGTCCCCGCTTTCATTTCTTTTGGATATATACCTAGGAGTGGAATTGCAGGATCATATGGTAATTCTATGTTTAACTTCGTAAGGAACTGCCAAACTGGTTCCCATAACAGCTGCACCATTTTGCATCCCCACCAGCAATGCACAAGGGTTCCAATTTCTCCATATTCTCGCCAACATTTGTTATTTTTTATTCTAGCCATCCTAGTGGGTGTGAAGAGGCATCTTATTGTGTTTTTGATTTGCATTTCCCTGATAGCTAATGACATTGAACTTCTTTCCACCTATTTATTGGCTATTTGTGTATCTTCTTTGCGGGAAATGTCTATTCGAATCTTGTGCATGCTTTAAAATTGGGTCTTAAAAAGTCTTCTTGATTGAGTCATAATCCTTCTTTATGTATTCTGGACACAAGTCCTTTATCAGGTAGAAAGTTTGCAAATATTTCCCACCCGAATCTGCGGGTTGTCTTTTTACTTTCTTGTGTGGATGTTCGAAGCACAGAAGTTTTAATTTTGATCAAGTCCAATTTATTTTTTCTTCTATTATTTATGCTTGTTGTGTGATAACTGAAAAACCATTGCCTAAACCAACTTCATAAAAATATACTCACATTTTCTTCTAAGAATTCTATGGTTTCAGCTCTTATGTTTAGGTGATCTATATTGAGACATTTGGGGGAATGGTATAAGGTAAGTTTTCCAATTAATTTTTTTGCACGCAGATATTAGTCTTCCTATGTTTGTGTGATGAGAGTTTTCAATATTAAGACTTAATTTAAGGGCCTCCCCAGTGGCGCAGCGGTTGAGCGCTGGGTTGCGAAGCTGCCCGCAGCCTCTGCAGCACTGGTTCGATTCCTGGCTGCTCCCCGGCCACCGGAGGAGGGTCCCACATGGCGCGCAGACTTCTCCTGCCGCCCGCTGCTCCCCTCAACAGTGTACTTCGTCATTCTGCCTGCTCTGCTCTCCGCTCTGGCTCTGGTGAATTCTCTCACCCTCCCGCGCTTCTGACTGTACCCAGTGCTTGTATAAATAAATAAATAAAATAAAATAAAATAAAATAAATCTTTAAAAAAAGAAAAAAAAAGACTTAATTTAAGAAAAAGTAATAATAAAAATTATGTTCCATGTAGAAACTGCCTTTAGTTGCTAATAACAATTAAAATATCAGTGGCTTAAGCAAAATGTTTGTTTCTTTACTTAAATGTTTTATATAAAAGAAGTTCAGTGATAGGCACAGCTAGTATGACAGTTTGATAATAACAATGGAAACAGTGTCCTACTATCTTTTTCAATATTCCTACATGTAGCCTCTGCCTTTAAGTTTGCCTCATGGTCGCAAGGCAGTTGCTAGAACACCAGCCACCATCTCTGCATTCTGAAAGAAAAGACAAAGGGGAGTCATTCTTTTTAAAACAACTTTCCCTGAAACCAATTTAAAAACTTGGATTTACAAAAACATTAATTCAAAAGGAAACTTGCTCTGCTATGTTTATTGCAGCACTATTGACAATAGCCTAGATATGGAAACAACTCAAATGCCCCCAAACAGGCAAATGGATCAAAAAGTTGTGATACAGATCCACAATGAGATACTATGATCAAAAAGACAAACATATGCCATTTTTGGCAACATGGATGGAGCTGGTAGGAATTATGTTAACCAAAATAAGTCAGAAGGAAAAAGATAATTATTGGATGGTTTCAATTATATGCAGCTTATAGAGAAACTGAACAAAAGAAAAAGACAAAACTTGCAAACTGACCAGAGAACTGAGGCATGCAGCAAGGCAGGGGGAACAAGGAGGTCAAAACAGGGGAGGAGAGACCACAGAGGCTATGGTGATGGATCACGGATATAATGGTGGTTAGAGAACTACAGGGACTACACCTGCCGGGAGGAGCCAATTACTATAAAAAATGAACAATGGTGTAAGAAAATAATAATAATAATAATAATAATAATAATAGTAGTAATAATAATAATAAAAGAACTTGAGTTTACAACTCTTTGACTACTTGTACTAGGCTAAGGAGGCTGGCTGATGAACATTCTTATCATGCAGCCATTCTGATAGTAAGTTAAGTGCATGTGTATGGGTATTAAGTAGCCAAAGCAGGGGCCTCCCTGGGTGTGCAGGGGTTAAAGTCAGCGCAATCAAACTATTGGCAGTCACTACAGCATGAATTTGATTCCCAGCCAGGGAGCTAACCCACATGGCACAGCAGACCTCTCCTGTCTCTCCTGCTGCTGCCCTCAACAGTGTATCTTAGTAGATCTGCCTGTTTTGCTCCTCACTCTGTCTCTGGTGAGTCCTCTCACCCCCCACACCTCTGAACTACACCCCAATTCTTGTATGCATAAATAAAAAATAAATAAATATATATATTTTTTAAGTAGCCTAAACAGCAGACTGTGGGGAAGAGTAGCAATTGCCCATCCAATATCCATTTTTTAATATTCTCAATAGCAAGCAGTATCATGGGACCATAAACTTGGTATTACCAGAACATCCACGTTTTAGAGACTTGAATTTTGTATTTTATATGAATCCTTCAGAGTTTTCAGTATTGGCAACCAACCAAAAAAAAAAAATAATAACCTTGTCTGGACCAAATACAATACATCTATGTCCCGTATCCCATCTCTGTGCTGCTTGTTGGCAATCTCTGCTGTCAGGTGAGCATCAGAGCCCTTGAAGCACCTAAAGGACACTGGAGTGGCATCATAATTCCTCTGCGTGGCTCTGAGCCAGTGGGTGGAAATTATAAGAAAGATTTTGGCTCAACTTTAGGAAAATTTCTATCTGCAGAGTTGTCAAAAACCGAAGGAGCGGCTCAGGGAGGTAGGAAGTTCCTTGTTGCTGGAGGTGCTTGAACAAATGCTGGAGACATTTGCCAATGCTAGCTTGGCAACAGCTTCAAAGGTCTCCCCACCCAGGAGTCTCTGGGACCGTAAGAAAATGGACACGATGACTACTGTTGTGATGGCTTGCTGAGAGGAGACCCTGTAGGAGGTGAGAGGAAGGTGAGATGCTATACATCTGGACTGTTAGGGAACTAAAGGACAGGGTAGTGAGAAGTGGGATATGCCTTCACCGTTGAGATGATCTACATTAAGGGAAGCACGTATGATCAGCAAAGATTTACTTCCTAAACATTCACCAACATAATTGGATTCATCTCCACTCATGGCATAAGCACACACACAGATAGTGGCTTTCCTTATGGAGGAAGAGTCAGGCTGTTAAACTCAATTCTTTTTTTGATTCATACTTTCAGTGCTGGCTTTGTGGATGTACAACCTGTGTGAGTGCATAGACCCTGCACTCAGAAAGATCCCTGATTTGGCTTCATGTTCTTCTGTCGTCATGTTAAAATTCTTAATTACTTTTGAACCAGGGACCCTGCATTTTCACTGTACACTGGTCCCTGCAAATTAGGTTGCTGGTCCCCCATACTTTTACTTGAAAAGTTTTCATTGTTGAGTAAGTGCTAAGTAGCAGGGACATAAAGAGTCACACCCAAGGTGCTCATCATCACACTGGGGACAGGGAGGTCAGTGGAGTAGGGAGAAAGGCCAAGACTGAGATAGCTGCTATGTAGTCACTGGGAGCTTGGAGAAGGACATCCAGCTGAGATAGAAAAGCCAGGGAGTAGAGAAGGCATCCCACAGGAAACCAAGGTCTAAACCTCAATGGCTTGTTGAATTTCATTCTTCCATTGCAAGAGAACTGAAGGCAGGCTCATAGCTGCTTAACTAGGGCCTACATTTCCCAGAATTCCTAGCAGCTAGTAATGATCATGTGACTAAGTTGTCACAATAAAGTGAGCAGAAATCATATGGACCACTTCCAGGTCCTGACTTCAAAGCAACCTAGTGGGCCTTCTCCATCCTGCAGGTAATATCTGAATGTGATGGCGACACAGCTTGAGTCATGCAGTGACCATGAGGGTTAGAGGTTGTCTGAGCAATGATTGGAAGGAACTTGGGTATCTGAATGACTATGAGGGCAGAGCTTCCCACCCACATGTTCTGCTCATCTTATAACGACTACATGAGCAAAATGAGACTTGTAATCTCTTTTAAAAATATTTATTTTAATTATTTTATATATTTTTTACATCAGTTTTCATTTTTGTACAATGTATACATTTTCATCTTGTAAAATTCCCACCACCCATTCATCCGTGATCTATCACCATGGTCCCTTGTGCTCCTCCCACCTTTGTTTTGATCCTACTCCCTTCTCCTCCCCCTATAGTATGTCTCTGATTTATAGTTGCCTGTAGATTTTGATTTTATTATAATTGGTTTTTTTTTCCCTGATCCCTTGTTTGGATCCTGTACATTCCTGCTATAAGTGAGCCATTCTGGCTTATTTTACTGAGCATGATCCCTTCTTTAAGCCACTGCATTCTGAGATGTCTCTCTTAGCTTACTTTATCAAACACAATGAGTAAATAGTAGATAAACATGTGAAAAAGGGGAGAGGAGGCAGACTCCAAAGCACCTGGTTGAGAAAGAATGTCACACCTTCAGGGAGCTGGGAGTGGTGGCTCAGATGCTTGAAGCCATCACTGTGAGAGGAAAGTAGCATCTTAGCCAGCTCAGCTGCTATAGCAGAATACCTTAGACCAGTGGCTTAAGCAACGGACAGAAGGCTAGGAACTCCAACTGTAACTCCAACTCCTGGCAGGGCTCTTTTCCTGAGTTGGAGACAACCACCTCTCACTGTGTCCTCACATGGTGGAGAGAGGAAGCTCAGATATTCTTTTCTCATAAGGTCACTAATTCTATCGTGGGCATTCCAACTCTGATCCCATCCCAAAGTTCCCACCTCCAAACAGTCTCACTGGGAGTTAAAGATTTAATGTACGAAATTTGGAGGAAGACTGGGTGACAGCTTGGATCTTGTGTGCCAGGACCTTGTGTGTGTGGTGAAGAGCTTGAATGTCATCTTATGGACAGCAGGGAACAAGTTGGGGAGTAGCATGATCATACTAGCCGTTTTTTTGTCAGTTTGAGTTGCAACCAGAAGATTTTCCTAGTTTATAAAATACTTCAGAAGATCAGGCAGTAATGCATTGGGCATTCATATACCCACCTGCCACCTAGCCTGAAGATTCATTATGGATAAAGTCCCCAGCATTCCTTTCCTAATTCTTTCTTTAGCTTAGTTTTTTTTTTTTTTTTTTTGGTTGGGTCATTTGTTTGTTCTACAGGCACTTCAATAGGGCAACAATGGAAAATGAACAAGCATCATTAAACTGAGATGGTTGCTGAGATCCAATGTACCCTCAGCACCATGCCAGATACTACTGTGTACACACATCGAAGAAGCAGCCACAGCAGGTGGGAAAAAAACAACCTTGTGCATTCCCAGGAAGAGGTGGCTCCCTGGGGTGGCATGTTTGGAGGGGCACTGTGTTTCTAGAACACAAATGCAGATGTGAAGAAATATTTACCCAGAATCTCTAGCCATTGTCTATCTCACTTGATTCCTGGACAGAGAAATGGTGTAGTCTAAAGGAATCTGATATATGTCTCTAGAAATTTTAAATTTCTGAGACAGACTTTGAAGAATTTGGGGACACAGGTGGTAGACAAGTTTTTCATCCAGCTGATGGCTATAACTTTGAAAGAGAAAAGAGAATATATTGGAATGAACAGCTGTGATGTTGATGGTGTTGAAGAAGATTTCATTTCCCGGGCAAGCACCCAATATGCTAGATTACGAGGCTACTGGCAAAGGACGGTGAGTGCCACAAAGACATGGTAGAATGTGTTTGGCAGGACATTTCCCAATGGCTTCAAGAGCATTTTAAAAGATTCTTATGGGATGCACAGCGGACAGCTGTTATTTTTGTTTTCTTAGCACCCATTTTTCATTTTTTAACAGCCTCTGTATCTTTGAAGGGATACCATTCATCTTCTACACAGTCTATGTAGCCAGAGAGTGTAGCTTCCATCACTTAGCTCCAAGGGTGAACATACAAGTGAGAAAATTCTATCAAAATCTCAATAACTGGTTCAAAGTTGCGCATGACCTAAGCTAGTACAATGATAGTTGTCACCATACTTTTCTCCAGTGATTGAGAATGCAGTATGCTTTCTTCTTCTATCATAGTTGCCAAGGTGGTAGACTATAAGCTAGCAGCTGATGATAGCTGCCTTACCTTAGTGAGAGAGAGAATAAAGTCAACACAACAGAAAACAGAGTTTAATAATGGAGGAGTGAAGAAGGGGGAGGGATGGAGAGAGAGAGAAATTTCTGAAAATATTGGAGCATCTGGGTTTAGCCATATCTGAAACTAATCTGGGCTTTTCAGTTATGGAATCAATAATTCTCTCTCTCACTCTCTCTCATACTCTCTCGCTCTCTCTCACTCACTTCTTCCCTTCCTCCCTCTCCCTCCCTTCCTCCTTCTTCCTAGTTTGATGTAGTTTCAGTTGACTTTTTACCACTGATAGTTGAAAAAATGGAAAACGTGATCAATTGTGATTGAACTAGAAACAAGGTAACAGACACAGTGTTTCTATTCTTCAGCAAAAATAGACAACTGGAGCAGAACCTTATTTATTTTATTTTATCTTCTGTATGGATTTACATACATGCCTATCTCTCAAAGAGTAGAGCACAGGGAATGGATAAAGTAAGATTTTCACATTACTGAGAAAATAAAAATGCAATTTCATAAGCATCACTGTCACATGGAGGGAACTCACAACCAGATAGTGACAATGGAACAATATATGTTGTTCTAGTAGAAAGGGGAGATTGTATAGCATCATCTGCCATAAAAGCTCTCTCCATCAAAAGGAGAGCTTTTGGGTCAGGAATAAAGAGAATCACAGAAGCGAGACCTCACTAGACAGCCTGGGCCAGAGGAAATGTCCAGAGGATGCTGTCTAATACAAGTGTTATACAGGTCACTAGACAGGGTTTTTACGGGGAATTCCACTTCTCCAGATTAGCTGGAATTCTCCTTTTGCTAAAGTTTAGAACATCTGATAAATTATTAACTTACTTGGCTAACAGTTTCTCAGAACATAGAAGCAGTGATGGAAGAAGCTGTTCTTTGGAACATCATTTTCCTTCTTGAATATAAAAGGAAGATATTTCTTTTGTGGAGAATTGGATACTATGGTGGTACAGTAGCAAGCACTTAAAAATCTGTTCCCCAGATATAAGTGATGGGACTTGTGTGCCAGATGCTAGATAAGTATTTCAAAAATAGCCTCATTTAATCTCTTTAACAATTTGAAGCAGTACATTCTGGTGTGATTTTCATTGTAGGTGAGGACACTGAGGTTTAGTAGAGTGAAAAAAAAAATTCCCTAAGACCACGAAGCCAAATAGGTGTTATAGCCAGGATCTGACCCCAGCCATCTGGGCTCCTAGTCACTGTGACAGCATATACTTCTTTCCACCTCTGTAAATTCTGTTTTATTCTAAACTTACCATTTTGTAATTTGCTTTTTTCTCCTCTCACTTAATATAATAGGAGTGCTTTCCCATTTTCTTAACAACTCTCACTATTTTTAATTAAAAAAGTTTTATCAACATGTAAAGTAGAAAAGTGAATCTAAAGGACACTCATGAGCCCATCCCACAGCTCCTATAGTTATCCACCTACTTTGTTTCCTCTATCCACACCCCACCCCATCACCCTATTACCAAAGCAAGTTGCACATATCCTATCATTTTATCTGTAAATATTTCTGACTATAGCCTTAGTGATACCTTAATATGATCAGACATTCAGGCTGTGCTCAAGTTTCCCCCACATAAACATTACTGTAAATATTATTCTCCATTTGGTTCTGAGGATGCATGAGCTGGGTGATGTCAGAAAACTGGAATCAAAGTTTCCTTAGCATTTTGGAGTTTTTGGTAGCAAACAAACATATGCCTCCAATTTAGGAGACCTCACTGTCCAGTCGGGTAGCATTAACCACGTTTTATTTTTTAAAATATATTTTTACATCATTGTTCATTTTTAAACAATGTTTGCTCCCCCCCCACCTCAGCTATAGTCCCCATAGAATTTCCTTTACCAATGCACCTGTGCACCATCACCTCAGTCCCCTGTGCTCCTTCATACATTTTACATTTTTTTGCAGAAAATGTAAAAGTTAGTCCCCAAGTTGAGTTAGCTACCTTTCAAGTGTGCAATGGCCATGTGTGGGTAGTGGCTACTACATGCAGCAGCACATATGTGGGAAATTTCCATTGGATACTGGGCAAGAGTTGCAGAAGAAATAGTGTTTATAAGTGACAGAAGACTAAATAAATGCAAAATATCTGTATTTATAATTTTGGAAGGTTTTGGAAGAGTGCAACATACCTGTCTGGGGACTTGACCAGCTTAACATTCAAGAGCACGTGGAATACACACCTCATTCCTCATTTATCCCACAGCTTCATTGAACAGTCCCCACTAAGTATGTGCCAGTAAAGGTTTGCTTTATTTCTCTAACTCACTTCCTTTTCTTTAAATACCTCTCGCAATTGTTCTCAGCAGTGGAAAAAACTGAAATTAGTCCAATTTTATAAATATCAGCTATGTCCTGTCATTTCCAGCTTAAAATACTTCCATTTCAAGGAAATGCGCCATCATGTTAGGCTCTTGTTCTGGATCACCGTCTGGTTCAGAGCCCCTACCTGGGACTGGGAGGCAGAAGGCCGCTTTGTCTGCTGGTGCCCTTTCCTTTCCTCCCCACAGCCCCTCATGCTGTTCCAAGAGTTCCCTTGTGGGAAGTGAAGAAGGAGAACCCCTTCTTTTTCTGCTGGGTCATGTTTCTCTATTCCGCCAGTCCCCAGTGACTGTTGGTAGCTATTCACCCGGCTGACTCCACCTATGTGGGGTCCCAGGTAGGACTTGGCTGTTGTCCTATGCTTGGTATAGGCGATGGTGCAGCAGTATCTCTATCCAATGTCCAGGGCTGCCTGGGTCCTCAAAGACAGGTGGCTAAGCTTTCAGAGCCTCCTGGGTCAACTGGGTCACTCTCCTAGAGCAGTCCACCTTTACCCAAAATGGTAGGACATTCCCTGGTCTCCTTCTATGAACTCTCAGAAGATGGGACCCAATCCTCCCTGTGCCCATGTGTGCCATCCACAGCATTTAAATCAGCACTGCGCAAGACCCTCTGTGAGCTGCCAACTGCCAGTAAGTAACTCCAGAAAAGAAGGGATATACACCCCAGGCAACAGAATCATTCTTCTGCCTCACAGTTACTTCTGGAATCCCCCAACTTGGGGAGACAAGTCAAGAGTCACCATATCACACAGAGTAGGGAGGGGAATGGTTGAAGAGCACAAGGAACTCTGCTCCTTCTCAAAGACATCCCTTTTCCTCTTTTGCCCCTCTGTCCTTTACCCTACCTCTTCCTGGTGCTAAAATATACTAGTCAAGTGCCCGATTTAAAAGGGTATAATAGTTATTTGTTGCTGTAGATCAAGTTACCCCAAAACTTAGCAACTTCTAATAACAAATTATTGATATATCACATCCAAGTGTGGTCTAACTGGATGGTTCTGGCTCAAGAGCTCTCATGTGGATTCAGTCAGAACCTTGGCATGGGATGCATCAGTTGAAGTCTTGCGGCCGTTTCCGAGATAGCACATCCACAAGGCTGTTGGCAGGAAGCTTCAGTTTCTTGGCATATAGGATTCCTCTTAGGGTGGCTCACAACGTGGTAGATGGTTTCCCCTAAAGCAATTGACACAAGAGGGAGAAAAAAGATGGAGATATCTTTTACAACCTAATCTCAGAAGTGATGTACCTCCTCTATTGTCATATTTTGTTTGCCTCACAGACCAACCCTCACACAAGGGGGAGAGACTACACAAGGGTAGGGATACCATGAGGCAGGGTTCCTGGTGGTCAGTAAAGGGTGACTACCTGGAAAATCTTCATGGACTGTAAGGATCTGGCTAGGAATCAAAATCTCTTTTAAGTTAATTTTTTAGAATTCAGCCAAGTTTTCACCATACGTGAGTTTTTCCAAGAAATAAATATGAAGTCTTTGTTGCAATTATCCTTACTTATAAAATTACATTTGTATTTATTATACAAGTAACATATATTAATTGTAGAAAAGAAAAAGAAACCATCCGGTAAAAAAGCAGGAAAAAGTTATTTTTAGTTCACCATTAGAAAGTCAGCTATGACATTCTGGCTTTAGAGAATTTTCTTCTGTACAATTGTTTATTTTCACATAATTTTATCCCTTCATTCGCATACTTAACAATTTTTTTTAAGATTTATTTATTTATTTATACAAGCACTGGGTACAGTCAGAAGCACAGGAGGGTGAGAGAATTTACTAGAGCCAGAGCGGGGAACAGAACAGGCAGGCTGATGAAGAAATACACTGCTGAGGGGAGCAGCGGGCGGCAGGAGAGGTCTGCGCGCCATGTGGGACCCTCGCCTGGCGGCCAGGGATCCAACCGGTGCTGCAGAGGCTGCGGGCAGCTTCGCAGCCCAGAGCTCAACTGCTGCGCCACCAGGGGAGGCCCATTAACAATTATTTATTGAAGGTCTATCACGTGTCATTCTACTTCCAAGAATTTACTTAAGGAAATAGTGTAGGTCATGAGCAAAGAGTTAACGATAACTAATTTAATCCAACAATTTACCACAAAATCTTGATGTTATTCAACATTTATTTTCAGTTCAGACTAAGAGATATTTTTCTTACGTCTTCTGGTTGAGGACCCTCTTATCCTCACCTAAGATACATAAATTAAACTTCAAGTAATAAGATTTTTAAAATGTCCTCACTTCTGTGCATTATAATCAGAGAAGATATAATTTTGTTCACTCACTCACTCACTGTCCTCTATAACTACATTTTTTTCTTACATCTCACCTAAGATACATAAATTAAACTTCAAGTAATAAGATTTTTAAAATGTCCTCACTTCTGTGCATTATAATCAGAAAAGATATAATTTTGTTCACTCACTCACTGTCCTCCATAACTACATTTTTTTCTTACATCATTTTTCATGTTAGTCCCTACAGATGAGACTTCACTCTTTTTTTAACTTTAAAATTCATCTGAAATATTTAATTTGACAATTAAAACATATAAAATATAATTTGTAACCTAGTATATAAATTACCACCATTGGATTGTCTGATAATACCAAATGGTGGTGAGAGTATAAGGAAAAGGAACTTATATGTTCTTGGTAAGAACATACACTGGAACTACCTGCCTCGTAGGTGTCACTGTCAGCAACTGAGTATCATCAAAATAAATATGCTCATGCCCTATGACCCAACAATTCCACTATGACTCTATCTTAGTGGCACTCTGGAATATGTGCACAAGAAATTGTGCTAACCCTCTTTGTGAAAATAGTCTAATTGTCCTTCGGTAGGGTTTTTTCCCCTTAAATGGGAGATTATAAAGCAATTAAAATGAATTAATTAGATCTATATATGTATCAAGATAGATATACTTCAAAGACACAATATTGAAAAATTTTAGGGAGATACATATATGGAATGCTTCTTTGCTACTTATGCTAAATTTTCAAGTAAAAAAATCATTTGGATGTGTGTGTGTGTGTGTGTGTGCATTTCAACTGTGTTTGAGACATCTTATTTCCTCAACATAAGATATCTGAGACAAATAGGACAAACGAACATCTGTTTCATCTTGGTAGTGTTTCATCATGGATGCAAGGACGATAATTAATTTCATTTAACCACAGACACACCCTGGCTATTGACCAGCCAGAACAGACACGTCTGTCAGGTTGGATCCCCAGCCTGTGGTGCCAGCCATCACTTCATGAGATGCTGGGCTGTGCGTGAATCATGTGAAGGACACGTGAAGTGTCAGCTGCTACTAGAGCTGTATTGTGAATGTGGAGATGATTCTGTCTATCAGGCAGAAGACACACCTAATAGATCATCAGGGGGCCCAGTTTTTGGCGCTAGTCTATTCAACAATGTTATCTGTAATTCAGATGAAGACATAGCAGGGATATGAGTCAGATCTGCGGGTGATACAAAGCCAGATAGGTGAGTTACTCTGTGTGTGACTGAATCGCTGCACTGCCTATCTCATTCTTGACTCTGAAGAGTCAAGATGGACTATCTAATAATTTCAAGAAGTGGGGCCAAGACTCTCAAGCTAATTAAATAAATGAAAATGTACAAATACAGTATTTTATTTTGCTTAAAATCAATTACCAAGTAGAATGAGAGACACCTGGCTTGGCAAGCTTTCCTGTAAAAATTTCAGGAGTCTTGAAGCCTTTTATAACCTGCTGATGGGAATATAAATTGATTTCTGAAGGGTTCTGTGGTGATAGGAAATTAAAAGCCTCAGAAGAAAACATATGTTTTTTGACCTAGCAATTGAACTGGTAGGAATTGTTAAGAAATCATCAGAAATGTTAAGTGAAATAAGTCAGAGACAAAACTGCATTCAGAGAAACAGAGAATACAGGAGTGGTTACCAGGGGTTGGGGGTGTGCTGGGGGAATGGGGAGCTGTGGGTTGAGGGGCATAAGCTTCCAGTTCTAAGATGAACAGGTTTGGGGATCTAATATATTTTAGCTAATAGCACTGTTTTATATGCTGAATGTTGCTAAGAGAGTAAATCTCCCTACCTGGGGTAGGGGGGGATTTTTTTTCCCAGTCACTTTCTACTTTAAAAGGCGGAGTTTTAATCTGTGAAAGCTGTTGCTACCAGTTTGGCCAGTGGAACATCACAGTGTAGTGGTCCTGGGGCAGGTGCAAAGCCCTGGACTGCCAGGATGGGATATGGCAGCTTCCAGTGCTCCACAGAGCAGCTCTCCAAAAATCTCATTCATGTCAGTGATCACAAGTAGATGGACTCTATTTCTAGACTAGATGGACTCTAGCCTACTCTTTTTCAAAGACTAGACTAACCTCACTTACATATCTAGGGAAAAAAATTTAGGTATGATAATGTAGGAGAGTAGATTTTAAGAGTTCTTAAAAGAGATGGTAATTGTGTGATGGATGGACATGTTAGCTAGCGCAGTGGTGGTAATCATTTTGCAATATAAATATATCAAATCAACCCTTGAAGGTATATAATATGACATGTCAAATTGTCTCAATAAATCCGGAAAAATAATCATAGAAATATAAAAAATAGGAGCATAAATATTTTGATAATAATAAAAAAACCCAGAAATGTAAAAACCCATTCAGAGGATACAAGTTAAAAATATAACATGCATTGAAATATTTTACAATTAATAGAAAAAATGAACAAGCATAGAAGATAGTAAGGAAGATTTTATAAGAACATATTCATAGTATTATCACTGGGTGGTGTGTTGTGAGAATTTTTAGAATTTATATTTTATTTATATTTTCTAATCTCCAAAGACTTTTTGTTTCTTATATGATGAAGAAGCGATGAGTTAAAAAATTAGTTTTAGTTGACAACACAGCTAATATAATCCAAAGTGTGCATGACTGCTAAAAGAGAGACCATTTATGGAAGTAAGGAGGAGACCAAGAGAAATAATGATTTCAGTATACCTTCCATGCCCATGAGGGGGTGTCACCATTTAATGGTTCAGAGAAGTGGAATCAGATGTTGATGGGTTTGGAAATTATAGCTATTGATCCCAGAAATTAGATGACTAAGGGCTAGCATATTGTCCTCAAATGTTTGAAAGTTTATCATATGAAGAATATTGGCTCAGAGCTACTACAAACCAACCAACCAACCAACCAACCAACCAACCAACCAACCAACCAGGAAACAGTTGCTCCAGAAAACAAACAAAAAAGATCAAAATTCCATGAAGGAAGAGTTCTGATTGCTATATGAAGAACTTTCTAACAACTAGGGGTTGTTACTATGACCATATGAATTAAACTAGTGTTCTTTGGTAGTAAAAAATAGAAATGGAATGCAGTTAACATATGCATGAAAGGAATGATTGGAGGACTTGGAATATCTCATAGAGATATGCCTGGGAAGAATAAAAGAAACAAGTGATGTCTCAAATTCTTAATAGAAAGAACAACTCAACAGGATGCTGAGTTTTGAGATAAATTAATAAATTAACATCTTTTTCCCTTTAAAGGTCTTGGCACCGCTATACCCAAGATGTAAAATTCATGAGTAAGTCAGGTGAGTCCAACATGGCCAAGGAAAGGCAAGCCATATTCATTAACAGTTCCAAGATCTCATATAATGGAGAGAAGGAAGGAGAAATGGTGACAGAAAGTGAGCAAACCACTTTCATAAGAAGGGAGAATAAATTCTGGGGATCAAACTAACGAATGCCAAATGCCACATAACCTCCCCCTGGGTCAACCATTTGTTTTATCACCAAAGGACTTTAAGTAGAGATTGAATGGCCAATGACTCATAACTATTGCTTAGGCTGCTGTGGGGGATCCCTACATTGGATTCAGAGGGTCTGGGAATCAAATGAGTTTTGTAGTCTCTCAGAGGTCCAGTCAATTCAACAACAGATCCCTGAGTCATAACTATGGGATCTTGCAGAAACCAGGGCAATTTTCACCCAAGAATATCAAGATTGTACTTCCTAAGTCTCCTTATTGTCCTCTTTACCATCTGATATCATTGCATTACCCATGAATTAAGCAAATATCCTGTGAGTCCATATATGTTATTACACCCTACCTCATCTGAGTAGTTAACTAGGTCCATCAGTTTATAAAATCCAAGAGACCATGACCAGGTAAATGAGCACTTCTGTTTCTTAGTCCCCCAAATTCTGCTCTTAAGCACTCACGGGTGTCCTTTCTTGTCATGTTTTGGGATTTGGTAAGCAAGTGTGTGTTTGCCGCAACTTCTTTCATTTTATAAAGTTGGCCAGCTTTTCACTCCCTCCACATCAGGTTTATTAGCCCATGGAAAGACTTTTCATAAGAAAGAGTGGAGCAAATGATTATTGAATGGAGTTGTTCTCTGTTTTAGTTACAAAGGAGAGGTTTGCCTCTGGAGGATCATAGCATCATGTAATTCAAATGAAACTTGATGGAGAGAAAGCAACTGAGATATGGAACCAAAGGGGATCAGGACCAATATGAAATCCCCCCTCCACCCCAGGCAAATGCTGGGCATGTGTGTAATCAGCATTCCTATTGTAAGCACAGAAAATTACTGAAGCAGATTACAGCAAAAAACATAATTTTGAAGCTACTGGGTGGTTTACACAATTCTCAGAAAGATTAGATAGCCAGGCAAACCAGATAGGAAAAAATGGGACTTTGCTGTGAGGGAACAGTGAAAATTATGCCATAGACTGGGTTCGTAAAAAAACAAAAGTCAAAAATCCCCCAAAATTCCTGCTGCTGGCACCATTACATTCCTGAGATCAGGACTCTCCTGGCCCCTCTGGTCTGAACAGTGGACACTGAGGCTGGCACCACTTGCCACTTGCACATTACTCTCACCCCAACCGCCACCCCATTTATTTTTCCTAGCTTCAATTCCCTTCTGTGCCTTCACTGAAAGCCTAGTAGCATGTACCTCTGATTGACTGTGCCTAGGTCACCAGTCATGTCTGGATGTTCAGAGAGGCTGGGAGATTTTTCTGGTTTATGAGTTATAACAGGACCCAGTCTCTCATTTGGACAGCCCCCAAATACCAAGTTTTCCATATTAGTAAACTTATTGGTAGGTATTTCCTCCATCTTAAATCTTACAACAGGTTTGTAAGGTATGTAAATAGAGGTTTACAGGTATGTAAATAGAGGTTCAGAGAGGCACAATAATTGGACTGAGGTCATACAGAGGATGACTGACATAAATGGGGCTAGCACCCCTATCTTCTTCCTTATCTAACACACCCCAAGTTCTCTTATATACTAAGCATTACAATTAGCTCTTGCCAAAGCAACTTTATGAGTTAGGCATTATTATATCCATTTCAAAAATAAGGAAATGAAAGTTAGCTCAAGGGTTACAGCTCCAAAGTGATGGGAAGCAGGTGGTGTGGCTTTGGAGTCAAACCCTTCAATCATTATACCAGATTGACTTTTGAGAGAAGTTGAGTGAGTCCTCTTTCCTATGCTTTCAGTATTTGTCAAGCAGGCATGAGTGGGGGGACATGCCAAGTGACTACAGGGACCCTCATCTCAGGCAACAGGACACTAATCACTCTACCACCTGGAAGCTTGGCACATTCTCAATTCCTCCGACTTGGGTTTCTTACTCCACATATAATGAGTTGCCAGATTCTTTTGCACATGTGGGGTATATCTTCTATTTCTCCTCCCTTTCTGGCCCATAGCCACATTTCTGGTCTAGGTCTTATTACTTTATGCCAGTAATTTGCACTCAATTCTCAGTTGGCCCTGTTTTCCAGTCTTTCCCTTGAGCCCATCTGAATACTGGCAGCTGAGGTCTTCATGGTGGACATCATGATTGAATGTCCAACATCAGGCTGTCTCAGGTGATTGGAATAAGCCAGGCATGACAGGTGTCTCTATTTTCTAACAGGGTCATGCAACCCGAGAAGACATGGGAGGGAGAATATGCTGGAAACATGATTTAGGATTTTGTTGTGCTGAATGTGTTACTGGATCTGCCATTTTGCTACCACCCCCAAAATAAAGCAATAACTAGTGTTTGCAGAGTGGCGACATGAAAGATTATGGGTCTTTAGGGGGTTGATTACACTATGTCTGCAGCCTGCCTACCCCTGAATTTCCACTTAGGTGAGATAATTAATGTACTTACTGCTTAAGCCGGTTTTAATTGAGTTTCCGTTGGTTGCAGTAGAAAGCATTGTCACTGATAGTCACTTAGCTGAAATACAAATCTAATAATTTCCTTCCTCCGTGGTTTTGCATTGCTTTTGGATTCAAATCCACATACCTTAACATAGTCCACAAACCCCCAGTGGGCTCCTGGTCTGTGTGTCAGTGCTGGTTCTCATAATATGTCTTCTACCTCTTGGCCTAGGTACATCGGTTGCAGTCAAATAATCCTGTTTCCTCTTTCCCAAACACAACTTACAATTCCATTCTATACTGTGTCTTCTCTAGAATCTTCTTTTGCTCTTTCTTTATCAACTGGATTGCTATTTCTCTTTCAAGGACAGGTCAAGTGACAACTCTTCTTCAAAGTTTTTCCTAATCCCCCAGCAGAAATAAGGAATCCCTTACGTGTCCCTAATCACTCTGGTCACTGTCAGTGGTACTTTCTGCTGCCTCACACACAATCACAGGCAGTTCCAATTTCTGCTCATTTACTAAAACAAGAATTCCTTAAAGACAGAGACTGTGCTTCATCCATTTTTTTAGTTCTGGTAACTTGCACAGAACCTAAAGATTTGTTTATGGAATATATCCTTGCTTATTCAGCTTGTAGATACCTAACATATGACTATTGACTACTATTTATTTTATAAATAATAAGCATTATCATTGATAATAATGTGTTGCTATTTGATTTTTAAGATGCTGTTTAAGGGGGGGGGTGCAATTGTATGGGGAATATAACCAAAATGAAAATGCATTCATTGTGCAAAAATGAAAAATGATGTAAGAATTATATAAAATAAAATATTAATTAAAAAAAATAATATGAAGTATCTCAGTTAATCCTCACAGAAGTCCTATAAGGTCAATATTATCCCTACTTCATAGATGAGGTAACTGTGTACCCAATTAGAGTATTTTTGTTGAGTGCCTACAATTTGCATAAGCTCATGTGAGGGCCAACTGAGGAAAGAGGTTGCAAAGAGCTAGAAACCATGGTCTCTTCTCACAGTTTATAATGTATTTTGGGACAGATGAAATAATGCAGACTATTTCAGTTCCAAGAGACAAGAATAATACAACAGTGAATAGATATTGAAGGAAGAAATATATTGCAGGATAAAAGTGGGGTACAAAGCATAAGTACTGTTAAGAATTGAGATGGAAAACAACACTATGGCCTTATAGCGGCAGTCCATTAGGGTTTTTATAAAAGAATTAAACCTGTATTTTAAGAATCCATGGTATTTCACAAAGCAGATAAGGGGGAAAGGCATTCCCTGCAAAAATCAAAGGCTCCAAAGGGGTGAAAGTGCAGCTATGATAGGCAAGGAAGAGGTGAAGTTGGTGAAAGCCTCAAGGAAATGACCAAGTGTTGGATGGATGGATGGATGGATGGATGGATGGATGGATGGATGGATGGATGGATGGATGGATGGAAAAACAGGTGAATAGGTGGGTGGATGGGTGGGTGAATAGGTTGATAAATCGGCAGATTGAAGAGACTTGGGTTCATTTTACTGAAAATATCTCTAAGCAGAGCTGCATAATGATGAATCATATACTTTCTTTTTTTAAAGATTTATTTATTTATGCATACAAGAACTGGGGTACAGGCCAGAGACGTGGGGAGCAAGAGGATTCACCAGAGACAGAGTGGGGAACAGAACAGGCAGACTGTCTGAAATACACAGCTAAGGGGAGCAGTGGGTGAGACAGAAGAGGCGCACCGTGCCATGTGGGTAGCTCCCTGGCCAGCCAGGGATTGAACTGGTGCCACAGATGCTGCAGACAGCTTCACAGTGCTGTGCTTAACTCCTTGTGCCACCAGGAAGGCCCTGACTCTTATACTTTCATAGAATAACTTGGATTAACTTGTTCAGCTGAAGGAAAGGCATTGTGAATACCAAAAATCACTTGTTGAATTAAAACATTTGTATGTGGTCAGAGCTACAAGACAGGCCTGCACTCAGAAACGAATCAGTCCAGTGTGGCCTTTCAACATTATTGCATGGGTATGTTTTCTCACAAACACATGTGCAGAGACACACATAGAACTTTGTTTTGGGTTTTCCTTTTCCTTTTTACTGTGTCATGCCAAACTTTTATTTTGACTGAATCTTCACTTTCCAACTTCCCAAGTGTGGGAGCCCAGAGCCCCATGAGTGGAAATAAATGAGACACTTGGATCCGTAAAAATGGTGACAGCAAGTGTTTACATAACTTGGTTAAAGGATACAGTTCAGCTGGTCAAACTTGACTCCTTGGTCCCATCCTTATTTCTGGTAAAATTATGACCTAAGTAGTGGGCAATGTGATCAACAGGAGGTGGGAGCTAAGCCCCACAGCCTTTGGCTTTTGATTCCTAACAAAGGATGAAGCCACATCATTAACATATCTTCAATTCCTGCCTACTCTACATTACCTCCCTTCATTTCTGTTCCTGGTACTGGATTCCTGGCTCTTCCACAGAACTCAGAGCCACACATCTGAACACAGGGGCTTTTCTGTCAGGAGAGGGACTTTCCAACTTAGGGTTTTTCCAAAGATGAGCCCACCTCTGATCAAACTCATAATACTTGGACTTGGCCTGAAATATACCTCTTTATCCAGTTTGGAGGGGAGGAAGGAATAGGATCAAAACAAGGGGGGTGGGAATTGTATGGGGACTATAACCAAGATGAAAATGCATACATTGTGCGAAAATGAAAAATGATGTAAAAAATATAAAATAAAAAGAAAATGAAAACAAAACAAAACTTCTCAGCCTAGCATGGCTTGATCAACCTTCAGTTTTATATATTGTGGTTTCTCTGTAAAGACTTTTCTAGCAGACGCTATTATTTGCCTACCAAAGCCATTCCTGTTCCTCTTCTTTCTCTTGCTTCTTCCGTCTCTGGAAGCTGGAAATTCAAATGCAGAATTCCGCAGTCCCTCTTGAATTAAATGTGGTGTGTGACCTGGCTTGAGCCGATGATAAGAAGAGGAAGTCTACTTGGGGCTTCTGGGAAAATGTCCTTCCTTGTGTCAGAAACCACTTGAGAGCTCCCTGATATCATCTTTCCCTCCTAAGGCCCATAGCAAATGCAGAAGTGATGTCTGGAGCAGGGGCAGCCATCCTGGGACTAAAATGCTACAAGCATGTGTGAGAAGAGTAAACACATTGAGAATGGAAGAACAGAATGATAACAAGAGCTAGAATGATAGGTGATGCTACCCAGTGAACAGTGATACCATCTCTAGTAAGTGTTTTCATTTTTAACCTTTATTTTTAAGATCTCTTTACCTGCAGCTGAACATATTCCTAACTGGTATGGTCTGCAGTGCCTGGCTAAAGGATGGTGGTAATGTTGGTGGCAGGAATATAGGTCTTAGAGACTGACCTTGTCCAGAACCAGGACATAGGAAGTAAGAAACCTAGGAAAAGGGTTGATGAAAGGACATTCCTCTGGCTAGCCCCTGCTTGAGTCTTCCTAACTTTTCCTACACTTGGCTTGAGTTTTAATGCATTAAATCCATATATAGGAAATTTGAGATGTTGTTTTTGCAAAACCCCACATAAACCGACATCAGTGGCAAGTTAAAATTTTTTCTCCCCTAGAATCAAGGTCTGTGAGTGTATGGATTTCTTACTGTTTTGTTTAGTGTTCTGTTCCCAAGCTCCATAACAGTGCTGCACACACAGTAGGTTCTCATTAAATATTTATTGAATGAGTAATATTAAGACTTTGCCTTAAGAGTCTGCCATAAGTTTAAAGAGTCGAAGGTCTAGCAAATTAAAAGCTATGAAGCTTATGATGTGATCATAGAGTTTTTATTGTGGATTTCAGTCTGCTGCTCTAAGCTCTCACTCTATAAGTCTTAATGCCATGGTAATAATGCTCTTAAAGGCATAAGTTTTGGAGAATAGGCTCAGAGAAAGTTACTATTCCTTTGTGACTATCTGTGCTTTTGAAAGGGGGAAATATCTATTGAGATTAGTCCAGAAAAAGGAAAATGAAGTTTAGGGATGTTTAGAGAACAGGGTGCTGAATAGCCCATGTAGGTAGCTTCTTTTCTTTTATTTTTATTGTACACTAAGTATAACTTATTTAGTCTTTAACAGTCTGACCTGAAACTACCTTCCAACCTTATTTCAATCCCCTCCCTACATCTCATGGAAGATAGTTAAAATGCCTATTCCGCCTCTCATCTGGCCAATTCTATATCAACTCCAAGACCCAGTTCAACCTTTCCCGGCCCCCTTAGTAGAGATAGTTGCTCTGATCCCAGGAATCCTATGAACCTTCACTTCTGGATTTCCAAAAGCAGCTTGTTCAGCTGCCTGACATGTGGAATTTTTGTCTTTCCTGCCCTTTCCCCTTGTACACAACAAGTTTGTAAATAGTGATGTTTGTAGCTAATGCTTCCTGAATACTCATGTGCCGGATGTTTCTAAGTGCTTTACATGTGCTGACTCATTTACACTTCCCGATAACCCCAAGGACATCAAGCTTATAATCCCATTTTATAGACAAGGAAATTAAGACACAGGGATCTAAGAATTTGGCTTGAGGTCACGCAGTAGCATCTGGCAGAGAACATGTATTCTGCTTTCCTGAACACTCTGTTATATTTTCCTCAGGAATTAATATATACTAGCATGACTGAATAGTTTAGGAGCTTGCACTGAAGGAGATCACACATTCTAAAGATATTAATTGAGCTGCTACTGTGTGTTTGAAACATTCCCAGGAACAAGATACGGTATTGAAACTCACAGAAAGAGTACCTGTCCTCACACAATCCTGTTTTGGGGAAAGTAAAGTCACAAAGAGGAAAATAAACCAGTGGGTTAACATTTAGAGATATTGGGTAGGCCTGATGCAACATGAAGGAAATTTCCATCTGAGGAGTGAGAAGGGAAGATCATAAAACAAAGCAATATATATCTGAACCCACAATGGGGATGAAGTCGGCCTGCCAATGGGGCCTGGCAAGGCCTCCCCTGCCTAGGGAAGCCCACACACAGGCCCAAGGCGGGGTTCACGTTGAACTCAATTATGAGCTCAACTATCATTAGCTCTAAGAAAATTATTACACAAGGTGTTCAGGAAGAACTCAATTAGAAGCCTTTTGACGTTAGCTCCATCATAAGTATTACACAAGGTGCTCATGAAGAAATCAATTATGAACTCAATTCATGTTTGCTCTATCATAATTAAGACACAAGGTGCTCATGAAGAACTCAATTATGAGCTCAATTAGCAGTAGCTCTGTTAAAGCTATTACACAAGGTGTTCAGGCAATCCTTTATTACTAAGCATTTTTGTTTTTAAGTACTTATTTTATTGTCATAAAAATGCTGTTGTGAAGGTTCATCCTTTGTGGCAGCCTCTCTAGGTGGCTTGTCTCCGATGGAGGAGACTAATGATTGAGACTCTGCCAGACCTTGCAGAATTGGCAGTTTAGTGGTGGAGGAAAACTTGATCATGAAAGGTTATCATACTCTGAGTGCTGAAATAGCAGGTGTGTATTTACTGAGGGTTGGGAGACAGCAGGTGAGGCAGGTGAGAATCAGGAAGTCCTCAGTGAAGCAGGTGACATTTGAGATAAATTTGGAGTATCTAGAAGGAAGACACTTGCAACTTGTTAATTATTTCACGTCTGTGTTCCTGGTGCTCAGAACAGCTCCCAGCATGGCGGGGGCCCTCAGACAGCTCACTGCTGGTTGGAGGAGTTGTCTACTGGTTAGAGAATTTGGAAGGGGTCTGAAGGGCCAAACAGCTCCCGGTCCTGACCTTGGGTATCTTGGTGAGGAGTGGACACCCTGATCGTCTGTCTTAGGCCTAGAAAAAGGGCCAAGGGCCCCCGCTTGGAACTCCCGTGAGCCACCTCCTCCTAGAGACATTCAGGGGCAGGTGCTATTTGTGGAGGTGCACTGCTCCTGCCCTGGGACCTCCATGCTCCCCCAGCCTGGCAGAGGCTGCTGGGGATGGAGAAGGAGGTCTGGGAAGCAGACCTTTGGCCATGGTCCCACTCCCCGCTACCAGAGCCATCACCTGGACACTGGTCTTCCTAGCCCTCCATCCAGAGATTCTGCAGGTTCAATGTCCCCCCCACCCTGCTACTTCTATGGACATTTGGTTGGGGGAGCCCTGGTTTAGGAACCAGAAGACCTGGGGGTCTGGCTTGACACTCTATCTGGAAGGCTTACTACATCCACTGGTGTGGGTTTGGAGGGGTGTTGGGCTCAGAGAGTGGGGTACTTGGGTTTCCTCTCAGAAAGGTCTCATCAGATCTCCCCTTTCTGCAGCATGTGAGTTCCCCAGGTGAGTTTTCCCATGAGGCAAAGATGTTTCCCAAATGGCAGGTTTATTATAAAAAGCAGAGGGAAGCAAAGGACGCCTGCGCAGACACAAGTGGGCAGCAAGAGCAGCCCCTGAAAGGTCCAGGTTTGCTGAAAGAGAGGCCTGCAGTGTCACAGGCAGGCAGCCATGGGAGGAGCTGCCTTTGCCGCTTTGCAAGGGGAGAAGACTGGTGCCGAGAAACACCTGCCCAATCATAGGTGGGCAGGAGAGCTGCATCTTGAAAGTGCAGAAATTGCACTGAAACAATCTTCTTTGGGAGGAGCTCATTCCTTTGTGGGATTGTTAACTGCTGTTAAATTAGTTATTTCTAGGGTTGGCACCTAAGGATTATTTCTACACTTGGTTTGACTAATAGATTTGAAAAGACCACTGATTTTTTTTTTACAATGATCCCCAATCTCCAGATCCCCACCTCATGTCTCCACCTCCAGACACTTCACTTTTCTATGTAGATTCCTTAATGACTATGTGAATCACTTCTACTCCCACCTCCAGTTTCTGGTGTTTGATGCCTCCTTACAATTTTTCTACTATTAGCCTCCATTACCATTACTTATCTGCATTTTCTCATCTACAGGAATATGTGGTCCATAATCCTGGTCTAGGGATATGTGCCAGGGTAATGGACCACATCCTCAAGGACATCTCTGAAAATGAATGTTTAATTCAAAGCGTGAGGAATGTCATCTCTAGTTCATCTGCAGACAGAAAAGCGTATCTTTCCACAGCCACGAGGTGGCAGCAAAGCTCTGTTTTGAAGGGGCCTGTTGGCCAGGGAGGGCTCTGCTCTCCAAGGCTCCTGGACTCCTAGTGCAGGACCAGTGGCCAGGTTTCCCTGCTGACCAACATGATAGCATGGTCATCATCATCATCATTGTTGTTACTTAAACAGCCACGCCACCTTCAATTTGGGCGGTACTGCATAGCTGAGGAAACCTTTTCCACAGTATCACAGAGGAAGCGTTCAGCAGGCCCCTGGTGTGAGTGGGTGGTACCAGGACTTTCAGCCCCATGTTGAGGCTCAAAGACGTTCTCTGGTTTGACCAAGTCCTCTGGGAAGTATGGTGTGTCAAGACAGGAACCCACTCTTTGGTCCTGTGCGCTCTCTATACTCTCTAGGGGAGACCTGGGGCAAGAAGCCCTCTGCCTCCCTCTTTATTTTGCAAGAGAGTTAGAAGGACCAGGGTACCCAACCAAAGAGCCCAAGAGTTTGAAATTGGCTTCTAGCTGCCAGCTGGAATTTCACATGCAGATGCTGGGGAAGAAAACTAAGTAAGAAAACCTCTTCTTAACTCCCTTCTGGTTCTTCCAGTCTCTTCAGCAAATAATAAAATATTTTATTTTACTCTCATTAGTGCACACTTGGTGTCTAGGTATGAAAGATTCTCATTCATTCCTTCCTTCAATGATTAGGATTCTGATGTAAAATAAGATACTCTGGGGCACCATGAAGTTTCTAAAAATGCTCTTTCTCTTCTAACTCAGCAATTTGGGGATTCAGCACAGGGATATAGGGACTGACTTCTCCCTAGGGAGCTGCAAGAGAACTGGGCTGAGTTTGAGCAGATGGAATTCGATCTGCTCTTGCTGGCATGTCAGGGAGAATGATTACATGGGAATGGCTTTTCTGAGGACCCGGCTTGTCAATCCAGAGCAAGCCCTTAGAGGTGCAGCCAAAGCCCCCGAATGGTCTATATGGATGCCTGTCTTTCCCCCCACACTTGTCCTGAGGCCATGGGTCACCCCGACCTGCCACGCTCCCAGGGCCCAGTGCTAACTGTGAGCACAGTCTAGAGCAAGGATGCTGCTTGCCTGTTCTTATTTCCTTCTCAGTCCACCCTGTCATGTGCATTGTTCTAGCCCATTTCACATGTGAGGAAGCTGAGGCTTAAATGTCATGAGGCAACTTGCCTGAGTCAAAGCCAGTGAGTGGTGGCAGGATAGGGACCCAGGCAGCCTGGCACCGGGGTTCTACACTGGGCACACACCGTGCAGAGGGAATCCCACTGGGAGAGTCTGTGCTGTCCAGGAGGCTGAGGAGCTGCAGGCTCACCTCCCTCTGCAGGCCGCTGCCAGCGCCTCTGCAGCACCTCTAGAAAGGAAGGGTGCTCGTGTCTGCCTATCCCTGGGGGGTTCATTTGGGAGCTCCAGTGGAAAAGACAAGAATGGGCATGTGGATGTTACAGGGAAGGGTGAGGGATACACTTGAACCCCCAAACCTTCCTGTTCTAAATACTTTCTGGCATCTGCCCCATCAAGACAAAACATACTCTACTGCATAAGACCTTCAATAGAAAAGGAATTTTAATACAATTAGTGTACAATAAAGAGAAGTTAAGGAATAGATAAAATTGTTTCCAAATCAAGCACCCAAATTTATCCATCCCATCCTGGGTAAATGCCCAGCCAAACAGGGTTGGCCCAAAGCAGGGTCACAGAAGCCCGAAGCCTGCTACAAGTCTACGGCACCTTCTGGTGGTGACCCATAGGAAAGAGGCAGAAGGAGCAAAATAAAAAATTCAAGATAAAAGCTATGATTGTCAACCTCCCCACAGGTCTCTCACCCACATTTGTTTTAACCAGTTCAAGACCAAGAACAAGCGCAGCTTCTTCACGTGTCTCTCTGCCCCATGTGCCTCTTCCAGGTCTCCTTCTGGCTCTCCATCCTGCTTCCTTCCTTCTCCCATCCTTGCCTGGGGCAGGGAAGCTGGAAACTCCCCTTTTCCTGGGGACCACCCTGTTACATGAACACTTGGCATAACACTGAATTTTCCTGTGTCTTCAAAATGGTCTTATTGCTTATTGCTCCTGTGTGTTTGAAATGGGCATGAGGTGGGTGGCAGGAGGCTGGACTAGCGACTGGTAGTTGAGGGAATTGGAGACTGGCCTCAGTTTCCTTGTCTGTAAAATTGAAGAGCTGAGATGCAAAGATTATATTTACTGCATTCTTTCAGCCGGACTGCAGTAACAGATACAGCACACTCAGGGATCCAACGGGTTAGGAGAATTTTCTTCTCATGGCATCTTCTCTCCATTTGCTGGAGGTGTCTCATGGCAACCATTGTCAGGAGAGCTTCAGCTTCCATCTTCTGTGGGAGAAAAAAATCGTACACAGGAAATGAGTGAAAGCAAAGGCAGGCAGAGTGTCACTGTCAAGTGGAGCAGCGGGAAAGGTGTGGCCTTCTCTCCCCTGCGTGTGGCTAAACAACAGCCAGTTGAGCCCTTAGAGGAATCTTGAAGACACTGACACTGAATTTCTCAACATTAAATTGGATAATATTAAAATATTTGCAAGAGTTACCATCATTGTAATAAAAAGATTATTGGTTTTGAAAGCAATGAAATCATTTTTTTCACAATCTCTCCTTAAGAAAAGATGAAGTGTTTCAAAAAAAAAAAAAGAAAAAATAACATGAGTTATTGGTGATTAACCAGAGAAGCCAACAATCAAATTAAAAAGAATTTAAAATTATACACAACGTTGAAACACCCAAGGTTGAATTAAGTCCTATTATAGACTGTAAAATAATTGTTTAAAGATTTACTTATTTATTTATACAAGCACTGGGTACAGTCGGAAGTGTGGGTACAGTCAGAATTCACCAGAGCCAGAGCGGGGAGCAGAACAGGCAGAAGGATGGAAGTACACTGCTGAGGGGAGCAGCGGGCACAGACCTCCTGCCCACAGCTTGCAGCCCAGCGCTCAACCGCTGCGCCACCAGGGGAGGTCCATAATAATTGTTAATTAATTAAATTAAATTGATTATAATTACATTAAAGTAATGTCAATTTTTAACACAGAAATATATCCCATTAGTGAACCATTACTGTTGTTTGCTAAATAAATATGAACAAAAAAAATCAATGAATACCTTTAAACACCATATATGAAAACTCACTCAAAATAGATTCAAGACTTGGACATATGACTGAACCATAAGTACTTGAATGAACATATAGAGGATCCACTGCAGGATGACTACTGCAAGGATGGATTTGGGAATACAGCCCCATCTGTAAGGGAAACAAAGGCAAACATAAATAAACAATAAATAATAAATAACAAAAATAATAAATAATAAACAAATGATAAATAGTAAATAAACAAGTGGGACTATATAAACTTAAAACTTATGTACCTCAGGGCCTCCCTGGTGGCGCAGGCAGTTGAGCACCGCACTGTGAAGCTGTCCGCAGCCTCTGCAGCGCGGGTTCGATCCCGGCCGGCCGGTGAGAATCCCACATGGCGTGGCAGACCTCTCCTGTCTGGCCCGCTGCTCCCCTCAGCAGTGTGTTTTGTCATCTGCCTGTTCTGTTCCCCACTCTGTCTCTGGTGAATCCTCTCACCCTCCCGCGCATCTGGCCCATACCCCGGTTCTTGTATAAAAATAAATAAATCTTTAAAAAAAAAAACTTACATACCTCAAAAGAAAAAAAAAAGACTAATTATAATAAAGAAAAAAATCAAAATCAACAAGCAACTATAAACCAGAGACACACTATGGGGGGCTGGTGGGGAGAGGAGAGATTAGTGTCAAAATAAGGGAGGTGGAACCATATGGGGACTATAATCAAAATGAAAATGCATACATTGTGCAAAAATGAAAAATGGTGTAAGAATTATATAAAATAAAATATGTCAATAAAAAAAGAAAACATCATGGAAGCAAAAATAGCAACCTATAGAATGGGAAAAAGTATTTGCCTACCTTATTTCTGACAAGGAATTAACCTCAAAATTTACAAACCACTGGCACAATCCAACAGCAAAGAACACATGCCAAAATAGAAAGTGGGCAAAGAACCTTGACAAAGAACCAAAGGCAATTCTCAAAGAGACATTCAGATGGCCTGTAGCCAAATGAAAATATGTTCACATCCCTGATTATGAGAAAAGTGCAGATGAAAAACACAGTGAGACACCACCTCAAACCTATGAGAACCATGAGGAAGGAAGTCACCACGGGAGGCTCCTGGGGCGTCCCTTGCCTAAGCCAGCCAAGCGGCAGGCCAGGATCAACTGACAACAGTAGGCAGGGCCACAGTAGCCTAGAGCAAAAGTGCGAAGGTCAGGGAGTAGAGCCCCAAATGCAGCACCACAGAGCACCAGGAGGGGACAGTAGATACAGGCGGGAAACAGAAGCTGAACCAGTTGCTGGGGCCTCCCCCCACACCCCCCTCGCTCCCTTACCCCAATTCACTGTAACTGATATCTGGGACTTGCCAATTCCTTACTGAGTTAATGAGGAAGGCAATGGTTGCTGTAACACCACAGGCACGACATGAGTGGCTGAACCCTTCCATAGCGGGATAGATGACAGCTGCCTCTCTGATAACTCAGTCTGTAACAAATAAAACACCAACAGCAAACAAAGCAACAGTATTTTAATTTCCCCTCAGTCAACGCATTGAGGGCATCTCAAGCCTTCCAGTAATTCACACATTTTTCCAAGTCAGCCCAGCCCTTCTGGGGCAGAGGGTCTGCTCTGTGTTTGTGTGTGTTGGGAGGCCTCATTCTCTCAGATACAGGCAAGCTCTTTCCCCACTGTCACTGACTCATTCACACCACCCTGAAGACTGACCATGGCCGCACCTCCCTGGGGAGGGTTTGTCCTGACACCCTTGTGCTGGGAGAGGTCCTCAGTTTCTCCCCCTGGTGCTGCACATGCTTGATGGTTTGTTTTGCCTACCCTTCATCCTACCTGTCTGTTTTCATGTGTGGTCTTGCTCCGTGAACTCTGAACCACAAGGACCAGCTATTAAACCAGCTGGTAGTCTTAGAAACTAGCTCTGTATCTAGAACAAAGTAAAATCTCAGTAAAAAATGTGCAATTGAATTGCTCTGATTGGAAATGAGTGCAAATGCCAGGCCAGAGACTTCAAATTTAAGGATCTCTGATCTTTTCTGCTATGTTACTCTTGATTTTTTTAACTAGTGACATATACTTGTTCATTAAATCTATAGTTAACTGAGTTAATTTAACAACACTTGGATATGTGAAAATCATGATGGGGGGTCAGGGTCTTGGGCTAGTTACAGAAAACTTGATTCTTGATATAGAAAGTGACGCAATAATTCATCCACTTAATAAACTAATGCTCTTTGAACACCTACTATGGACCAGACACTGTGTCATGAGTTGTGCATATAGATTCTCAAAATATACAGGACCACTTCAGGGAACTTGCAAAAAATCCAACTATAGAATTATAGTGTTTAAACAAAATATGCAGCTTGGCAATGAAGTTTGACTTTATTTTGTGTCAATGGGCACTGTTAACCTCTCTTTCCTTATTGTCTTTACTCCTATTTGGGGGATCTGCCCTTGGCTACTTTTTGTTCCAGAATTGCTGCCAGCTCGTGCTATGTTGCCTTTGCACAAATTAGAAAATGCTGCATTTTCTGGGCAGAGTTGGGAAAAATATATCTCTTATGTTTTCTTTTTAACTCTTTTCACTGACTGGTCAGGAAAATGATTGTGAGCAGACAGAATGAGGGGCACCTTGGACCCCAAGCCTACACACTCTAAATGCGTTCTGCCATCTGTCACATGAAAACAAAACATTCTCTAGTGCATCATTTCTTCAATAAAAATAACTTTAATATAATTAGTATGCAAACAATTAGTGTGTAATCAAGAAAAGAACAGAGAAAGAATATACTTAAAACAGCTTCCACATTAAGCACCCAAATTTACCCATACTCTCATGGGTAAATGCCCAGCCAACCAGAGTTGGTCCAAAGCAGGGACACTGAAGCCTAAAAGCTTTCCACAAACTGAGGCGCCTTCTAGTGGAGACCCATAGGAAAGGGGCAGAAGTGGCCAGGCAAGTCTGGAAGGAAAAGAGCAAAATCAAAACCAAAGTCAAGATAAAGGCTGCCATTGTCAGCCCCCCACAGGTTTCTCACCCACGTCTCTTTCAAGTGTCTCTTTCCACGTCCCCCCAAGAATGGCTTCCTCATCACATGTCTCTGCTCCACATGCTTCCTCTGGATCTTCATCTTCTTTCCTTTCTGTCTACAGAATAGATTTAGGTGCTTTTTTTTTTTTCAAATACAGTTATCTTTCTCATATGGATAAGGAATCCATTTACCAACCAGCAGAACACAGTGTGGCAAATACAAACTGAACAATATACAGAAGCCATAGGTAATGTGTTTTCATTTTGTCTTGTTTAAGAACAGTGAAACTGGAGTTGTTGTTTAGAGTCAAGTAGAGTTTTAGGGTTCATAAGAACTTCAAGAAGTTTCAGATGGAGTTGTTATTGAGAACTATCTGTTTGGGGAGCAATTATCTCAGTTTTGGAAGAAGTTCCATGTTAGACAAATCATTCTTTAAGATAGTATTAATAAGAATGACATAGAATAGTGTACAGATTAAATAAGAAAAGAACATTTAACAAGGTGTCTAGGATATGGTTATTATTCAAGAAATCATGTGTAATGGTCACAGAAAATGAACCCAGCTGCTCTAACATATGAAACCTGGAATTCCAGATGCTTCATTCTGGAAAATCCACACCCCTCTTGTTTCAGTGTCTTTCTGGCTGGGTGGCATTCCATGTGACCATTTAGTAAGTCTCTTCATTTGGTGAATTTGTCCTCTCTGTGTCCATGAAGTCACCTGCATGAAGTCAAAGGATGGGAAAGGAAAGACAGGCTGAGGTGTAGGGGGTTTTATTAGCACACTTCTCTTCCATTCCCATTCAGGTGGCTAGAGAGCCACTATGAATCCAGTTCAGTGGAGATCAGTTATGAAGAGAACATGTGTTTGGAGAGCATCTGGTTATTCTGCTACAGTTTTATTCCTTTCTTCTCCTTCATTAAATGTTTTCCCAGTATTTTGTTCTTTTTGACGCAACTGTAAATGGTGTTTCCTATTGACTCTCTGATGGGTCATTATGAGGGTATAGGAACATAACTGAGTTTTGTAAATTGATTTTGTGTTCTGTAACTTTACTGAATTCATCTTTTCTAATAGGAAATTATTATTTTTTTGGGGGGGGGAGTGTTGTAGATATTTGGAATTAAAAAAAGCCCTGCTCTTTCTACAGTACCCTGGGTCATCTGCAACACCCAAGACATAATGTTTCTACTAATAGAATCTTTCCACAGTGCCTCTTAGTAACTTGTGGACTCCTACCTTTAGTTCCACGACATTGGATGGATTGGATCTGGTCAGGCCTTGTATCCATAAGTAATTTCAGTGTGTTCTCTGTTTTTCTGGAGAGGCATTTGAAAAGTAATTCACTTTCCATTACTTCAAATGCACAGGACACTTTAGTAGCAGTACAAATGTAACAGGATGGCCCCCAGGAAAAGGGGAGTTCCCAGGTTCCCTGCCCCAACCTAGGAAGGGTAGAGCTGAGCAGGGAACAGGGAGAAGCTGGAGAGGAGATTGGGAGAAGGAAGGAAGAAGGAGAGCAAGGAGCCCTGCAGGAGGCACATGGAGCAGAGAGTCGTGTAAAGAAGCTGTGCTTGCTTCTTGGCCTTAGACTGGTACCAGTGACTTGGGAAACCATGGGAGGAAGCACTTGAAACAGATGTGGGTGAGAGATACCGAGAAGCCTTTTATTGATTTAATTTCAGTTTTATAGTAGTAACTCCTTTGGAAAATCACACCTTAAATTTGCATTTTTAAGAGTGACTCTGGCTTTAAATATGTTGTGCACAATTTACATTTTCCTAAGGCCAGGAAAAAAATTCCTTTTTAAATTTCAAAAGTCTTAGAATAGCACCTTAAACAACCTAGTGTTTGAAATACCTTAGGTTTTAGTTTAAGTTTGACACACCCACTTAGCCAAGTTTTTTAATATACTTTGATATCAAGGAAGTTTCCAATCACATAGAAGCTCAGATCCTTACATAGAATAAGTGTCCAATTCTAACCACTAGCAAAAGCCTTGGGCCCAAGAGCACAACAATTTGAAAGACAAGCAGAGAAAGCTTAGATTGCTTTTCAATCTTAGAAAGCTTAGAAAGCCTAGATTGTTTTTGCTGGAAACCAGGCAGGGAACCAGAACCCCGTAAGACAAAAGAACACCTTATTTACCGACCATGAGGATAAGAGGAGAGGCAATCAATTAAGATCTCTTATTTTCCCCTTTTAAACCAAACAATAAGCATTTTACAGAGCCCAAAGTACTTTAATAGATTTTATCTTGAACAGGCTTTGAAAGTGGCCTTATTAAGACTAGGAAGACCTGGCAAAAATACAATTTCCTACCTATGGACAGAAGAAGGACAATGGGAATCCCCCATGTGTCAGCCAGGGTGGTGTCCCAACTTTAATTTCCAGCATTTTTTTTTTTTTTTTTTGCCTCAGCTACAGCAAAAGGAGGTTTAGTTAGAGAGCGCTGTTATAGCCAAGGGTGGCCGTGGCGCTTAGTTTTTTTTTTTTTTTTTTTGAACTCCCAAATTTTTATTTTATTTTTATTTTTTTTAATTAATAAATTTTATTTTTATATTCCCCATACAATTGCAACCCCCCCATTCTGACCCCAATCCCTCCCCTCCCGCCCCCCACCCCCCAAAAAGTGTCTCTGGTTCATAGTTTTTGTTGATTTTGATTTTCACTTTCTTATAGTTATTCATTTTCCTGGTCCCTTATTTAAGTTTTCTAGATTCCTGCTATGAGTGAGACCATCCGGTATTTTTCTTTTTCTTTTTGGCTTATTTCGCTGAGCATGATCCCTTCCAGCGCCATCCATGTTGCTGCAAATTGCATGTGTTTATCTTTTTTGAATGCTGAGTAATATTCCATGGTATATATGTACCACATCTTCTTGATCCAGTCATCTATTTTTGGGCATTTGGGCTGTTTCCAAAGCTTAGCTATTGTAAATAGTGCTGCTATAAACATAGGGGTGCAGGTGTTCTTTGGAATTGATGTTTCTGTGTTCTTTGGGTAAATACCTAGGAGTGGAATTGCTGGATCCTGTGGAAGCTCTATGTTTAGTAGGTCCAGAAATCTCCACACAGCTCTCCATAGTGGTTGGACCAGTTTGCACTCCCACCAACAGTGCAGAAGAGTTCCTTTTGGAAGTCAAGCTGAATTACAATAATGAATCAAGGTCTTTTTATCCAAATGGGAAGACTTAACTTTTCAAGGGACAATCCTGGAAAGAGAACCCGCTGGAATAGACTGAGCATTCTTTACCCTTCCCTCCCTTTTATAATAAACCTGCCCTTTTGAACATAACTAATGCCTGTCTCATGGAGACACTCTCCTGGGAAACTTGCCAGTGTCTCTGAAAGGAAAGGTCTGGTGAAACTTTTCTCAGAGTTAACCCAAGGACCCAACAGATCTCCAAAACCCATCTTAGAGTCAGATTATTTGCTTTCTGCTGAATCAGGGTGAAACTTGAATTAGGACCCAGAACTGCAGCTCACTGAGCACCCTTGCTCATGACTCAGGCATTGTGGTCCTGTCTGCCAAGGCTATTTTGGTCCAGCCAATGAGATGTCACTTCAAGGACAGCTAACAATTTTCTGGACCTGCACTCAAAATATAACTTGTCAACTTATGAAAATAGTTTTTTTTCCCCCTTTGTTTCCCATTGTTGCAATCCCACCCTGCTGTTCTTGCAAGATAAGCAGAAGCAAGAAAAGACCATCATGGCCATCACCATTTCAATAGAGTGCTAATAATTTACTTTCATTCTGTGTGCTTTTGTCTTTCTGAAACACCCAGTCTTACACTACATTTTGTAGTGTTTTCTTCACTGATAGGAATTCAGCATCTGTGTTTTAAACCATTTTAATCTTCGCATAATAAAACTTCCAGGCTTCTAATTATTTTTTTTTAATATTTATTGGTTTATTTATACAAGCACTGGGTATAGTCAGAAGCGTGGGAGGGTGAGAGAATTCACCAGAGCCAGAGCAGGGAACAGAACAGGCAGACCAAGGAAATACACTGCTGAGGGGAGCAGCGGGTGCGGTAGGAGAGGTCTGCACACCTTGTGGGACACTTGCCGGTGCCTGGGGATCGAATCGGCGCTGCAGAGGTTGCGGGCAGCTTCGCAGCCCAGCATTCAACAGCTGCGCCACCGGGGAGGCCCAATTATAAATATTATTTTAGAGATAATAGGAGATCTAAAAGATCAAGTATATGCATGTCATTTACAAAGTGAATATATTTAATTCAAGCATTAGAAAAAAGATTATATGAGTATTCAAGTAGAACAAGTCATATCACTTGTAACAGACCAAAACAAAGAGGAAAACATGAAGGAGCCACAAGGCCAGAGCCCTGGAACATCTGTGCAGTTCTAAAGATGCTAATGTCCTATAGGATGTTATGGCTACTCCACTTATTCCTTTTTTTTTTTTTATTATTTATTTATTTATACACGCACTGGGTACATTCAAAAGTGTAGGAGGGTGAGAGAATTCACCAGAGCCAGAGGGGAGAGCAGAGCAGGCAGACTGGGGAGCAGCAGGCGTGGCAGAAGAGGTCTGCGCACCATGTGGGACCCTCGCCCAGCGGCCTGGGATCAAATTGGCGCTGCAGAGGCTGCGGGCAGCTTCGCAACCCAGCGCTCAACCGCTGTGCCACCGGGGAGGCCCACTTATTCTTCAATATATAGAAAATACTTTTCAAATGTGCAAGATTAGGGACCACATAACTTCAGAGTTCTTTTTTTTTTTTTTAAAGATTTATTTATTTATTTATTTATTTATTTATTTATTTATTTATTTATTTATTTATACAATCACTGGGTACAGTCAGAAGCGCGGGAGGGTGAGAGAATTCACCAGAGTCAGAGCAGGGAGCAGAACAGGCAGAAGGACCGAAATACACTGCTGAGGGGAGCAGCGGGTGGCAGGAGAGGTCTGCGCGCCATGTGGGACCCTCCTCCCGTGACCTGAACAGCCGGGGATCGAACCGGCGCTGCAAGAGGCCGCGGGCAGCTTCGCAACCCAGCGCTCAACCGCTGTGCCACCGGGGAGGCCCTTCAGAGTTCTTTTTGATCAAACAAGTTACTGGAAAATAAAATTCATCCAATAAAATAATAAACTCATATTAGATATTATGAGTTTCAGAGCTTGGATATTGTATTTTCAGAGCTGAATTCAAGTTTTGTAATCCTTTAAATGTGAAAATACTAATGTAACAAATATTAGATGTATGAGAGGAGGAGAGGTGGACAGAGCATGAGAATGATGAATTTTCTCATCTTGACTTTAACAAATTAATAATCTAAAATTGAAACTGTTGAAATGAATAATTACTTCAGTAATTAATTCTTTTAGCATATATATAGTTTTTTCTTAAGTATAGAGGTACAATTTTGGATCATTCTAGAATCCCTCATGTCGATGTTTCAAAAGTCACATTTCGTTATACATTTTCTTCTTAAGAATACTTCTAACTGGGGCCTCCCTTGTGGTGCAGGGAGTTGAGTGCAGCGCTGTGAGACTATCTGTGCCCTTTGCTGTATGAATTCGATCCCTGGCTGGCTGGGGAGCAACCCACATGGCACGGCAGACCTCTCCTGTTTCACCCACTGCTCCCCTCAGCAGTGTATTTTGGTACACCTGCCTGATCTGCTCTCCACTCTCTCTGGTGAATCTTCTCACCCCCTGTGACTCTGGCCTGTACCCTGCTTCTTTAAAAGAAAAGAATACTTCTAACTGTATCTGGAATAAAAATATGTATGGAGTTCATGCATATGAAGTCCTAAGAAAAACACCAGGCAATTAAACACTCTTAGAGGTGTCAGCAATAACTGCTATTACTTTAATCATCATCATCATCTTCCTCATCAATTATTATTAAAGCCAGCTCATCACCTTGATGAGTTAATTTTCTAGAAAACTATCAATTTCATCAAGATTGGAGAGCTAGATGAATTAAATGAATATAAACTTGTAAAGATATAAAATTATTACTATCTCCAAAGACCTTTAATTAGCTCAATTGAGTTTTTAAAGGAAAAGGTATCTTATGAATAGCTCCCAATATTTGAAAATTACTGAAAGTAACCTAGTTGATTTTATGAAATTATCATAAACTACTCCCCAAATCTAATAACAACAATAATAAAGACAAACATTTTAGTAGTTCCTTTTACAAGTGAAGTTGTAAAACTTGAAATGTTCAAAAATCTTGTATATTGGTTTATAAAGTCTTTGCGTCTTCACCACAGAATAGAGTAATTCTAGAAATATAGTCTTACTCTGGAGAAATCCACTGATAGAAAATAACACTAGAGGGCCTCCCTTGGTGGCGCAGGTGGTTGAGCACAGTGCTGTGAAGCTGTCTGCAGTGCCGGTTCAATCCCGTCTAGCCGGTGAGTGTCCCACATGGCAAGCAGACTTCTCCTGTCTTGCCCGCTGCTCCCCTCACAGTGTATTTCGTCAGTTTGCCTGTTCTTTTCCCCGGTCTGTCTCTGGTGAATCCTTTCACCCTCCCGTGCATCTGGTCTGTACCCCAGTTCTTGTATAAATAAATAAATAAATAAATAAATAAATAAATAAATAAATCTTTAAAAAAAAGAAAATAACACTAGATTTATTGAAAAGCATTTCTTCATCTCAACAGACATTAGAATTTTCTCATAAGTTTTTTAAACTCTCCATGATCGAAAGTTTTAGAGAAGCAAGATTGGGAGGCTGTTTCCTGAATACTATAAAGGCAATATATCTTGATTCAAGAACTAACAAAGAGTTAAATATTAAAGGTGGAGGCATTGAACTTAAAGGGAGGGAACGGGAAAGGCTTATATTGGACTCTTTGTTTGGAACATCACTTCACAAGATATGGGGAAGAGGAATATCACTTGGACATTTCTTGAAACTTACACTGAAAATTAAATGATGCTCCTGCCTGTCTTGTAAATTAATATAGAGATGTTGGAGGTATGTGAAGCAAATTCAGACAGTGAAGCAATCAGAACCAGGTTGCACTGCACAATAAGCTAGAGTTTCATCACTTAATTGCACTAGAAAATTATCTATACTCCTAGAATTGTCACTATTTATGATATGTAGAAAAAAATGCTTTAGAAAATTAACTCTGAAGTCTTTTTATACTCTCTTGAGGCAAGTATCTTTTACTAGGTAAAAAGATGATAGATCAACAGATAGACAATAGGAAGATATGATAGTTGAAAGATGCTTATCAAAGTTTATGACTACAAGTTGACAATCAGTATCACAACATAGTTAGGCATACCAACATAGTAGATGTACTCTGAGAGTCCACCAAGCAGCCCAAAGCAACAGTGTGAGGTGGTGCTTGATCACAAGGAGTGCTGAAACGGGAATCACCAGGAGGGGGTGCCAATAGGAGGTGTTACCAGTACTGGAGTACACAAAGAAAATTTGGTTGAAGGAATGAACCCCACCACTGGGGCCCGGTCTGGGGCCTCCTGCCTGCCCAGGGAGCCCCCAACCAGGGCTCAGGGCAGGGTTCATTTAGAACTCCATTATGAGATCAATTAATGTCAGCTGATATATGTCTTTTCATAAGGCACTCATGTAGAACTCAATTATGGACTGTTTAACTTGAGCTCTGTAACTGTTATTACACATGGTGCTCAAGTGGACCTCTGTTAAGGCTAGCTCATTACCGCTATTCCACGCAGTGCACATGTAGCACTCAATTGTGAGCTCGGTTACCATCAGCTCTGTTATAGTTACTACAGATTTTGCTCCCTTAGAACTCAATTGTTAGCTTTTTAACTTAAGCTCATTACAGTTATTATGTGGTGCTCATGTAGAACTCAATTGTGAGCTGTATTAATGTCAGCTTTTTATAGTCATTCCACAGGGTTCTCATGTAGGAAATTGTGAGTTGTATTAACTTCAGCTCTTATAGTTATTATACTAGTTGCTAACATAGGACTCAATTCTGAGCTCAGTTAAAGTCAGTTGTTATAATTATTATAAAAGTTGCTCTTGTATAGCTAAGCTTTGGAAACAACCCAAATGCCCAAAAATAGATGACTGGATCAAGAAGATGTGGTACATATACACCATGGAATATTACTCAGCATTCAAAAAAGATAAACACATGCAATTTGCAGCAACATGGATGGCGCTGGAAGGAATCATGCTCAGCGAAATAAGCCAGAAAGAAAAAGAAAAATACCGGATGGTCTCACTCATAGCAGGAATCTAGAAAACTTAAATAAGGGACCAGGAAAAAGAATAACTACAAGAAAGAAAATATCAAAATCAACAAACAACTATGAACCAGAGACACTATATGGGGGTGTGGGGGGTGGGGAAAGGAGGGATTGGGGTCAAAATAAGGGGGTTGCAATTGTATGGGGAATATAAAAATAAAATTAAAATTTAATAAAATAATAAAATGTCCATAGTACCCCCCAAAAAAAGAAACAAACAAACAAACAAAAGTTGCTCTTATAGAACTCAATTGTGAGTTGCATTAATGCAGCTGTGTTATAATTAATACACATATTTCTGACTTAGGACCCAAGTGTGAGCTCAGCTCATGTCACCTCTGCTGCAGTTATTACACATGGAGCTCATGGGGAACTCAGTCAGCTCTGTTGTAATTATTACTTTAGTGTTCATATATAACTCAGTTGTGAGCTCAATTAATGCCAGCTCTTTATAGTTATTCCACACGGTGGTATGCAGAAAATTGTGAGCTGTATTAACTTCAGCTCTTATTGTTATGACTCTAGTTCACATAGGACCCACTTGTGAGCTCAATAAATGTCAGCGCTGTTACTGTTATTACACAAGGTTGTCATGTAGAATTCAATTGCGAGCCATGTTACTAGCAGCTGTTAGAGTTATTACACATGTTGCACATGTACAAATCAATTCTGAACTCAAAGTCAAAGCTCTGTTATTGTTATTACACAAGGTGTCAGGTAGTTCTTTATTACTAAGCATTTTTGTTTTTAATCACTTATTTTATTATCATAAAAATGCTGTTGTGAATGTTCATCCTTTGTGGTAGCCTCTCTGGGTGGCCTGTCTTGGATCGGGGAGACTAATGATCAAGAGTGTGCTAGACATTGTGGAGCTGGCAGTTTAGTAGTGGAGGAAAACCTGGACATGAAAGCTTATCATACTCTGAGGGCTGGAATAGCAGGTGTGTATTTGCTGATGGGAGACAGCAGGTGAGAATCAGGAGTACTCTGACATTTCAGGTAAATTTGGATTATTTGGGAGGAAGACACTTGCAACTCATTATTCATACCATGACTGTTCCCAATGCTCAGAACAGCTCCCAGCAAGGCGGGGACCCTCAGACATCTCACTGCTAATTGGAGGAGTTGTCTGCTGGCTAGAGAATTTGGAAGGGGTCTGAAGGGCCAAACAGCTCCTGGTCCTGACCTTGGGTATTTTGGTGAGGAGTGGACACCCTGATCGTCTGTCTTGGGCCTAGGAAAAGGGCCAAGGCCCCCACTTGGAACCTCCACGAGCCGCCTCCTCTGAAAGACATTCAGGGGCAGGCACTGTTTGTGGAGGTGCACTCCTTATGCCCTGGGACCTCCATGCTCCCCCAGCCTGGCAGAGGCTGCTGGGGGTGGAGAAGGAGGTCTGGGGAGCAGATCTTTGGCCATGGTCCCACTCCCCACTGCCAGGACCATTACCTGGACACTGTCTGGCAGTCCTAACCCTCTATCCAGAAATTCTGCAGGGGTCCCTCCCTCCAACCCCCATTATACCAGCAAGGCACGAGGCAGCAAGGCACAGGAGACAGCAAGGCTAAAGAGAGTTCTGGACCCCTCAGTGACTTCAGACTTTAAATGTTCTTTCAATGCCAATTGCAAGCCTGCAGGCTGGCAAGGCAGGATGCCAGGGTCCAGAAGGCTTGCAGGACTCCCAGCCCCCAGAGAATCTTACTTTCTTTGGGCTCTCTCTGGTATCATCTTATGGTCTCTTCCTCTGTAGCTGTGCTGCCACCATCTCCCTCTGTGATGCTGCCCTTATAGCCTCAGCCTCCAGGTACAGGTGCGCCCACTTACGCATGCCCGCACCATACTCCAAGTGCCCACCATCAGGCATGCGTACCCTGAGCCCACACTCCCAAGTGCCTCCTGCATTGGAGGCTGCAGGTGCTAGCCACAGAAGCCAGCAGCGGGAAAGCCTGACTGTTTCATGTACCTTGCACCCTTCTACGGACATTGGTTAGGGGATCCCTGATTTGGGAGCCAGGAGACCAGGATGTCTGATTCTGACATTCTACGTGAAAGGGTTACCACATCCCATTACTGATCTGCATTTTCTCATCTGCAAAAGCAGGGTTCTAGACCAGATGATGTGATTCTAAGGACACTTCTGACTGAATGTCTAACTCAAGACTTGAGTGTTTTCTCTAGCTCATTTGCATACTGAAGCATGTCTTTCCACAGCAAGGAGGTCACAGCAAAGCTGTTTTGAAGGGGCGTATTGGCCAGAGTGGGCTCTGCTCTCCAAGGCCCGAGAGCTCCAAGTGCAGGACTGGTGGCCAGGTTTCCCTGCTGATGAACGTGTTAATATGGTCATCATCTTTATTGTTGTTACTGAAACATCCATGCCACCTTCAAATTTGGTGATACTGCATTGAAGGAAACCTTTTCCACAGTATCACAGAGGAATCTTTCAACAGGTTCTTGGTGTGAGTGGGTGGTACCGGGACTTTCAACCTCATGTTGAGGCTCAGATATAGACATTCTGTGGTTTGACCAAGGCCTTCCGGGAAATATGATGGTCAAGACGGGAACCCACGCGTTGCTCCTGTGCGCTCTCTATCCTCTCTAGGGGAGACCCAGGGCAAGAAGCCCTCTGCTTCCCTCTTTATTTTGCAAGAGAGTTAGAAGGACCAGGGTACCCAAATGCTTGAAATTGACTTCTAGCTGCCAGCTGGGATGTGAAACGCAGATGGTGGGGAAGAAACCTCAGTGAGAAAACCTCATATTTACTCCCTTCTTGTTCCTCCAGTTTCCTCAGAAAAGAAAAATAAATTCTTACTTTACTCTCATTTGTGCACACTTGGTACACTAGGTATGAATCTCATTCATCCTTTCAATAATTAGGATTCTGATGTAGAATCAGACACTGTTGTGTGCTGTGAAGCTTCTAAGAACTATTCTTTCTCTTCTAACTTGGCAATTTGGGGGACTCAGAACAGGGAAGTGGGGGACCAGGTAAATGCAAAGATTCTTGGGGCTGATTTCTCCCTAGGGAGCTGCAAGAGAACTGGGCTGAGTTTGAGCAGATGGAATTGATCTGCTCTTGCTGGCATGTCAGGGAGAATGATTACATGGGAATGGCTTTTCTGAGGACCCGGCTTGTCAATCCAGAGCAAGCCCTTAGAGGTACAGCCAGAGCCCGAGACTGGTGTATCTGGATGCCTGTCTTACCCTCCACACTTTTCCTGAGGCCAGGGTCACTCTGACCTGACCTGCCATGCTCCCAGGGCCCAGAGCGCTAACTGTGGGCACGGTCTAGAGCAAGGGCGCTGCTTGCCTGTTATTATTTCCTTCTCAGTCCACCCCGTCATGTGCATTGTTCTAGATCATTTCACAATTGAGGAAGCTGAGGCTTAAATGTCATGAGGCAACTTGCCCGAGTCAAAGCCAGTGAGTGGTGGCAGGACAGGGACCCAGGCAGCCTGGCACCAGGGTCCTCTGCTAGGCACACTCCCTCGCAGAGGGAATCCCACTGGGAGAGTCGGTGCTGTCCAGGGAGGCTGAGGGGCTTCTGGCTCACCTCCCTCTGCAGGCCGCCACCAGTGCCTCTGCAGCACCTCTAGAAAGGGAGGGCGCTCGTGTCTGCCTCTCCCTGGGGGGCTTATTTGGGAGCTCCAGTGGAAAAGACAAGAATGGACATGTGAACACTTGGCCTCACACAAAATTTTGAAGTTTGAAATGTGTTCGAAAATGGTATTACTGCTCCTTTGGGACATGAGTTGTGTGTTGGGAGCCTGGACTAGTGACTGGTTGATGGGGGATTGGGGACTTCCAACCACAGACAGTTTCCTTGTCTGTAAAATTGAGGAGATGAGAAGTTGATTTTTACTGAATTGTTTCAGCCAGACTGCAGTAATAGACACAGCAGATTCAGGGATCCAACAAGTCAGGAGAATTTATTTCTCATGGCATCTTCCCTCCACTCGCCAGAGGTGTCCCAAGGCAACATGTGTCAGGAGGGCCTCATTCTTCCATCTTCTGTGGGAGAAAAAAAAAGATCATACACAGGAAATGAGCCAGGCAGAGCGTCATCACCAAGTGGAGCTTCTGGAAAAGCTGAACCTCACAAAAATATTATGGCGTGGCATTTGCTCCCCTGCATGTTATTAAAAAGCAAGCAGTTGAGCCCTGGAGATGGACCTGGGGAAGGGGCTTCAGGGGGAGCACCTGTCACAACAGGAAGGTCAGGCACATGATGTCTCCCCATGCCCCCACTCTTCCTCCTCCTGGGCGCCTGGTTGGAATAGTGGCCCTCAGGCACAGCAGCAGCAGCAGCAGCAGCAGAAAGCGGCCTCAGCACCACCCTCTGAGCTCGGCCTGGGTGCACCCTTGGTCCACACGGTGTGCTCTTACCTGGCCTCCCACGTCTCGGCTCTTGGCCCGTAGCTTGTTGACCTGGGACTCAGCGATGTCGGCCCTCTCCTCAGCCTCCTCCAGTTCATGCTGGACCCTCCGGCACCTGGACAGCTGGGTGCTGGCCTGCTCCTCCTGAGTGGAAGGGGGAGGGGTGTGAGATTCAGGAAGCACCTTACCCTGGCTCTGAGGCTCCAGGTCCCTGACTCTAAGGAGCTGGGGAACCAGGAGAGCTTGGAAAGCACCAGTAAGGCTCTCTGGGGATGAAGATTACACACTCCCAGCTTCTGATCGGGTCACCTAGGACTCCTGCATGTTCTCTCAGCAGCCTCCCCCACACTGTCTCTCCCACTGGAGATCTTAGGATGAGATCCAAGTCCTGGGTCCTCCCAAGGCACCTGGACATGTCAAAGACCAATGGACAAGCCGTGTGCCTGAGCCCAGAGTCCTCTGCCTATGGCCAGTCGTTATAAGGGCCTCTTTGGAGATGACCTAAGGTCCTCTGATGAAGGGCTTCCAGCCAGCTCTGCTGCAAGTGTACTTATGCTGGGGGCACAAATCCCCATTGTCCCCAAGTTTAACCAGATCAGTTCTGCTTCCCTGAGGCCAGGACTGAGCTGCCAACCATATTCTTTGCACTCCATCTAAGACAGGGTCCTCCAAAATTTGTTCCTGAGAAATTACTCCTGTGGGATGCTCTGCTTATAATAAAAAGGGGAAACTCTTCCTTCTAGAATACCTCTTCCACTTAAAAGATTCAACTGTGTATTTCCTATAAAGATCTGAGAAATCCTTGAAGTAAAGAGATAAGTTCAACTTCATTTAACCCAGAGATATTCCCCAACTATTTCTTTTCTAAACAAGAAAAAGTGTTCCCTCCCCCACCACCCTACTCAGTTTCTGCTGCTAACATCCCTCGGTCATGGTGATCCCCAAGGGTACTTAGGGAAATACTGGTTCAGCCCGTTCCATTTCTTCGTTATTGGTTTCACATGTTTGATCAAGGGCAACCAAGGTGGAAAGGAGCAGTGGGAGTTGGGGGGGTTGTTGAGGAAGGTCAGGTGCTGAGGAATAGGGGGGTGGGGTATAGGGGGATGATGTGGATTAGGTGGAGGTGTCTAAGAGAGGGCCAGTGGGTCAGCCCAGGTGGTGAGGGAGCGGGGAAAGTGAGGCCAAGGCTGGGAGGGTGGACTAAGATGCTCTAAGTTGGGTGGAGGGAGCCAGGAAGGTTGTGGTCGGGTAAGGTAAGGTGGCTGAGGCAGAGGGAAGGGTTCGTGTGTGCTGGGCCATGTGGGGAGAGGCAAGAAAGGAAGAGGAGGGAGGAGGAACAGGCATGCCTGTGTTTAGCACCTGCAAACTCAGGCTTCAGGCTCTGGAAACAGGAATGGACTCTGGCTGAGGGCTGGAGTATCATCCAGGCTGGTGCGGACCCCAGGTGTTCCCAAGGACCTTCCATACTTACAGCCTCCTCGGCCTGCCTCTTGTAAGACTTCACTTTGGCCTGCAACTTGTCCACTAGGTCCTGCAGCCTGATGATATTCTTGCGGTCCTCCTCAGCCTGCAAACAGTATCTGTGTTAGGACCCCAAATTGGTTGCTGCTTCTGATGGAGTCTGATCCCCAGAGTATTTGAGACCTCTACCTGGTAAGTCATTTCCTTGACCTTGCGTTCATATTTGTGGGCCCCTTTCAGAGCCTCTGCACCCCTCTTCTGCTCAGCGTCCAACTCATTTTCCAACTCCCGTACCTGTGCATGGCAACAAGAACACAGAATTCAAGTCAGATCTCATGTTCTCATGCCAGTCAGTTTAAAGTGAACTCAAGATCTTCTAATTATAGTTTGCAAAGGTATCTCTTCCTAGGCCTCAGAAATCCCTTTTTACTCACAAGACCACTGCTACTCCATGAGATGGCTTTGTACAAATTAGAATAAGAGGACCTTTGGGGGCAGAGGGCAGCCAGGTGGACAGAGATGCCCCTTTTCCTGGGCTTGTGCTGCTTGGTAAGGGCTGTGCTTTGTGAAATTGCACCACTGTTGAAGTGGCCCCAATTTCAGCCCAAGGAAGGCAGCAGGGGCACAGAAAGCATGGGGGCCAGGAGTCCTTACAGATGTGCTCAACCCAGGTGATGAGCCAAAGCAAGTCACCTGCCATCACTGGGGGTGAGTGTCTCTGTATTTAGGACAGTGGTTGTAATTCCTGCTCAATCTACCTCAAATGTGGCCATCAAATCAGACAATGTGAATGTACTTTTTTAAATGATAGTGTGGCACACACTCTATCATCACTGCTCCTGCCTCTTTTGAAGTGTTGAGGGGAGAGGATAGTCACTGAGGATGCTGGTCACCAACTGTGGCCCCAGATCCACAGGGCAGAGGAGCCAAGAAGTGGGGCGGCAGCCAGTTGCTGGGATTCCCAGAGGCCAGGGGTGGCTCTGAAATGCACCAGAGGCTCCCTGTTCAGGCTAACCCTGGGGATTGTCTCCCATTCCTGGGTCCCAGAATCCTGTCTTCATCAGATTCTACAAAATATCTGTTGCCCAGCAGATTCTCTCTAGGTCTGTGTAAAGTTTATGGAATTAAGATGACTGAGCAGCTGGGAATTGGGGGACAGTCTGGATATCTTACTATGTGGGGAGTCAGAGGATGATGACTCAGGGCTCCCTGCCAACCCAGGTATCAAAGGATCCCAGAGGGTGGCAGGAGATCCAGTCCCTCCCTGGAGGGAGGGATTGATAGGAAAGACAGTCCTAAGCTTATTTTAATGGAATAAGGCTGGGAATAATTAAAAATAAGCATTTAAAGAATGGGGGTAGGGGGACGATCTCCAACTTCTTTAGTATTTACTTCTGTCACTCATGTGTCTATGGCCTTGTATTTTTTAGCCAAAAATTCCCTTCACATTTAAAGAGCCAAGGTATTGGTGACCACATCCCTGGAGGTTGGCAGAATGAATGAGCACATTTGGAGGTTTTCCTGCTGGGAGAAGTTGTTTCTTCTCTTTTCCTGTCCTTACCCTTCATTTCCTCTCTCCTGGGACAACCTCCTTGCTTAACTCTTCTCCAAGAGGTTAACTGGTAATGGAGCCCATTTTAAGAGCATATGAAAGAAACCATCACAGATGGAAAGAGAAGCAGCAAGGGGTACTGGGAGCCAAGGGAACCATCAGCAAAGAAACCAACAGCTACAAATACACTCCAGATAAAGAATAAGAAGACTATCCTGTGTGGGCATCAGATTTTTCTGGAAGAAGCATAATCAAGTGATTGCCTGCCATGGAGGATGGAGTAAGAAACATGCAAGAACTGCAGATTGTGTGCAGAAATTAGGACATCTGGAAATGGAGGAGACTCAGGAGTGGGAGATGAAGGGCAACCACAGATTTTACATAGGATGGACTATTATTTATCAAAGCAGTTTGGTCTAAAAGGTAAATTATACCAAAATGAATGATTTTATGATTGTAAAGACTATTTCCCCATTTATGTAGATATGAATCTATATAAGAACACAATGTGAACATTGAAAACTGCCATTGCACTACTGGGGCATAGCATAAAGCGATATGTGTGGGTGCTGGGGTGTAGGGACCAATGAAAGGAATAGGTGGGAAATTTGGCTCACAGGGAGTTGCGCCAGTACAGCTGATCCTTGAAGTAGGCAGGGGCTGGAGGTGTGGACACCTCCACCTCCACTCAAAGCACTGAAAATCCATGAACAGTGTCAACCCTTCTTATCCTTGGATTCAGTTCACAATTATTGTTTGAATTCATGAAAGAAGAAACAAGAATAGAACCTGTGAAGTTCAAACCCATGTTGGTCAAGGACGAACTAGATGTCGGTCACGGAACAACTATAGTCTTCAAAATCAGTTTGCAATCTCCTCTATTAGTGGCCACGTTCCCACCACTTAATTAATTTTTCATACTGTGGTTCTGCCGGAGGCACGTGAACATGATGTCACTGTGAGAATGAGAGTCCTTTCAAGTCACTGTACCCGGTTCTCCAGTTTCTGGATCTGCTTCTTCCCGCCCTTCAGAGCCAGCTGCTCAGCCTCATCCAGACGGTGCTGCAGGTCCTTCACCGTCTGCTCCAGGTTCTTCTTCATGCGCTCCAGGTGGGCGCTGGTATCCTGCTCCTTCTTCAGCTCCTCAGCCATCATGGCTGCCTGGGCAAGTTCACAGGGCATGTCAGTGGGTCATTCACCCAGCACAGGCAGAGCGCACAGAATAAGCTGTTAAGGTTGGCGCTGTGCATGCTATGCTGTTGCTGCCTCCATCCCTCAGCCACTGATTACTCACGGCACACTTCCCACATTGCCCTACTGAGCCCCCATCTCATCCCATCTCTCACCTTGCCATGCTGTAGCTGAGAAGCCCCTTTTCCCAAGACACCATCACTGAAAAGGAAGAACAGAGCTCACATCTGTAATGGCCTTCTTAGCCTTTTCTTCGGCATTTTTGGACTCCTGGATAGAGCTCTCCACTTCTGCCTGGCATTGGGCTATGTCAACTTCCAGTTTTTTCTTGGTATTTATCAGACTTGTGTTCTACAAGGAAAATTAGATCCTGGAGGTGTAGTTTATATTTCAACACTTCAAACAGTTGGAAAGGAGGGAGTAGGTAGAGATGTAAATCATGACCATATTCTCTTTCTTATTTTTCCCATGGATGATGTGTTATATACTCTTTGCTCTTGACTAAAGTCCTGGAACAGTATTATTAACTGTATGTAAGAAATAAGCAGTGATAAGAGTAGAATTTCAAATATTTGAGGAAGGAGAGATTATTTAATGAAAGGTGTTGGAATCAGAAAATGATTGATAGTCCTTACTCAAAAGGAAAATAATTCTAATGATCAAAATAGACCATAAATTGAATTGTAAGGATGATGACAAGTGGGAAGATATTTGTAATGTGTATTAATGAAAAAATATTTCTTTCCTTAATATAGAAATCCCTTTCCTTAACATATAAATAAGAAAAAAGGGAAAAAAAGTACAAATAGGTAAACACAGCAGAAGAAATACAGATGATCAACAAATATGATGAAATGCTTCAATTCATTAGTAATCAAAGAAATAGGAATTAAAAATTGAGATTTTGACACTAAAATTGATAAAGATGAAATAATAACTGGAATCTTTGAGAATTATAGAAAAGAGATTAGGCATATTTCCACTGGAAATAAAAATTGGAACAACCTTGTTAAAGATCAATTTACCATATATTAAAAATGTCTTCACTGTGTTGATTCATTTGCTGCTGGAAATATTAAGGAAATAGAAACATATAGACAAAGGTTAGTGAAAAGAAGTACATCATAGCAATCTTACTAATAGTAAAAATTCTTATTGGGACCAATCTAAAATATTACCCATGAGGGTTGATTAAATAAAAATGTCATAATACACAGATGTAATGGACTACATTTTTGTCATTAAAAATTATGTTGTAGAAGATTATTTAAAGATAAATATGTTCATTGTTAAATAAAAACAATAAGTCGCAGTATGATCACATTTTCATAAAAATATGATATTTGTGTACATTGACATGGACCTAAAATAAAAGTTCTTAGAATGTTCACAAAATGGTTAGTATTTTTCTCCTATTATTTTGCTGGTATTCTCAATTTTTCTATAGTAAGAAATTAAAATACACTTCATAAAAATATTTTCAATATTGCTTGCTCTGTGATACCATCTCTAGCCCCATTATGTAATAATTCATCTTTTCTTTGTTCTGCTTTTCTACAATGTGTGATCTTTTCTCCTCAGAGCAAGAAAAGCTGAGAAATTGTCCATCTTGAGTTAAAGTTATTGCAAGAGCTAAGTTTAATGGAATTGGTCTTGACAGGCAGTCTGGGGAAGGTGGGTGCACCTTTCCATTGTTTGGGTGTAAGGAAAATGGAGTAGCTCCAGCTCTTTCTCGCCTCCTGCTGCTAACCACTCCTCTAGCTACCTGCTGCTAACCATTCCTCTAGCCTCCTGAGGCCTTGCATTCCTCCTTGGTTGTGGATGCCCAGGGCCAAGAGGCATGGGTGTGGGGCATGTGTGCCTATGACTATGGACTCCTGGGCCCCAGGAGCATGGGGTGTGTGCATATGTAAATACAGACATCTGGGCTGAGAAGAGAGGGGTAAATGGGGCTCCTCAGTGCTGGCGTTCAAGGCTGCGGTGTCACTCGGAGGCTAGTGGGCTCAGTTGCTGCCTCGCTGCCTGCTGGCCTTTCCCCTGATTGAGCACTAAAGGCCTGTCAAATATACTGAAAGCTCCAAAATTCTCTTTCTCATCTGTGAGAATCGCCTGGGGTGGTTGCACAGCATTGGGGCTCTCTGTCCCCAGAGTGGGTGGACCCTAAGCAGAGGGGGATGGACATACCTGGGTGTGCAACAGCTGCACACGGTCGCTGGCATCCAGCAGCTCCTGCTCTGACAGCCGGCGGGTCCTCTCTGTCTGCTCCAGGGCTGCCTTCATCTCTTCCAGCTCCTCCAGCAACAGGGCATTCCTGCGCTCCATGATGGCCAGCTGCTCCTTGAGGTCTTCATTGCTCCTCAGGGTGTCGTCCAGGTGCAGCTGGGAGTCCTTCGAGGGAAATCAGAAGTGAAGCCAGGGCTCAGGGCAGGCCGAACGCCCATCCAGGGCCCCCAGAGGCCATGCCTCACCTTGAGCTGGCCCTGGACTGTGCGCAGGTGTTTCTGGGTCTCTGCCACTTGGCGGTTGGAATGGCCCAGCTGAATCTCCATCTCATTGAGATCTCCCTCCATCTTCTTCTTCAGCCTCAGGGCGTCATTGCGGCTCCGGATTTCAGCTTCCAGCACGCTCTGTGTGGCCTCAGCTGCCCGCTGGCTGTTTCTTTTTAACTGCTCAATTTCTTCATCCTTCTCAGTGATCCTGCGGTCTAGCTCGGATTTTACTTGACTTAACTCTAGCTGGACACGCAAAATCTTGCTTTCTTCATGTTCCAAGGAACCCTGAGAAAAACAACGGAGTAGCTGGGAATGCCATGGACAGCTTTTATCTTGAATGGCTATTTTCATCACCATTATGATATAATGGGTATTCTTGTACCCATTTTACAGATGAGTAGAACAATACCCAAAGAAGTCAAATAATTTGCTCCCACTGATCTTACCACTAATGACATAGAAGTAAAACTTTGTGTGTGTTACTGGTAAGCAAGCTTATGTCTTGAGGGGGAGAGAGCATCTTTTTTGAATTGGTAAAATTTTTATTGTCCATTCTAAAGGTGACCATAAATCAGGAGCCAGCCCGTTTTCTACAGTGACAAAGCAATTGCTCTCCCATTACCCTGCATTTTGCAAATTTCCCCAGAAACACCTCAACAGCCCACCCTGGCCACAGCTGGCGATTACAGCAGGACACAATTTTGACTATATAGCACACCAACAACCATGTGTGACTCTTAACACTCAGAGATTCGGAGTTGACTCTCAGGATCTTTGGCAGTTGGTTTCTTAATTCCCAAAAGGAAAACACTGAGGACATAAAGATGTGAAGGGTGAAAGCACATCTTTATGATGTGAGAAAATGATGTGAATATGATGGCCTAAATGACACGTAGGAGATGAAGCAGAGAGCACAGCTCTCTCCCTTCTGTCTCTGGATATTCTTCCTGGTGGAGTCTCAGGGCCTCCCACCTGGCAGGGGCCCCAAGGCTGGGGTGTCTAATCCCACTTCCTTCAGGGTCCTATGCTCCTGTGCTTCCCTGTCACCCCCTAGACACTTGCCTCCACCTCTTCCAGGGCAGCCTGAAGGTCTGACTTTTCTTGCTCCACCTGCTTCTTAGTCTTTTCCACTTCCTGAAGGTTCTTGCCAGATTCTGCAATCTGCTCAGTTAAGTCAGAAATCTCTTCTGCAAAGGACAAGCTCGATTTAGGCTGCATCAGCAGGCACCGGTTGACAGCATAGGCATTTGCCAGTCCATTTAGGGACTGAGGATTATTCATGACATTTACATAGGAGAGGATACGGTGAAACGTTTCAGGGGATGTGTTGCCAAGACACAGGTGTGCTGCTCCACCTTAACTATGCAGGGTGAGGAGTGACATAACATTGTATAATTCTAAAACTTCACAAAGTATTAAAAAAAAGATAACAGAGAGGACCAGAGAAGGCAATTGTGGAGAAAATGCACAGAATCACAGAGTAACTTGGAGCAAGGAGGGACTTAGAGGGACTTGGGTCTGGTCTCATTTTGTTGGTCAGGAGCCTGAGGTCCCGAAGGATTGAGTGGTGTGCCCAAGGACACAAAGCCACGTAGAGACAGACTGTCTGGAGGGTCTTGTTCTCTAACAGAGCGATGAGTCTAGTAACCCATGGTGCCCTCTGTTCTCAAGAATAAGACATTAGGAGTGTTTGGACCTTGATGTCAACCAAATAAATGTGATCTTGTGGGGCAGATGAAAGGAGGAGGCATGTAGAGGTGGCTGTGGCCAAATGCAGAAGGGTTGGGGGTGGGAGACTATATACACCTAGGGTGGGGGAAGAGCTTACCTTGCAGATTTTTATTCTCCCGTCTGAGTGTCTCTAGCTGATCCACCACCTCCTCATAGGCATTACGCATCTTGAAGATTTCAGTACTAAGTGACCTGGATTCCTTCTGAGCAGCTTCCAACTCAGCTTGACTCTCATCCAGCTTTTGCTTCCACTCTGCAAGGACCTAGGAGATAACAAGGGGACATGTGAGAAACAGAAAGGGCTGGAGTACTTGGAAGGGTCCATGTAAACAAGGGCTGTCAGCATTGCCAAGGTTGACCTGTCCATCCTTAGGGACCAACAAAGGAGGGTGGGTCCCTGTCTTGATCATGGACTCCATGCTGATCTCACTACAGGTGATCTGCTATGTTCTTAAGGATATCTGGCCTCAAAGTTATCTGAATTAGCTTTAACTAAGGATAGTCACAAATATAAAGACACCCAAGATTCTCAAACCTCCCACTGGGACTTGAGACACTAATGGAGGCCTCCCAGAATGTGTGAAAGCAGTTGCTTTCTTCCCTGATACTCTCAAACATCTGGGGAAAGACCTTATCGAAGTTCCTCTGCTTCTTGTCCAGGGTGGCACAGGCTGTGTTGGCCCGCTCCAAATCCAGCATCAGGTCATCCACCTCTCCCTGAAGTCTCTGCTTGGTTTTCTCCAAGGAAGCACACTTGGAACTCACGGCCTCTGTGTTTTCCTCTGCATCCTGGAGCCTCTGGGCCAGTTTTTTCCTAAGAAAAGCAGAGTTCTTTTTTGTTTCTTTCTGGGCTAAGGTGGACTATTTAGAAGTAACTGTCCAATTGGAAGAGAAATGAATGTCCCACACAGATCAGACTATGACAGGACCAAGGCCTAGAGTTTGGTAAATGGAGAGGAACTAAGTATCATCTGAAGAATTCCAAAACACTGATGGCAAAGCAGGTCACCAAGGGGACCAGGTGGAATGGACAGGTTTCCCCTGGGGAAGGACAGAGAAACCTCTCTGTATGCACAAGAAAACCCAAAGGCCTGGGAGGAAGAGAGATTCCCTCAGGTGGGGAGAATTCTCTGTCCCTTTACTTGTGTCTAGGGTCACTTCTGCTATAAGCCTGAAGCTCCTACTTGGCCTCCTCCAGCTCCTCGGTGCGCTGGATGGCGTCTGTCTCATACTTGGTCCTCCACTGGGCGACCTCGCTGTTGGCCTTGGACAGTGCCCTCTGCATCTCGGCCTTGGATTCCTGCTCCTCCTCATACTGTTCCCTGAGCAGGTCACAGTCGTGGCGCGAGGACTGCAGGGCGTGGGCCAGGGCGTTCTTGGCCTGAGGAAGTACAGTGGTGACAGGTGGCAGAAACATTTGACCATTTTCCAAGTTTTGGTATTTTCATGTAAACTGGTCTTTCCCATCTTGAATCACTTCCATGCTGCCTTTACAAGCTTTACGGGGATAAGTGTATCACCTGTTTAATTAACTTTTTAAAAGTTGACTTTTATTTACACTTATGCACATGTATTTTAAAAAATGTATTTTTTTAGTGAGGTGATGTTGGTTTACAGCACTGCATGTGATTTAGGGGTGCAGGCTCACACCTCCTCAGCTGTATGTTATCACACCCACTGTCAAAGCATCAATAATCCTTTACCCTAGTCCATTGGGCCCCCACACCCCTTTGCTCTCTGCTCCACACCCGCCCCTCCTGGTAGCTCGAGCCGGTGAAGTCTGTGGTCAGATTTCTACAGTCATTTGGGCTTAGAAGTAAACTGTTACAGCCAGCAAATGGAAGACCATTTTATCATTTATCACAAGGAGAAGGTAACCAGAAAGACCAATGCAATGGCAATAACGCCCTGTGATCACTTTCTAGCTAGGTACTTTGCCTGTGACTCCCTGTGACTCTGTGTCTTATTAAGGAAAATGAGCAAGTGCTAGAGAGATGGATTCTGAATTGAAACCTGTTGCCTTGATTTAGTCTGAAGAATGAAAACAGAAAAAGAATGATTTTGTCACAATTTGATACATGTTATGGAATGCAGTGACTCCCAGTGACTGGGAAAAACCACAAAGAATCCTCTGGTGGCACCAGGGACTTGTGTCCCTCTAGCAGGTGAGCTGTGCTGTTTATGGTGCTGCCACCTCTTCCCAAGCTGGGGAGGACGGGCCCAGAGGTCTCCATCCTCACCCCCATGGTCACCAGACACTCACAGCTTCTACCAGCAAAGCAAGAGTCTTGCTTACCCAGAGTTGTATTTGCACAGTTTCATCCTTTCAAATACACAAACAGGGCCTCCCCTGGTGGCGCAGGTGGTTGAGCGCCCTGCTGTGAAGCTGTCAGCAGCCTCTGCAGCGCCGGTTCAATCATGGCCGGCCGGCAAGGGTCCCACATGGCGCAGCAGACCTCTCCTGTCTCGCCCACTGCTCCCCTCAGCAGTGTATTTCATCAGTCTGCCTGTTCTGTCCCCCGCTCTGTCTCTGGTGAATCCTCTCACCCTCCCGCGCATCTGGCCTGTACCCTGACTCTTGTGTAAATAAATAAATATAAATAAATAAAAACTTTAAAAAATAAATAAATACACAGATAAACAAGACTTTGCCCAAGAGGCAGGTATCTAGTCACAGGCAGCCTTGTCCCGTAGTGGGCCTTCTCACTGCTTCTTCAGACCTCGGTTCTCGCCACATCCCCCCAGCCCACCAAAGACTGTACCAAAATATAGAAAGATGGAGACATACAGGGCACTTGTTCTTTTTTAGGGGAATCCGGAAAGATTGCCCTGGAAACCCTCGGCAGTGCATGGCGACCTTAGAATTATATTTCTGCAATTTTCTGGACTCCGGACTCCTGTACTGTGACTTGAGCACACACTGACTAAGCACCTACTATACACATGGTCCTACTGTGAACTGTACCTACTATTTCTACCATAGTGGGGAACAATTATTCTTGCCCTTCGGGAGTTTACCGATCAATGGGGAGACACATGTTATAAACAGACACAGACACATGCTGATGTTAAGAACATTGAGGCCGCGCTCATGTTGATGCCAGTGCCCCAACAGTGCCTCTAAACCTACATTGTCTTTTCAAGGAGGGGAGCTTAAAAGTGGGTGTTTCAGAAGGAGACAGCCAAGATGTGATGAAGAAGAGGAAGGCGTGTCAGGTGTCTGGAGTGAGTCACTGGGCAGAGTGAAATACACAGAGACAGAGGTTGAGCAGCTGCAGTGATGGGAAGTGATGCTCTTGGTTAGAAAACAGGGTTTTGCCAGGTCACCAAGAAGGGGACAGAGGAAGCCAGAGGATGGAGCACCCTCACAGTTTCCTAGCTCTGAGGAAGGAGATCCAATGCCAAGGTCCTCTAACCTCAAAGAGCAGGTTCCTACCACATTACAAGGCAGAGAGGAGAGGATCAGACTTCACGATGCTCTTCTGTGTTCACGCCTCGCCTCCAACCAGCTTCCAGGCTTCTTGGGGTCTGTCTGACTTTGCTATACCAAAAGGGGGAGTCTTTACCTTGGTTTCTTCTTCCAGTTGCCTCTTCAGCTCCTCCAGCTGTTGGGTGAGGGCCTGCTTACTTTTGGTTAGCTGTGAAACCAGAGACTCCTTCTCTTCCACCTGGTGGCTCAGTTCCCCTAGATGACAGAAGGGCCCCATCTCAGTGTGACTGAACGCTCCCCCCCACCACCCCAACTGGACCCCAGTGCCCGGGCCAGCCTCACCATTTTGGGTCTGTAGTCTTGCCTTCTGCATGTTCAGATCATGGATTAACTGTGTCTGTTGGTCATCCTTGGCTTTGATTTCATTAAACTGGTCTTCCACAGTCCGGCACATTCTTTCCATGTTACTCTTTTAAAACAAAGTGGACATGAATGTGAAAAATGGATTCCTGAACTAGTTCAGTTTAGTTCAGTGTCCTGAACTAACAGTTAGATATTTAGCTTCTTGTCAGGGATAATGAAAATATAGAACACAGAGAGTCAGTTTAAAATGAAAACTATCAAAAATTTTCACTCATAGGTGGGATGAAGGGAAACCGAACAAAGGGTCAGGAAAAATATAAAACTTGTAGGGAGACTATAGATTTAGGGCATATAGCAGGGGAGGATAGGGAAGGGGGTCAGAGCAGGGAAGGGAAGAGCACGAGGGACTATGGTGATGGTCACGGGTGCTGAGGTGGTGGGAAAATTATAGGGACTACACCTGAGGGGAGAAATCAAATATTGTACAAAAATGAGCAATGATGTAAGAAAATAAATAAAATACCATGAAGCAAAAATAAATTCATGAATAAATAAATAATCATAATCATTTCAGATTAGATTTATTTTGGCTTGTGATGGTTACTTAATCGCCAGTAGCTTAGAGCATACGCTTTTGGTAGATAGTGATTGGTAAACAAACCTTTGAGAAGATGTGATTCAAAAGACCCTGGGGAGTGTTTGTAATGTAAGTATTCTATTGCCATGTGCATAATAATCTGCAAGCAATAACTTCAGGGACAGTGTTGAGCCTTTCATTTGACTATATAAAAGGTTCCCTACGGTAGAGGTGGCATGGGGGTATTTGCCTTCCTAGCCTCTAGTTGGGTTGTGTTTTTATGAAGTTTGTTTAAAAACCTCATTATGTTGTAGACTTTCCTCCTTCACCTCATATAACATAAAACAAATATATCAAACATATTTTTCCTTATGATGTGAAACAGGAGAGGCCAGCAGAAAAGTCGAGAATACTAGATTTCCAGGAGGTTCACCAATAGTATAGAATATCTTTGAGAACATCACCTGCAGACATGAAAGAAGTAAATCTGGGTTAGTTGAAAAAGGGTGGTGTCTCACTAGGAGGAAAATGAAAGGATTCAGCAGCTTTAAAAACAAGAGGAGGTAGTAAGGGCTTTTTCCACTGGATTTAAAAATTGACAGTAGAGAACATGAGACAATGATGGAGATAGGGAGGTGGTTGGCAGGCGCTGGTTAGGGGCATAGCAAGTGTGCGGGGCTGATGCTGGAGCTTCTTCTAATTCACTCAACCTCGTAACCTGGCCAGGCTTTCTTCTAGGGCAGAAGGGAGAGGGAGGGTGGGAGGGAGAGAGGCAGGGAGGCAGGGAGAGCATCTATCCTTTCAGACACAACTTCTTAGAGGAAGGAAAAAGCCAAGACAAGCAGAAAAGAAGAAAACAGGAAAAAGAGAGAAAGGAGTTAGGATTTGAGGAGTCATAGTCCAAGAGTGAGGAAGAAACCAAGAAAAAACACAGGCAGGGTGAGCTCAGACCCTAAACAAGTATGGCAAAAATTCCATGGAGACCCACTTCTGAGCCATGTCTTATTTCTTTTTCCCACAGACACCCTGATCTTCTGGGCAACCCTTGTTATACAAGTCCATAGCCTCATATCTGGAGTCAGGGCTTCTTGCCACCCCACTGAGAACCACAAGTACAGCTAAGAGCACTGTGGACTGAGGGCAAATTTTTGAATCTTGGAGCACTTTGCCTTTGCTCTGAAGTTCTACGCAGAGGCCAGTCCTCCACAAGTTGGTGAAGTTTAAGCTTCAGGATTCCCAATTGCATGGGGCCCACTGAGCAGGGAGCTGTAGAAGGTGCCATACAGGGAAGAGAAGCCAATTACAAGTAGAATATGGAAATTTTCCATATTCTGGAAATGGCCTAAGGTGGTCTCAGAAGACAGGGATCTGAGTTTCCAAGGTGCCAGTATTTTGTGACTTATTTTTTTTATTCTAAATAAATATTTACTTTCATACTTAACATTGTATTCACAGTTTTGTATGCATTTTCTTAAAGAATCCCTCCCCTCCCAAGTTTTATATGCTTCAAGCATGCCCCAGGGCTCAGAAGGACCTGCAAAGTCATTCGGTGTGATCCATCCACAGATTCAGTTCTAGAGCATGCCAGGTAGAAAGCTTTCTGAAAGAGTCTGGAAGGAACGAGTTGAATGAATTTGGGGATTTGGGAGCAGACAGAAGAGGATTTCAGCTTAGAACACAGTGTCTTTGGGGCTATGAGTTACACATGCACACTGGGCGACTGGGTAAGGCTGACTTGCATTTGCCAAGAGAGAAGGTTCAGGTACCTTTGACTTGGAAACAGTCTCAATGTTGCTGACCATGTCATCGATCTCCATCTTCAGCTCACTCTTCTCCTTCTCCAGCTTCTGCTTGACCCTCTGCAGGTTGTCGATCTGCTCCCCGAGCTCGGCCACACTGTCCGCGTGCTTTTTCCGCAGCGCCGCAGTGGTTGCCTCGTGCTGCAGCGTGGCCTCCTCCAGGTCCCTGCGCAGTTTCTGGAACTCAGCCTCCCGCTTCTTGTTCATCTCGATTTGGGCTGAAGTCGCCCCACTGGCCTCTTCCAGCCGCTCGCTGATCTCCTCCAGCTCCCGGGAGAGGTCAGAGCGCTGCTTCTCTGCTTTGGCCCTGGAGGCCCGCTCTGCCTCAATTTCCTCCTCCAATTCCTCAGTGCGGGCCTGCAAGGGGAGCTGTGTCAGGCGGTTTGTAGGGACAGCAGTGGGCAGGGTAGTGAGGGAGAAGGAGCAATCTAATTGTCCATTAGTAGGGGACTGGCCAGTCAACCGTCCTGTGCCCCATCTACCATGGACAGCTCCGCAGAGGCGCTCGCTGCGTGGAAAGGCAGGACCGCGCTGCAGAATGTCTCAGTAGGATAATATTTAAGCTAAAAATCATAAAGGATATAAATTCCTTCTGTTCCTTTACATTGTTAATGCATATATTTTTCATGTATCTATTTATGTCTTTTCCCTTATATTTTATGTATATCCATATACACTGTATAATGTGTCTATCTCTATCTGCATCTGTTTGTATCTATCTGTATTTGTAGCCTTATTGTTGATACTTTATTTTATAGGGAATCTATGTGCTGCTTCAAAAATTAAAATACTAACTTCAAAATAAAGGGAAGGCTGGGGTATTCTCTCCAGCTACAAGGGGAGGGTGACAAGCATTTAATGAACAGAGGAAGAAAGAGTGAACAAGAGTCCTTGTTCAGGGGGTTTGCAGGGCAGGAAAGGTCCGACCCTGTACCTGCAGTTCTTTAATCTTCTTCTGTAACTGCAAACTGTGGACTTGTTCGTCATCAATTTTGGTTTGTAGCTGGCTGATCTCAAACTCCTTCCTGCAAATAGGCAAATATTTTTTAATACCATGAAATACAAGCCTTTTAAAGGGGAAAGTTGGCTTTCAGGCTTAAACACAGAGGTGAAAAATGAAATACTCACTTCTTCAATTTCTCTTCGACTTGCTGCTTGTCGTTTTCTAGATCCATAATGGATTCCTGGGACATTTTTAGGTCTCCTTCCAACTTCCTCTTCACTCTTTCCAGGTCAGTCCGGAGTTTCTTCTCCTGCTCTAAGCTGCCCTCAAGCTGGAAAGACATGGGTGAAAAGTTTGAGGCCCTGCTGGGAGCTTGAACTTGCCCCCTTCAGCCGGTGCAGGCACAGCCATGCCTGTGTCTTCCTTGGGCTCCCTTCCTGGGGTGGGGTGGCACACCTCTGGGCCCCTGGCAGGAACAAGCTTCTCCCTTCCCTCCTCCAGCAAAGGCTGCCCCAGGAAGCTGGTTCCCTTAGGGCACCTCCTGGTAGCTCTTTCAGTTGACTCCCTTTTGGCCTGTCCAGGGTTATATTCCCTGTAGAAATGTGGTGCCTGTAGCATGTTCCTGCCCAGTTGGGACCAAACAGGGCACCTGTGATGCACCCGCTGCTGCTGTGAAGTTCTAGATTGCACACCACCACTCCTCTGCTTACACCTTGCAACGTGAGGAGATTTGGGCAAAGAATTGGTGTGCATGTGTGTGCACACACATTTAAGTGCAGGGAAAGGGTGTGGGGGAGGAGTTCTCCTGCTCTGGTCTCAGGAAAGTCACAGGCATCTAGCAAAGTTCTAGCTTCAAGTGTGAGTGAAACCAACAAGCTTCAAACCTGGCTCTTGTCTCAAGAAGAAAAATAATAATTTTCATAGCACAAGTAGAACTCATATTAGGACAGGATTGGAGCCTCGGGAGTCCACAGGACCTACAACTGGGTACTGCCGCTGCTGCTATGAGCAGCTAGCGATTTACTGAATACTCTTCATGTGCTGAGTTTTCTATGGAAGCCTTCTGAGACAGAGCTGGTTGGATCTGTTTCACAAGGTGAAAATTGACACCCGATGAGGGTAAGTGTGGCTTGTTAGTATTCCAGACTCACTTGGAGCTTAACTCAGATTTTCTGATTCCAGAGTCTGAACCCTTAACCCCTGTGTTCTCTTTAAACCCTCTCTTGCCTTTGCTTCTGCAAGCAAAAAATGCAAAAACATAATAGTGAAATATCCTCACGTCATCTGTTTGCTGCTCCAACTTGACATTTATTTTTATTAAACCATTGACTTTGTCTTCTTCAACCTGCAGATCGTCCAACGTTTGCTGATGGGCTTCCTGCAGAGATTTCTTCTCTCTGGTCAAATTGGAAATGTTTTCTTCAAGTGCTGTCATTTCTTCAGAAAGATTCTTTACCTAGGAGAATATTAACACCAATCAAATATTCAAACTATTCAACCAGAAGCTTCCAGCAGGGGTTACTTTTTCCTTTTCCATTCTCTTTCCTGGCCATTGCTTCTTTGTCCCCCTCCCCTCATCTTACTGTATTGGTTGTATCATCCTGGAATTGGTACTCTCTCTGAGTTATTTATCCTCCTCATCTATCACAGTTTCTCGTATCCCCACATTAGGATTATTCCTTAAACAAGGCTTTATATCTTACAAGGAAGGATCATGATAAACAAGAGTATGTTACCTCTGGAGAGTAACACATCTATTTATATTTACTCAAAATATAGCCACGGGGACTGATCTATTTGGTTGGCTGATTGGGGTTTAGAATGAGGCAGGACGGGGAAGAAGCATGAGAAGCCACACAAGAAAGTCCAGAATAAGAGTCCTGCATTATTGGGAAGCAGGACAAAGGCACCAAACATGGAGTTTTAGGGCATTAAATTAAACCGTTTCCCACGTGACACTCTTCCAAGCCAGAGGTAGCAACTTCCTGATGCATGAGCTGACTCTGGCAAAGGATGTGTTTTCTTTAGTGCACATAGAATTTATAATTTTTAAATATGTCACAGATACTGAAAAAAAAAGAGATTTCACATCAAATCAGATGTCTGGCTTTTCAATGGAAAATGAGAAGCTCTGGCAATCCTGCATTCACTTCCTACCTGGCAACTGCTAGCTGTAGCTGAATCATGGCTGCCACCTGTAGACAGGGCAAATGCTCTCCAATTTGTCATAATCTCTACCCCACCCTATTGTCTCTCTTCACTCCTCCCCATTGTCTATCCAACACTGGCTCGGTATCATAATACCTAGACAACTTCATCCCTTTTTCTACCTTGCTGGCAACCATTACATGAAGATGAATCCTGAATTGTTTTCCATTAATTTTTAAAATGTATATTAGCTTGTGTGTGTGTGTGTGTGTAATTTTAATCTACATAAATGGTGTCATGCTGTGTATTTCATTTTCTTACTTTTCTCCCATCAGTACAAGGTTGTATACATCCATTTTGTTGCCCTGTGTGCAGAAACCTATTGCTCCTGAGAGCTCTGTGGTATATTCTGCAGTGTCTTCTCCACCCCTCACCTCTCCAATCCCCCAGTGTGGACTCTGATGCTCCCTGATGTCTCCTCATGGACCAAGGGAGAATTGGTCTCTATACCCTCGGTCTATACACACAGGAGCAGAAATAATGGGGTTCCTACCCTCACCTGTCTCCTCACAGATAGGGAGTAAGGATCCTTTATGACACTGTGGGGGATCCCATGGGGCACCCACCTTGTTCTCTGTGGCATGCTTCTCCTTTTCCACTTTCGCCAGAGTCATCTCCAGGTCATCAATGTCTCTTTTAAGAGAGGAGCATTTATCTTCCAGGTTCCTCTTCTTGGCAACCAGTTCAGAATTCATTTCTTCCTCCTCTTCCAATCTCTCATTCAGCTCCTTGACTTTGGCTTCCAACTGAATCTTGCTTTTGATGAGGCCCTCACACCGTTCCTCAGCATCCATCAGGTTTTCTGTTTCCTGAAAAAAAAAAACAAAAAACATAGGTCATTAAAGTTTCTATCAGTCTCTTTAAAAACCCTGGAAAGAAAGGACTTTGCTCTCTAAAAGCCTATTGCAAAACCTACGCCAAGAAATGGGTCACAGGCACATAGCTGTGTGTATACTGAACGCACACACACATCATGCATTATTATTTTTTGACCACCAAGGGCATCATCCACCTAATAGAACCTCACCTAAAATAATTTCATGCAAAGGAGTTCATGCATTTCATGAAGCACCTGCAAATTTGCCAAATTTGGACACTGGGCATCTCACTCTTTCATTTGTACCAGTTAAAAAATGACTCAAGTACTTTATTACAAGCTAACTTATTTCCAAAACATGAGAACCTCTTAACTCTCAACATAAATGTTTTGCTTGTGTCTCCATCCTCTGCCTCAAAATTCAAAATAGACAAAAATAAGCAATTCAATAAATATGTGTCCCAGAAGACTCAGTACTGTAATGAGTCTCTTAGCCAGGCCAAGACTGGCTAATTGTGTTCATAAAATTAATTGAACTATATTTCTCATACAAGAGCATTGTAAGAGCTGGATAGACATTTCAAGGTAATGATGAGACTGACAAAAATAACATCGATATTTACTGAACAAGTGCTATATGCCAGGCATTTTACATTTGTGAACTCATCTGACTCGCCCAACAATCCTGTGGCAGGTACTATTTCTAAGCCCATTTTATAGAGGAGGAAGCAGAGGCACAGAGAGAGTAAGTAATTTGCTTGAGGTCACAGAGCTATTCAGTAGAGGAATTGGGATATAAAACCTGAGACCTGGTTACAAAACTTGTTCCCTTCATGCTGAAACTGCTCCTAAAAACTGCACTGCAGTGATTGGGAAAGCAAAAAAGGGAAGGGAAAATGCTTTGTGTATTCATAAAAAGATAAAGTATTTCTCAAACAAGTGAGAATTTATTAAAAAGTGTGAACGCTACAGGTTTTCACTCTGAAATTAGGGGAGTACATTGTCAGATGTATGTGCCATATAGATGGTATCATTTTTCATATTTCTTTGATAAAATGCATATTTAAAGAGTATTTTAGTATAATCATTTTATTGAAAATCACCTACAGAAAACTATTCTTTCTTTGATTGAAGCCATTGAATTTTAGTGATTTACTTTTATTTATATGATTTTTAAAAGACATGGTGCATTCCTGACAGCTTTTTGTTAAGATGACAAACACACACATAACCCTTTTGACCACAGGAAATGACCTACCTCATTGTGGAAGACAGAGAAATCAGTAAGATCAGAAATTCTTGCACACGTGTTTGCCTCCACTGAGCCAGGGCCAGGCCCTCCTGTCACTGGCAGCATAGTGCTGCAATACTCCTTCCACCACTAGGTGGCATCACTGGCTCTTGAATGAACTCGATGGGGCTACAAGGTCGCTCCTCCCTTTCTGTACTTACAGATTGGACCTGCAACTGGAGGTCATTCTTTTCCTGCAGCAGGGTTACCATTTTCTCCTCCAGTTCCTTCCGGCGAGCCTCAGATCTGGCCAGTTCTTCCTTGGCCTTCTCGAAGTCTTCCTTCATGGTAGCGATTTCCTTCTCAGCCTCCGCGCTCTTCAGCAGGGGCTTGATCTTGAAGAACAGATTCATCCAGGGCCAGTGCTTGACGTTCATAAAAGAGCGGATGTTGTACTGGATGCAGAAGATGGAGTCCCTGTACATCCATTAAGCCTGGGATTAGTGAACCACAGCACTGCCCAGTCTCCACCCTTACTTGCCCCAGACCCCACTCCTAGGGGGCCCAGACCCCACTCTTAGGTAGGTGGGAAGGAGATATAGCCAAGTCTTGCAGATCCTCTGGGCTCCAGAGTAGGTTCTGGAAATGAGGGGCAAAGGAAATAGCGGGCAAAGGTCGGAGGTTGTTGGGGTACAATTTAATAAAAGGTTAAAAACTAAGTCCCTACTCCTTGCTCAGCAGGCAGGTTTGGGGAGCTTGAATAGATAAGGGAATTCATAAAGTTGCCTTGGGGAGAAGGCCAGAAAAACCATCCCAGCTCCAGGAATGCAGAAGCAGAAGCCAGGTCATGTTTCTGTGTCAAAGGCCAGTGCCTACAGCCAGATACCCCGACTGATAACTGGTGCAAACTGGTGCCCCAAGTTAGAAAGCCTGCAAAAACAGAATATAAAAGAGGCTCTCAAGTTTTCCTTCAGGGGCAGACTTCTCCCATCTCGCCCATTGCTTCTCTTAGCAGGGTATTACAATAAAGTCACCTTTTCTGTTCTCCATTCTATCTGGGGAATTATTTCACACCCGGTGCCTTTTGCCTCACCCAAATACCTCTCCCCGCTGCAGAGGTGAGAGGAGGCATGGGGCCATTTGTGGATCTTCCATTCACTGTACTTCCTCCTTTACCTCTTTACTGAAAACGCCCTCCCCAAGATTGTCAGTGGTCCCCTAATTATAAGCGTGATGAGTATATTTTATTCCTATTTGATTGGGGCCTTTCCCCCACATTTGAATCGCTCTCACCCTTGTTTGGTTGTTTTTTCTTCTCCAAAATTATTTTATTCATTTAAAAACTTTTTTTTGCTGTTGCAGTAACACTGGTTTACAGCAATGTATGATATTAACAACATTGTACATGGTTTAGAGGTACAGGATTGTAACCCTTCAGATGGGTTACCACACCACACCCATCATCAAGGTACCCACAGTCCTCCATAATCCCTTTTGCCCCCTCCTCACTTTGCTCTCTCCTCCGCCCCTCCCCCTCTGGTAGCCCAGTCAGATGTCTAGGGTTTGTTATTGGTCTGGTTTCAGCTGACTCTTTGTTTTGTTGCTCTTTGTTGCACCTATAAATAAAACCCTCCCTTACTTGCTTGTCTCTTTCAGACTTATTTCCCTAAACATTTATCACCTCCAGTTCCATCCATGCTGTTGCAAATGGCAAAAGTTCATCTTTTTTTCCTTTACGACTAGTAATATTCTGAGTAGTATTCCACTGTATAAATGACGGAGGCTAAGAGCAGAAAATTTAGGATGGAGGCGTTACAAGACCAGAAACTGGAGGTGCAGGTAGAAATGATAAACATGGGCATTAAACCTGCTCTAGAAGTAAAAAATTCTTCGGCGCCAACTGTGATAGCAAGTATCGGACTGTTACAGAAAGGATGTGGAGAGCGGACCAGAGGTGGGAGCTATGGAGATGGAGGGCGGTTGTAGAGAGCCACTGGTCCTTTCAAATCAACCTAGTCACACCCCAGAAGTAATTTATCCAACAACAGTTAACAATTCCACAAAGGAATGAACCCCTGCCAAAGAGAAAAACGCTGTATCTGTATAATTTCTATACTAGCGAGAGGCAGCTCTCCCAATGTTGCCTGCCTGTGGCTGTGCAGGCCTCTCTTTTAACAAACCTGCCCCTTCCAGGGGCCACTCTTTCCGCCGACTTGTGTCTGTGCAAGTGTCCTTTTCTTCCCCTTTCTTTTTCCTATATAACAAATATTATTAAATGTTTTAGCCTCGTGGGAATCAATCAAACGCTGTGCCGCTGATAGGGGAGTTCTGGTGAAATTTTTCTCAGAGGTAGCCCCAGGACCCCACTCTCTGAACACAACACCTCTCCGAGCAGATGTCATAGATACACCACATCTTCCTAATCCACTCATCTATCCTTGGGCACTCAGGTTGTTTGCATAACTTGGCTACCATGAAGTGTGCCACAATGAACACAGGAGTGCACACATCCCTGCGAGTAAGTATTTTTGCATTCTTCACATAGATACCTAGCAAAAATTGCTGGGTTATAGGGTAGATCCATTTTTAAACATTTGAGAAACTTCCATATTTTTTTTCATAGGGGCTGGACCAGCCTACATTTCCACCAGCAGTATAAAAGGGTTCCCTTTTCTGCACACCCTTCTTTCTTCAGCACTTGTTTCTGGACTTTCTGATATGGCCATTCTCACAGGTGTGAAGTGGTATCCCCTTGCAGCTTTGATTTGCATTTTTCCCTGATGATAAGTGATGATACTACTTCTCATCTTTTTGAAATCCCTTCTGCCTTAGATTCTGTGATGAAACAGCTTTCCTGTTTCATTTTGCTGTTCGAGCTCCTTCCTGTGTAAATGCTGGGGTATAGCCAAGACCCATCTTTAGCCCTCTGGTTTTCTCTCAGCCTCTCGCCCTCTTAGACTGGATCTATTTGCCCAATTCTGACTGTTGCCCACATCCCCAGGACTCTTACATTATCTCCTCTTCATCCTTCACAGTTTCCTATCAAATGACTCATGTGCATGTGTACCTGAAAACTTGCTTCTATTTTCCCTCCTTGGGGAATTTTTTTTTTTTCCATTTCCACACTAACTTTCTTGTGTCCTCCATTGCCCTGAATATTGTGCTTTCACAGGCATTAAAATTAGCCTCACGCCACATGTCTGATGCCTACTTATTGATTCCAGGGCCCACAGTGTGGACTTCAGAGCAAGACTGGCTCTTTCTTCCACTGCTGGCAAAGGGGGAGGGCCATTGGAAAAATGGTGGTGTTTTTCCCCCCAGCAGAGCCTAAAGTTTACTCTCTACAGGGCACCAGTGGGTTTGAACTTGGAGACCTATGGGGTGTTATCCCACTGGCTGCCTAAGGCACCACCCAAGCTGTCCTGAAGCCTCCAGGGAAGCAGAGCCCTGGGGGCTGATGGTGGGCCTGGTAAGCCTGTTTATATTTGACACCTGGTCATAGAACAGACGGGGAGCTGCAAGCTAAATGAACAAATCGTGTTCATCAGCTCATTAGGTCATTATTTGGTGTCAGATGGGCTGACTGGGCCTAAAATGGTCCAATCAATGACTTAGAATTGAAAATGGTCCAATCAAGCAGGTGCCACATAGGGTGGGGGACCCTGAAAAAGGATATAAGGCAGGGTAGGCACCAGCTTGGGACTCCCAGACTCCTCCCACTCTGCTCCTGGCCTCTGAAGAAGCAGCAACCAGCAGCTGACCTCCAAAAAGAAGCTGAAGAGCATCACTGTGACTGGGCAGCTGCACCTGCTTCTAGTCCTGCTGCTGCCACCACCAGAACAGAGGGCGAGATGCCAGGGCTGGTGCCTCAAAGGGCTGTTTGTGGGTGGTGCCGGCTGTTAATGGCAACTCACAGAGCCATTAACAAGGTGTAACTGATCGTCCAGCACCACCTCCCTGTGCTGCTGCCTCCGCTGCTGTCTGGCTCAGCATCCAGTGCTGTCCATACCTTCAGACTGTTGCTGTGGCTGCTGCAGCATCATCTTAGGGGGGCTGCCTCTGAACACCTCCAGCTGCAGTGAGTTGCATCCTGGCCGGCTGCTTTCCAGCATGCCTCGGGCTCCAGGCCCTGGTTGTCAGGATGGTATCATTTTGAATGAGCGACTTTTTGGGACTTCTGGACACCGTGGACACTTTCTGGGTGAGATAGCCACCTGTGGTCTTAGAAACTATTTCCCTCTGTGTTAAATTAACCCCATTTTTGTTCTCTGAGCCCAAGTGGTCTTTCAAATATGCACTCAGGTGAAAACCCACAGTAACCTGCCCTCTACCTGACCACTATCCTTTGACCTTCAATACCCCTGTGTCTTTTTCTGTGTGCTCCTGAGAGCAGGGCTCATTTCTGCAAACCAGGCCAAGCAGAGTCTCCAGCTCAGAATCACTGCTTGGTAAATGTTGGCTAGAGGCAGGTACCATGGAGGTGAGGCTGTGCCTTACCTCCTCTCCTTCATCTTCTTAAACTCTATCCGCATCAGGTACCCGCGGCACACGGCCTGCGTGCGTGTCATCAGGGTCACCAGCTTCTCGTCCCTCATTTCCTCCAAAAGTCCCAGAAGTCCAGCTTTGAAAAACACCTGTATTGCAGGAGAGATGAGTCCTGTTTTGTCCTCAGCAGGCATTTAGCCCAGGGCCCGCAAGGGACCCTGTTTCTGCCCAATTCACACCCTCCACCTTCAGAGGTCTGAGCAGGAACCACAACATCCGGTCCTCAGGGCTGCATTTGCAGAGTGTCACTGACCCAGTAACCATAAGTTCCTTGTCCTTCCTCTGTTTAGTCTTGCTCTGGTTCCCGTTCAGTCTCAGATTTTTTTTTTTTTTTTTGTCCCTGCCCTGTTTGTCTTTATGTAGAAAAAAACCAGATGAAGACCAGCTGAGACCAAGGCTGAGGTAGAATTAAGGTAAGCCACAATCTCACTACCACACAAGTTTGCCCACCAGAGCCTTGATGGAGTCCGTCAAGGCCAATTTTGGAAGAGACAGGGTCGTCAATGCAATTCCTGGGAAACCTGCCTATTTCTCTGAGATTCTGCTGACAGCAGAGCCTTAAACCTCTCCCCCTCCTCAGTAAACTCCCACATAAGACCCTGCTTCTCTCATCTAGGGAGAAGATCTTTAGATCATGAGCTCCCTTCTCCATGCCTTTGAAAACACACAAAACCCTCTGCTGCTTTATCCCAATTTGAATGTCTTTCCTGGGCTTGCTCTGCCTCAGATGACGAGAAGAACTCGATTGGTTGCTACCAGGAGACCCTGGTGTGGGCAGTGGCCCCTCCTCTTCCAAGATATTGTTCCATCCACCTCTGTGGACTGATTCTGACAGAGCTCACATGTAGGAGGCAAAGAAGAGCTCAGAAAGTAACAGTGGAGTGCGCCCGTGGCCAGAGTAGCAGCGATTCAGACATCCTCGCCTACTTCTCTTCTCTCTGCATAGTAATGAGGCTGGTCCCACCTTAGGCCCACTACACCCACCCAGAAGAGCATCCTCAGTCCTGCAATGTCCTCAGGAAACAGGACAACCTTGGGGGCAGCAGGATCTGTCCTGGAGGGGATATTCCCCACCCCAACCTGGCCCTTTCTGGAAACAGTTTGGAGCCAGATGAGGATGGAGGGCAGTCTTTGCTGCTCACTATTTCTGAGACCTGCAGCCAGCTTCTGATCCTCTGGCATCCTCCATCTCCCCTGTCCTCCCAATAACCCCATAAGGTGAGTTCTGCCCTTGTCACTGAAGGCCATTGGGAGGACCGAGTGAAATGTGGATAGAGGGCTATTGTATATACGTAATTAATGGCAGACTTTTTACTGCTTATGATTGTTCTCCTGAGTCTCCTCACTGTCCCTGGAATTCTATCTATGTCCTCTTGTCTGTGGGATGGGGAAGTGTCCCAACCCCACCTGCTCTCACCTTGGTGTGGCCAAATCTGAACTGCTCTCGGTCCACATCAATGGAGTTCAAAAGCTTCTCAGAGGCATTTTTGCTATCAATGAACTGTCCTTCTGGGATGGCACTGGCATTGAGAATCCGGTACCTAAGGAGGGAGTGAGGTGGCTCAGTTTCCAGCCTGCTCTGAGCAATCAGAGAGGAGGGCACTCCACCTATGCTGTTTTCTGAAGATACAGGAATGGATTCAGCCCCCCTCCAAGAGTTCCCACACCTGAGACCAGACCTTCTAGAACCTTTTCCTGATCCAGTCTTAAAAGGAAATAGAATATTTGTACAGCTAGCCTGGCAGAGGGGGGATTCTAGGGGATTGGTCCCAGGAAAGTGGGCTATGGCAGTGGGGAAGGAAAAGTAATAAAAGGAAGCCCAGCTAAGTGCATGGTCAGAATTTTGCTTTTGGAGGAAATGGACTTTTTTTTGTGTGTGTGGTACCCTCGCTGGCAGCCGGGGAATGAACCAGAGCTGCAGAGGCTGAGAGCAGCCTCACAGCCCAGCGCTCAACCGCTGCCCCACCAGGGGAGGCCCTGGAGGAAATGGATTTTAATTTGATTTCAAAGAACCTTGACATCAGCTATGACCTGCAGGCGAATGGTCCTCTTCCATCTGGAGCATTCCCCTCCTCGCCATTCTGGACAAGGTCTGGACTATGGACCCAGATGACAATTGGGAGGAGAAAGTTGATCTAGAGCAGCAGGTCTCAACTGAGAGCAACTTGTACCCCCACAGGACACTGGACAATGTCTAGAGATATTTTTGTTTGTCACAGCTTGAGAGGATATGGTTTGCTAATGAAACTTTTGGAAGAGACTAGAGGTGCTGTTAGTCATACAACATGCAGGACAGTCCCTGCAATGAAAGGTCACCTGACCTCAAATGTCCATCATGTCCTCCTGTCCAGAGTCCAGCCAGGTGACAGCCACCTGGGGTCTGACCTTGGAACCACTTTGGGATGGACACACTCCCTGTGGGCAGAGGATCATCCTCCCTATCCCAGCAAAAGACAAAACTCATGGAAAGCATGGAAGGCTTGTGAGCTCGCCAGACGCTGAGCTCGTGGAGTGCCTCTGGGGAATATAGAACGAGCCCTCAAAAGGGGACAGATGCCAAGACAAGCTGACCTACCGCTGCTTGAAGTCTGCATAGAGGATGCGGCTGGGGAATCCTTTCCTGCAAATCCGGATGCCCTCGAGAACCCCGTTACAGCGCAGCTGGTGCATGACCAAGTAGTGGTCCATCACACCTGGGAGAGAATGCCCTGGGGCTGGTCAGTGACTTTTGCATTGTTTTGTTGTTGTTTTGTTGTGGTTTTCAATGGTTTAGCTACAAAGAAATGCTCCAACATACCCAAACTCTGAGAGAAAAGGTTTTTGGAACAACCTTTAAGATAAGGGGCCGAGGGTGATTAGAACCTGCGTACAGTCTCACTGTAGAAATGATCCCAACCTCTTAGAGACACTAGCACCCCAAAACCATGAGAATTCAACTCTACTCATGGCCTTTCACCCTGTAACTAGGTTCCGGAGAGGGCTGCGTGAGTATGCAATGGGTTTTGGTCTTCCCTTTAGGTAGCTTGAGATACCTCCCTGTTTCTACTCCAGGATGGGGATGTAAAATCTATCAGTTCTATCTCTTGTGGGAGAAAAGAGAGAAGGAGGTAGGGGCGGAGGGATGGCATACAGGGTAGCCATATGTTGACTGTTGAGCTCCTGTTCTGAGAGATAAGGGGAGCACCCCAGATTGAACAGAGGCAGAATGTTCAATCACAGACTGCAAGTGCAGCGCTGGAGGAGAACACCTTGAGGGTGAGTTACCTGGTAACCACAGAGCTATATGACTGTTTCTTCTTCTCTGTGACAAATGAGCCTGAAATATAGCTATACTCTAAGAATATTTGTGAACCTGGGTTTGGGGGACCATTAAATCTCTACTGAACTACACAGTGTTCTGTATCTGTATAGATATGCATCATGCATGGTTGATCCATGCAAATATGTACACAACATATTTGCATAAATTAACATTACGTGTATCTGATCCTCAGTTTTCTCATCTATAAGAAGGAGATAATTATACTGATCTGGCAGAGAACAGTTATAAGCAATGGAGATATTATAACAAAATTACTGCATCCTATAGGAGGCTCAGGGAATAGTTGTCATTGATGTTACTTTTATTTTGAAGTGCCTAAGGTGGGTACAAAATCTAGAGGTGTTTGACAGGGGAAAGAAGTCACAGAGCTCTTAAAGAACCTTATGAAAGTAATAAATATGTGCTATGGATGTTCTGGATAGGATTTCATGGTAGGGATGTCATATAAAAAATAGGAAGCTGCATTAAATTTAAATTTTAGGTAAATAATGAAGACTTTTTCAGTGTGTCCCAAATGTTACAATACTCATACTAATAAATTTTTATTGTTTATCTGGAATTCAAATTTAACTGGGCATCTGGTATTTTTATTTGCTAAATCTGGCAACACTATTTCATAGAGTACTTTGAAAAGTGATAAAGACTATAACCCTTTCCTCAGGGAAACGTATGTTCATTTGCATGCATGCACACACACACACGCACACACAACACACACACAATTGTACATATGTTTCAAGGAGTGCTGTTCCGATGGATTCCTACTCACCAGGAGTCTTGGTTTCATTGGGAATCAGACATCGAACAAAATGAGGGTGAGTGCTCTTTAAGTTGGTCATCAATTTGTTTAAATTTTCCTGAGGTACAAACAGAACAAGCACATTTACTTTAGCAAATGCCTGTTCACTAGGCAGAAAATCAACCAAAAGTTGAAAAGGCCAAAACACGAACCCTGAACACAGCTGATACCGTCTGGAAGGAGGAGCCCTTCTTCTTCCCGCCCTTCTTGCTTCCACCAGAGTCACCTGGAGACACAGGGGGCTGTCAGTTGCACCTGAGGACAAATGGGGGCTCCCCCTCTTGCCCCAGTTTTATTGAGATAGAATTGACACCTAATGTTGTGTAAATTTGAGATGCACCATATATTGATTTGATTGATATAGGTATGTATAGTGAAATGATCCCAATAAGTCTAGTTAATAGCTACCATCCCCTAGAGTTACAACTTTTTTTTTTCTTGTGATGACACCTTTTAAGATCTATTCTCTTCGCAACTTTCAAATATATGATAAGGCATTACTAATTTACTTACCAGGTTGTATATTACATTCCAGAACTTATTTATTTTATAATTGAAAATTGTACCTCTTCACCCATTTCCCCATCTCTGGCAACCACCAATCTGTTCTTTATGATGTGAGCTTTTTTTTTTTTTTTAGATTCCATTTATAAGTGAGATGATGCAACATTTGTTTTCTCTCTCTCACTAACTTCATTTAAGCATAATGGCTTCAAGTTTCGTCCATGTTATTACAAATGACAGGATTTCCTTTTTTATGACTGAATAATACTCACTCACTCATCTATTAGCTATCTCTTTGTCTCCCTGTCTACAGATACATTTTCTTGGTTCATTCATCTGTTGAGGGACACTCAGTTTGTTTCCATGTCTCGGCTATTATCAGTAATGTTCTGTGAACATGGGGCTGCAGATATCTGTTTGACACAGTGTTTTCACTTCCTGTGGCTATATTCCTAGAAACAGAATTGCTAGGTCATGTGATAGTTCTATTTTTAATTTTATGAGGAACCGCTGTAGTGTTTTCCACAGTCACTGTGCAAGTTTCCATTCCCACCAGCAGTGCACCAGCATTCCCTTTCTCAGTGGTGGGCCTCCTAAAACACCTCCTCCCTGCCCTAAAACGGGAGTTCTGCGATTCTTTTGACATAAGAGGGCTGGAGATTTTTTGTTTGTTTTGTTTTGTGTTCTTTTAAACATGTCTCTATACTACTCAAGTTTGGGAACATACTTTTATTGCTGATGGAATAACATGTGGGGTGGGGACATATGTGGGCGACATTTAACTGAGACTATGACTTAGACTCTCAGTATCGAAGGAGAATCTTTCCCTTTAGAAATCAGAAATGAAGCCCAGTTTAACAGCTGGCAAGATTGAAACATCCCTCTTAATGACTGCAGTTTCTGTCCTGCCTTTACCTCCTTTTATTCTTGAATCCCTGTTTATTTTGTAATGAGGAAGCAACTGGAAGTAATGCAGCTGATATTTCTCTCAAATATTCTACAAGTCATTTTTTTTTTCTATTTACTTAAAAGAAAAAAACAATTTAATTTGGAATCAGTGATATTGAGTCTACTATATCTGAGTGGCTCAATTTCTGGTATATAATCAAGGTTCAGTCTTGAAGGAAACATCTTGTCTCATTCTCCACCCCACTGCCACCACCCCCTCCAACTTCTTTGTCCCCAGATTGTAATCTGAACAAGTATTTGAGTAACAGGAGCGGTAGGAAATTCACTTTCTCAGATCCACACCCATGCCTTATATTTGATCTCTTCGTGTCCTCACTAAGGGAGATTATGCAATACAGTTACAGACATGTCCTGATTAGATTCAAAGATGATGCTTATTCAAGTTTAAACTGAAATGCGTTTTTGATATTCTACTGCCCAGAGTACACTAGACATTGATTTTTAAAATGATCTCCAATAGAATGAATGAGTGCATATATTTTCAAATTAAAGCACTACTTTGTTAAATTTATATATTTAAGAGAGTCCATAATTTTAAAATCCTATTTGACAATTGTATTTACTTACATGCACACATACATACATACATACACACACATGCAACCTTAGCAGATGATGCAGCTGTTTTGGGGAACAGTCTGGAAGTTCCTCAAAAAGTTAAAGATAGAGTAACCATTAGACTCAGCAATTTTAGTCTTAGGTATATATCCAAGAGACTTGAGAACATATGTCTGTCCACATACTATGAATATATGTTCATAATAACATTATTTACAAGAACCAAAAAGTGACAACCCAAATGTCCATCCACTGATGAATAGACTGACAAAATGTGTTATACACACAATGGAATATTACTCAACCAGAAAAAATACGTGGAAGTACTTTTTCAGGACACTGCATGGTCAAACCTTGAAAATATTATGCTAACTGAAGGAAGTCAGACACAAAAGACCATAGGGTGGATGATTGTATTTATATGGAATGTCTAGAATAAGCAAATCTATAGAGACAGCAGATGAATAGTTGCCAGGGGCCAGTGAAGGAGGTACTGGGAAGTGACTGCTAGTGGGATACAGGGTCAATGGAAAAGTGTTCTTGCAGTAAATAGTGGAGATGCTTGCGCAATCCTGTAAATATACTAAAAACTACTGAATTATTTAAAGGGTGAATTTTATGGTAAATAAATTATACCTCCATTAAAAAACTTAAAGAATGCGGTTCTGGCTGCCTCTTCTACTGAAAGACCCTGTTTTCCTGCATAGAACTGAATCTCCCAAGGAAGTGAAGAATAGGAGGAAGAAAAACTGGAGAGAAGAGATAAAGTAAGTCAAGCTCAACCTGCAGTTCATGTTTGACTATTGGCTCTTTATGAGCAGCTTTGGATTATGAGTAATTACACAAAGTTTGGTTTGAAGAGAGAGACAGAATCTCACCTGCTTCTGCACCAGCATAGTTGGAAAAAAGGAAGGACAGCAGCTTCAGTGAAGACTTCTGGTACAGCCCCACCACGGTCTCATTCAGGGGGTCCTTGTTCTTGTCAAGCCAGCCTGCAATGTTGTAGTCCACGGTGCCGGCGTAGTGCACCAGCGAGAAGTGGGCCTCGGCCTTGCCTTTGGCAGGCTTGGGCTTCTGGAAGTTGTTGGACTTGCCCAGGTGCTGGTCATACAGCTTGTTCTTGAAGGAGGTGTCTGTGGCCTTGGGGAACATGCACTCCTCTTCCAAGATGGAGAAGATGCCCATAGGCTAGAAGTAGGAAAACAGATGAAGTCTTAGCACTTAATAGAAACTTCCAAAAAGACTCCATTGCTTGCAGGAACCAGAAACAGCAGAGCTATTGCTGTTACTAGGACCACGAGGACATAAATACTATGAGGCTCTTGGTCTCATTGTTCTGATGACAGTACAGTGCTAGACATATAGTATGTGTTTAATGAATATTTGTTGAACAAAAGAACATGGTATGAAATTATGCATAACGACCTTATATACTTATTTCAACATGACTGGTGTTCAAAGGTTATGGTAATTCCTTTTTAAAAAGTTAACATCATCTGCTGTTTTCATAGTAATATTCATCCTAGCACCCCATTACATGATGATCCTTCTTTCTCTGGTCTTTGGACAAATTAGAGGTATGGAAATAACACCATCCCCCCTGGACACCTGTTCACTGTCTTGGTGATAAATGAGCCCTTGGATATTAACCACCCAGGCACCCCTTTAAGGTGTCTTATCACAATCTGGGTGCTTACAAATACTTTATCACAAGGGAATTCTGCTATCTGGACACTTGCAACCTAGAGAGTTGGGGTTGGGGGAACAGATGTATTAGCAGGGAAGAGTTAGAGCATGGAGGTGATGCTCCTAACCAAGGAGGAGCTATGCCTGGGGAGCAGCATTTCTCTACCTTCTCGATGAGCTCAATGCAGGCAGCCAGGTCCATCCCGAAGTCGATGAACTCCCACTCAATGCCTTCCTTCTTGTACTCCTCTTGTTCCAGCACGAACATGTGGTGGTTGAAAAACTGTTGCAGCTTCTCATTGGTGAAGTTGATGCACAGCTGCTCCAGGCTGTTGAACTGAGTGTTTCAAATACCAAAGGGGTTGAGTGAGTTTGAAAAATCCCTTGGGTATTTGGAAAAGTAGACACAAAGCTGTCATTTTCCCAAACCACTCACATCAAAGATCTCAAAACCAGCGATGTCCAAGACCCCGATGAAGTACTGCCTGGGCTGCTTGGTGTCCAGCTGCTGGTTGATGCGGGTGACCATCCACAGGAACATCTTCTCATAGATGGCTTTGGCCAGAGCACCCACTGAGTTGGTCACCTTGAAGAATTACCCATTCACCCCTCTAATTAGTGTCTTAGCAGTTGTATCAAGTTGAGACATCTGAAGTTGACAGAATGATGGTAAAAAATGTCTGGAGATCAGCAACTTCATATTGTCTGATCTAGTATTAAGTATTTCTGGAGCATTTGCCCAGCTCATGATTTCCTATCTCTGAACTACTCCTTTTACAAAGATAGTTTTCTAACAACTGTGATTATGAAACATGACACTAGCCCCGATCACACTTCATTGTACAAGAGGTGGACATTTGACCCTCTTTGGGTTAAGTGGAGTATCTCTCCTGAGAACTTAGAATTGGAATCAAAGACACTGGCCTCAGTGTCAGGAAGAGGCTGGAACCACAGAGATGTAAACTTGGGATCTCTGGGGTGGCATTGGCATGAGAGGTTGAGAAAGTTTATTTGCTTACTGAGGACAAAACAGAGGAGAGAGACAACAGCCCACTCAGCCCCAAAGAAGGAGGAGGAGAGCAACTGCCTGATTCCAGAATGCTCTTCAGATCCTGGCTCCAGACCCACATGGTACACAATGGACACACCTTGATTTGCAGTCTTTGAGTTACACGAGCATAGATTCTCCCTTAGTGCTGAAGCCAATGTCGTTAGTTTTTCTGACATTTTAAGATGATGGCTAAAATAGCAAAATATATCACTCAACTAGATTCGGAGTGTCTTCATTACCTGCTGGACATTTTGCCCTTTAGTGACATATTCATTCCCAACCTTCACCCTTGGACAGCACAGGCCTTTCAGCATTTCTGCAGAATTCAGACCCATCAGGTATCCAGCTTTGTCAGCCACTAAAGGAGGAGGAGAAATGACATCACACAAAAACAGCAGGTGCTAAAGTATCCAATATGAAATGTTTCCTATAATTCTTTTGAATGTGTTACGGTTTTTCATATACCAAGTGTGGAATTGTTGAATGAAACCTCAATCCTATAGTCTAGAGTTCCAGGTTTATAAGAACTTTCAATTTACCTTTTAATATGCAATCTTTAATAAAAGGTCTTTGTGTCCTACTGATTTTCAGAGCATCAAAAAACATATAATTGCAGAATGATATCAGAGGCTAATAATACAATAAAATGGTATATAAGAAGGCAACATTTGGAGAATTAACATGTTGAGTACCTACTTAATTTAAGCATAAAATCTTGACCCAGCCTTTAAGTGCCTGGATGGTCAAAAGCAGCCAAATAGTGGCAACTTCATGTAGTTCATTGGGAGTTCAGTTGACTCTGGGGTTGACCTGGCTACCTGAATGTATTTCATCAGCTCACTGAGCAAGCAGAGAAATGCTCTTCTTGGCTATAACTCCTCCTCAGTTGGGAACATCACCTCCTTGCTGGATGGGGAGGGAGGTCGGGTTAAGAAAAATCCGGGGCAGGGCCTCCCCGGTGGCGCAGCGGTTGAGCGCTGGGTTGTGAATCTGCCCGCGGCCTATGCAGCGCCGGTTCGATCCCCTGCTGCTCCCCGGCCACCAGAGGAGGGTCCCACATGGCGCGCAGACCTCTCCTGCCGCCCGCTGCTCCCCTCAGCAGTGTATTTCGGTCCTTCTGCCTGCTCTGCTCCCTGCTCTGTCTCTGGTGAATTCTCTCACCCTCCCATGCTTCTGACTGTACCCAGTGTATGTATAAACAAAACAAACAAACAAACAAATAAATAAATAAATAAAACACGCCTCTATTAAAAAAAATTAAAAAAAAAAAAATCCGGGGCAGCGTTTGGTAAGTCTTAATAAGAGGCCAAATGCAAGCTTTTCTCCTCGCTCACACTATCCTCTTCCTGCTCTGTCCCTTTAGGTAAAAGGTGCCATTATACATCTAGTCACTTAGCTTTGAAAGCTGGGGGTGATACCACCTTCTTTCTCACCCCTGACATGCCTTTGTTCAGACAGGCACTAAGTCCTGCTCAGTTCATCTTCAAAATAGCTGACATTGCTATTGTTCCCAAGAGTTGTGGAATAGTGGCAAAAAGCCTGGTTTCTAGAATCAAATTGTCTGGGTTAAACTTTGGTTTTGCTGCTGCTGCTTCTTTTTTGTATGAATTGTATCTTTTAAAAGAAAAGGTGATAACACTTTAATGTGTTTATATTAGGGCTAGTCAAATAAGATAAAAAACTCTTAAGTGAGGGGCCTCCCCGGTGGCACAGCGGTTGAGCGCTGGGTTGCAAAGCTGCCTGCAGCCTCTGCAGCGCCGGTTCGATCCCCTGCTGCTCCCCGGCCACCGGAGGAGGGTCCCACATGGCGCGCAGACCTCTCCTGCCGCCCGCTGCTCCCCTCAGCAGTGTATTTCATCAGTCTGCCTGTTCTGCTCCCCACTCTGGCTCTGGTGAATTCTCTCAACCTCCCGCGCTTCTGACTGTACCCAGTGCTTGTATAAATAAATAAATAAATAAATCTTTAAAAAAAAAACCTCTTAAGTGATTGTCATATAGTAGACCTTTATAATTTAAATGTATTTTTCCCACCATCATTCCTTGCATCTCTCTTTCTCTTTTCCTCCCCCCCCCACTTAACCTCAGAGTCCTCAGCATGTTTGTTGATGTCACTAGTTTTTAAAAGTGTTTTCCTGTTGTCAAATTGTCTGCTGTGTGGATGTCCACTATTTGTTTTTATCATTCATGAGTTTGCTTCTTTCTACCTCAGTTCTGCATTTGTATACTGGGGGACAGCGACAATACCTAGGTTATTGGTTTTCTGAAGCATGCCTGATGTATAATGAGCACTCTCAGTGGTAACTTATATTGGTCCCCTTTGAAATTTCTCCTTCCGCCTTTCCTAGGCTCTATCTGCTCTTAATCAGAGCTGGGAAAGGGCTTGAGACCCAGCTGTGATATATCGCCATATAATCAACACTGACTATTCCACACTCTTGGTGAGTTTGACTGTTCATCGGTTAATCCCAGGTTGTCATACATCCTCCCCTTGCTACTTGGTACATGAGTGATTTCTGGTGCCTACCATATATATTCTAAACCATTTATTTCTGGCACCAAAGACCTTTCCAAAGGAATGTAGAGAAATCACTTCATAATTCTCCTCTCTTACAGATCTACTAAGCAGACCCTCTACTCTAGCCAAAGTGGACCACTCTCTGCTCCTCAGCCATCACATTCCTTCCTCTGCCCTTTTGCTCATTATATTTCTTCTAGCTGGACTACCCTTCTCCATACCCTTTCAGAATCCTACACATCCTTCAAAGTCCAAGTCCATCCCACTCAGAAGTATGTCTTGCTTGGAACACTTGGAGTTCTCTTCTGTCACTTAGCATGCACCACAGGGAAAGCAGGACTCCAAGATGGCCCCAGAATTTGCCCCCCAGATGTACATTCCTTGTATAACCTGCTCCACTAGCATGTGGGTGGAGCCTGTGAATGTGATGGGATAGCACTCCTGAGAGCACAGGTTCATCTCATTTGGCCCAGCCTACATATGAACACAGGTGGAGGTCAAACCCTTCCCCTTTCTAGTCACCTTCGGTGCCATCTGGCTCTGCCTGCTCCTCACGCTGCTTCTGCTTGAACTTCATGTTCCCGTAGTGCATCACGGCCCCTGTCAGCTTGTAGATTCCAACTTTCTCATCTGAGCTGAAGCCCAGGATGTCAATGGCATTCTGGCAATTAAAAAAAAAAAAGAACAGCCATCACAATAGGACTCAGGAATCCAAATGCAGCTTATTTTTGGCAAAGACCTCACCCTTTTGTATAGTACATGAGACAGTATTTGCCTGAATAAGTAGCTGACTGGTAGGGTATGGTAAATTAGGATCACAATCACTTCTTTAACATGATTTTGTGGGTAGAAATTTGGGAAGAAAATGTGAACAATCTGTTTTCTTCTTCCAATAATTGATTATAATCCTTTACCACTGTTTGTAGATGCGGGAGCTGTTTTCTAGATAAGGGCACTGGGATCCACCATGGGACACTGGGAGAAGGAGGTCTCATGGGTAGAGTCCAAGAAATAGACCAGACCAACAGGTTGAGAGTTGTAATTGTAATCTAGGAATTCTGGTGTTGTTCAGAATCAAGGCAACATACACCATAGAATATTATAATTGGAAGGGAAGATAATCAAAGGCTACTCCATCATTGTTAGAATGAAAAAGGAGCTAACTTTTGAAGACCTCGGTATGTGCTTTGGGCACCACCTGTGTGCTATTTCATGAAATTCTCATGAGATGAGAGAATGTGGAGAAAGAGGAATTTGGACTTACTCTTACCTTACCTTACCAAATTACCTTTAAGGTAATTTGGACTTACCTTAAAAAAAAATGGAAATACTATATGATCCAGCAATCCCACTCTTGAGCATCTAACTAAAAATGTGAAACCATCAATTCAAAAATCTATGTGCTTTACAAGTTTTTTGCAGCATTGTTTATATGAGGTGGGACATGGAAGCAACCTAAATACCCATTGATAGAAGATCAAGAAAATGTGGTATAGCCACACAATGGAATACTATTCAGGCATAAGGAAAGACAAAATGTTGCCATTTAGAGCAAAATGAAAGGAGGTTGATGGAATTATGTGTTGTAAAACAAGTCAAAATGCAAAGATAAATACTGGAATTTTACACAGATGATTCCACAAAGTAAAATACTTTTAAAAACTTAGTAATTAATAAATGAAATAAGATTTCTAAGATTAATAGAGAAAGAAAGGATCAAAGGAGACATAAGGAATGGTAGTGGGGGAAAAAAAATCCCCATAAGAACTCTACAGGCATGCAGATGTTTTCAAATTTCTAGAAGAAATGAGGTTCTAAAAGGATAAATAATCTCCCCCCACAATCCATGCAGGCAGAATGTGTTGAAACTGGCAGTGGACCCAAGGGCTAGGTCACTCCAAAGCCGGCAAGGGATGACTTGATTTTAGAACTACTTTGCTCATCTTCCATCACAATGTTTCAACTAGAAATTCCTTCTTTGGGGTACACATATTGATTATGCAGTGGGGTTTGTGGTCTGAGCCCAAACAATGTCCACTGATGGTATTTTCTGCTCTTGTCTGGTGACACTGACCTACTGGGTCAGTAGATGGTACTGAAAAGTGAGGCACTCTTGGGGTCCCCTTTTGGGTGAGGGACAGTCCATGCCAAGCTGACTGAGGGGTGGAGGGAATCTGAGACCTTGATGGCCACCTTAGATGTGTGTCCCACCCCAGATTATGCTCCAGGGAGGGGTGCTATAGCTTAAAAGAGAAAGACTTTCACTAAACTGGAGGGAACCCGGAGAAAACACGATGCCTATTTTGCCTCTTGGAAAATGCAGTCCTTTGGGGATGAGGCACCCCCCCCTTTTCCTGGGCCATAAGCCACGACCTATGAGAAGTTGTATAGGAGGGAGGGGCAGCAGCAGGAGGTACTATTATGGGTGAGGAGCTGAGACACCTTTGGCAACTTTTAGAATTACTCTGGAGGACTTTCTTGGCACTGGAGGGCTTGCATCAGTCTTTAGCCCTTCCTATACTCATCACTTGGCTAAGTCTGGGGAAACTTGGTTAAAAATATGTAATGGCTAGACTTACCTGACCTTTATTTGCTTGAGAACATTTTCCACTTGCCTTAAGCAAAGAGTGTCACCTGGGAATGTCACTAAATGAAGGCAATTGAGCTGGGTGTGGGGCAATGTCCCTAGAATATTGGCCAAGATCCTTTCCATCAGTTCAAGTAGCTTCTGTGAGGGTGAAGCCAGGAGGGATGGTGATGAATTGCTCAGAGTTGGTGTGTTTTAGTTAAAAATGCAAGCTCTGGGTTTGGGCAGACCTGGGCTCAAACACTCTCCCTGTCATTAATAGACTTTGTATCTCCAGGCAAACTGTGTATTTATTCTAAGACTCAGTTTCTTTGTTTTTGGGGGGCAATAGAGGTACCTATCCTAGAGGTTTTTTTTTTTTTTTTGAGACCTAAATGAAATAATCCAGGTCATTTGTCTCAGTTCCTATCACTTATAAGAGCCCAATACATTAGTAGTTGTTATTATAGTTATTTTTAAACCTGAATATACTCCTCAAAGCTGAAGGCCAGAGGCCTGGAAGGCCTGCTGAGGAGCTGGGTATGTCATGTGCATCTGAGATAGCAGGTAGGGAGGAATGGAGTGGCTGCCACAGAGTGGGGTTGGTCTTGCCTGCTTTATACTTTTCTGTATGTTCTAGCTTTTCTTACAGAATCCTCTAGATGGTTTTGTAACATGAAAATTTCTAACAAAATCTTTTAAAACCTCACACATGAATTTACTCTAAAATGCTAGAGAATGGAACTGAAGATCTGCTTTGAACAACTTTTTGAATTCCCATTTCGCTTCCTTCAGAATGAGAATATAATTCACTGACTGCATCCCAGACTTGGGGTGAACAAGTTTTTGAATTTCTAGAACAACTTTTTGAATTTCCCATTCTGAGTTGGTGCTCAGTGGGAGGCTGCAATCTGTAGGAGCTCACTGAGCTCCTGGATCTAGTCATTCAACTTCCCTAGATCCAGTTTTCTCATTAGATCACTAAGGTGCCTCAACATGAAAATCCACAATAATTCTGTGCTTAAACAAACAAAATGCTTACATCTGTCGCCAAAAGTTCTTCGCTGTCATCAATGCTGGCCACCGTGACCTCTCCTTGGCTCACAAAGGGGAAGTCAAAGGGATTGGTTGAAATCAGAAGCAGGTCTGTGAAGCATGAAGATCCTGTTAGTCTTCACCCTCACGTACTCTATTATTAATATTTCCCCCCCCCCCAATATGACTGACTGGGAATATGAAACCATTCTCCTAAGAACTTACCAATTAATTCTGGCTTCTTGTTTGACATGATTTGGTAAAAAATATGGTAACTTCTCTCACTGGATAACTGAAATGTCACTCTGGATTTTTCCAAAAGATCTAAGGTAATAAGAAATGACATGATTTCAGGTTTGCAGGAGATGCCTCTGTGGTCAAATGCTAAGGTTCCAGGGAATGTTTGGACTCACAGGTTTCGATGTCTGCAGATGCGAGCTTTCCCGTGGCTCCAAAATGAATCCGAATGAACTTCCCCTGTTCAATGGCAGGTTGACAAACACCACAGTTGTTTTAGTTCCATTATTTTATTTCTATGTGCCTGATCTCTATTAGGTGCTACCGTGGATGATGGGAAGTGGAGGGTCAGGGAGGAAGTGGTACCAGAAGTGGGAGAACTTCTCTCCTCCCTGTTTGTCTGGCATCTGGAATCCCCAAGCTGGGTTGACCAAGACTCAGGTAGCTCTGGCCAGTGTCCTGGGCCCTGTTACTACAGCTCAGGAGATGCTGGGACAGCCTTGTTCTTGACTTTCTGGACTTTGCCCTGCTCTCTTTTACCAGGAATCTCAAACTCTCTGCAAATCCTTTGAATTGGTAACCTGATTGAGCTGTCTCTGTCTGACTTTTTTTTTGCTCCCAGTTATTACTTCTGAGATTTCTAGCCACAATTTCCCTTACTGCTTACTACAGGCAAAACTAGCCCTAGGTTCAGACAGGTCCCTAGCTCCCAAAAGACTTATTCGTGGTCTGTGTTGCCTCCTTCCACCCCCAATTTCAGAAAGAAAGAGGTGAAACTGTGTGTGTGTGTGTGCCCACTCCCTTCTTACACTATCTGCTTACTTAATCTCTACCACACTGTGAACAAATTTATGGGCAAAACATTGTTTTGCTTGTTCACCCCAAGTCTGGGATGCAGTCAGTGAATTATATTCTCATTCTGAAGGAAGCCTAAGAAGAGTTAGTAAAGGGTCAGTAGAACTATGTGTGAATTATAAGCATTGGTTGTTCAGGATTTTTAGATGTTAATGGAAGATGATAGAAGTCACCTTTAACCTGTAAATGTTTAAGAGGGTGGAAGGTGGGCAGAATAAGCAGACTAACTCTGACTTGTAGGTCAAGACCAAGAGGAGAGGGCTTTGAACTCAATAAATGAGAGTAAATAGGGAGGGCCTATAGGCATTGTCTTCCACGCTAGGCTGACGCCTGGTGGACACAGTAGCTAACATGGTCCGAATGTGTGTGACACATCTCTGTGTGACATGCATTCAGAACCCCTTCAAGGGAGAGTTTAACTGTGTACCTAGGAAGACAGATGTGCACAAGGGCAATGCACAGAGGACCAAGGCCAATAAAAGGTCATGGTCAGAGCCACTGTCTTACATGCCTCTCTCCTTCCTCATCAATAACCATTTTATCTTGGAGAGGTGACCATAAAATGCAAGCTTGTGATTATCCAACTACTGAGAATTGTGAGTTCTGATGGATGTTTGCAACCACAGGCACACACACATGAGGGCTTCACCTCTGGGTGTTTATCCACTGGCTAGTGAAATTAAGTAGAGGGTTGGATGATTCTGGTTTTTTTTTTTTTTTTTTTTTTTTTTTTGCCACTGTGGAAATAAATGCCACTTTGGTTGAGCTAATCTTTAGTACTTACTGAAGGATGGAACATAGCTTTCAATATATTCCAAATCAACTTATTCTGAATTTTTGAACTCTTTTCCTTTCACTGGATTTTCCCACTCCAATGCCTCCTTCTTTGGAGCAAGTCAAATCTGCTAATTTAATTCACAAATGTTTCTGTGGCTAATAAGCAATGGACGTTGCTTGATGGACTTCTGCATTTCAAACTGCTTCCACCTAGAGCAACCAATTTTGGCATAAATCAATTGTTCTTTACTTGTGGGATGTGAATCACTCTGATAGTTAAATCCTCCCTCTGCCAGGGAACAAACCAACATGTTTTTCAAAGTGTATCAGAATATCTCAGCGGAGTAAATTGACCTGAATATTGGGGTTGTAAAGGAAGGTCAGGTATACCAGTTTATGTGGCATTTTTTCATATCCAGCATTTGAGGAATAGGTTTGGTTTTGGGGATTAGTTGAGAATTTGACAGGGCCTTACAAATCTTGAGGAGTTGTCATTCCTCACGGTCTTGGCATTTCCAAAGGCCTCTAGCAGGGGGTTGGCCTGGATGATCTGATCTTCCAGGGTTCCCTAATAATAAACAATGGGAAAAGAGTGAAACCTTTTCTGAGGGAACTGCTTTTTTGTTTATTTATTTTTAATATTTTATTTTATATAATTCTTACATCATTTTTCATTTTCGCATAATGTATGCATTTTCATTTTGGTTATATTCCCCATGCAATTCCCACCCCCCTTATTTTGACCCTAGAAACCACTTTTGAAGAAACTTGGTGACTTGAAAGTGTGGGTGTTCTGGGCAGGTTCCAAGGATAGATGGTAACCAGCCCTAACTAGTGGCCAGTGCAGACATGCAGAGGTACCCACAGGTCCACTTCCACCCTGAGGAGACTTCAACAATTCCTATCCTAGAAAAGACCATACTATAGAATATCAAAGTGACTTCCACTCATGCCAGATTCCAGGCCCTTCCATCTCAATTATTTCTAGACCACCCCTTTCTTTCTAATAATGTTTCATTATAAATCATGGATCCTTAGAATATATGCCTCTCTGACTGTATGCATGGTGGCCCACCTTTGGGTTCAGGAATAGAAATAGAACATGAACAATGAAAGTGACCCAAGAGATTAAGTGGTAGAATCAATGGTTATCAAACATTTTTTTAAGAAGCAAAAAACATTTCATCAGAATTTTTTCTCAGGAGTCTACTTATAGAAAAAAGACTTTTCCCCTCATTCTCTATCATGACTTCTTCTTGGACTCCAGAATAGTTTGGAAACTACTATATAATTCAGTGGTTCTCAAAGTGTGATCCCTGGACCAGCAATGTGAATATTGGGAACATGTTAGAAATGCAAAATATCAGGATTTTGGGTGTGAGCTAGGTATGGGAACCAGCAATCAGTAGTTAATAAGCCCTTCTGGTGACCATAAGATGCATTCCAGTTTGAAGTCCACTGGCCTAAACCATTCCTTCTCCACAGGAGGATTTGGTTAGTTGGCTTTTTCTGTTGGAATCAGGGCTAGAACGTAAGTCCACTCAGTAGAAGTTCTGTAAACACCTATGGGGCAAGGCCTTGAGCTGTGTATCTCTGCTAAACACAGAGCCCTGGGTACATTTGGTATCCACCTAGTATTTAAGGTAGGCTTATACTAGCAAGCCTCTGGGTGTAAGGAGCTACTCACCTGCATTTTGCCAGGTTGTTGCTCTTTCTTTTTGTCCCCAGTAACTGCAATTGTTGCAAAATACTGGATGACACGCTTGGTGTTCACCGTCTTCCCAGCCCCGGATTCTCCACTGTCAATTTAAAAGTAATGAGGTAAAGGAGAGTGCAAGGGATGGATCTGACTTCTAAGTCATCATGGTGCAAACATGGACTACTCACGTGATGAGGATAGACTGGTTGTCTCGATCTAGAAGTACAAAGGGAAGCAAAACAAAATGATTAACAGAAAATAAAAATCAGTGAGAATTGGTAGCTCAAATACATTAGTCCTAGTTCTGGCTTTGACATCAACTGCTGATGATTTGGACATATCTAATCTTCCTGAGATAATTTGTACAGATTTCCCAAATGGAAGATGATAACACAGGCAGCTTTGAAGGTAGACATTGTGAAAATTATTCATGTTTACCATCTTTAAACTTCACTAGTTCTTCCTAATTTCTCCTTGTAATGAAGAAAGCAAGCCTCAGACTCAGTGTTTGTGAGAAGGCAGTGCTTCCCATTAGGATATGTGGACACTGATATGTGTCATTGCCTTTTTCTTCTCCCATTACCTTCCCCTTGTGGAAATAACAATGATCTTCCATTTATAACAGTGTTATGGGTTGAGTTACGTCCCTCTCTCCTCTCAACAAATTTATATGTTGAAGTCCTAGCCCCCAGTACTTCAATGTAAGCTTATTTTGGAAATGGGATCCTGGCAGATGTAACTAGTAAAGACAAGCTCTTACTGGAGTAAGTGGCACCAAATCCAAAATAACTGAAATCTTCATGAAAAGGGGAAATTTGGAGAAGATGCAACCACCTTCATAGCACCATGTGAAGATGAAGGTGGAGAACAAGTCAAGGAAAGACCAAGATTGCTATCAAAGCACCAGAAGCTCAGAGAAAAGAGACATGGACAAGATTCTGCCTCACAGTCCTTGGGAGGAGTCAACTAAGCCAACAGCATGAACTTGGATTTCTGGTCTCCAGAACTGTGGGATAATAAATTTCTGTTGGTCAAGCCACCTAGTTTGTGATGCTTTTCTATGGCAGCCCCCCAAACCTAAAACACATGGTGATATTAACCTTCCTTTTAAAACTGATGCAACATCAGTCAGTTTAAAGGAAATTATTAAGTATGCAGAAATGACCAGGGCTATGAATGCGAGACAGAAATGACTGAAGCTTGGGCAACATCACACTAGATGTCTTTTAAATGTCTTCAGGTCTCAGATGCCTGCTTCTACTTCTTGTATCTGCACCAAGTCAGGTGAAAGTTGAAAAGACAGAAGTGATACTAAGTATGATGGTGTGATAGCAGTCCCACATTTCTATTTCCTATCCCATTCTGGGAATTAGGGAGGAGAAAGAAGAGCATGGGTTTGGGGAAAAAGACAGGTGAAGGGACATTATTATGTGCATTTCTTCAATTTTGCATTCCTCAGTGGCTACTAACAGAGTCTCCCTTTCAAGTGTTTCCATGTTGGGTGTGTTTTTGAAGGTGGGTAGGGGGAGAGTGTCTCCTTGTGTTCCACATCCCTCCAAGTCAGCATGTGAAGCGAGGCTTCATGATTGAGCACTGGTGATTTAGTCCTGAGCACTGGTGTATGCACCATGAATAGAAATGGAAACATTGCATTTACAAACCCCCTGATTTTCCATCATGAAGCCATCGGAATATCTCACATTCATTTTGATCTTTGCACTATTCGGATAATCAAGGCCTGGGAGAATTTGAGTAATTAATTATAAACAAATCCAGTCAGAGGACTTAGCTAATTGACTGAAATATGGATTAAAGAAATGACTCACCAGTCAGCATGAACTGATAGGCATTGTCAGAGATGGAGAAGATGTGGGGCGGGGCCTCCTGACGCTTCTTGCCTCTGTAGGCAGCCACCACCTCAGGGTTGTACACTGGCAGCCACTTGTAGGGGTTGACAGTGACACAGAAGAGGCCTGAGTAGGTCTGAGAAAAATCAGAAAATGCAACCTGTCGGTCTTGTATTTACCCAGAGATAAAATAAAAATAGAAATGAATTGCACTCACGTAGATCATCCAGGCTGCATAGCGCTCTTTGAGATTGTACAGCACAGCAGGCTCGTGCAGGTGGGTCATCATGGCCATGTCCTCGATCTTGTCAAATTTGGGAGGGTTCATGGGGAAGACTTGGTCACTGTTCAGACTGAGTGTCTGGTATTGAGAGGGAAAATGTGTCATAAGTGGTATGCGCTGATCCATCCCCCATCCTACTGGTGTAGTGGCAGTAGTGAGATACTGGGGTACAATTACTCTGCCAGCATGGGCAACTTTATGACTCAGTTCTTTACCCAGATGTGATCACAAATAACTGACTTAATTAACCTAATTCTGGTCAAAATGCCTAACCAATTCTGGTTGATGCCCTGAGTCAGCTTGACATCCTGTGTGTCAGGAGTATGTTACAGATGTGCGGAGCTCTAGAGCCCCTCAATGCTCAGGCCAGGTGGGACTCAGGATGGCAGCTTGCCTTTTTTACCCCATTTGCTGTGAATGTTGCAATGAGACAAAATGTTGGGTGTTTGAAAGAACTCCAATATATCCTGGGCATCTCCACTTCAGTCCCTTTGCACATGTGGTCCTTCGGAATATCTTCGTTGAAATAATGCCCAAGCTCTTGAAGCACCAGCTCCTCCATGACTTGCTTCCTTTCTCCCCTGTCTTTTCAAGCCATCCATAATTCCTTCTACTTCTGTTCTGAATCTTAAAATATTTGGACTTGCAATAGAAGCCATGGCTGAACAGTATTTTGAGAATTTTATTGAATTTCCCTCTCTCTGGATCCCCTACTTCCCCTCCAAGCATAAAGAGGATTTTGCATTCAATTACTTTGGAGAGGGAGAAAATAGGGCAGAAAAGAGAAAGAGCCTGTAAGGTTTTCTGGCCTTTGTTTTCCAAATTCAGTCCTTAGAAGAGCTTTGAGGGTTTTATTTAAATGATAAAAGGAAAGAAATTTATTGACAGAGACCAAATTTCTTGGGGAAAGGAGACCTTTTTACCCCACTACCCTGCACTAGACAGACACCCAGGATGACAAGATGGGAAATATATGTAATCTGAAGCCTCAGGGACTGGCACTTGTTTTTTAGCAGATCCCTCAGGGTGGCAGCGGGACCCAAGTGTTCCATGTAATGTTCTGAAAATATAACCCCAAGAATGACTGAAGAATTTTGATTTCTAGACCAGTGAACAGAAACTGAAATCAGAGTTAATTTCAGTAATAATGATAACAATAGTAGTAATATAGATATGTTGATTAAGAATGGTGCACACCTCAAACCCATGTTATAGTGCAATGTTACATTGATAAAAAGTAAAATAATTCTAATATATATATAAATGTATATATATATACACAAGCATGTATAAAGTGTATATTTACATATACACATACTCCTGACCTTATATAACATTGTAATGCAATAATAGTTCAAAAGAGAGTTTAAAAAATAATAATAAAAGAAAGATCTGCCTTATAGCTGATTTTCTGAAATTCCACCTGCCATGCACATCTTAATTCCTATATGAAATGACAAACTTTGGGACACAGGTGCTGAGATGTGCTTATATTTGCAAAGTGATATACCTAGCTGTGGTGGCTGTCCAGTAGGTATTGAAATGACCGTGTGTTTTATTCTCTGTCATTGAACTGACAATGGCTCTGGAGCTCCCTCTGCAGGTCACTTGGCAGCCCAGAAAGTTGGCCCACCCAGGAGCAATCAATCAGCCTCAATTTCTCCCTTTAAGAGGGAACCTTCTTACCCTCACCCTTTCTCCAAAGCAAACTTCACAAAATTCTTGAAGTCCAAGTTCTTAGGGAAGGAGTGAAGGTATTTTTAAGGCAGTTACCACCTGCCATTTACTACAAAATAGATAAATGTATGAATGTAAATTTTGTTCCATTTTTAGATTTCTAAGGGCCACCATGTAATTTCCAATATTCCACTCCAAAGGGAAACAAGGATGCCTGAGATCAACACTTACCCGATCATCCAGGGTCTTGACTGTGACTTTGTCATTTTCCCTGCTCTGGATCATACCTTTCACATACATTTCCTTATCATCCACTGCAAAGCAGGCTTTCTTAGAATCGAAAGGGCGATTCTGATCTTCAATTCTCTCTTTTTCTGGTTTCCGCAGGTAGGGAGCTGCTTCTCCAAAAATGGCCATCTCTGCATCAGAACTCATGGCTGCAGGATTCTGGGAAAAGAGGGGGGCTGCTGGGTTTGGAGCCTATGACTCCTGAAACTGGGACCTCACCCTGTTAGGTCCTTTCAGACAGGGGGCCAGATTCAAAGACACCTGGGATTTACCTTGGTCCAGAAGGATCTAGAGGGGTTAGAATAGGCAAGTGGGAATGAACATATTTTACTCTGAGAAAAAGTCTATTCATCTTTGAGCTTTGATTTTGGGAATCTCTCTCAGTTTAGTCCCACATGTGGAAGTCTGACAAATCAGACAAAGCCAAGGTGAACCCAGTAAAGGTGTCCTTAGGAAGAACTTCCTGTTTGGACCCTCAGTGTCATCCCCAGATCTTAAGGAAGCCTGAAAAGAATTATTGGCATGTTAATAATGCCTAGTAGAAATGTCATACAGTTCAGTGAAAAGCAAATGGCTTGAACATAAATACTTGCCACGCTCGGCTTGTTTAGCTAATGACAGGTAGCAAGGTGATGGGGGGCACGCATGACGCAATAGTTCTGACCTTGAACATGTACCAGAATTACCCCCAGGGCTTGTTAAAACACAGATTGCTGTGCCAAACACAATCGTTTCTGATTCAGTAGGTTGGAGTACTAAGAGTGTATTTCTAGCAAGTTTCTCGGTGCCATGGATGCGACTGGTCCAGGCACTACACTCTGAACTGCTGTCCTAAGCCTTCCTAGAGAAAGAGCGGTCTTTGCATCAGCCCCACCCAAGAGTCGGTTAGAAATGCAGACTCTCAGACCGACTCCACATTACAGAATACAGGCTATCTTTGTATTTCACAAGATCTTCGGGTGATTTCTATGCATAGTTGAGTTGGAAAGCACTGGGCGGTGGTCTCCAAACTTCTGCTTTGTGTAGTAGGGGCAGGGATAGAGAAACCCTTGAATTGGATTTATTCCTGCCTTAGAACTCACTGCCTGCCCTTGTGTGTGTGTACGTGTGCATGTGCGTGTCATACAAGTGTCTTTCTGTCTCTCTCATCCCTCCTGTTAACCTCTCCCCAAACTGTTGTACCTTTCCTATGCTTTGAAATAAAAAATCTTAGTCATCCACCTTGAATCTGGTGAAACAACCTCACTTCTCTGGTCTGCTTAAAGCAAGGAAGCAAGGCTCGTTCACTTCTAAGTCCTCACAGGTTATGTGGCTTTAGGATTCCTTTTCCTCACCCTCATTTGCTTCTCCTGTTCCCTCTGGGTCTCTTTCCCTCCAGTTTCCTCTACTTCTTCCCCACTCCCCCACGTCTCACCCCCTCCCCCTCTCTTTTTCTCCTATTTTCATTCCAACTTGTTCTGTAACTGACCATAAAATGCAGTTCAATTACATACCCAGTTCAATTACATATTCCCACTTCTTTAAGAGAAGTTCATATTTTTTGAATAAGGCCTTTCATGTTTTCTAATAAACGTGGGACATTGAACATTTTACAGTTTTTTCTTAGAAGTGACCTTGCCTTGTCTCATCCTTTATGAAACTGCTCTTCACTGATGTCTGTCAATAGCCCTTCTGGAGGTTTCCTGGGGTTCTGCTCTTACTGAATCATTTCTGCTTCTCTCTGGGCATTATTCAGATACACTGCATTTTAGTTTTAGTTTGACAGGTGACTTTTTGAACTACCTTTGGGGTCAGAGTTAAGCTTTCATAATAAGGGGCTGGAAATATCTGCAATACAATATCTGCAAAGCAGGCCCTGGCTTGTAGTCACTGTGCCAGTTGAAATTTTCTCTGTTACTAGTTGGGGAATGATAAAGAATTTGCCCAGATTGCATCTCCCTCCTCTGAAAGTAGCCCCTAGTATGATTGTGGTTTAAGCAGGTTTTACTACAGCCATAGTTTTCTTGTCCTTCACACTTTTTAGTTAAGATTTTTATTTATTTATACAAGCACTGGGTACAGTCAGAAGCACAGGAGGGTGAGACAATTCACCAGAGCCAGAGCGGGGAGCAGAGCAGGGAGACTGACGAATTACACTGCTGAGGGGAGCAGCAGGAGGGACAGGAGAGGTCTGCGCGCCATGTGGGACCCTCGGCGGCCAGGGATCGAACCAGCGCTACAGAGGCTGCAGGCAGCTTCACAACCCAGCGCTCAACCGCTGCGCCACCGGGGAGGCCCTCCTTCACACTCTTAAAATGCTTTAGTACCCAATGTGCTTTGATTTATATAGGTCATATCTACCTATATGTGTTAGAAATTGAAATTGAGGTCATTTAAGCATACTTGCTAATCCATTTAGAATGACTATCAAATATTTTACATAATAACATCAACTTAAATAAATAATATTTTTATGAAACTGACTAATTTCCAAACAAAAAAAAAATGGGGGGCCTGCCCTGGTGGCACAGGCAGTTGAACGCAGTGCTGTGAAGCTGTCCGCAGTCTCTGCAGCACTGGTTCTATCCCGGCCGGCGAGAATTCCACAAGGTGCTGCAGACCACTCCTGTCTCGCCCGCTGCTCCCCTCAGCAGTGTATTTCAGTCAATTTGCCTGTTCTGTTCCCCGCTCTGTCTCTACTGAATCCTCTCATCCTCCCATGCATCTGGCCTGTACCCCGGTTCTTGTATTCATGAATAAATAAATTTAAGAAATAAAAATAAAAAATAATGAAAAAATTTTAAATTGGGAAGTTTATCACTGTTTTTCAAGTTTACAATTTTTTAAATATCTGCTGAATAGAGGACCTCTGTATTTTCATGTTTGTTGCTGTATTTTTTGTTTGTTTAAGAAAACATAGAAATCTGGCCGCACATAGTTATGTGATTTTTAAAAAGAAAGAGTTTTCATCATTCCACCCCCCCAAATAATTGTGAATATTCTTCTTAGGTACTATCCCCAAACTTGACAGGTGCTTGTTTCTTAAAGGCTAGTGTTGTAATGGGGAGTCTGAAATCATGTCAACAAATGTATTTTTGTTATTTTATAATTTATTGTTCTGACTTGAACTTTGAATGGATCTTTTGAACATATTACATTGGTTATGTGGAAGGCATTGGCCCAATGAGTAACATAGAATTTCCAAATGTTGACAGGTTTCATTAGAATATATGGAAAAAAATCACAATCATTACCAATATGGATCTCATTAGAAGATTTTTTAAATGTTAGGATATTGTCAAGCCAACGGTGGCAGAAACAAATATTTCAAAGTTCTAATTTTTCCTTGCAAGCTCAAGTATTTGTTAGTAACAAAATAATGTCATGTTTTGTTTTTCTTGAAATGAAAGCACACTTCATTTCTTCTCAAGAAAATGCCAAATATCCAAGTCTGAATAACCATAGTTTGTGAAAAATGTGAAAAAACAGAATCAATAAAATAGGGTGATACAGGTGCAATATTGTGGATTTATAAGAAAAATACCTTCTTGGTCATTCAATTGACAAAAATTTAGTTTTCACACATATTTGGTTTTCATCCAGAGTTGTTTTATTTTTAAAGATTTATTTATTTATGCATAGGAGAACTGGGGCATCCAGAGTTCTAATTAACAGCTCCCCTTTACATTTCCTAAGAGTTGGGAGTGATAAAAGTATCTCTTGTTTTGTTAATGAAGGTAACTTGGAAAACACCTGGGGGGGGGGGGTGGAAGGGTGGTTGCCAGAGAAACCATCTGAATGTATGGTTGGAACTTCCAGCCCCACCTTCCAGACCTCCAGGGAGTGGAGAGGGGCTGGATCAGTGGCCAAGATTTTAGTCACTCATGCTTATTTAATGAAGCCTCAATAATGCCCAAGAGGAAGGGGCCTCGGGAGAGTTTCCAAGCTGGTGAACACATGAAGAGTCTTGTTGAAATTCATATTCTAATTTAGCAGGTCTGGGGGAGAGTTTGAGATTTTGAATGTCTAACAAATGTCTTAACTGACATTGATGTAGATGTTTCCATAGCAATTGTAAAGGGTAACTTTTAAAAGCAATTTTAAGGGAAACAAGAGTCGATGTAAACAAAAATATTAATAGTACTGGTGTTAAAAGGATATCACAATAAATAATAAAGTCTAAGGTTGAGGAAAGACTATAATAACTCATGGTCAAATTTTGTTTTCAGGTATCCTGAAAAACAAGCTCTCCCTCTGGTATTCAAGTCATTATTAGCCTTTCAGTGGAGATTTTTCTCCTTTCACCCATTGCTGTGTGACTTGGAATCCAGTATCTCCTGAACTTACTCCCTACATGATGGGATAGTTGTCTCAGGAACATTCTTGAACACCTTCAGGGACATCTCTTTCCCATTTTGGGTAAGTTTCATAGTCCAAAGATTCTTATTTAAAGTAAAATCTGGCTTTCTGTAACCTCAAGACAGTTGATCCTCATTCCAGCTCTTGTTAATGATGAAGATTCAAACCATCTTCTCATTAGATACCCCTTCACCCACTTGATGGCTTCTCTGTGTTCTCTTCAGCATTGTCTTTTTCATACCCCAGTTCCATCTTCATCTGCATCTCCTGTGATGTATTTCTGAATCTCTTTGACACTCATCGTGAACCCACTCCTGTTAATCTCTTAATGTGTGACATCCAAACCACATGTTGTCCCCATGCCCTAACCTCTCTTGACCTAGGTATAAAGCTTAAGGTGGTGACTGTCTTTTGGCAACTGCATCACACTGCTGACTCACTGCTCAGTGTAGGGCCAAGCCCCTCAATCCCCTGTGTGCGTGCAGTTGCTAAGTCAGATCTTCTCCCCTTATTTATGCAACTGTATTCTGGGGCCCAAGTGTGAAATCAATCATTCTTGGCTGATAAACTTCTTGTTAGGCCTAGGCATGACTCAGTGCCCCTGAACTCTACCTGCCAGAGGTTCGCATAATTAGCTTCTTCTCAGTTCTGAAGACTTAACCTGGTTCCCGCCTTACAGAGTCAACTCTGTTCCTATGTTTAGAAGTATCCTAATGGAGACAGTCTCCCCAGTCCACCTAACCTCCATCACCACCTTCTGAGTCCTCCCCTCTCTCTGTCTGCTGTTGGGATAGCATGACCTTGCTCTTTCATCTCTTGCCTGAGAATTTTCTCAGTTACTGTATCAACAATGGGGTCATAACTCACTTATACTTTGTTTTTCTTGTTCTAGTCCATCTAGAATTACCTCTAATAAGCACAATTTGGGGGAGGGGGGTAGGAGAGCATCTTTATGATGGGCAGACGTTTGAATTGATCTCTTTTAACATACTGTGAGTAAAGGCACAGCTGGGTAGATTCAGGGGTACTGAGCCTGCTCAAGGACAGCAAAGGTAGCCTGTGTGAAGATTGAATTGTGACTGTCTGAATATCATGATCTAGGCCAACTAAGTGCATTGACCTGGAGCTTGCATGTCAAAGTTCTGCAATGTCATCAATTTTAGCTTCTTATGAGTGTGACAAAAATGAGAATATATAAAGTAATGTTCGTTAATGTCTATTACATTCCTAATCAAGAAGTAAGTAACTCTTACCTTTTGGTTCCCAAAGTGTGGGTCAGTGGCTTTCAGGAGCAAAGTATCTACTTTGGGGCTTTCCAGAAATCAAAACTAAACAAAAACAAAGAATAATTGAATGACAAGGAGCTTAAATAAATATAAAAAAATGTGTTAAAGTTTAGTTGTATTTAAATAGTTTCACAGTGGATGGTGTGGAATGGAAACAAACTTTTCATTTTCCCTTTCAGTTAAATAGTCATTTTTAAAATGATTGGTTAATTGCATTTGATAAATATTTTTTTTAGTACCTGTGTGTATATAAAATACCATGTCAGCTCCTTAAAGAGGGTACAAATGAGAAAAAAGGCAACCTCTATCCTATAGGTATAGAAAATTTAGTAAGAATTAAGACAACTCCTCAAATAAATCTTACAAATTCTCTAAGTGTATAAATGAATTGGCATGGGGACTTAGAGAGACAAAGCTTCTGGCTGAGGATAGAGGGTTTTGAGGGAGAGGAGTAATTTAATTGTAACCTAGATGCTTACATCCAGTTGATCAATTTTATTCATAATAGGAAGAAAGTTGTGAATTGCAGGTAAAATTTCTTTAAGGGGTCAAAGAGGATTCTCTCTGAAATACATTTTCTTGGAGAAACAGAAAGTGCAATGACTGAAAATGCAACCTGGAAAAGGAATCTCAGATCTATGTGTTTCTGACCTATGTGATGTCCTCAAGGAGTCACGAGAATCAGAATCATTTCCAATATCAAATTTCCCATTTACCATCCAGTACTTTCATGAAACCAGAAGAATATATCTTGAAATAGTCATTGAGATGGAAGAGACATTTCAACACTTGCTTTATTTCTCTGCTAGCCACCTTTCCTGTCTTTCTTCTCTGGCCCTCTAATAGTCTCCAGCTATACTGTAATTTTTCAGGGAAAATTTTTATTGCTACATATTATCTTCTGCTCTCTTAGTTCAAAATAAATAAGACTTGGAGACAGAACCTCATTCTAATACCAGTTGTGTTAAGGAGCTTTGGTAATTTCTTTGGGCTTCAGTTTTCTTTTGGACTATGAAGCAGTTGGACCAGAAAATCTCCAAGATTCTTCTCAGCCTTATGATTCTATGACATAAAATCCTTTTGTGGAGACAGTGGCCTGAAATCAAGGTGTCACAAGTCTCCTAAAGCTGGAGTCCCTCTGAGGATGCTCCTGCAATGTCAGATATGACCTAGCCCAGGTCCACAGGCATGGTTGCAAGGCTGGTCTGGAAACCAGTCCATAATCATTAGACTATGATGTAATGTGAGTTGGATAAAATGCTTCCCACAATCATTTCCTAGAACTCCTGACATGGAAAAATGATAAATAACTAAGAAAAAATAAATAATAACTCAAGGCAATCAAAAGAGATATCACAAATTGATACATTTATTTGCTAACTGCATGGTATGACATCAGCCTACACAATTAGCAGTGGATTTATGCATCATACTCAATTTTATTCTGCAAGTTAACCTTAAAAATCTTTTATTTTCTTATATTTTTGTCTTTTTACTCCTCATAAAAGTTTGTTTAAAGGTAATTACCTGTCTTGCTATCTTGTCCACCATATTGCCCTTAGTGCAGGAAATTATATTTAGCACGTTCCTTAGTAAAGACTACTGTGATTTTTTTCTTTCTTTGACTGGCCACCCAGTCAGGTGTAATTAGAGCTAAATGGAGCAAAAAAGTGGGCCTTGGGAGCACTTACCTTTGAGAGGCTGTGGTCAGAGCAATTTCAAGAGCAAGCCCCCCTAGCTCTCTTTATACTCTCAAATCTGCTAGCCTAGCACTCTAACTTGGCTATATTTGGGGGATCACCATTTACTCATTAGATGTAAATGCGTCGTAGCCCTGATCTCTCACTCTTGTTAAGTTACTTGGATAAATGACCAGCGGAGGCTGCATAATGCCAAGTCAGCTGTGTAGGGATTTTGACGTTGGACACAGATCTTTTGAGTCTTAGAGTGCCCCAGGGGCTGAGTAGAACTGGGGCAGAGTGTGCTAAGAAGGTCAGCAAAGGGCAGAGCCACAGGACAATTATCAAGCAACGGGCGATCAATACCATGGGCAGTAACTACATCTCATTTGCCTAACAGTGATATGGGGTAGCGTGTGACACTTCTTGGATATTTCTGGAAAACATTAAATTGATCATTTACTACTTTATTTATTCACGTATAGTTAAAAAATCCATTGTAGAAGGAATGCTTCCTAAAATGTATTACCTATGACCTTGCTTTATTTAATCTAGTATTTTGAAGGGAATTTAACTTGTCCTTGATTAAGGGAATGGAAGGTGATATAATGAAGTCATCAGTGATATTAATTTTTTAGTAAGTTTTGGGCTGCATTAATTATTCCTAGGCTACTATAAATGTTTGTGTCCACTTTTTAACCTTAAATACTATCTTCGCCTTCCTGACCAGTCTCTCAGGTGTAATGTTTGCCTCTATAAGCCTGATTTTGCTTTTTTCTAATCTATGTGTACTGGGAAACAAATTGTAAAGTTAAGATCAGGCTAAAGCAAGAGTAAATAAGTTCCAAATGAAATTTGAGCGGTTTTGAAGGAAAATTCATGGTCTTTGTGATTACTTTTATGGTTACTTTTGGGACATGTTTTTGCTAAGACATTAGTGATGGTTGCATATGTAGGCACTACATGAGGGTTACAGCTGTTTACAACAACATAGCCTGATGGCATAATCAAATTGTATGTGATCAGAGTTTGCTGGAGCAAGATTATCTAGGGACCCAGGAGGTAATCTTATGCAGGTGTGGCATTCCCAAGGGGCAGTTTGCATCAGTCAAAATGAAGGTACAATCAGAGAAAAGACAGATAGGAACAGGACATTGACATAGCATTTTCCAAAGTAGATTTGACAGAGTGCTGATTCTGAAACAGAAATACATGGTCCCATGGTTTAATAAGCTTAGGAAATATGATGAACTCTATTTCCTGCTGATAGAGATTCATGGAAAATATTAGCATATTAAAGTCTATGAGAAGTCTTTCAGTACAGAAAGATGAATAACACTTTTGTACTTGGTGATTTAACGTTGGAATTTTATCTTAGTCCTGCTCCAGAGAGCAGGAGAGGAAGGTTGGGACTATCATCTGCATTGAGGTGAGGTTGTCTCTGTTTCTTAGCACTGTTTGGTCCAGAAGAAAGCATATCTGGCATAAACATAGCTTCTTTTATTCAAGGTATAACCCTTAGCATATAACAGATACTCAGTGTTATGGTGAATAAAGGAAACAAGAGTTTCATGTGAATATTTGGGTTATTCCATAGCTTAGCTATTGTGAATAGTGCTGGTATAAACATAGGGGTGCAGGTGCCCCTTTTGAATTAATGTTTCTGTGTCCTTTGGGTAAATACCTAGGAGTGGAATTGCTGGATCATATGGAAGCTCCATCTTTAGCAAGTTGAGGAATCTTCACACAGCTTTCCATAGTGGTTGGACCAGTTTATACTTCCACCAGCAGTGCAGGAGAGTACCTTTTTCTCCACATCCTTGCCAACATTTGTTGTTGCTAGTTTTTTTAATATGTGCCATTCTCATTGGTGTAAGATGGTGTCTCATTGTAGTTTTGATTTGCATTTCCCTGATTACAAGTGATGTTGAACATTTTTTCATATGCCTGTTGGCCATTTGCATATCCTCTTTGGAGAACTTTCTTTCCAAATGCCCAAAAGTAGATGACTGGATCAAGAAGATGTGGTACATATACACAGTGGAATATTACTCAGCAATCAAAAAAGATAAACTCATGCACTTTACAGCAACATGGATGGAGCTTCAATGGATCATGTTTGGCAAAATAAGCCAGAAAGAAAAAAAAAATATTGGATGGTCTCACTCATAGCAGGAATTTAGAAAACCTAAATAAGGAACCAGGAAAAAATCTAATTATAATAAAATAAAAAGCAAAATCAACAAGCAACTATAAACCAGAGACACACTATGGGTGGGGAAGAGGGGATAGGATCAAAACAAGGAGGGTGGGAATTATATGGGGACTATAACCAAGATGAAAATGCATACATTGTGCAAAAATGAAAAATTATGTAAAAATGTATAAAATACAAAAATACCAAAAAAAATTAAAAAAAGAATTTCATGTGGAATCTATTTTGAAAGGGGGCTGAAGTGATAAGGCAGACTTAGTCTCACTTAATAGTAAGGGTTTACATTTATTAAGAACTCACCATATACCTACGTTATCCATATTGGTTCACTGAAGCTTCCTAATAGTTCTGTGAGGCAGGTGCTAATATTCTCTGTTAATAGTCAAGGAAATTGGGCCACTGAGAAATTAAGTAACTTCCCAAGGCCACACAGAAAGGGGATTCAAACAGTCTGCCTCTAAAGCCTATGCCTATAACCTTCCACTTTTGTAAGCCCATAATTTTGAGTGCTCTCTAGTACAGGGTTCTAGGAAACTGAGTAGGAGATAGCATCACTGCCCCAAAGGAGCTGATAATGGATGTGAAAGAGAACACAAAGACACAAAAAGGATAAATCACTTTTCCAAAGTTATCCTAAGTGCCCAGATGAGCAGGATGCACAGTGAATGAGTAGTTATGTGCAAGGTATTCAAAGTGCATACAGTATTTAATGTATGTAAAAAGCAAAATCAACAAGCAACTATAAATCAGAGACATACTACAGAGGGGAGGAGGGAGTAGGATCAAAACAAGGGGAGTGGGAATTGTAAGGGGCCTATAACCAAGATGAAAATGCATACATTGTGCAAAAATGAAAAATGATGTAAAAAATGTATAAAATACAAAAAAAATGCATTAAAAAAGAGTTTCATGTGGAAACTGTTATTAATGGTAATGGAAATGGAATGTAATGCAAAATGGAATGGTAATGAAAATTGTTATTAATGGTAATGATACTGCTTTGGAGGAGAGAAATGGAAGGAAATGTTGACCATGAAGATAATAATGACCCTTGGTAGTACTTTCCAGTTTATGTAGCATTTTTGTACATTTTTCTAAGGAAATGGACTTTTATATGGATGAAAGGGCCAGGGAAGAGATCTGGGCTTAGAAAACTGAGGGATCTTAGCTTGGAAACACGACTTCCTTGGGTGGGTTTCAGGAGAATGGAATGGGCAAGCCTGGCCGCAGTGAATGGGTAAGGTGGGGTGCGGATGGGGGATGATATGAAAGTGAAGACTGGACAGGTGGGCTGGGCTTGTTGTGAGGGTTTCCATGCTCAGCAAAGGAATTAGGACCTGATTCTGAGATCTTGGGGGAAGCTTTTGATGTTTGTGACTAGAAAAATGAAATATATACATGTATGTGTGTATATATATATATATTTGATAATGATTCTAGAATTGTACTAGGATATAATGAGGAGAATAGAACCAATGGACCTTTAGAACCATTCAGCAGCTATTTAAAAAACTTTGGTGTAAAAATTGCCAAGAGAATGATACAGGTTCTGATGACTTGTCGGGCAGGTGGGCGGTTAGACAGTTAGAATTCACCCCAACACCTCATGTATTCAGGCCTGTGTTGAAACTCGCTGCAGCACCAGAGACCTCACTTTTGCAGTGCTTGTGACCTGGTGTATATGAGTTCATCCTGCAGATTCAAAATTAAGAGTGTTGTGTGGGTGCCAAGTTTTCTTCCTAACCATTCTATATAGGCAGAGCAAGAAAGAAAACTTTGAAAACCCAGGAAGTGAAAAGACCTCGTGAGTTGTGGGCTTATTTTTTGAGACCCTTCCCCATATTATATCAATATATTTACACCTCTCATACATAGGTATATAAGTCGACTTGCATCGAATATTAAAAAATAATCATGATATAAAATGAAGAGGGCCTTGACTAAGTAGGATAGAAATGAGATTTAAAAGGAAAGAAAACCCAAGGTTTGCCCTGAAGGCAGGATCCACAGGACTTTAATGTGTCTGGGTTTGAGGATGGAGGAGTATTCAGAGAAGCATGACTTTTTGTACCAGACTTCTTTTACTTCAGCCTGGGAATGAGGGGCATGCCACCAGTCCAGACAGAATGCTGAAGGGGGAAGATGAGTTTAGATTTTAGGCATATTGAGGTTAAGATGATGGTGACATCCAGTTAGGGAGACACAAGGGTTCAAAGTTGAAGGGAGAAGTCAGGGCTGCGGGTGTAGGTCTCTGTGTGTGTGTGTGTGTGTGTGTGTATGTGTGGCAGGGGCGTGAATGGTGAGAGGGTGTGACCTCAATATTGCTGAACTTTGAACTTATCAAGGAGGTTAAGTTGTCAAAGGAAGCCATATGTTTAGGAGGAGGGAATGAGGACAGTACAAGTGAAAAATGAAAGATCATTCTGTAGGATTAGCAATAATACCTGAGTGAGATCCTATGGGAGCCAGAAGAGCCACATGGAAACTGTTTTGCTTCTGTCAGTTAGTGCTGGTGGCAAGTCATGTGACCTCTCTTAGCAACTGTGATGTATTTCCTTTCAGCTGCAAAAGCACAAAAATAATTCTGTTTTTGCCCAGTCATGAGGATCATGTGGCGATCAAATGAATTACTGTCTGCATCTTCTAGATGTGGCAGTCTTTGCATTTGGTCTATTTTCAGTCTGTGGCAAATACTATGTTTTGATCTACGTCAACCTTGACACAAACCTCAGCAAATAACTCATTAGCACCACAAACACAGATGAGAATGTGAACTTTGCTGAAGGTTTTGTACAGGATATTCAGAAGAGCAATCTATTACATAGCCTAGAGTCAAATATTCAAAGTTTCTACCAGAAATGTTGGTTTTATAAATTCTGTTTTCCTTCACACTGACACGGTTCATTTCCCTTTTTTCCTTAGGCATCTCTTCCATCTGTTATAAGAGTCATTTATCTCTGCCTCAGACATGCATTCCTGCTCAACATAATACATGTCTTCAGGTAAAGAGACCACTTTCATCCTTAGAAAGTTTGGCACCATCTATTTTTACTCACATATGCCCTTAGGGGAGCCTTTGTCCCGTCATAACCCCATTGGTCCTTAACTCATACCCTTCACTGTCATTCCATTTCTCTCAAACCCTAGAGGAAGTCCATGAATGAGGGTTTTCTCCAATCTTGTTAAAAAATCATTTTGTCAATCATAAAGTGAAGTGTTCAAAGAAGTCAAGTGGGGTGAAGTTTTTGAGAGATATGATACAATGACTGGTACAGAGAAGCTGGCGAAAAATAAGACTGTGAAAAGGGCATTGGATTGGTCAGGGAGGTGATTCTGATAATGTCAGCAGGACAGTGGGGTGGAAGATTTGAAGGCAAGGGATTAAGGAGTGAGCAGGTGTTAAGGAGGATGAAAAAGTTTTCCTGATTTTCCTCCACCAATCAGGTTATACGATGCTTTCAGTGGAAATGTAGATTTGGATGGTGCAGGAAGGAGAAGGCAGTAGCACAGCCAAGGAGAGAGGACTAAGACACAGTGTGGTCAAGGTCATTCCTCAGAGGGCTACTTGAGAAGAAAGGGCAATTAATTGTGCTGATTGTGGATCAGATCTTACCCCTCTCACCTATCTCAGAGCTTATGTAAGAGCTGAAAATTCAAAAAAAGCAAAAAGTTCTCCAACTAAGAAGAGAAATTTCTGGGTGGAAGTCATAGGACAGGTCCATTAGGGAATGACATGAATTCATATTTGAATGACCTATTTAAAGATATAAGTGTTTCCAGATCAAGAGGTGAACTCAAAAAGGAGCTAATCTAACCTAATCTTACAGAATCAGAAATTGAGCTTCTGAACAGGCAACCTAATTCTTGCTAAAGATAGAGACAGACCCTTCTCATTCTACTCTCAAACCCAAGAGAACTAATTAAGAACACTTTCAGACATAGCACATACATTCCTGGAATTTATGCACTAAAATTTTGCAAGCAAAAAGTTGATAGGGGTTATCAAGAGAATTATTTATATTGATTCTCCTTGAATTTCAACAGTTTTGTCATTTTTCTATGCGTGAAAACTGAGGCTCAGCAAGGTTCAGTGACCTTCACTTACATGACTACTAAGAGGCAGAGCAGGAGCTAGAATAAACATCTTTGACTCCAAGTCCGGTTTGTCTTTTCACTACAAGACAGCTGCATCTGGCTTTGCAAGATCCTGTAAGACACTAATGCTCTCAGAATTATACACGCTTCTCATAATGACACACAAACCAGGTCTCCTTCTCTGAAAATGACATGGAGAGATGACATGGGTGACCTGAGAACATTATGTTTGGTGAAGAAATCCTACCCACTAGCTCTGCTTAGTAAACTGGACACTTCCCTGTCTGACCTCATAACCTTGACTCATGCCTGAGATTCAGGGTCTCCTGTTACTTGCACTTTATTTATCAATTATTTGTGTTTTGGTTATTCCAGTTGTTTAAAAATCACATTAGAACTAAGAAAAGTATGGCCAATTACTTTTAACTGCTATAACTGAGGTTTTAAATGATGTAGCTTTATAAGAACTCTCCTTTGCTGGAAATCACCAACACATGTATTTATATTGTTAAAATCTGCATGATGATATAGTTACTAAGAATGCACCCAAAGAATCAGAGTGCTGAGGTTCAATCCTTGACTTTACCACTTACACTAGGCGAATTTGGGGAAGTTAGTCAACTTTTCTGAGTCTCATTTCCTTCATCTGTCAAATGGGGATAATAATAATAATTCCTAGCTCAAGGCTCAAGGGGCTTGTATGACATTTGAGTTAATAAACACATGGCAGTGTACTATCTGGAAGTGACATGATGGTTTGGGAAAAGGGAGGGTGGTGGGACCATGTCCACAGGAGAGCCTGAGATTTAGAAAACAATTTTCTCTAGAGAAAGCACCAACACTGCCAGTGCCAGAGGTTCTGGAAGCCAGGGTAAAATCTTCGATGTTGTTATTTCATGTCTGATATTGCTGTATGGTGAGGCCTGTGAGCTGATCACAGCCTGATGGACTGTTGTCCCTCCAATTGTCCCATCCTGCCCACTGCATAGACCAATTTCTTGGTCAGAAATTCCAGGCAATCTTAAGTCCACACCTCATCCCCGCCAAGCATACACAATAGTAAAACAAATCAAGGAAGGTGGAGCCTGGATACTGGGATGTGAGGTGACCAAACATTCTAGTTTGCCTGGGTTTGAAGAGATATTTGAAATTTCCTGTTTTAAAATCAGGATAGTCCTGGAAATACCCACATAAGTTCACTTGCTCTACCTGGTGATGACGAAACTCACACCTGGCATCAATAATTTTGAAGCTGTAAAGTACAAAGCTAACAACATAGTGAGCACACAGCCCTCCAGTGTTTTATTCAAGTGTTCATTAAGGGCCTATTGTGTGTTAAGGAGGTTTTAAGTACTGGAAATAAAATAGGCAAAGTCTCTGCTTGCATGGAAATTATATGCTAGTGTGTGTGGGGACATATAACAAACAGATAGCTAATGTCAATGAGGACTGCTCTGAAGGAAAGAACGAGCAGGCTAAGGAAATTCTGATTGTGCTGTCTACATAGATGAATCAGGGAAGGTTTTTGTGAAGATGTGGTATTTGACAAGACACATAGTAAAGTAAAAGAGCAGGCTATGAGATGCCATGGGGTCGCAGGGTAGTAGTCCAGGCAGATGAAACTGGTGCAAAGGCACTGGGAGGTGAATATGGCTAAATGTGATGCCTAAAATGTCCAGAAGGGGTGGGGGGAGGGGTGCGTGAAAGTGGTGAGGGTAAGAGCAGTAGGGCATGGAGTGGCTAAGGGGACCAGGAGGCAGATGGTTCAGAAACTTGTAATCTAAGGCAAGATCTTGGGTTTTTTAATGAATTATTTTATTTTATATAATTCTTACATCATTTTTCATTTTTGCATAATGTATGCATTTTCATTTTGGTTATATTCCCCATATAATTCCCACCCCCTTTTTCTGACCCTAATCCCTCTTCTCCTCCCCCCGCCCCCCACTGTAGTGTGTCTGGTCTATAGTTGCTTGTTGATTTTGATTTTTACTTTATTGCAATTAATCTTTGGAAAGCTGCGTGGAGATTTCTTGACCTACTAAAGATAGCACTTCCATATGATCCAGCAACTCCACTCCAGGTATTTACCCAGAGGACACAGAAACATTAACTCAAAAGGGCACTTGCACCCCTATGTTTATAGCAGCACTATTTACAATAGCTAAGCTATGGAAACAACCCAAATGCCCAAAAACAGATGACTGGATCAAGAAGATGTGGTACATATACACCATGGAATATTACTCAGCATTCAAAAAAGATAAACTCATGCAATTTGCAGCAACATGAATGGAGTTGGAAGGGATCATGCTCAGCAAAATAAGCCAGAAAGAAAAAGAAAAGTACCGGATGGTCTCACTCATAGCAGGAATCTAGAAAACCTAAATAAGGGACCAGGAAGATCTTGGGTTTTTAAATGTTAGCTATTACAGAGGCAAGTTTATTCTCTATTTTATGCTCAGGTTAACAGTATTATATGTCCTTTTTTCTACTCAGTTTTGTTTCATTCTGTCAAAAAAGATTTTTGGTGCAAAAACCTTGTTCCAGGTACAGGAGAGAAAAAGACCTACTTGTAGTTAGGTGGGTAAGATCACAGCACTGATAACACAGGAAAAAAGCGCAGGTGGATTTCAAAGGTTTCAATTGCTGAACAGGGGAGGGGTCACTTCCGGTGTGCCCCAGGGCATCACGGGAGGAGCCCGGGTGAGGAAAAGCAGCGAGCGCCTCTGCCCGTGTCAGGATGTACCTAAGGCGAAGGTAGGGCTTGGCGGGTCTGTGTACATTGGACAGTGTGTGAGTGAGGAGGACCCGGCGTGTCCCCTCCATTTATTTGCATCCAGCTACTACGGGGAGTAACAGCGTTAGACAGTGTGGTGGGCATGGGGGAGAAATTTGAAAGCAGGCCCTTAACTTGACTAGGTCTGAAGGAAGTTTTTAAAAAAACCTTAGTCAATATTTCTTGAAGTGCTTGAGGGCCTGCAGGGGTAGGTTATTGTGTTGCATGTACATAAACAGCCCCTCCCCCAGCCAAAAGTTGCTTGTTCCCACACAAACTGTGGTGAGCAGAAATGGCGTGAAGAAGCACTTATTTATTTGGAAAATTTTTTGAGCAGCCCCAGACTCAAAAACTAGCCTTCCAGATCCTGCCAAAGAACACACAAAACCTAGAATAACACTAACATACGGTACAAAGAGGAGCGCATCAGCCTGGAGAAGGGAGTCCAGGAGGGAGCTCGCCCTGCGGCCATGCTTTCTGGGGCGTGCGCGGCATCCACGGGCTCTTACTGAATCAATGCAGAATGCGATTTTCCTGCATTCCTCTTTTTAGGAAAAAGCCAAAATCCACCTTGGAATTCTTTAGGAAAACAAAAACAGGTTCTAATGTAGGTCTTCATGAAAGAGAAATGATATAACGTGAACTTCCAAAAAGCATGGGCTACCTGTACTTAGGTAATGTATCATGTGACATCCAATTTGGGTACCAAGGTCTGTGACTATCAATTAAGTTATTTTTCAGAATACTGAAAAAAGGTAGGATTCTGTTGCTCGGAAGATACCACCTTTCCCATCTACGCTTTTTACAAATTTTCTGCTAGGAGCCCTGGCAATGACTAGTTCTCTGAAGAGACAACCAGGAGGCAGCATTTCTGTGAGGCGCTGAGAAAACAGTCTGCTCTCTTGTGAAGGTCAGGCTATCACGCTACTGTAATCTAAGAAGAACCGTGTTTGGGGTGCGTTCCCCAAGAAGAGTATTTTTCTTCTTCATCACCTAAGAGACTTTTTCCTTGTGACCTCCTGAAGCAGTGGTCCTTGGAGCCAGCAGGGGAGGAATCAGGCTGGTAAATTCCATCCTTAAAGTAAGGTTCTTTCCATCTGCCCACAGCTGATTCTTCTGCTTCCCACTTAGGAAAATGTGACCGAAGAAGTCTGCCCTGAAGGTGCCTGGGGACACTGGTATGTGTAACATGTGCCCAAAACCCTGCCACAGCCAGGAGGCAGAATTTAAGTTTGCTCACTGACAGCTGCTGTGTGAGCTCTGGAATGTTAATCCTTACCGAAAGCTTGGATGAAAGGTTGCAGCTTTTAGCAGCTGTCTAATGATATCACCCACCAAATGACCCTCTCTTTTTCTCCTTTCTGTTGTCAGTTACATCCAAGCTTTTGATGAAAAGTGGATATGAAATCTTCTTATGAAGAAGGCTACTTTTAAATTTTTTTTTAAAAGTGGTCTTTAAAAAATTCAAGTGGTAATATACACATTGTAGAAAGACTGAAAAATAGAATCATTGAAAGAGAATTTGAAGTTACTCCTAAAATTTTAGCCATAGAGGTAATCCCTATTTAAAGGTTGGTTTCAAACCTTTCACACCTTTCACCTCACTTTTCCCCACATATACAGTTGGGATATCAGCTTGTAAGCAGTTCTGTGTCCTGCTTTTAAAACTGAACATATTATGAAAATTTTCTCATGGCATTTAGTTTTTTATTAGTTACATAGTCTTCCATCCTATACAGTCTAGCAAAACATGCACAGGACTTGTATGCAGAAAATGACAAAACACTAATGAAAGAAATCAAAGAAAATATAAATCAATGGAAAGACAACTAAATTCATGATTTGCAAGAATCAACATAATAAATATGTCAGTTCTCCCTAGAATGATAGACTTAATGTAATTAATAAATTATAGCCCTGACTTTAAAGTCGACAGTACAGTATTCTAATCATTATTTTTCCAAAGTACTATCATTGTACTCCTCCAGTGAAAAATTTTAAACAGCTTTATGGAGTTACAGCTGATTGGAAAAGTTGGGGGGGTAGATGCTAGAAATTCAAAGAGGGACAGGCATGCATACAATACAAGCCTTTTCTAGATTGCACTTTTGTTCTCCCTCCTTTCCACCTAGAGACCAAACTCCTCATGTTCATTATACTCCACCAAAACTTTCTTTTTTGTTGTTGTTGCATTTTTATTTATTTATTTATTCTTTTTTTTTTTTTTAAGATTTATTCATTTATTTATACAAGCGCTGGGTACAGTCAGAAGTACGGGAGGGTGAGAGAATTCACCAGAGCCAGAGCGGGGAGCAGAGCAGGCAGACTGATGAAATACACTGGTGAGGGGAGCAGCGGGCACGGCAAGAGAGGTCTGCACACCATGTGGGACCCTCGCTGGTGGCCGGGGATCCAACCGGCAGCGCTGCAGAGGCTGCAGAGGCTGCAGCCCAGTGCTCAACCGCTGCGCCACTGGGGAGGCCCTATTTATTTATTTTATACATTTTTTACATCATTTTTCATTTTCGCACAATGTATGCATTTTCATCTTGGTTATAGTCCCCATACAATTCCCACCCCCCTTGTTTTGATCCTACTCTCCCCCCCCCCCCCGCCATAGTGTGTCTCTGGTTTATAGTTGCTTGTTGATTTTGCTTTTTTCTTTATTATAATTAGGTTTTTTCCTGGTCCCTTATTGAGGTTTTCTAGATTTCTGCTATGAGTGAGTCCAGCCGGTATTTTTCTTTTTCTTTCTGGCTTGTTTCCCTAAGCATGATCCCTTCCAGCTCCATCCATGTTGCAATTTGTCTTCTTTTAAAAAAATCTAATGCAGTTCTTACAGCAACATGGTAAGGTAGATGCTATCTCTGTTTTACAGATAAGAAAAGTGATATTTAGAGAAATGAGATAACTTGCCAAATACACAGCTATTAAATGAGAAGCAGGAAAGCAAACTGAAACTATATTACATCTACACTTGCCCTTAAAGACCGTATGTGAAAAAGCTCACATGTCTTCTTAGTAAAGAGGCTTCTTTCCTCAACTATGCTCCCCAGAATACTAGCTGCCCCCCTACTTTGTTATTTCCCATTATCACCTATCATCTGACAGTGAAGGACCTGCATCACTTGTTGATTTCCCTTCTCTCCTTATAGTAGACAGGTTTCCAGAAGGCAGGAGTTCTCAGCTTTATTCCCTGCTCTACCCACAGAACAGAGACCAGCACACAGCAGATGCTCAATAACAGTGAAGTGTATAGATGGTCCTCCTGCCAGCCAGCCTCAAGGGATGTTTTTCTTATTAATTTGTAATAATCTACAGAGGTTTAATAAAATCAAGTCTAGCACGAGATATTTGTGGGTGCTTATACTGGGGTGGGTGAGACAGGGGATGCTAAGTGGTGAAGTACGTTCAAAATGCTCTGCAAAACCACATATAATATTAAAAAAATAGCTAGGTAACTGTATTTGAGAATAAATAATTTTGCAAATGAACACATGATAGCCTGACTTAGTTTGTAAGTTTACTGTAGTTTTTATTTACTCATTGTTAAGAGAAAAATACAGCAAGTGACCCAAAATAGCACATTTTGTGCATTTCTTTGGTCACTTTTTTGGCATTAGGATGAATTACTCTTCACTCAATACTTTCGTGTGAACCTCCCGGCTCTTCACCCGCAGCTTGTTGACCTGGGACTCGGCAATGTCAGCCCGTTCCTCAGCCTCCTCCAGCTCGTGCTGGAGCTTGCGGAATTTAGCGAGATTAGCATTGGATTGTTCCTCCTGAGAATGGTGAAGTAGTGAGAATTAGCCTTTGTGATTTTTCATTGCTTATGTCGCCAAACAGGATTATTTCCTCAACTCAAATACTGCGGTCTGTTTGTCATGTCTGATTTCAAAACTGGATACAACTTGTAACTCTAATCACATACTTCATTTGAAAAAATGAAAGAAGAAACGGTCTTGAAATGGAAGAGACAACCTCATTATGTCAAATCCCTATACACGTGAAGTCCATTTATGATGTATGGACTGGGTAGAAAGGAGGAAGAGATGCATGTGCCCTGATAAGGGTTTTGTAAGTACATGTTAAGGCCAAATTGTAACTTGGGGGAAATCCCACTTTAAAATGTTTTGTCATTTATTTTTGACTCTGGCAGATCCAAAGCAAGGGAAAAGCAGGACTAGCAGAAGGTACATCTCTGTTGGTTCCCTTTACTGCCTTATGTGCCTCTCCCTTTATTTCCTCCTTGCACGCTCCCTTCCACATTGTGTCTTGAAAGAATGGGGAGAGGTGAGGAAGGAGAATCTGCATGTGCTACAGCAAACAGAGAGAAGAGCCCCTGCTGATGATGCTGGTAGTGAGTGAGTCAGTTGGGATAAAAGATTTATGTTTGGTTTTTGAGGATACTTGATTTTGTGCATTTCTAGTGGGAGAGGAGTATTTAATATGGTGTTAATTAGATTTTCTAATGTACCTTCTTTGCAGCTATCAAGAAGTAAGGTGGGTTATTTGAACCTTCACCCAACTATTACAAATTACTTTAAAAAATTCTCCTTTTAAAGTCTTACTCTCTAAATAGGATTTTTGGTAAATGCATATCTATAAAATTCTCTTTTAAAATAAAAGTGCTAAATTCTTACCTTATCTCCTTTCTCATTATCTTAACATACTTTCTACCCCTAGGAAATTTCTTCTTCCTTGTAGGGTTTAAAGGTACTTACAGCTTCCTCAGCTTGTCTCTTGTATGATTTCACCTTCGCCTGTAATTTATCCACCAAATCCTGCAGCCTGAGAACATTCTTGCGGTCTTCCTCAGTCTGAAAGTTTGAAAAATGATCTGAGTTCTACCCGAGGAATAAAACCTACTACAGGTGATAACATAAATCACTTTGGTGTGATAGGTGGGCCTGGGGCAAGCTTGGTCAACTCTGAGGCTTCCTTCATAGTGTTAACAGGAGCCACTCTTGTTAAATGTGCCCCTACCTCATGCACTGTATTAGAAAATGACACACATCTCTCATCCCTGTCTACCTTCCTGAGAAAGTAGATGTTGTCATTCTATTTTATAGATGATGAAACTAAGGTTTAGAGTGTTAAGTAACCTACTCAAATACAAATACTAAGAGAGGTAAAACTAGGACTAATACCCAATTTTTCTGACTGTGGAACCTGTGTTATTTCTTCTCTTATGCTCCTTATTAAAAGGTCTTCATAATTTTCCAAGCTTAGTAGGTCTATGATAAGCAACTGTGTCATTGTCCCTTATATGTATCAAGTTAGTGTCACATAAGTAGTCACCAGATTTCAATTCCTTCCTGGCAGGAAGTCCAGATAGTCTAGAAAATGATTCCCATTACCTGGTAAGTGAGTTCCTTTACTCTTCTCTCATGCTTCCGCAAACCTTTAACAGCCTCAGCATTGCGTTTCTGTTCATTTTCAACCTCTCCTTCCAGCTCACGTACCTGGAACCAAGAAAGACACTTAACACAGTCAGTCTTGGGAGATATTAGTTGACTCATGATGTACCAATATATGAAGTGGATGTCCCCAACCTAAGGACAAGGATGAGAGTCAATATGTGGGAAGAGAGAAACTATCACACTCTTTCCTTTCCCAGATACAGAGAGACTGAGACACCCACCCTGGCCTCCAGTTTCTGGATTTGCTTCTTCCCACCCTTCAGGGCCAGCTGCTCAGCCTCATCCAGACGGAGCTGCAGGTCCTTCACTGTCTGCTCCAGGTTCTTCTTCATGCGCTCCAGGTGGGCGCTGGTGTCCTGCTCCTTCTTCAGCTCCTCAGCCATCATGGCTGCCTAATTAGCAAATAAACCAAGAAAATCAGGAAACCTGATAATCACAGGTGGCACACATGTGTTGATAAGAGAAATGCTTATCTTGCTCACATCAGTGATGGCTTTCTTAGCCTTCTCTTCTGCATTGCGTGATTCTTGAATTACTTCTTCCACCTCACTCTGGAGTTGTGAAACATCATTTTCCAGTTTCTTCTTGGTGTTGATCAGGCTGGTGTTCTGTTAAAAATAGCGGAAATTACAAGGTTTGCAGTTGGCCCCTCTGGGATTTTATAAATGTCTTAGTTGTTGGCTCATGAAAAGAAACTGATGGCAAGATGTCAGCAAACTTTAAATATTTGTCCAGTGCAAAATATTAATCATTTGCAAGATTGGAACATCCAGCCCTGACTGCCCCAGTGTCCATCTGATTTATGATAAGGACTTCTGAGGTTTAAGAATGCCCATATTAATTAATTGCTCTTTCCATAATATTTCAAACAGACAACATTACTTTTTGCCCTTAAAAGGTTAGAAATATTAAAAAGAAGGGATTATTTTTGTGTCTGGTCTGCAAGTATCTCAGTGGGAATCTGTTTTCTTAATTTTCGTGACTTGCTTCCTTGAAGAATAGGAATTAGTCTTATGAAAACATTTTCTTAAAATTTCAACCCCGTGGTTATCAAAGGGAAGAGATACTGCCTCAATAGGTATTTGGAAACATTTGGGGTGGATATTTTTGATATTAAAACAAGTAGGGGTTGTTACTGTATTTAATGCCTGGGCAAGGCAGCAATGCCGAATGCCCTGCAATGCACAAGGACATTAAACACAATGATCCTAAGCGCCGGGAAACAGTGTATGGAACCTTTTTGGATTTTGGAGTCAACGTATCTCTTTCCTCAAATTTTTTCCACAACATGGACTTCAAAATCCCCTAAAGAGTAAAGCCTTATTTTTAAATAAGTAGAAAATCTAAAAAGGACAGATGTCTGCAATTAATATTTTTAGGGCATATCATCTAAATACACATTTAAAAACATGGAGTACCCCCATGTTATAATTCTGTTTCATTGCTACAGCACACCATTTGTTTGAGGCAAGGGTCTCACCTGGGTGTGCAGGAGTTGGACGCGCTCACTGGCATCCAGGAGCTCCTGTTCTGCAATTTTCCTGCTTCTCTCGGTCTGCTCCAGTGAGGCCCGTAGCTCCTCCACCTCAGCCTGCAGCAGGTTGGCTCTGCGCTCCACGATGGCCAGCTGCTCCTTCAGGTCTTCCTGGCCCCGGAGAGCATCATCCAGGTGCAGCTGGGTGTCCTATTAAGTAAAAAAAAAAAAAAAAAAAAAAAGGGATTTTAGACACTGGAAGATGATGTGAGTATCCCATTAGAGGAACTGGAAGAATTGCTGGTGTCAAAACAGGACAATCATTTGAGTGAGCATGAAAATAGTATCAACAGCTTAGGTGAGAAAGAATTTTTAGGAGAAAGGTTCTTCTTCCATTAATATCATGAACTGGTTGTTTTTTCATGTACTAGTCACTATAATCATTTGTGGGACATTTTCTATATTCTCCATCCAGTACTTGACATCTGCTTTCCCATTTGATCCTCACAAACTCTATGAGGTGGTAATTTCATTCTAATTTTGTAGAAGAAGCAGAGGTTAAATAACTTGCCTAAAATTCTGCAACTGGTAAGTAACAAAACTGAGATTTAGTTTCAGACCTGTTGATACCAAAGTCTTGTACTTTCTCTCATGTCATACCTTAATCTCTGGGCTTTTACCTGATTTTTACATAAAATCCTCATAAAAAAAGTACTCCTTATGTATTTAATTTTGCTAGCTTCACACTATGAGTCATATAATTTGTTAAAAAGAGAAGAATGGGTGATTTAACAGTCTCGAGGACTGGAAGACAAGTAACTTGCTCACTTATCTGAATGGTTAATGTGAACCATTTACCTTGAGGATGCCTTGGGTGTTCCTGTAGTTCCGCAAGCTCTCTGCAGCTAAGCGATTGGCGTGGTTCAGCTGGATTTCCATTTCATTCAGATCTCCCTCCATCTTCTTCTTGACTCTCAGGGCATCATTCCTGCTCCTGATCTCAGCATCCAGTGTGCTTTGCATCGTCTCCACAATTCTTATGTGGTTTCTCTTCAGCTGATCAATTTCCTCATCCTTTTCAGCAATTTTCCTATCAACTTCAGACTTGACTTGGTTCAACTCTAGCTGAATGCGCAGAATCTTTCCCTCTTCATGTTCAAGAGATGCCTTTACAAAACAGTGATTACTTAGTAATGGAATAACTTGATATTTGAAGTATATTCCCTTGTGGGCCAAACTCTTATTAATATCATTGTGTCCAATTTTGCAAAGTGAAAATCAATAGTTCCTGGAGCCCACTGGGTAAATCATTCTTTTGTTTATTCAGTCATGAATTACATAGGGCGGTTTTAGAATAAAGGTGCTTTGTAAAGTTTAAAGTGCTATCTACATATGATTCATAGGAATACTAACAAAATTATATGCTGGAACTCTTGTAGTAAACATGAATGCTCAGTATGTTTTAGATAAAATATGCATGTATGGTATAATAATTTCTGTTGTAGAAATGTTGAATTTTAAAATGTATATATATATTTCCAGTTATACAGTTCATGCTGACAGTAGAATACCGGGGTGATATATAAAAACAGAAAAATCCTCCTATTGTGCCATTCCCTCAGCAATTTGAAGCTGGTGCATGTTTCTAGTCTTTTTTCCTTTTTATATTTTTACATAATAAAATAATATATATGCAATTTGTCTTGCTTTTGCAAAATACTGTCTACTATAAAACTTTCCATTTATTGTATTTAATGGCTGTATAAAATTGAATCATGTGGATGTTATATAATTTTCTTAGCATCATTCTCAGACTGGATAGCTTTGTGCTTAAAACTTTACCTACACTGAAGATTATTTTCTTGGGATAGATTCTTTGGATTCATAGGTTACAGAATTAAGTCTTTTGATAACTATTGACTATTTTCTTTTTTTTAAGATTTATTTTTATTTATACAAGAACTGGGGTACGGGCCAGAGGCTTGGGAGGGTGAGAGAATTCACCAGAGACAGAGTGGGGAGCAGAACAGGCAGACAGACCGAAGACACTGCTGAGGGGAGCAGCGGGCGAGACAGGAGAGGTCTGCCATGCCATGTGGGTATCTCCCTGGCCAGCCAGGGATGGAACTGGCGCTGCAGAGCCTGCGGACAGCTTCACAGCACAGTGCTCAACCCTCTGCACCACCAGGAAGGCCCCTGTTGACTATTTTCAGATAACAAATTTCCCTTCATATGGGTTATACCAGTTCAGATTCCATCACTTCCATAATAATGCACCAGTTTTGCCCCCTTTGGGTGTTTTCACCCAAGTTTATCTTTGATTTTTTTTCCCCCCACACAATATAATAGGTACCTCTGCTTCCTCTAAAGCAGCCTGAATGTCACATTTTTCTTGTTCCACTTGCTTCTTTATTTTCTCCAATTCATGGATTTGTTTCCCTCCCTCAGCAATCTGCTCAGTGAGGTCAGAAATCTCCTCTGAGGATGAACAAAGAAGAGTCAGATGGATGCCGACATAGGAAGGTGCTGCAGGGCTCTGTGGGGAAGGGAAGTACAAGACAACTCACGCTGTAGATTCTTATTTTCTCTCTTTAGTGTTTCAAGTTGATCCAAGGATTCCTCGTAGGCATTCTTGACCTTGAACAGCTCAGTACTGAGAGAACGGGACTCCTTCTGGGAAGCCTCAAGTTCAGCCTGCGTTTCCTCATATTTCTGTTTCCATTCTGATAGAACCTGAAAAGCAGCAAGGCAGTAAGTGGCTAGTAGAATGCAAGGAGGGAGAACAACTAAAAAACTGATAAAGTGTAACCAGGTTTGGCCACCTTGTCAAAATTCCTTTGCTTTTTATCAAGAGCTGCACAGGCAGCGTTGGATCTCTCCACATCCAGCATGAGGTCCTCCACTTCATTCTGCAGCCGCTGCTTGGTCTTCTCGAGGGAAGCACATTTGGCGTTCACAGCTTCTACGTGCTCCTCCGCATCCTGCAGCCGCTGAGCCAGCTTCTTCCTACAGTTAACCAGCCAGTTAAGGAGAGTGCTCAAGAATGGCAAGCGTAACCTCCTTGACCCCTTTCGCAGTTCTGTTTCCATATAGCAAATAGCATGATATTCAAGACTGGCCAGAACTGCCTTCTAGATTGACAAACAGTATGAAAATGTCTAAAGTGGAAAACGATTGGATTGGAGTCTGTTGAGTTATTGAATTCTTAGAGGCCGCTGCTAGTTCTCTACAGTGTCTTCCCACTTCAGGGATTCAGGATTTTCAAGACTTCTCGCTGAGCATATGTGTAGAGAATGGGAGGCCAGGACATTTGACTTACATATCACATCTCATTCCAAAAATTGTTTGAGGCCTACATGAGATTTTACTGGGCAAAAATATATTGAGTATATTCATTTGATTTCTCAGGCTTTCCATTTCACTTTATATATTTTTCCCTGGAGAAAAATAGCTAGTTTCTTCTAATTATATATATGTGGACAATCTCATCAGAGAAAGAAATTGATGGCTAGGTTAGAACAATTCATGCAGTTTAAGCAAAGGCAGGTTTCCAGCCCCCAAACCCCCTGCCTCCCTAATTAATTCTTGCTTCATTCTCCATTGTGTGCCTACTCTATCTCTTAAAAATCCTTATCCCTGATGCCCAAGAAGACCTACTTAAAGGTCTATTGGTCTGTACACAGACCAAGTCGTCAGTTTATTTAGACCAGCCCTGCACATTATGTATATTTTGGTGGCATCCAATGTGAGTTTTAAGAGCTATGTCTTTCTGTTGCAGTGTTTAGGGTGTGGACTCTAGAATCAGAATATTTACTTCTAATCCCAGCTATACCATTTATTAATCATATGTGTTTGAATTAGTTAATTAACCACTCATAGCTTCAAGTTCCTCATCTGTAAAATAGGAATAATATAATAATACTAACATAATGTTGCTATGAGAACTAAGTGAGTGACTGTATATATGATATATATGATATACATGTATGATATCATATATATCACATATGTATATATGTCATGCTATGTATCATATGTATACATGACACACATATAAAGTATATATGATACTTGGCACATAGTAGACGGAATACAAATGTTAGCTTCTGCTGTTATTGCTGTGTTGCCATCAGCATCATCACAGCTGCTCTGAGAGGTGCTGAGTTGGCAGTAAGTAAATCATGTCATTTTCCTCCCCCAGAGTTCACAGCCCATACTTGGCCTCCTCCAGTTCCTCGGTGCGCTGGATGGCGTCCGTCTCATACTTGGTCCTCCACTGGGCGACCTCGCTGTTGGCCTTGGACAGTGCCCTCTGCAGCTCAGCTTTGCCTTCCTGCTCCTCCTCATACTGTTCCCTGAGCAGGTCACAGTCGTGGCGCGAGGACTGCAGGGCATGGGCCAGGGCGTTCTTGGCCTGAGGAAGTACCAGTTCAGTGACTTAAATTAATTTATTCAATGAAATAATGTACACAATCAAAGAAGACCCTCAATGGATATGTTTGGATTTGATTAGGCAAGATTTTGGATAAAACTTACTTTAGTTTCTTCCTCTAGCTGACGTTTCAGCTCTTCAATCTGCTGAGTAGAAGCTTGTTTGCTCCTTGAAAGCTGAGAGACTAAAGCATCTTTCTCATCTAATTGTCGGGAATATTCACCTAAGAATAATAAAAATAAAGGAATTTATTGACATTATTATTAAGAAATATATATTAATATATTAAGGAATAGATATATTTCATATGTATGCATTACTGCTTCTCAATATTGTTAAAGAACTAGTTACAACTGAAGATTTAAAAGCAGAATAGGGCCCCCCCCCGGTGGTGCAGTGCGTTGAGTGCAGTGCTGTGAAGCTGTCCGCAGCCTCTGCAGTGCGGGTTTGATCCCTGGCCAGGGAGCCTCGCCCTCTGCTCACCCTCTGCTCCCCTCAGCAGTGTCTTCGGTCTGTCTGCCTGTTCTGCTCCCCACTCTGTCTCTGGTGAATCCTCTCACTCTCCCACCCCTCTGGCCTGTACCCCAGTTCTTGTATAAATAAAAATAAATCTTTAAATAAAAAAAATAAAAATAAAAGCAGAATAGCCACAGAAGTATAAAGTAAACAAGTAAAACTAGTCTGCTGTCTCTTGGTTTATTTTCTTTCTGACCTGTGCGGCAAATTCCTGTAGTGTTTTTATCCCGGTCTGAGATTGGAGTATTGCTATTCATTCAGAACCCCTACAATTGCTTTTTTCTAGTATGTGGTACAGAATTCAGAGAAGGGCTCCTACCTGCTTCCGTCTGCAGGCGTCCCCTTTGTGCTGTCAGGTCGTTGATCAGACGTTGCTGCTCTTCCTCCTTTGCCTTAAGTTCACTCACTTGATCTTCTAGAGTGCGGCACATCTTTTCAAGGTTTCCCTATAGGACATGTGGCAAAAAATGTGAGATATGGAATATAGTTAAAAAAAATAAAGAAAAGCAATTGTTAGAATATTTTTAGAGTAAGAAACTTTATTTGCAACGTGAGTAGAAAGTTAGGCATCAACACTCTGGAAATGGCAGGATACAAGAGAGCGAGTGCACAGTGAGGCCTGGTTATTGTTGGAGCCCATTAGTGTATCCACTTCCTTAAAGTGGATTTTGAAATAACTTTAATGGGTCATAACCAGCATAAAAAATAAAAAAAAGAAATAGAATGAAATGTATTCGAATAGAAAATATTAGCTCCATGATATGAACTGCCTGCAACCAGTGTTTAATGACAGAGAACAATGGCTCCTCTCACAGGTTATTAATGACCCTCGTTGAGAGTCAGCGTTGGGTACCTTGGCTTTCGAAATGGCCTCTGCATTACTGCTAAGGTCATCAATCTCCATCTTCAGCTCGCTCTTCTCCTTCTCCAGCTTCTGCTTGACCCTCTGCAGGTTGTCGATCTGCTCCCCGAGCTCGGCCACGCTGTCCGCGTGCTTTTTCCGCAGAGCTGCTGCAGTGGCTTCGTGATGCAGGGTGGCCTCTTCCAGGTCCCTGCGCAGCTTCTGGAACTCAGTCTCCCGCTTCTTGTTCATCTCAACCTGGGCTGAAGTTGCCCCACCAGCCTCTTCCAGCCGCTCGCTGATCTCCTCCAGTTCCCGGGAGAGGTCAGAGCGCTGCTTCTCTGCTTTGGCCCTGGAGGCCCGCTCTGCCTCAATTTCCTCCTCCAATTCCTCAATGCGGGCCTGGGAGCGACAGAAGCATATTAACAAACTCATCTTCATTTCATATTTTGGGGAGGAGGCATGCATGAGAAATTGAAAGCAAGATGACTCACCTGCAGCTCTTTGATCTTCTTTTGTAGTTGAATTTCTACTGCCTGTTCATCTTCAATTTTGCTTATCAGATTGCTGATTTCAAATTCTTTCCTTTAGAGAGGACAAGACATATTAGGACTTACATAAATCAAAAGATGATATCACACAATATTTTTTCTGGAGTTCCTACTTTTTAAGTTTTTCATCCAGTTGCTGTTTGTCATTTTCTATATCCATTGTGGATTCTTGGGCCAATTTTAGGTCTCCCTCCAGTTTCCTCTTGGCTCTTTCTAAGTCCATGCGAAGTTTCTTTTCTTGTTCCAGAGACCCTTCAAGCTAGTGAGAAAGTAAACTATGATAAAATTTTGAAAGTGTATTTTAAAAAATAATCTTTCCAGTGACAAAACACACTCACGTCATCCACTTGCTGCTCTAGCTTGCTTTTAGCTTTGGCCAGGGTGTTGACTTTGTCCTCTTCTGCCTGCAGGTCATCCAGGGTCTGCTGGTGGGCCTCTTGGAGGGCCTTCTTCTCTTTGGTCAGTTTTGCGATGGTTTCATCCAGACCTGCCATCTCCTCTGTGAGGTTTTTCACCTAGGGTAGTAAAATTTCTTTGCATTACATGTTATATTTTGGTGGATTCAGTTTTATGCTTATATTCCATAGATTAATAAAAATGTCAACTTTCTGTATGTTTCAAACCTTGTTCTCGGTGGCATGCTTCTCCTTTTCCACCTTGGCCAGTGTCAGCTCAAGGTCGTCAATGTCTTTCTTCAGTTCTGAACATTCATCCTCCAGTTTCCTCTTCTTGGCTGTCAGCTCAGCATTGATCTCTTCCTCATCCTCAGCTCTTTCTGTCACCTCTTTGATTTTGGCCTCTAGCTGGATTTTGTTTTTAATCAGTTGCTCACACCTTTCCTCTGCATCAGCCAAGGCATCAGCTTCCTGTAGAGAGATTCATTAAGATATTGAGTTTGTTATTTATTTTGAATCTGTCCTTTATCCAAAATAGTAGTGTTACTGAATTCTGATGAATTTTTCAGTTCGAAGATAAATTTAACTTAATTGAACATTAGTACATGGCCTGGAGAAATGCAGCTAATTGGAAATGAGACTATAGATATAGAAGCAAATTAGTTTTCAGATGATTGGATTTAATTGACTATTATAAGAAGTGTGTAGAAGAGTAGAAGGATCAAATTATGTCTCAGTTCTTGTCCTAATATTGTTTCTCTGACCTTGGGCAAACAACTTTATTCCTCTTATTCTTTATTTTCTCATATGTAATTAAGGGAGTTGGAGTAGATGAAAAGATTATTGTAGGTGTAATGTTCAAAGATTTTGACTTAGTCAAATTGGTTGGTTTTGGATTAGACCGTTCCTTACTCACCTCAAAACACTATGTGTTAAGTTGAATTTAAAATAGAAAAAAACAAAGACCATAAACAATTTTATGCCTATGAATAAATTTGCATATAGCATGTTTCAGTCACTCAAAACTTTCTCAATATCCTCAATAGTGCTATGCTTGTCAAAAATTTCCATTTTAAGAATTGTCTACTAGTCTCAAAATAAATTTTAGAATATAGAAGAATATGTAATTCTGAGAACTATATAGAGCTCCATTAGTTTATATAAGTGACTAAAGGCCTCAAATAAAATTCAGTTCAGCTATTAACTTCTTAGATTATTGTGACTTGGTGACTTTCTTTAACTTCAAGGTGTTTGTTTTATTTATTTTGTTTATGTCTCAGTTTTTTTTTTAATGCTTAAAAGGGTGATAATGGGGACATCTTTGGTTCCTTTGCATTTCTTGTAATAGTGATACATTTGGAAAATATTTACTCACTGACTGATGATGATTATGAAAAGAGGTTAAGGTAAAGAGGCTATAAAATCCTATGCTTTGGAAAATTATCCTTTTTACTGGTTTTATCAGGGCATTGTTGGACCTGTTGATCCAAAGACATGAGAGGTTGCCTGACTGGAGCACTGGTATCCAACTTGCTCCCCTACACCCCTTACAACTTCCCTAACCTATGAACAGAAGCCTCAGGAACTTGGGATCTGTATCAAAGGAAGACTAACCCAGGGCAATTGGCCCTGCCTTACACCCTGGTAGTTCAGTTCAATTAAATGTAATTAAACGTACTGTACTAAATCTTATGGGTTAGGCATGGCGATATAGACAGGAATAAGATTAAAAAATCATATTTGATTATAGATACAGACTCATAGACTTGGATTCAGCAAATAGGACTATACTTTTAAGGCTGAGTTAAAACAGGCAAGTTAACAAATACTAAATGAATAAAATATCTGACTGAGATTTGGGGCTTGTGTTTAAATTGCTGCCTTCATGGGTTTAAATGTGTGATATTATTATATAGATTCTTCAAACTTCCTTTTCCATCTGTAATTTGGAAATAATTGTGTCTTATTTTCCTCATAGGACTACTGAAAGATAAGTGAAATACTAAAACTACTAAAACTATCTCCCCCTACCCCGCAAAATACTAACAACCAAAAAAAAAAAAAAAAAAAAAAACACACACAGAGATATTTTTTTCCAAGAAAAAGTCATTTGTAAATTCACAGTATCTTTGAATTCCAGAAAACCTTCAGTATCATGTTGCATTCAGAATAGAGTACTCACAGATTGGACCTGGAGTTGCAGGTCATTTTTCTCTTTCAAGAGAGTGACCATCTTTTCCTCCAATTCTTTCCTTTTTGCCTCTGACTTGGCGAGTTCATCTTTGGTTTTCTGAAACTCTTCCTTCATGGTGGCCATCTCCTTCTCTGTCTCTGCACTCTTGAGGAGGGGCTTGATCTTGAAGAAGAGCTTCATCCAGGGCCAGTGCTTGACATTCATGAAGGCACGGACGTTATACTGGATGCAGAAAAGGGCTTCTCTGAAATGACATTAAAATATCAATGTAGATCAGACACAGTGTTTTTGGTTTTTTAGACATAAACTCCTCTTAATGAGAATATGTCATATTCTGAATAGGTGAAATGCATACTTTGTACACACCATACACACACACACACCCATCACATTCATGGTAGACTCACTATAATCACTTTGCTAATGTATACTGCTTATATTGAAATATTTTATGTTCTCAAGTCCACATCAAACTAGCATATGGTGAATATTCTGCATGTTTGAGCAACATTTATTATTTTAAGATCATTTGAGATATCACAATATTAGTGATTAGAGAGTAGACATGCCATTTTAAGTTGATTGTGCTGCTTGGTCATCAGAATATGGATTTAAACTGTGAAGTGATAGGGGTTGCTTTCTGAATTGCTTATTTAATTGCAATTCAATTGCATAACATTAAGCTTATGGTTTATCATTCTTCCTTGAATTCTCTCCTTTTATTTTGATCACCACTGAATTAGCCACTATATAAGTTCTATTTGTTAGCTTGATCAGATAATATACCAGTTTTTCTAAAATATTTAAAAATATATTATTCTAATCTGCTCACTTGGAGCTATTTATAATCCATAGAGCAGTAGCATCGGTTGAGCTCCACAAATTTGCTTTATTTAAATAAAAATATAGAGTAGAGATTTCTGGGGCCTCCCTGGTGGTGCAGGGATTAAAGTCTCAGCACTACCAAGCTATTGCCAGTCACTGCAGCATGAGTTCAATCCCTGGCCAGGGAACTGACCCCCATGGCGCAGCAGACCTCTCTTGTATTGCCCACTGCTCCCCTCAGCAATGTATTTCAGTCAATTCCACCTGTTCTGTTCCCCACTCTGTCTCTGGTGAATCCTCTCACCCCCCTGCACTTCTGGCCTATGCTCCAGGTCTTGTATGCAAAAATAAATAAAATGAATCTTTAGAATAGAGATTTCCTCTGTTTTTAGAAGATTTCTATATTAATGCCACTTTTATAAAATACCTGCATTAGCACCTGTTTTTGTTAGCTGAAAGAAATCTGAAGAGGATTTCTGTTTTCATGACAAATGGCAAAAAGTGTGCAGAACTAGATAAGTAGACGTGAGCAACACAAATGCAAAATGTGGGTAAAGAGGGCCTACAGTAGTGCTGAGCTGATAGAACTGGGTGAGGTTTTTTAGAGAAAGGGGAAATGGAAGTTTTAAAGTGGTAAATAGGTAAATTAGGATGAGGGGAGAAACCTTGTGCAAACAAAATAGGAAAAGGCCATGTGGTTGGAACTAAGTGATAAGATGGGAAATAGAGAGGATATTGATAACCACACAAAGCAACTTGGGTTTGACGTGGGAGACTGTGGGGACTCTCAGGCTAAGGGATGGCATGATAAAAATAGTGCTTACTGCAAATTATCCTGGCAACTCTGTGAGATGGTTGGAAAGGGAAAACTGGAGGGAGGAAAGAAGTTTTGGAGGGAATCCAAGAGTGAGGGGTTAAGCAAAGGCTGATGTCTTGAAGGAGTGAGTGCTGAACTGTGTAAGAGATACTCACAAAATGAAAGTTAATGAATGAGGAAGGCTGGTTAATAGTCCCTAGGTGGCCTGATATTCTGTACGGTTATTACCTCCTTTGCAACATCTTCTGATATTCCACCCTCATTAGGAATCCCCTGCAGACAGCTTGAGTTCTTGTTATAATCTGGGCCAACTTATCATCTCTCATTTCTTCTAGAAGACCCAGAAGGCCAGCTTTGAAGAAAACCTGGATAGAGGGAGAGTTGCAAATCATCCCCATTCTACAGGAGACACAGAAGTAGAAGGTACTTGGGTCAGGTGTAAAAATAACAGCAATACCTTGGTATGTCCAAATTTGTATTGGGTGTGGTCAATATCAATAGATCCAAGAAGCTTCTCAGAAGCTTTCTTGCTGTCAATGAACTGTCCCTCTGGAATAGCACTTGCATTTAGAACTTTATATCTGTTCAGTCAAAGAAAGAAAGAATGATTAGGAAGGTATGATCATATTTGAAAAACAAATGACATCAAAGAGAAACAATAAAGATCTTAGAGAAAAAAGTAAAAGTGGAAAATCTGACTGATTTTAAAATTCAGATAGTAGAACAATAAGTGTTTTCTGTGGTCTAACAAGTTTACTTCCTATTTTTAAGAAATGCCACCTCTTCTAACCTGTCATTTCATCCCACTATCACAAGACAAATTGATTTACCACAACGCTAATTATCTAATAACTTGGAATTTAATTTTTATAATATTTGCTAAGCAGAATACATGAAATACAATTAACAGAGGACAGTCAGATGATAAAGATTTATGACATTCAGTGAAATATAAAGAGAGACTGGCCTTTGTTTAAAATCTCCGTATAAGATCCTACTTGGGAAGCCCTTCCTGCAGATGCGGATGCCTTCCAGCACACCATTGCACCGCAGCTGGTGCAGCACGAGCTCATGCTCCATGGCCCCTAAGGATAAATCAGAGTATTTATTTTGGAGCACTAAATTTTCAAACTTGGGCCTGTTTGATTATTCCATGCTCTTCTATCTTACCAGGAGTTTTGGTTTCATTTGGAATAATACACCGTACGAAGTGAGGATGTGTGCTCCTCAGATTGGTCATCAGTTTATTTAAGTTTTCCTAAAAAACAGATAGAAAGTTCTATTTCAGATTGCTTTTTTGTAATTAAGTAGAATGAAGCTAGGCATGTTCTTCACTATTAGATATAAATCAATGAGACTTCAATTGTCCTGTATTTTAAAGGTCTTAAGAGTTCTTACCTGCCAAATAATAAAAAAGCCTAAGTGCTGGGGAGAAATGCAGCTCTCCAAGGTATTCATTTATAGCACCTAGATTCTATCTTATAAAAAGCTCCAAGTCTGGTAGCCTTGGGGCATAGAAAGTGCACTTCACCAGGAATCAGAAGACAAAATACTGTGGTGTCAATCTGCCACTGATGAACTGCCAAAGTACCTTTCATCCCTCTGGGCCTCATTTGAAAATAGTTGATATCTAAGGTCTCTTTCATCTCTCAGTGGTAATAGTTTTCACAGTGATAACCTAAGGTTGGCAATTGTCCCGACTTTGCCATCTTTCCTCAAGTTTAGTATTCCCTAAGACCTGTAACTTCTTATTCTGTATTTTTTTAATATATGGTGTGGGTAGAGCTTAGGTACCTGAGAATGAGCCACAGTGAGGATTATTCCAGAAATAAAGTAATAACTGATGGCAGATAATGATGTTTTACACAATCTTAGAAAACTCACATGCAAATATTTCTCAATATACTTAGGTATATCCTCTTGGAGAAGACAAAGATACGTGTTTTTCATGCCTCGGTTATCCATTCATAAGTTAAATAAGTAATGTGAGTTTCTAATCTTGGAAATATATACAAGGATAAGTTGATGAACCAAGGATCTATCTTGATGAGATCACAAAAATTGGTAGTGAGAAAGAAAAAAAAAAACAGTAGTTTTCCTGTTTAGGTATAGTTCATGTGAGTGCATTTTAGTTGGAAAGGAATGAGACTTAGCTATACACATTCTGAAAAAGCTGTCATTAGTCCAGACAGTTCATACACTCCATTTAGAAGAGCCAGTTTTTAAGTTATCTTTAAAAATCACATCATTTGTAGTAAAATTATTATTGCTGTTGTTTCTGTCACAAGAGGTATTTTCAAGCTTTAGTCATCAATCAAAATCACGGACTTTGGATGATTTTCAGCTATTATAAAAATTAAATTCACCTCGGAGAATAAAGATGAGCTTTGGTGAAGGGATGTCCTAAAAAGCGTATTTCTGGCTCTTTCCCAGAGACAAACTCGGGAACATTCTCAAAGGGCAACATTAGTGGAATAAAGATAAAGTCTTCCGCAGGGACAGTTAAAATGCAGTTATGCTTCTTTAAAAATCAGCCTTATTACATTTAAGAAAGCTTCTGAGGACACTTTGGCATTCTTAAATACATTAGATGATCCTAATAAGGAATGATGAGTAAAGCATCCAACCCTACAGAAAATCGTTGCTTTGTCTGTACCCTGACATGAGTGAATATTTAAAGTGATTCCTATTCACATTCCATTCTTTGCTAATTTATTCTAAATCCTGTAATTATGATGACTCATTAAAACTGTTAGATTTTTTGAATTAAATTTGTACTTTACCCTGAAAAGGGCTGACACAGTCTGGAAGGAAGAACCTTTCTTCTTGGCACCTTTCTTTGCACCACCATCTGAGGTAAAAATAAAGCCCATCATTTAAAGTAAAATCCCAGAAAAAGGACTGTCACTTGTGCGTTCTGTGGGAGTAGGTGTGATTAAGATAAAGTACCTGCTTCAGCACTAGCATAGGTGGAAAAGAGACTGGCCAGAGTCTTCATTGAAGACTTCTGGTACAGCCCCACCACAGTCTCATTCAGGGGGTCCTTGTTCTTGTCAAGCCAGCCTGCAATGTTGTAGTCCACGGTGCCGGCATAGTGCACCAGTGAGAAGTGGGCCTCGGCCTTGCCTTTGGCAGGCTTGGGCTTCTGGAAGTTGTTGGACTTGCCCAGGTGCTGGTCATACAGCTTGTTCTTGAAGGAGGTGTCTGTGGCCTTGGGGAACATGCACTCCTCTTCCAGGATGGAGAAGATGCCCAGTGGCTGAATTCAGAAAAATAGATATTGGTGTCAACCTATCGTTTCTCAAAATATTATAGATGTGACTGTCGTTTGATCAAATTAAAAGGACTCTGAGTTAAATACATTTGTAACATAAACGAGGGTCATAGCTTAAAGAAGTCCTTTTGTTATAACTAGAATGATTTTTCTATCATTTTTTCTCACGTTTGTTCTATAACCTTATTTTCAACTAAAAGAATAGCTGGGTACAAACTCCAGATCACAAAGCTTGTGGGGGTAATCTAAGATATTCTCTATTTATCACACTTTATTTCCTGTTATGTGAATTAATCTATTATCAGAGTTTTATTTTGCTATGAGAAGGACTTGCAACTTAGCATGATGTTTACTTTACATGTAATAATTAAACAGTGTAAGTAACCCAAACCTTGAGACATTTTGTATAGATCAATGATGGAGAAAAATACCCAATTTAACTTCTGAACAGATTGCCTTTCCTGCATAGTAATGCTTTTGCATTAACATTTGTTTAGAAATAAAGATTAATTCCTGTTGCTGGCATGTTGGATCATAATGGAGATAGATTTAAGACTAGTGAGACATTTCAGTAGAGTTTTCAGTGCTGCCTTAAAATTGCATTTGAGTCAGTGTTAGAACAAAACTGATTAGGACAAAATGAAACAAAACACTCTCTGATCCTTCTTATATAAATGTTGAAAGGGGAATTTTTTTTCCTCAATAGCAATTTTCTAATTTGTTCTGATAACTCTCTATTTAAGAATACAGTAATACTTTTTTAGAGTTACTTTGAATACTCGGACAAGTTACCCTTACCATTCACCCTTTCTTTAGAAATCAAACAGACCTTCTCAATGAGCTCAATGCAGGCAGCCAGGTCCATCCCGAAATCAATGAATGTCCACTCAATGCCTTCCTTCTTGTACTCCTCCTGCTCCAGCACAAACATGTGGTGGTTGAAAAACTGTTGCAGTTTCTCATTGGTGAAGTTGATGCACAGCTGCTCCAGGCTGTTGAACTACACAAAAAACATAATTCCCAACATTAAAGATATTTTTTATAGGGGTAGAATCCATCTCTCAAAAAGTATTTTATGGAGAATGTGTGGGCTAGATATACTTATGGAATACAGTTTAAACTAATCATTGTTTGTTCAAATATCCCAGGAGAAAAAAATGCTGATTTGTTTTTCATAAATTCTGGGCATTGTTTGAGGGTACAGATGTCAATCACATAGCAAGGATCCGATAGACTCTACCTCTTTCTCCTTCTAAGGTTGTGTGGGTAGTAATGTGCATTAAAAGTGTACTCATGATTCTATGAATTGTGGTTCAGATTTAAGGGTGGAAATAACATTGGAAAGCCTCACTTCCAACCCTACTCCCCAATTCAAGATAAAGTTCACATTTTCACTTTTGACTGTTACATGATTAAGGAAATTTTATCTTAAGACCTTTAGTTGATGCACAAAATAAAATTAATAGGCTAATTTCTCTTCTATTTATATCAACATTTGGCAAATCCCCTGCTCAGGTCTGTGACAGAAAAGAGTTGATGTGGTATAGCCACTGAAAATCTGAAAGAGACTTTGTAATAACACACATCCTTATTTCCCCTCAGGCCCCAGGGGGGAAATGGTATGTCAGACTAGCTTGGAAGAGGAGAGACTCTGAGCTCTCTCTATGTTTCTGTCTTTAGGCCCTTTCTCCTCCATGGGAGATGCCTTGAGTCTGTACTAGGTACTGTAGGTCTGTCCGGATTCCTGTTCTGACCTTTGGATCCTGACTGATCTTTAGCAAGAGTTTTGATTTTTCTGCATCTCAGTTTTTCTGCATGTAATTAGTTGTACTATTACTCCTTCATGGGCCATTTTGAAGATTAAATGAGGTAATATTTTGAAGTGCTTAGTATAATGCCAGGAATAAACTGACTTCTGAATAAATGTTAACTATTAGTATTGTTACACTCTGTTACTACCTGTTTTGGAGATAAACCTTGTTTTAGGTGCAGGGTTGGAGAAAGCAATGTGGACACTACAAATGCAAATGAATGATGATAATACACAGTATATCAGAGCCCACATTGCCTTCCTCTCAACTTTTTATGGAGATAACTCACATCAAAGATCTCAAAGCCCGCGATGTCCAAGACCCCGATGAAGTACTGCCTGGGCTGCTTGGTGTCCAGCTGCTGGTTGATGCGGGTGACCATCCACAGGAACATCTTCTCATAGACGGCTTTAGCCAGAGCTCCAACTGCATTGTACACCTTCACAGACAGCGTAATGTTGGTGTTAATAAAGGCGTTATTAAAGGAGGTGCATTAGGTGATGTTATTACAAGCCTGGGAGGTGTGTGATTCATTGAGGTCATGCATTTACCTGCTGAACAGTCTGGCCTTTGGTGACATATTCATTGCCGACCTTGACCCTGGGGTAGCAGAGGGCTTTGAGCAGGTCAGCAGAATTCAGGCACTGGAGATAGGCTGCCTTGTCAGCAACTGCAGAGACACAATTAAAGAAATGTATATGGATATGCTCTCAACCTAATCTTTTCATTTTTCTGCAATCCTTTTTTTATTAATTAAATTAAAAGCTTTAAATAGTTCTGTAGAAGATCTGATGAGCCTCTCTGTACATCAGCACATGTACTTGAAAATAATGGTCAATCAGGTAAATTGGTCTTTGGTGATTGACTACAAGTCATTTTTGAGAAATTCATAAACAAATGTCCAGAGTTTATGGAAGTACTTAATGTAAAAGTCATAGTCCCTGTTCTTAAGATACATTAAGTATAACTGGAAGGACAAGATAAATGTATCTTAATATTTACTACTAAGGATGGGTAAAAGTCAGAATCTTTGGGTCCTTATCTTAGTTTTGTTCCTTCCGATTCACCTCAAGGGATCAGTTTCTTTTTCTGAAAATAAGCATCTGTGCATCAGCTTCACCAGTGAGAAAATGCAACAGTTATAACAGGATTAAATTTCACTGTACCATCCCTACATAGTCCCTTTCTGAAATTCTGCCAATGACTAGAATGTAAATGCCACAAGGCAACTGCAAAAGTAATTGCTGAAAAGTTCAGTGGAGAGAGGGAAAATGTCATAGTGGGTGGCCAGCAAAGATTTCAAGGAGTAGGTAACTTTAGCTTCTGTGGTAGGAGCTGTATGTTTTATGTTCTCCCCAGAGTATATGAGTTTTCTTTTTCAGTTCCTTTTTTCATCTTACTTGCTGCCTAAACCATCTACAGGTTTATACATACTGAGTGCACACACACACACACACACACACACACGGATGTGTAGGGACATCCTTCACCCTCAGCTCTGTGTTGGGTGGATCCTGTATTGCAAGCCACGTGGGTGCATAGCTAGCACTGAAATGGAGCAATATTCCAAACTATCTTATATACCTACCTACCATTGCTGAGGCAAAGCTGGAGCACTGTTCTTCCTCATTCTTTCTCTAGTGACCTGGCCCCAGATTGTGGATTATTTTAAATATCCCCTTATAAGTGTTCTTTCCCTATTAGGGTTCATTTTAACTTAGCTGAGCTGAATAGAAATGATGGATATAGATATGCAAGGTAGGAAGGGGGGATGAAAGAATGTAATGTGTGTAAATGTGTATATGCTTTCTAGAAATCCAGCTATAAAGATGTGAGTCTTAAATAGGCTTTTTACCCCCTTTCCATGTTTCTCTTGTTCAAACACAGATAGAGGCTCATTTGGTACCTTCAGTGCCATCTGGCTCTGCTTGCTCCTCACGCTGTTTTTGCTTGAACTTCATGTTCCCATAATGCATCACAGCCCCTGTGAGCTTATAGATGGACACTTTCTCTTCAGGACTAAAGCCCAGGATGTCAATGGCACTCTGCCAGGAGCAATGATGAACAAAGTTTAGGGCACTAGAGACTGAGAAGAATTTATATGATATCCTTATATAAGCACACATATAGAGGGTTTATTATTAATATTCTCATACATAACAGATGTTTTGAAAAGTCTGTGTGTCTGTGAAAGGGATAGGAAGAGAGGGGCTTACATCTGTGGCCATCAACTCTTCTTGGTCATCAATGCTGGGAACTGTGATTTCTCCTTGACTGACAAATGCATAGTCATATGGGTTGGTGGTGATCAGGAGCATTTCTAGGTACACAGAATGCAGGGGATGCATTTTACAATAAAGTTTTAAATATATATATTTATATTCCTCTGAATTTAAGTTTCATCTTACCAATCAGATCTGGCTTCTTATTGGATGTGATCTGATAAAAAATATGGTAGCTTCTTTCTGCCTTTAGCTGGAAAGTAACTCTAGACTTTTCTAGAAGATCTGGAAAGAGGGAAATGTATATTAATCTGAAAAAAATATACCAATGCTGCTGAGACTGCTGAGTACATCAAATGTACTTCAGTGCCTTTGCTAAAATTGTGGGGATTGATCTCCACTGAGATTTCAATTTGAGCAATTCCACTGATGCTACATACAAGAATTCTAAATAAAGGTGGCAGTTGTCCAAGGTTCTCACCATCTGTGAGCAGAGCATAACTGCCCTAGTAAAAATAAAGATAAACTTTTCATATGAGGAACCTGTAACCTTTGCATTGTAACTGATCCTTAATATCCCTTCCTTCCTCAGATCACCTCAATTATTATGCGGTGCTATCTTGGAAATAAATACCAAAGCTCAGCTCAAGAGCAAATAAATATATTATAAACCTATAGGTAACTCATAGGATACCATAAGTAGCTCTAGAGCTGGAAAGAAAAAGTCATAATTGCATCTGAGACAGGAATTCCAGAATGTGCTATAGAACTATCCATTTGAGAGTGAGGTAAATGGAATATGCAGTAGATGGTGGTCAGGCTGGCATTAGCTCACAGGCAATACTAGCAGCAGTCTTAATGTACATCAAGTGTTGCAAAATATTCCTGCAAGTGAAAAATCACTTGTCTCTTTGTTTTGATTTTCAATGATCCTTTTACTCACATGTTTCAATATCTGCAGAAGCCAACTTCCCTGTAGTACCGAAGTGAATTCGAATGAATTTGCCCTTGAAAAGAGAACGATTGTTTAGTATTAAGAAGTTGAATCATACAGAGAGAGGCAATTGGAATGACAATTCAGGCCTGACTATTCTGGCACTGTAAGGGCAGAGAAGATCCCCTCAGTGAGATAGTGACTTACAAAGCGAGAGGAGTTGTCATTCCTCACGGTCTTGGCATTGCCAAAGGCCTCCAGTAGGGGGTTGGCACTGATGATTTGATCTTCTAGAGTCCCCTACGAAGGCAAAAAGGCAGTGCTCATATCTGGGCCTCAGACTTCCTGAGGGCCCTATCTTCATTCTGACTCAGGCTACCAGACCCACCTGCATTTTGCCAGAACTTGCTTCCTCCTTCTTCTTTTCACCAGTAACTGCAATTGTTGCAAAGTACTGGATGACACGCTTGGTGTTCACAGTCTTCCCTGCACCAGATTCTCCACTGTCAAAGAGAAACCAGAGAAGTGATCAGAACAACAGATCACATTGTCAGCATCAAAGACAATCACCACAAACCAGAGAAGAGAAAATCACGTACGTGATCAGGATGGACTGGTTCTCACGATCTGTGAAAGAGAAGACCATTGGTTTAAAAAAAATGCACATTCAATAGGAAGATGACTGCATCCATTAAAATTAAGCACAGCCTGTTCTTTCTAACAGTTTGGAAAATATACTTAAGATTTTTACATTGTGTTGAACTCCCAAATAGCACTTGCCCTCTTGGAGTAAAATTTGTGAAAAAAAGAAGCAAGGATTCATCTCTTTTTGTATTTTAATAATTTTTCAAACTTTTCTTATGGGAAATTTTCAAAAATATATATAAAATAGAGACAATAATTAATATGAAAAGCCCCCATATATACCATTATATGGCTTAATAGTCATGATCTCATGGCCAGTTTTATTGTTTTATACCTCCATCCCAGTCTCACGGGATTATTTTTAAAAGAACCCCAAGCATCATGTAATTTCATCTGCATATACTTCAGTAAGAGTCATAGAATTTTGAAATCATAGGGATCTTAGAAATTGCTTAGGTCAACTCTTGCATTTAACAATAAAGCTGCTGAAATCTGGAGAGGAATAAGTGACTTTTCTCATAATACAGAGCTTGTTAATATAAAAAAATTGGTTTTTTGACTCCCAGTTTATATAACTTTTTGCTACTTGGCCTCCTTCAAGCACTTGATAGCACTAGTTTGACTGCTGGTAATGCTAAATAATGAAGGGAGCTGGAATTGTGAAAGTACTTATTTCCCTTTTAGTTTTATATACATTTCTAAATAACAAAACCAAAAATTGGCACTATTTGCATGAGTGATATGTGGAATTTATACCAATTTTCTGATTTCTGATAGTTCTATAATTCTATACTGAGAGCTAAGATTTTAGTGAATTCTCAAATCTAAAAATCTATTCAGAGAAATAGATACGAATCTGGATGTTATTTGGGTATATATGTAGATTTTAGAGAACTTCAAAGTTCCATTCAGGGAAGCAGGTACTGATTTTGGAACATATTCAGATTGATTTATTTTCCTGGTATATTGAACCATATAGCACCTTGTGGGAGTATAGATAAGAAAACAATATTCTTATCTCTTTTGGCTACGCTAAACCACCATTAACCAGGTCAGATGCCACAGGTTGGCATGATTTTATATGAAAATCATATCTGGAGTCGTAAGTGACCTTGGATTTGGAATAGCCCCAAAGCCTGAGGAGTAGGGACTCCGTAGGGATGGTGGTATTCATAGCAATATACATGCAGCTGCTGAGTATTAAAACCTCTGAAATGAGCCAGCATTTGAATAATTTCTGGAAGGTAGCTAACTTCTGTTGACAACCAAAGAACAGGTTAGTGGCATGAAACCCATGTAGAACAGCTGGCCAATTTGTAATGGAAGATTCTTATTTTATCCCTATTGCTTTTCTCTTCTCCTTTAAAAGACAACTTAAAAGCAAGTACAAAAAGACAAACCAATAAAAACTAAACAAAAAAAAAACAACCTCTCATTTTTGAAAATCCCGTGGAACAAGTCAGGAATTTAAAATATTTCCAAAGGCAATACATTTTGGTGTGTGAAGATAAAGGTTTTAATATGTTGCATTTGGGATTATAATGCATACCAAAGCTAGCTATATTTTGATAAGGTAGAAATAACAAACTGATATAATTTAAAAAATATTTTCAGAGAAAAAAGAATTTTAATATTCTTCCATTCTAATAAATGCTTCAAAATCTTTGGGAGGAAATTCAAAGTCCTTTCTTTACTCATGTTCTACCTCAAATACTGGCACTATTACTATGGCATTTAAATATAAAGATAAGAATTCACAAAGCTTTCCAGCTATGACTGGTAACTATTTTCCTTAATCGCTGTGCATATTTAAAAAAAAAGCTCTTGGGCCTCCCCGGTGGCGCAGCAGTTGAGCGCTGGGTTGCGAAGCTGCCCACAGCCTTTGCAGCGCCGGTTCAATTCCCGGCTGCTCCCCGGCCACCGGAGGAGGGTCCCACATGGCGCGCAGACCTCTCCTGCCGCCCGCTGCTCCCCTCAGCAGTGTACTTCGGTCCTTCTGCCTGCTCTGCTCCCCACTCTGGCTCTGGTGAATTCTCTCACCCTCCCGCGCTTCTGACTGTACCCAGTGCTTGTATAAATAAATAAAAATAAATCTTAAAAAAAAATTATAAAAAAAACAAGCTCTTTAGTTCTTTTTTTTTTTAAAAATTTAAATCAAAGGGAAAAAAAATGTGGGAAAGCAACAGATATCTTTACAGAGGTCTGCTAATTGTCTCAACCAAGCTTTCAGCTACTAGCTGCATTAGTTTTAGGCATGTTAGTAAAATCAGTGAGCTTCAGTTTACTCATCTGTAAAATGGAGATGACTGCTGAACAGAACACAGAACACCAAAACACTAAAAGTTCTTCAGTGACACCCCTGTGACTGCATTATATATTGCAGTCAAGGCCTAAAGTCTGTTTGTTAAAGATTCTCCTGCCACACTATGTAAGTGGAGGTGTCACTCACTCACCAGTCAGCATGAACTGATAGGCGTTGTCAGAGATGGAGAAGATGTGGGGCGGGGCCTCCTGGCGTTTCTTGCCTCTGTAGGCGGCCACCACCTCGGGGTTGTACACCGGCAGCCACTTGTAGGGGTTGACGGTGACACAGAAGAGGCCTGAGTAGGTCTGAGAAAAATAAAAAAATGCAACCTGTGGATCTTGTTTTTACTCTGAGATAAAATAAAAAGAGAAGTGAATTGCACTCACGTAGATCATCCAGGCTGCATAGCGCTCTTTGAGGTTGTACAGCACTCCGGGCTCGTGCAGGTGGGTCATCATGGCCATGTCCTCGATCTTGTCATATTTGGGAGGGTTCATGGGGAAGACTTGGTCTTCCCTGACAGTTAGAGTCTGGTAAATAAAGAGACCGGTTTGTATTAATGTTTGGAGGTAGGATTTGTTTGTCTCTTGGTTATTAATCTATAGTTGCAAACATGACAGAGAACTTCAACTTTGAGGGATGATATGGGAGCATTTAAACATTCTACTAAGAAAATACAGTGATTCTTTTGATAGAAGAAACTAGTTTTCACTTTTTCCAAGTTGGGGAAATTTAGAGTGGAAAGTGGGGATTAAGGAGAAGTGGTAAAGGCTGATGCTAGTTGTTTGAAGTCCCTTCATAGTTAGAGGAGAGCAATGAAATTACGGCTGAGAATTTCTTTTGCCTCCAAATCTGATGCCATAAATAGATTAGAAGACTGTTTATGTTACAAAAGGCCTAAAGAGTCCAAGCAAGGAAAACTTCAACATGAATTAAGATAAAGAAATAAAATGAGGAACATTTTCTCTATATTTTTACTTACCGTTCCACCTTCTGTCTTTACAGTTACTTTCCCTCCTTCCCTGCTTTGTATGGTGCTCTTCACATAGGATTCCTTGGGCTCCGAGACAAAGACCGATGTTTTAGCATCAAAGGGCTTGTTTTGGGCCTCGATCCGCTCCTTTTCCGATTTTCGAAGGTAGGGAGCAGCTTCACCAAACACAGCCATCTCAGCGTCCGAACTCGAACTCATGGCTGCGATTTATTTAGCAGAGGATTCTGCCTTATGGGAAACATGGGGAAGAAGGAGAAATAGAAATCCAAAGTCCTACATGTGAGCTAAGATTTGAAGTGAAGGGAGTGGTGAGCATCCTTCGCTCAGGCTGTAATTATTCTCCCAAACCGTCCTGTCCCTGTGTTCTAACACAGTCTGAAGGGCTGGTGTGGAATGAGATTGTAATTTGAGATTTCATTTACAGGACTGCAATTTTCCTTGATCCTCAGGGTTCCAGTCCTAGTCCTGATTGAGAATGGGCTCCTTGCATGTTTTAATCTCTAAACTGTAACAATAATCTCTGTAGCTAAAACCGTTGATGGAGTATTTTTATAGCGATTGCCATTCTTTAATCCCCACTTTTCCTTCCTTATAATCTTTGCATTACAGGACAGCCATTTAGTTAGGAAGAAAAGTTTGTCTTGTGCAAATGAAGTTTGATATGTTCAAAACTATCAAAAACATTTGTGCCATCTGGACGGTCATTTCTTTCTTATAAGTCAAATAATTATGTTTGACATCTACTTTATGTTGGTATTTGGTGTTATGTCTCTCGGTAGGTTGTTAAAAGAACCTCATAATAAGTTCTTAGTACTCTAAATTTTTTGTCACTTGGCTTGTTACCAAAAGACTTAGCATTGCCTTAATTCCAAAATATCTTTTGAACTTTCCTTTTGGCACAAGAGACTTTAACTGTCAAAAGATCTAACCACAGAGAAATGAGAGCTTCAGCACAAAGAAGGAACTTTTCCTTGCATAAATTCCTCAGGCTTCTTTTCTTTTTCATCCAGAAACAGAAAGGAGAAAACAATTTAAGAATTCATTACATGCATGTGATCCATTGTCCTCTAATTGACTGCAAATCCCTTTGTCACCTCTGCAAGTTAGTTTGGATTGGTGGTTGAGTCTATACCATACCTTCAGACAGTGAATTACTTTAGCAAGGACCATGATCTCTCTAAGCTAGGTAAAATATTATATTTAGCACTATGGGATGTAATTGTGACTTTCTAAACAATAATAAATCTTTCTTAAAAAACAAGAGGAAATCATTAAATAGTAGGAAAATTAGTAAGGTTTAAGTAAGATATTTGTATTTACATTTTTAGATTAGACTTTTGGGGGTTGTTTAACAAATATCAGTAAAATGTCTAAGTAGTCAGTATTTGGCAGCAGAAGGAGATTGGCACGAAGTAAAGTATTGCCCTTGGACAGTTCTAAGTATAGTTGAAAACTGTCAAAATTCATTCTGTGCTAAAGATTCCTTTAATCCTGGAATTCAGATGTGTCTGAGAATAAGAAATTCTGAAGAAATAATTTCCCAGCATTTATAATATTCATTCAGAAGCATCACATATTTACATAACATTAATACATGGAAATGATGTACAATGAAGAGTGTTCCTAATTTCATTAGACTAACTCCTCTCTGTCATCAATAAATGAATAAAGATAGGCCGGGTCTTACCTCTGGAGTTCCAGATGAAAATGCAGGCTCAGAAGTGTTGAACTCTGTAAAACAACACATTTCATGTTGGTGACATTCTGAAATTCCAGTAAGATAGTTAAGGAATTAAAATTTCTAGAGCTTGGCTTTATGAAAAGAAAAGTCAAAGTTTCATGCGTGAAGATGGGCCACAGCGTCAGTTCTTTCTGCCCTGGGGATTCTTCAAGTCTCAAGACCCCGAACACTTACCTTGGGTTCTTGGTGGAGATAAGGCAGGAGGGATCTGTCCTGCTTATATAGGAACTAATGTGCTGATGCTGCAGCTATCTCCTCTTTGTTGGGGCAAGACATTTGGCAACATGAACCCTCAGCATAATTTGTACTGACATTTGGCATGTTTGGATATAATTAGAAGTATTCATATCATTTTGAGTATGCGAACCAATCTCCTATAAATAATTTGACAGGGACCAATCTGCCGGCAGAGAATGCTTTCTAGTATGCTGGGAAGGTAATCTTTGACAGTGCCTGGTGGGGCCTCAAAGTAAGTCCTAAGAGCTATATTTGATTTGGCAAACTCTTTCATGCGTGTCTTGGTAACCCAATGATCAGATACTCAGGGACACACTGCTTGCTGTTAGGACCCAGACCACTTTTCTTTGTTTGTTAGCATAGAACCCTGCCCCCCACCCCAACTTTATTCCCTTGGCTTATTGCCAAAGTCACCCTTAGTGTCGGAGCTTGGGCAACAAAGCCAATGTGTGAACCATTTCTACACTGAGTTTCCACCATTGGGCCAGTGCCCACCTACTCAACATTGAAAAAAAATTACTTCATTAGAAAATAATAAGTGTCCCTGGTATAAAAAAAAAAAAGAAAAAATGTTTACCATTTCAGTATGTAGAGAGAAAAATAACATGGCTATATAAATGGAAGTTATAGTATACACATAATATGGTACATATGTCTAATATCACTAATTCAATTTACAGCCTTATTCTTTAAACTATTATGTTATAATCATTCTTGTTAAAAGAAAATCTTTCATTTTTTTTGAAGGCCACATATATTGGCTTATAACTTACAATAATGAAAATCACTCTTTTTTAGGTAAAAATTATGTGACTTTTTTGGTTTCTATTTAAAAATATTTTTAAGGACCTCCCCGGTGGTGCAGCAGTTGACCGCTGGGTTGCAAAGCTGCCTGCAGCCTCTGCAGCACTTGTTCAATACTGGCCACTGGGTGAGGGTCCCACATGGTGTGCAGACCTCTCCTGCCACCCGCTGCTCCGCTCAGCAATGTACTTCGTCAGTCTGCCTGTTCTATTCCCCGCTCTGGCTCTGGTGAATTCTCGCACCCTCCTGCGCTTCTGACTGTACCCAGTGCTTGTATAAATAAATAAATAAATCTTTAAAAAATATATTTTTAAAATTCACAATAGACTTGACATCCTTTGTTGTATAGTTCTATGAATTTTTATACATGCATCGATTCCTATAACCAACATCAAGACAGGATGCAGGAACAGGTTCATTTTTGTGAGTTTTGATGAATACTTGTAATACGTATTGTCTTACATTTTAATTAAAAGAAAAGTTAAAGTCTTATCGATTAGGCTAAAATTCCCCTTGGTAAATACTCACAATGCAGGTAACTCCTTTTCCCTAAAGGTCACCATTATACCAGTATAATGTTCCAGATCTTTTTTGTGCATTTACCAATTTATTTTTAGGGAAATATAATTTACAGAAACTTGCCTAAGAAAACTGACCCATAGGAAATATATAATAGAGAGGTTTGAAATGTGTTATAAATAGCATAGCTTACATTTTTATCAACTTTTTTCATTCTATGCTCAATAATTTTCCATGTTAGTACATTAACAATATGGACAAATTTTAAACATATATAAAACCAGAGAAAATGGTATAATGAACCTATTGTATTTATCACACACCATTAATAATTATCAGTTCATGGTCAGTCCTTTTTTGCCTAGAACTGGGGTGTAGGCTAGACATGAAGTGGGTAAGAGGGTTTGCCAGAGACAGAGTGGGGAGCAGAACAGGCAGATTTACTGAAATACACTGCTAAGGGGAGCAGTGGGCAAGACAGGAGAGGTCTGCTGTGCCGTATGTGGGTTAGCTCCCTGGCCGGGGATTGAACTCAGGCTGCAGTGGTGATAACGCTGAGACTTAACCCCTAGGCCACCAGGGAGGTCCCTCATAGCCAATATTTTTTCTTATATACCCCTGCCCATTTCCTCCACCCTTGATTTTTTATTATTAATTTAAAAAATTTCTGCATAAAATTCTGTATGTTTTCGATTGTAATCATTTCTTTTATATAACTAGTAAAGGATTTTTCCTTGTCTAATAGCTTGGCATCTCAGTCTCATAAGTGTTTTTACTTTTTATCTTGTCAGAGTTATAAATGACTTTCCCTTTATATTTTGGGGTTTTTTTGGTATGTGTTATAAAAGAAAGCCCTTCTAACTCAAGTACTTGGTCATAAATATGTTCTTCTATATATTTTTTTAAAGATTTATTTTATTTATACAAGAGCTGGAGTACAGGCCAGATGTGCATGAGGGTAAGAGGATTCACCAGAGACAGAGTGGGGAACAGAACAGGCAGACTAACGAAATACACTACTGAGGGGAGCAGCAGGTGAGGCATGAGAGGTCTGCCATGCCATGTGAGATTTTTGCTGGCGGGCCGGGATTGAACCCTCACTGCAGAGGCTGTGAACATCTTCACAGTGTGCACTCAACCGCCTGTGCCACCAGGGAGGCCCTGTTCTTCTATATTTTTAATATAATGGCTTTTTAGAAAATTGGGATTTGTAATCTAGCTGTATTTGTATATTGCACATGTACATATATAATCTTTCTATTCCATATTTGTACCATATTTCTGTGCCAGCAACACGTATAGTTTGATATTAAATAGGGCAGATTTTTCCTAATCATTTATTTCAAAGTTATATCTATTATATGAATTTTGCAATCATCTTTTTAGATAATATGGGACATCCTATTGGGATTTTCTTTTGCATTTAGTTAATACATTAATTTGATGAAAACTGATACCTTACAATAGTGAGTCTCTCAATTCATGAATATGATGCGTTTTTCTGTTTACTTCAGATCTTTTTAAAAAATATTCTTTGGTTATTCTTTTCTAATTTTCCCATAAAAGCCTTATATATTTATTAGATTTATTCCTAGAAATATTATAGTTTTTTGTTGCCATGATGAAAGGGAATATTTTTTCCATTACAATTTCATTGTTATTACTGACATATGACAGATGAGTTTATCTAGTAAAGGAACATCAGTTTTGTTTTCATTTCCTAGATGTCTTTGCACCACAGAGTAACCATATGATGCTATTTGGGCCAATAGAATGCAAGTGGGAGTTGCTAGATAGTTACCGTTATATACAAACACAATTCCTAAGACACACTTTCTTTTTTTTAATTGATTAAACGTTTTTATTTTCCTATATCATTGTTCACTTTTGTACAATATTTGATTCCTTTCCTTGGGTGTAGTCCCCATAAATCTCCCACCACCACATCACCCGTGAATTGTCACTATAGTCCTTGTGTTCTTCCTTTCCCTGTTTTGATCCCTCTCTCTTTTACTTAACGCCATACAGAAAAATTAACTTGAAATTTAATAATGTAAATATAAGAGCTATAAATATGAAATACAAGAAGAACAAAGAAAAATATTTGCAACTTTACATTAGGAAATACTTAGACGATAAGACACAAAAGAAAACACTGATAAACCGGACTGCATTGAAATTAAAAACATATGCTCTTCAAAACACCCTCAAGGGGGCCTCCCCGGTGGCACAGTGGTTGAGCGCTGGGCTGCGAAGCTTCCCAAAGCCTCTGCAGCGCCAGTTTGTTCGATTCCCGGCAGCTGGTGAGGGTCCCACATGGCACGCAGAACTCTCCTGCCACACCTGCTGCTCCCCTCAGCAGTGTACTTCATCAGTCTGCCTGTTCTGTTCCCCGCTCTGGCTCTGGTGAATTCTCTCACCCTCCTGTGCTTCTGACTGTACCCAGTGCTTGTATGTATAAATAAATAAATAAATAAATAAATAAATAAATAAATAAATAAATCTTAAAAAAAAAAAAAACCAAAACATCCTGAAGGAATTTAAAAGACAAGCCACAGACCGGTAAAAAATATTTATTAATCATATATCTGATTTTTGACTTGGAAAATACAGATATCCCTGCCATATGCCAGTTGTATTTACACATATCACTAACAAAAAGATGATCCAATGTTTTAATGGGTTAAAATTTGGATAGTCACTTTGCTTAAAAAGTACAAGGGGCAAATAACCACATGAAAAAGTGATCTAAATCATTACTCATTAGAGAAATGCAAATTAAAACCACAATTAGGTACCTCTTTATACTAAGATGGCTTTAAGCCATGAATGATGTAATGTTTAATTCCCTGATACTTTATTAGTTTTTTATATGGCATTTCTGCATCTGTATTCATATGGAACTAGGCCATAATTTTCTTTTCTTGTGCTATCCTTCTCTGGTTTTGATATCAGGATCATGCTCATCTTGTAAAATGAGTAGCTTCCCATTTGTTTCTATTTTCTGCAACAGCATGTTTAGGATGTGAATAATCTGTTCCATGAAGGTTTGGTAGAGTTCCCTCATGGAATTCTTTTGGCCTGTAGCCTCTTTAGAGGAAAAATCTTATTTCAGTTTTATCATGACTATTGACCAGTCTGTTTAGTTTCTACTGGCTCTTGCAGTTCATTTGGAAAAGTTTTGTTTTCCTTGATAAATGTCCATTTTATATGTTTTTATATTTTTAACATTTTTGTGCATAGCTTTTTTCTAATCACAAATCCTGTATATTCATCTATTCTTTTTCATTCTTTACATAATTCAGTTTTGATCTTCTTTTAATTGAAAATGAGATTTGCCATAATTTTGTCATTTGTGTTAGTCTTTATAAATTTAGCCTCATTAAATAATCATTTTCCTCTTATTGTATTCATTCCCTTAAGTTCTTTAGGTTTATTTTATTATTCTGTATCTAGCATCTTGAACTGAAAGTTTGTTTGTATTCTTGCAGTCTTACAAAATTATTTATGGTTATAAATTTTTCTTTAGTCGCCAATTTTGGGTGAATTCCACAGGTTGATATGCAGTACTTTGTCCTTCAATTGTAATTATTTAAAAAACTTCTCTTTTTCATTTCAACCCCAAAATTATCTAAAACAAGTATGTTTTTAAAACTCCCAAAGGTATGAATTTGTGTGGGAGGGTTCCTTTGCTCTTAATTCCTTTGTCCACTGTACTCTGTGTGTGTGTGGCCATTAAGAATGAGGGATGATTTCATTTGTCTGTGTTCAAATAATGAAACAGTTCAGATAATATCCAGGTAAGAATATTATCAGCACCAGTAATCCCTCTCATGAGCCTCCCCATTATAATTTATTTTCCTTCACTTAAAGTAACTATGAATTTTACTTTCATGATAATAATTTGTTTTTCTTTATAGTTTTATTATTTGTATATGCATCTGTAAGTAATGCAGATACTTTAGTCTGTTTTTGAGTTTTATGTGGATACAACTTTGTTTTTTCTCTAGTGTCTCACTTCTTTTGCTCAACTTCATTGTTATGAGGTTTTTCAATGAAATGGCATGTAACTAGTTTGTTTTTATTATTATACAGTATTACACTCTATGAAAATTGACTATCCTTCTATAGACAGAATTTGATAGTTTTCTTGCTATAATTTTTTACTTTATTTCTTTTACAAGGTGAATAGTGTCCGTCACATGTATGACGTGTTGTTCTAGAAATAGTTGTAATTTCTTTTGCGGTTTTATTATGAGTCATGTGTCTCCCCACCTCCACCCTTTTTCCTTCTTTTTTCTTTCTCTTCCTCTTTCTCCTTCTACCTTTATTCAGGTAGAGTTTAACAGACCTTAAAATTTACTCATTTTAAATATGTAGTTCAATGACTATTAGTTGTGTAACGAGTACCATAATTCAGTTTCATAAAACTTTTATGAACCCAAAGTTTCCTTTTGCCCATTTGCAGTCAAGTCCAACCTCAATGCTCAGGCTTTATCTCTGTAGTTTTGCTTTAAAAAAAAAAAAATCATATAAATGGAATCCTATAATGTGTGGCCTATTGTGTCTTTCCCTTAGCATGGTATGTTTTTTTGCTCATCCGTATTACTGCCTGTATGAATGGCCTATTTGTTTTTATTGCTGAGTACTAGGCTCACTGTATGGATGTGCCACATTTTGTTTATCCATTCACTAGTTGATGGGCATTTGAATAGTTTCCAATTTTAAGCAGTTAACAATACTCCTGTGATCAATACTCCTGTGATTAATATCCCATGCAAGTTGTTGTGTGGACATTGTTTTGATTTCTCTTGGATAATTACGAGTTGAATTGGTAGATTGCATATATTAACTTTTTAAGAAATTGCCAAATTCTTTTCTATGGAGGCTGTACCATTTTACATTTCCGCCAATAATATATAGGGCGCTAGTTTCCTTACATTCTCATGTAAACTTGTGTCATCTTTCTTTTTGCTTAAAGCCATCTTAGTATAAAGAGGTACCTAATTGTGGTTTTAATTTGCATTTCTCTAATGAGTAATGATTTAGATCACTTTTTCATGTGGTTATTTGCCCCTTGTACTTTTTAAGCAAAGTGACTATCCAAATTTTAACCCATTAAAACATTGGATAATCTTTTTGTTAGTGATATGTGTAAATACAACTGGCATATGGCAAGGATATCTGTATTTTCCAAGTCAAAAATCAGATATATGATTAATAAATATTTTTTACCGGTCTGTGGCTTGTCTTTTAAATTCCTTCAGGGTGTTTTGGTTTTTTTTTTTTAAGATTTATTTATTTATTTATTTATTTATTTATTTATTTATTTATACATACAAGCACTGGGTACAGTCAGAAGCACAGGAGGGTGAGAGAATTCACCAGAGCCAAAGTGGGGAACAGAACAGGCAGACTGATGAAGTACACTGCTGAGGGGAGCAGCGGGTGTGGCAGGAGAGGTCTGCGTGCCATGTGGGACCCTCACTAGCTGCCGGGAATCGAACAAACTGGTGCTGCAGAGGCTTCGGGAAGCTTCGCAGCCCAGCGCTCAACCACTGTGCCACCGGGGAGGCCCCCTTGAGGGTGTTTTGAAGAGCAAATGTTTTTAATTTCAATGCAGTCCGGTTTATCAGTGTTTTCTTTTGTGTCTTATCGTCTAAGTATTTCCTAATGTAAAGTTGCAAATATTTTTTTTTGTTCTTCTTGTATTTCATATTTATAGCTCTTATATTTACATTATTAAATTTCAAGTTAATTTTTCTGTATGGCGTTAAGTAAAAGTCTAGGTTTTGTCTATGATGTGAGGATCTAGGTCATTTATTTTGACATGCAGATATTCTCTTGTTTCATTTCTTGAAAAGACTATCCATTTCCTGCTGTTACCTTGATAACTTTGCTGAAAATCTTTAATGACTTCTCTTATTTTAAATCAAATCAAAGCTATTTGCTTTTCATGTCCTTTATGCTTTTACATACATCAAAACCACAGAAGCACAGAACATGCAATAAAAACCTTTTCTTATACTTCAGTCTTCCAGCTATTTAGCTTTCCAGAGTCACGACAGTTATCAGCTTCTTTTGTACCCTTAATATATATTTTATGCATGTGTAAGCAAATATATATATGAACAGAAATAATCACTGCTATGACAAGAAAATATTAATATAAGAGTTTTATTTTCACAGTCAAAAGTGAGTACTAGCCTGTGGAACAGTTCTAGAAAGAGTTCTGGTCAATTGCAACTGCTCTCTTGAGACATGGTTAAAAGTGGATTGCATAAAATAGAAAAATCACAAAAATTCTCTAACAAGATATTTATTTAGAAATAGGTATCTGATAATTTTCTAACATCTGTAAGTAGAGATAAGACATGGGGAAATGCATTATATACATTTAGGGGTCATTATCTTTGTGGTCAGATATATTTGTGCAAAATGCAAAAACTAGGTCATAAAATGTTTATTCTAAAGGATATCTTTTGTGGATATTTGAGTCTGGTCAAATATTCCATTGTTTTCCTTCCAGTGGTGCCAATATAGTGTGGGCTTTGGAATTATTGTGTTCTGGGTCTTCAGGCAGCCTACAGAGCACTTCACATTCATACTACTTTGTTGCAGCTTTCTTTTGTGTCCAACACTGTTGATTTCTGCTTATTTTTTTTCCACATAAATATTTTCCCCCTACATGGCTCTTTTTTTTTTTTTCCATTGCTGCATGGAGGAAAAAAATTAATGAAATTAAGTTACTTGAGTTTAATTAATTTTTCCCTAAGGAAGGAAATAAGGCAGTAATGTTTTAATTAAGAAATTTAAATTCAAGTTAAATTTAATTTTTTCTTACTAAAAAGAGAGATTAAGCAATATGAATTTTTTTTCAAGTACTTGGGGGTGGTAGGAGGCACAAACTTATAATATCTAACATTCTTTTGCTCCCCTTGGACCTAATTTTCCCTTCTTTAGGAGTGATAATGCCTCCACTGAAAATGCATGTATTGAATATTTGAAAAGCATTTACTCACTCATTGTTAACTACAAAGTTTTATATTTATCTTACAATTGAGCTTGTTACCTTGTTATTTAAATTATCTATATTTTTAACTTTATCTATTTGGTCTTTTTTTTCTAGTAAGTGTAATTTAAAATACTTCTCTACAATTGTTCTTGGATCTCTTTATAATACAAAGATAGTTGCTAACTCCATAAAAACTTATAATTCAAAGATCATTGCTAACTCCATAAAAACCATCATATCTTTCTGTTAAATTATATCTTTAAAAGTAAAATATAAATCTGTCCATCAATTATACCACATTTGCTTTTACTTTTTGATAGCATATACATGCTTCTCTTTTTCCATACCCTTATTTTCAACTTTCTGAGTTATTTTATTTTACATCTAAATTTGAAAAGCAAGTAGCTGCTTTAAAAATCCATTATGAAAGTCTCTTTTAGTAGGTACATTTTAGAGACAGCAATCTGGTTGTTAGTATATATATATATATATATATATAGAGAGAGAGAGAGAGAGAGAGAGAGAGAGAGAGAGAGAGAGAATGAGAGAGAGAGAGAATCTGTTTTAAATACCAATGTAACTAGCTAGATGCTATTTTGTATTTTAGGCAAGTCACCTAACATTCCTAAGTCCTCAGTTTGTTCATCTGTTAATGGAGAATAGTTTCTCACTAGTTCACAGAATGAATGTGAATATTTAGTGAGAAATATATGTAAAGAACTTACCACAGCATCTAGCAATGTAAAAAGTATTTAATAAATATTGGCTATGTTGACTCCACTTAAAATCATGTAAAAGATAGGACTTTGTCATTATGAGTCATGGGATATCCTTGGAGCCTTAAACAAGCAACAGACATAATAAGATTTGCATTTTAAACAAAATTATAGTGGCATAGAAGATGGATTGGAGGAGTGAAGCAAGATAAATAACCCACTCAAGTAGTTGCTGTACTAATTTAGAAAAGTGTTCCCAACCTTAGCGAGGCTAATAACTCTTGAAAAAGAAAAGAGGGGTGTAAATTAAGAGTTAGATTGTACTTGACAATGCTTCTTGATGGTGAAATAGAAATAAATTTAAATATTAAGGAATCATTTAAATTATTTTACTCCAAGATAGCTAAAAAAAACCCTGAATTTCCTGAGAATGGGGGGGTAATGTTTCTTATGGCAAGGGAGCAAACTTGGAAAACAGACAAAAGATGGTTCTATAACTTGGTGAAGAATTACAATATTAGCATTTGTAATAAAAAGTACGCAAATTTCTAGAAATTATACACTTTAAACAGACAATGAAATAAGCCACTCTTCTTTACATTAAAACATATTTTAGAAATAAGGTGATAGAAATGGTGTAAAATGAGTATAATTGATGACAAATAGGTCAATAGAACTTAACAGCTTATTACATTTATAGCAGTTTCATATATGACAAAGATAGCATTTCAAATCATTGCAGGGAAAAGAAGACTTATGAAAACTGAAAAAATTTCATTGGGGTAGACTTATGAAAAGTGAAAAAAATTAAATTAGTTCCTTGCCTGACACCATTTATAAAAATAAACTGTAGATTGCATATTAAAGCAGAGTCTTAAAAGTATTAGGAAAATATATAGGAGAATATGTTTAGGTCCTAGGAATGGGGAGGTGAAATTATATATTTGTAAAATTGACTACATTAAAATTTAAATCTTCTCAATGATTAAAAAATCTCCCTAAAGAAATGGAAAGTTAAGTGGCAAGGTGGAAATACTATTAGCAACATGTATAGAAGACAAAGAAGTTATATTCCAAAGCTACATATTTGGAGAATCTGTATATTTGAAGAATATGTATATACGTATATTTTGAAGAATATGTATATATACATATTCTTATATGTGTATGTATATATACATATTCTTCAAATAAAAAAAATACACAAATAGAAAAAAATACCCAAAAGATACCCATAGGCAATTCATGGAAGAAACAATACATGGCCAGTGAACTTGAAAACACATTAAACCTTAGAGGATGCAAGATCAAATTATAGCTAGTATGGTTTACCAGTCAGGTTGACAAAAACAAAAAAACAAACAAACAAACAAACAGAAAACAGTAGAAGCAAATGGTGGCATGGGGAAGAAGATGCCCTCATATGTCATGGATAAGGGTGAAAAATTCCAGGGCAATTTGTAGCATCTTTTGAAATTAAGCATTTCTTCTAAGACCAAAAATTGAGAAGCAAGTTAAATGTTCGTTTAATTACTTTGTGTGTAATTTAATTAAATGGACACCTGTTAAAAGATGGTATTCTGATTGTAATGGTCACTGGTTGAAACTTGATACTAACATTAATCTGAGATTTGGATCAACATAGTACATTTTCCACTTGTTTTCTTTGTGATGTGACTCTGAACATGAAAAAATTTAAGATTTTTAAGGGAAACTAAACTGTGCTAAAAAATATTTATTGCTATATTCAGCCCTTCTCTGATGTACTGATAGCTCTTGCACAATTCTTGTGTGACAACTCATTTCTTTTAACTTAGTATCAAAGCTGTTCCAAGGTTTGGCTTATATCCCTTGTCCTTTCTCTTCTTTCTAGTATCTGCTTACAATTAAGCCCAGGGCAAGCATTAAGTTACCATATTTAATGATCTTTCTGCTCTAAGAGCACTTGCCAAAAATTAGCTTATAATTCCTAACATTCCCTTTGCCTTAGGAATTTCTCTTTTCTGTCTTCAGTCAGGAAAAGAAGAAGGATCACATTAATTTAAAGTATCTCCTCCTTTTCTAATATGAAGCTCTGTATGTAATCATCTTCAGCCAAAGGAAACAATTTACCTTCCATGACTCAGGCAGGAAAGGAATGATAATTAGATTTATGCTCTTGCACCCAGTATATGTGTTTTTGTTGATGAGTAGTACTTCATTGTGGGAATAGACCATATTTTGTCCATCTCTTCTTTTGCTAATGGATGTTCTTGTTATCTTTTTGTGGACTTATCTTTTGGTTAACTTGCAAGGGTAAGAATTTCTAGATCATTTTTCATTTTTGCACAATATATGCATTTTCATTTGGTTATATTCCCCATACAATTCCCAGCCCCCTTATTTTGACCCTAATCCCTCCTCTCCTTCCCCCCCCACCATAGTGTGTCTCTGGTTTATAGTTGCTTGTTGTTGATTTTTTCTTTATTATAATTAGTCTTTTTCCTGGTCCCTTATTTAGGTTTTCTAAATTCCTGCTATGAGTGAGACCATCTGGTATTTTTCTTCTTCTTTCAGGCTTATTTTGCTGAGCGATGTAAGAATTATATAAAAATAAAATTTAAAAAAAGTCATTCTTAAGGTAAAATGAAAAAATAAATAAAATAAAAATAAAAGAATTTCTAGATCAAAAGATGTATAGGTGTGTGTTTAATTTGTAAGAAATGGCCAATTATTGAAAAATAGTTGGCTGTTTTACTTCTTCACTAGCAATGGATGAGAGATGTAGTTGCCCAGTATCCTCGTCAACATTTGTCATTGTCAATCTCCTTACTTTTAGCCATTATTATGGATGTGCAGTGAAATTTCCTTGTGGTTTTAGTCTGTATTCTCTAGACCACTTACATTGAGCATCTTTTAAAGTGGTTATTGGACCTTCATGTACCTTCTTTTTGAACGCATCTGTCAAAGCCTTTCCCCATCATCATTGGATTATTTTCTTTTTATTGTTTTCATGTGTTCTTGATATATAATAAAATTTATTTATTATGTATATGTTGCATATTTTTCTCTTGGTGCATGGTTTGCCTTTTTGTGTTTTTAACAAAGTCTTGGTGAGTAACGGTTTTAATTTTTTTTCCCTCTACCCCCTGACCAGTTTTAATTTTGCAGAGGGCAAGTTTATATTTTTGCTTTTATATTTAGTGCTTAGCTTGTTCTGTTTAAGAATTTTTCCCCAAGATCACAAAGATATTCTCCTATCACAAAGATATTCTTCTAGACATTAGGAATTACATATAGTTACTTATTGTATATAGTGAGTTATTTTTCTCCCATACAGATCTAACTGATCTGTCATCATTTACAGCAAAGACTCCTTTTCATATTGAATTGCATTGGCAACTTAGTAAAAAGTCATTTGACTATATAATGTGGATTTATTTCCAAATTATCTATTCCTCTGTAATCTATTCTGTTGGCCTTTTATTTTCTCTCCTTATGCTAATACCACTCTATCTTAATTACTGTAGTCTTATAATAAATTTTAAAATTTATTGAGGAAGTCCTCTAACTTTGCACTTAGTGCATGTAAATATTACTTTGCCAATTTATAAACAAAAATGACTGATGGAATTTTTATTTGGAATTTTTATAATTATCCAAAAAAGATGACTATTGGATTTTTAGTCTCCATTAACTATATCAATTGGGGAGGATTGACAGATTTGTAATTACAATATTGACTTCCAACCTAAGAACATGTTTTCTCTCTTTATATGAGGGCACATATAATTTATTTAAATCTCCTCTACTTTCAGCACTGATTTAAAGTTTTTAACATAGACAATATGTTGAGGTTTTTTTTTTTTTTTTGGTTATGTTTATTCCGAGAATATTTTGTGGTTTCTTTGATGCTATCGTAAATTATATTGATTTTCTAAAAGATTCATTTTCTAGTTGTTTGCTATTATTATAAAAATGCAATTGGTTTTTTATATTTATCTCGAATTGGGACATGCTTGATTTGCTTCTTGGATTATAGATTTATTTAAATATTGTATGGATACAATGTTATCATTTGCAGATAAAGACAATATAACTTTCCCCCTTAATCTTTATGCTTTTCATTTCCTTTTCTTGCCTTATTACATTAACTGGGACTTCTAGAAGAAAATGATGACAGTGACTATTCTATCATTAGTCTAAAGATTAGGCAAACATGTTCACTATTTCATCCTTAAATGTATTTTAGCTTTTTTTTTTTATATATAGATTCCTCCATTAGCTTGGGAAATGCTCTCTTATTACTCTTTTGCTGAGAGTTTTTTTTTTTTTAAATCATGATTAGTTGCTGGATATTGTCAAGTACTTTTACAGAATCTATTGAGGTGATCATATAATTTTTACCTTTGACCTGTGAATATGCTAAATTGACTGAATTTTGAATATTAAGCCAACCTTACATTCCTGTGATAAATTCACTTTATTGTGATTTATTATTGATATTGTTTTTATTTTCATACATTATTAGATATTGTTCAATTTTATTTGGCAATATTTTGTTAACAATTTGTACTTTTGTAAGGTATTTTTGAACTTTAATTTTGTACTATTTCTCTATTTTCCATTTCATAAGTTTCTATTCCAACCATTATTATTTCTGTTTGCTTTAGATTTAGTTTGCTCTTCTTTTTCTAGATACTTAGATTAGGAGGTTAAGTTATTGAATTGAATCTTCTTTTTTAATAGAGACATTTGCAGCTATAAATTTTCCTATAAATACTGCTTTGGCTACATCTCATCAGTATTGGGTTGTTTAATCTTTGTTTTCATTCATCTTAAAATATTTTCTGGTTTCTCTCTTTGAATTCTTCTTTACCCCATTGACTTATTAGGGATGTATTATTTATTTTCCACATATTTGTAATTTCCCAGTTTTTTTCCTATTATTGAGTTCTACTGTTATTCCATTGTGTCCGGGAAACACAATTTCTATCCTTTCAAATTTATTGAAGTTTGTTTTATAACCTAACAAATAGATCATCCAGGAAAATGTTCATTTGTACTTGAAAGGATATATATTTTGTTGGGTGGAGTGTTCTGTAGATACTTATTAGGTTTAGTTGGTTAACACTGTTGCTCCAAGTCTTCTGTTTCCTTGTTGATCTAATTGTTATATCCATGCCTGAAAATGGGGTATTGAAATTTCTAATTATCATTGTTGATTTGTGTACCCCCACTTTATTTCTACTAGTTTTTGCTTCATTTGTTTTGGTGCTCTGTTATTAGATGCAGATTTGTATTTGAATATTTTACCTTCCTAATGATTTATCCCCTCATCATTACAAAATATCCTCTTTATTTCTAGTAACTTTTTTTGTTGTGAAATCTATTTTGTATTATATTAGTGTATCCACCCCTAGCTTTCTTATGGTTGTTTTTTCCATCCTTTCATTTTCAATTTATTTGTATCTTTTAATCTGAAGTGGGGCTCCTGTAGACAGAATACATTTGGACTGTGTTTTTTATCTAGTCTGATAATTTCTGTCTTTTGATTAGATTGCTCCATCCATTTATATTTAATATTATTATTGATGTAGTTGTCAGTCTTCTTTATAGTATGTATTGTATATGTATACATGTGATATTTGTGTATCATTTTTTGTTGTCACTCTAGGTATGCATATATATGTACATACTATATATATAAAACATACTATATATATATAATCTTCTTTTGTTTTCATATTACTAGTTCAGGTGAAACAAAGAAACTGTCTCTGTATTTGTCCCTATTTAAAATGCAATTATCCTCAATATTTCCCCTTTATATATTTGGAACCACATCAGACAGTGATATAATTTATGCTTTAATCAGTAACATTATTTAGAAGACTCAGGAAGAGTCTTCCTCCTTTCTATTTGATATGTCAAGTCTCCTTTCTTCTTGTTTTCTTTCTGTTTAGAGGCATCCTTTTAGACATTCTTATAGGGTAGATCTGCTGGTAAAAATCTTTCAACACTTGAAAAATATACTAATTTCATCCTTTAAGAAAGATGTCACTTTTCTCCAGTTACTTTCAAGATATTTTTCTTTGCTTTTAGTATTCAGAAATTTACAACATGTCTTACTGTGTATTCCATTGAGTTTTTCTATTTGGATAAACTACTTAAATCTGTAGGTTGTGTTTCTTTCCAAATTTAGAATTTCAGCCATTATTTTTTGAGTATTTTTCCAATGATACCTCCTCTTCTCCAAGGTTTTTGATAACATGAATGTTAGATTTTTTAGTTATAGAGTCACAGAGTCCTTAGGCTCTGTTCATTTTCTTCTATCCATTTTCTTTCTGTTGTTTAAATTCAGATATTTCTGTCTATATTCCACTTAATGTTTCTATCCCCTGTCCTTCCCTTTTCCCTTTGAACCTATTCACCAAGTATTTTATTTCAGTTATTATATTTTTCCTTTCTAAAATTTGCTTTTGTTCTTTTTATATATTTTACTTCTTTGCATAGGCTTTATATTTTTTGTTTCAAGCATGTTCATAATTACTCCTTGAAGCATTTTTATTATAGATACATTAAAATCTTTGTCAGGTAATTCTAACATCTCTATCATTTTGGTTTTGGCTTTTTTCCATTTACTTAGCCTTTTTCGTTCAGTGTGAGAGTTTCTTAATAGATGAGTGATCTTTCAGTTGAAGCTTGGATATTTTTGTATTATGTTCTGAGACTCTGGATCTCATTTAAATCTTTTAGCTAGCTTTCTCTAACACTACTCTATTAAAGGAAGGGAAATGATGCCATTTAATTACTGCCAGGGGAGAGATACAGGAACAGGTTTCCTCTGTTGACACCTGAAAGGATGGTCTTCTCACAACTACTGGGTAGAGTGGGAGTTCTGGTCCCACTATGGTCCTGTAACACTACAGTTGAGGGGAGTGACCTCATTACAAGTGGCAATGGTAAAAGACCTGACTTTCAACAAGGTCTCTTCTGATAGTGAGAAGGACAAGAAGTGCCTTTTTACTGCCAGATGGTTGGGAGTCAGGGGTCTCAATGTTTTCTCTGCTTACACTACTGTGGGTACCCTTACTGGCTAGCAGGCATGAAAATCTCTTCTCCCTACAGGCCAGATATCACTCTGGTGGGAATGTTTTGGTACCAATTATAACCTTGCAAGGGTTTAAAGATAAACTTCTTACTAATAAGCTTTTTTTTTTTTGAAGTTCCCCCAATTTTTTTTATTTTATTTTTTTTAATAATAAATTTTATTTTTATATTCCCCATACAATTGCAGCCCCCCATTCTGACCCCAATCCCTCCCCTCCCGCCCCCGCCCCCCTAAAAGTGTCTCTGGTTCTTTACTAATAAGCTTTTATTAGAGAAGGGATGGGAGTCGTAGTTTTTCCTGTGTTGTTTGGATGCAGTAGAACATTTATTATCTATAAGTTTTCTGTCTTGCTGTGTCACTCATTACTTTGTCCTTTGACATGAGAGAAGAGGCTTTATTTATTTATTTATTTATTTATTTATTTATTTATGGGGATGGTCTGCAATCTATTTGTATTTCTGTGTCGCCTGGTTCTCTAGCTTCAATGTCCTCTTTTTATGGCTGAAGAAACTGAAGCTCAGAGAGGTTTGGTGAATTTATAGATATACACAGGTGGCTGCAGAATACTGTATGTAACTCCTTTGTAAAATATTTTGTTGATAAATAGAACTATGCTTTCCAAGTATAGTCTCTGAACTTGCAGTATCAGCATCACCTGGAAACTTATTCGAAATGCAAATTTTAAGGTTCCCAATATAAATCATTGAATTAGAAATTTTGGAATGTGACCCAACAATCTATGCTTTAATGAGTCTTCCAGATAATTCTGCTACATGCTAAATGAGAGAACAATTGCTGAGGTTTACATAATCCCTAGATTCATGAGGAATGATACTGAAAGTTTTAATACTTAGGCTCAACCCTCAGCAAAATGTGAGTGAATGACCTTTCTTTTCTCCCTCCTTTTTCTCCCCAAGGTTTGCCTTCCCTTCAGGCACATCTCAAGAGATGTCTTTCTATAGATACTTCCTCAGTTGGTTAACCAATAATTCTAGCTAGGGTGTTGTTTGAAATTAGTTTATCTTCAAATTAATAACATGTTAAGTAAAATGAACACTCTCTAGGATGCTAAGTCTCAAATAGTAGATTTAGAAAGAAGGGAAGTAATGTTTTATAGTAGAGAGATCTTGAGATTTCTTCTGTTCTTGATATCATTTTGGTTATTTGAACACTTGTGAATTGAGTTGACAGAAAAAGATTCGTATTTATAAGTATCAATATGTCAGTAGTCCTGGGAATTCCTTTTAGTAACCATGATTTTTAAGCCCTTGTAACATAGAGAAGTTAAGGAATTGGCCTTATTACAGATTCTAAGGAGATTTTGTTAATGTCATGGTGCATGTCTGGATACCAAAAACACAAGGACATTTCTGCATAGCTCCCTATTTGTGCATTTTAATAGGTTAGAATAAAAGTCCCTTTCCCTTTGTAACATTTCACAATCTCCTTCTTGTCTCAATTCCTTTCCATCACATTAAGTGCTACTTATCCTGGAGGAATTAGACTTAATCTATCTCCATTGTTCCTAATTCAAAGTTGTTTCTAGAGACAGATTTCTGCCTTTTCCTTTCTTGCATCTCGCTTGTTCTCATATCCAATATTAATAGATTAGAAATGGTTCTCAAATCTCAATGATTGCTCATATTAAAACAGAGTATTTTATTATTTATAGACTATCATGTATCATTTTTTTAAGAGATAAGTCTACAAATCACCTAGTGTGAGGAAGTTGAGGGAGGATATTCACAAGGATAGTCATGACTGTAAATCCTTGCAGCCTTAATCAGGGACCAAAGAATAATTGACTCAGATAATAAAATCTACTCTCAACTCTCTAATAAGAAATTACTTAAATAGTTAGGATATGGAAAAATAGAGCAATTCCCTAGTGCTTTGGGGGTCAATAGGTTAACCCTAGTGTTTAATTAAAATCTGATAATAAATACTAACTCTAGGCAGGATATTTCATTAGTCTTCATCATGGCTTAGGTGAAAAATTTCTTGTAATTACTTAACCCCTTTTAAATCCTCTTCTCATAAAACAGGCTTCTCATTACTAATTAGGATTCCCATGCTAGGAAAAGAGATTATCTAAAATAGACTTCTCATTAGAAAGGGATATCTACCAGTGTAAGAGAACAAGTTGGTATTCTACTATCTTTTTTGTCTATTATTTTTTAAACATACTGGTTTATTTTTTCATAATATAGGATTTTTCTCCTTAGATGTGGTCACCATAGTTTTCCCAACTCCGAACCATCCATAGTCCTCCCCCACTTTATTGGGTTTCTCTAGATTCCCCTTAAAAGTGAAACCATCGGTATTTATTTTTCTTCTTTTTTTTTTTTTTTTTTTTTTTTGTGGGACCCTCCGGTGGCCGGGGATCGAACTGGTGCTGCAGAGGCTGCGGGCAGCCTCACAACCCAGCGCTCAACTGCTGCACCACCAGGCAAGGCCCTCTATTTTTCTTCTTCTGACTCACTTTAAAAGACTAGGATATAAGACCTGAAACTATAAAATACATAGGAAAAAAACATAGGCAAAACACTCCATGACGTAAACTTCAGAAACATCTTTGTGGACTCACCTCTAGCAGCAAAGGAGAAAATAAACAATTGGAACCATATCAAACTAAAAAGCTTCTATATGGCAAAAAAGATACCCTAGTGAATGCGAGAAAAAATTTGCACACCATACATCTGATAAGGAATTGATATCAGAGATCTTCAAAGAGTTTATACAACTCAACAAAAAGAAAACAATCCAATCAAAAACTGGGCAGAAGAGCCAAGTAGGCACTTCTTCCAAGACATAGAGATGGCCAACAGACCCATGAAAATATGTTCATCATCACTTATCATCAAGGAAATGCATATCAAAAAAACAGAAACAAGTGCTGGTGAGGGTGTGGAGAAGAAGGAACCCTGCTGCCCTGGTGGTTGGAGTGTAGACTGGTCCAGCCCCGATGGAAAGAGGTGTGGAGATTCCTCAAAAGATTAAAAATGGAACTGCCTTATGACCCAACAATTTCATGCGTAGGCATCTATACAAAGAACACAAAAACACTAATTCAAAAAGAAACCTACACTGTTATGTTTACAGCAGCAATATTTACAATAGACAAGGTATGGAAACAACCTAAATGCCCCAAAACAGATGACTGGATCAAGAAGATGTGAGATATATATATACACACACACACTATATGTGAGATATATATATATGTGTGAGATATCTATATATATATGTGTGTATATATATCTAGATAGATGTTTATACACACACACACACACACACACACACACAAAGGGATATCACTCAGCAATCAAAACAGATAAGCTCATGTCATTTACAGCAACATGGATGGAACCGGAAGGGATTATTCTAAGTGAAGTGACCCAGAAGGAGAAAGAGAAGTACTATCTTATTATTTAAATGTCCACACAGTAAAGCCATATTATAAATTTTAAGAACGTATCAGTGGAAAAAAAAAAATACCTTGGCCACAGTGATGATTCGATTTCAGCCATATATATTTTTTTTTTTTTTTATAGAGGCATGCTTTATTTATTTGTTTGCTGGTTTGTTTGTTTGTTTTTGTTCACACATGCACTGGGCACAGTCAGAAGCGCGGGAGGGCGAGAGAATTCACCAGAGCCAGAGCGGGGAGCAGAGCAGGCAGAAGGACCGAAGCACACTGCTGAGGGGAGCAGCGGGCGGCAGGAGAGGTCTGCGCGCCATGTGGGACCCTCCTCTGGTGGCCGGGGAGCAGCCGGGGATCGAACCGGCGCCGCAGAGGCCGCGCGCAGCCTCGCAACCCAGCGCTCAACCGCCGCGCCACCGGGGAGGCCCCCATATATATTTTTTTTAATTAAGAAATACCCTTTCTGCTTCCTCCCTAAAATATGTATGGTAGTGAGAAGAATCAGGTTCTTTGGTAAGCAAGGTTTATGTTGAAATTAGAAGTTCAACGAGAATATTTATCTAAAAGTTCTGTCCTTTTTTGTGCACAGGGAGGAGGATCAGAGGAAGAAGCATCCCAAAAAAGAAATAAAATCTATAATCACTAAGTAATGGGGAGATTTGAATGCTGTGAAACTGTTTAGCTTCTTGATTACCTCCCTGTCTTTTCTTTGTATTAGTAGTAGAGTCCTTCTTTGTTCATTTCCATCACTGTCATCTCTAAGCTGGACCACTTTTATTCACTTTCTTAACTGTCTTTCCAGGTTTTTCCTATCCTACCCCAACCTCTGTACAACTGCCAGAACTCTCTTCTCATGAAATCCACCATTTTGATGTATGTCCTGATTCCTCATGCTTGCATAGGGATCCATCCCCTTTGGTCAGGTCTTGGATCTCTGGCCTCATCTGATAACCCTTGGCTCGTGAGGCCTGTGTTCAAACTACTCTGAAATCGCATGCTTGTTCTCTCTTCTTATAGTAACCAGCTCATTTTCTCTTTCATCTCCTCACTATTTACCTGTTTTTAGGAGTGAGTTTATAATCCCCTTGGGAAGCCTTTATGAATTCTCCAGGTTAGCAGCTCCTTCTATGTTATGGCCACACTTTGTTTTCCTGTTTCTGTCAGAGTATGTACATTGTAACCTAATTTGTTTGGATTACTGTCTCTCCCACTAGCTTGAGCTCCACAAAGGCAGGGGTAATTGTCATAACAGTGGTGCTGATTTCTGTTCAGACATACTCTTGGTACAGGTAAAATTGTTTGAATGAAACTGATGTTGCATTACCTGCCTTTGCATTCTCTTAAAGCACGTCATTTTTTTCTCCTAACATTAAACTTTGCTTACTGCTCACATTCATTTTTGTTGTCACCTCTTAACATAGTAGGAACTTAAAAAATGTTGAAAATTAATTAATTCTAAAATAAAATAATTCTGCAGAGCCTTTAGTTTGTAGGTAGGAGACACATATTTTTAGATTGCAAAATTTTCTGCAAATTTTATTTCCTTGACATTACAGTGACATGTACAGTGACAAAGAACTTCACATTTTGTGCATTTCTTTGGTCACTTTTCAGCCTTGTAATAAATTAATTACTCTTCACTTATGATTTTCGTGTGAACCTCCCGGCTCTTCACCCGCAGCTTGTTGACCTGGGACTCGGCAATGTCAGCCCGTTCCTCGGCCTCCTCCAACTCGTGCTGGATCTTGCGGAACTTGGCAAGGTTGACGTTGGATTGTTCCTCCTGAGAAAAGAAGTGCATTTGAGAGAACAAGAAAATTTGACATTTTCTGATTCTTGTTGCCTGTGTAACCAGAAGGAGGCTATAGAATTTTCTTCATGAGTGAGAAAGCAAAAGGTTCTGTTGTTTACTGACATACTTATTTGGGAGCAGGGCATCCATTGTTGCCCCTGAATGAATGGACTTAAAACCCCCTGCTCAGCCCCTCTCACTTGATTTTTTTCTTCCCGGAATATTTAAGATGCTACAGTGACAGCAGGGAGATTAAAATAGTGGACTCTGAGCCAACCTTGTTTCCATGAGGGAAAGTCTAAAAAGTAGGTACAGTGGTGGTATTAAATGCAGAGAGCCTTAAGGAAGGTTTCAGAGTTAATAGGATACAAAAGATATTTACAGCCTAATGAAAAAGAAATATCCTGAGATGAATATATCATGAAATTAAAAAAGACTTAGACTTGAGAACTGCCAGTTGCACAGTCCCCTGTGAATCTGGTAATTGCTGGGAGTTGTAGAGTATTGTATATAAGAAGGAAGAGAGTAGGTAACAAAAGAATGATTTCTATTTTAACTTGCTTAAAGAAGTCTTAGAAGAAATAAACATGAATCTCTAAGGTTCCTGTAATAGTGGTAATTTTTCCTCATTCTAAATAAATATTCCTATTTGTAACTAATTTTGTGTTCTTTGCCTTTAAGAAAGCATGTTAAATTCTGTAAACTTTAGGTTCCACAAAAACCTGGCACTGCAACCTTTCTCTTTCACTATGTAGATACTCACAGCCTCTTCTGCTTGTCTTTTGTAGGCTTTAACTTTGGCTTGTAATTTGTCCACCAAGTCCTGTAGCCTGAGAACATTTTTACGGTCCTCCTCAGTCTGAAATGAAAGAGATGACAAATAGATAGTGTCACTATTTGAAAACAACAGGGAGGAAGGGAGAAAGGGAGGAAGGAAGGACTCATTCTTTTTAATTTCTTGAGAGCAGCAGGGCTGAAAAATATGGAAAGGCTGGTCACCTGGTAAGTGAGTTCCTTCACTCTTCTCTCGTGTTTGCGAAGACCCTTGACAGTCTCAACGTTGCGCTTCTGTTCATTTTCAACCTCATTTTCCAGCTCCCTCACCTGGAAGAGAACAGGTATATTTAACCATTGCCTGTAATGAGCTGCCTGGACAGGCTATAAATCAAGTGAAATGGTCAACACCCACCCTGGCCTCCAGTTTCTGGATCTGCTTCTTCCCGCCCTTCAGGGCCAGCTGCTCAGCCTCATCCAGACGGAGCTGCAGGTCCTTCACTGTCTGCTCCAGATTCTTCTTCATGCGCTCCAGGTGGGCGCTGGTGTCCTGCTCCTTCTTTAGCTCCTCGGCCATCATGGCCGCCTAATTAACAGCAAAACAAAATCAGTTGAGGGAGCTGAGACAGCATAACAAGATTCAGTTTGATCACCCCGTTGCCCTCTGCTCACGTCAGTGATGGCCTTCTTGGCCTTCTCTTCTGCATTGCGGGCTTCCTGGACAATGTCCTCCATCTCTCCCTGGATTTGGGAAATGTCTGTCTCCAGCTTCTTCTTGGTATTGATCAGGCTGGTGTTCTGTTTCAAATTAAGGAAGAGAAGGGGAAGCAAATGTAACTATATTGTAACTATTTACATTGTACTTTTTTTACTGGTGCACACAGGCATAAATTACTAAGAAACGTGTAGAATAAAAAACAAAAGATGATTGTAAGTTTTTGTATGCCCTGCTTCTTACCCATATTTCTTTTTTTAATTAATTAGTTAATTAATTTATTTATTTATGCAAGCACTGGGGTACAGTCAGAAGCCCGGGAGGGTGAAAGAATTCACCAGAGCCAGAGCGGGGAGCAGAGCAGGCAGAAGGACCGAAGTACACTGCTGCGGGGAGCAGCGGGTGGCAGGAGGGGTCTGCGCGCCACGTGGGACCCTCCTCTGGTGTCCAGGGAGCAGCCGGGGATTGAACCAGCGCTGCAGAGGCTGCGGGCAGCTTCGCAACCCAGAGCTCAACCGGTGCGCCACCGGGGAGGCCCACCCATATTTCTTTTAATAAAAATTCTCTTAAGTTCTTCTAGGTAAAAAAACTAGCTATTCATACCAAATATGTTTTACTAATACTGGTGACAGCCTATAAACATAAAGCACAACTCCTGCCCTAAGAAAAAAAATTAAAGTGCTGGACCATGTGGTACCACACAGCTCATAAAAAATGAATTATTATCCTTTCGTTGTTCATTTACTTTTGATGGCTCTATATTTAAGTCCATTTGCTCATCCATGATCCTGAACCTCACCTGGGTGTGCAAGAGTTGCACACGTTCACTAGCATCCAGAAGCTCTTGTTCTGCCACCTTTCTGCTCCTCTCAGTCTGCTCCAGGGATGTTCTAAGCTCTTCAATCTCAGCCTGCATGAGGTTAGCTCTGCGCTCCACCATCGCCAGTTGTTCTTTAAGGTCATCTTGGCCTCTGATGGCATCATCCAAATGTAGCTGAGTGTCCTACACAGAGAAAATGACTCTTACTCATGCTCCAATTAAAGTGAATACAAATTTAGAGTCACACACACAGCGTGCTTAGATAGGAAAAAGCTGTAAGTCTCTTTTAATGACTAATTCTTTGTAGCCTAGGGTTACAGTTCTAACACAAACTAACATGTTATATTATTTTAGATCTTGAATCACAGAAGAATACCATTACTAAAGCTACAAAATTTTGGATCAGGAGAGTATTCTTAAAGATATGCTGGTCTAATGGTGTTCTTTTATATTTAGTAAACCAATAAAGTGTTTTATGCAGTGGCATGTAGCTAAACTCACCATATTCTGATTCTCTTTCCCTCACTATTTTGTCTAAAATGTCAAAGTAAACTTAGTCCAGGTTTTCTAAAAGCACGCTTTGTTTAAAAGCTGTATGCAATTTTCAACTAATTACCATACTATTTAGATGATACATAGCATAGAGTCCTCCTTAAATATTAAAATATGAGTTATACAATGACACACAGACTTTATGCCACCTTGTGTGTTTATCCAATGTACCTTCAATATTCCTTGAGTGTTTCTAAGATTCCTTATTGCCTCCGCAGCCTGGCGATTGGCATGGTTCAGCTGAATTTCCATTTCATTAAGGTCTCCCTCCATCTTCTTCTTGATCCTTAGGGCATCATTTCTGCTTCTGATCTCAGCATCGAGGGTGCTCTGCATGGACTCCACCACTCTGAGATGGTTCCTCTTTAGCTGATCAATTTCTTCATCTTTTTCAGCAATTTTCCGGTCAATCTCGGATTTTACCTGATTTAACTCAAGTTGGATGCGAAGAATCTTTCCTTCTTCATGCTCAAGAGACCCCTTTATAAAAAGCAACATTTAGGTTATCTACAGAATTTTTTTGTTCACATTTGATGATTTCTTCAAGAAGACATTAAAAAAAACTTACAAACTCTCATACATCTTATTTTAGCCTATTAATTCTGCATTCCTAAGATACAGTTCGTTATTTCTCATTGAATTGCATGAGTTATCCCCTAAATGCTTGCAACATGATAGAGTTCAGTTGCTATTATTTTTTCAATTTATTTTTAATGCATAGGTAAGCAAATGAAACGTGTACCTCTGCTTCCTCTAGGGCAGCCTGTAACTCACTCTTCTCTTGATCTATTTGTTTCTTTATTTTTTCCAATTCATGGATATGCTTTCCTCCCTCGGCAATCTGCTCGGTCAGGTCAGAGATCTCCTCTATATTTGAATAATAAAATACCAAATTCAGTTGAGAAATATAAAAAGTTGCAATGATCGCTCTTTACCATTTTTCAAATAGAATGACAGAGACTTACGTTGTAAGTTCTTATTCTCTCGCTTTAGGGTTTCAAGGTGGTCCAGAGATTCCTCATAGGCATTTTTCACTTTGAACAGCTCAGTGCTAAGAGAACGGGACTCCTTCTGGGAGGCCTCAAGTTCAGCTTGAGTTTCTTCATACTTCTGCTTCCATTCTGCTAGGACCTGGAAGTATATCGGTATTAAGCCTCTGTAACTAAGAATCATGCCAGCCTCCCCTCAGAAATGGATCAGCATGTGCTACCTTGTCAAAGTTCCTTTGCTTTTTGTCCAGAGCTGCACAGGCTGCATTTGTTCTGTCCACATCAATCATGAGGTCCTCCACTTCATTCTGGAGCCGCTGCTTTGTCTTCTCAAGGGAAGCACATTTGGCATTCACAGCCTCTACGTGCTCCTCAGCATCCTGCAGACGCTGGGCCAGCTTCTTCCTAAAAAGTTGTCGGTGTGAGTGACCAAGAACATAGTCAAAGTTATCACACAGTGAATCTTGCAAGGCTGCACTAGGAAAACATATTTCCCCCAAGAGTTTTGCTCTTATGTTTGAAATTTGTTGAGGTATTTTAAAATATCTACTTAATTCCCATTTATCTCCTCTAGAATTCTGTTTTCCTGAGTGAATTCTTTCCTTTATCTGAGGAATTTTCAAACGTATTTATGGGGCCATTTTTGTGTGCATTATGTGGTGGTGGTAGGGCTGGTGGTGGTGTGTGTGTGTGAGAGAGAGAGAGGAAATATGAATAAGTACTTTAACCATGGGAGCCATGTGAGGATATGATGGTGAGAAAGAAGTGACCACTGTGAACAGTAGACCTATCACCAAAGAATGATAGCACTGAATAGGATCCTTAAACACTCTCTGGTATGATCCTCTTTATTTGAGGAAGAAATGAGGAATCTGTGGTCCAGAATGAAATATTCAAGGCCATAGAGTTGATCCATAATTTTCTGGACTTGGTGACTCCAGACAATTATTCCATTATTACAGTTCCCAAATGTTCTCTAGAGTTTCACTGTTTCCCTTCATCAGGCCACCTAAATCACGACCTCTCCCAGCCCACATGCTTATCTAGAATGCTCCCTCTGCAAATGCTTACCAAACTTTCTCCATTCTATTTAATTTTAGCAACTACTGATATAAATCAAATTTAAGGAGGCTTCCCTCACTGGGAATATAATAGTTACTTTCCTTTTATGATTTTATTGCACAAACAGTATGAATTTACTAGTGACTAAATTCACTTATACTGATTTTTAGTTTAAAAAAATGACAGAATCTGGTAAGTGTTTATTCTAAACTTCCAATATTCCAGGTAGGGATAACCTACTTATTATTAATTATAATATTCATAATAATGTACCATTATATCTTATATGATATGAAAATATTTCTCCTTAATTAGTGAGCTGATAATTATTAATCCATTTAAGTGGAAAGAAATGCCGCTAAAAGACCAGAATGTGGAGCGAGATCTGGTTTTACACTATTCAATGGATATACACTAAGCTATAGGAAGGAGAATATGGCAGAATCCATCACTCTACAATCATGTAGGCTAAAATCCTTCACAAATCCCCATGCCTAGAAGATTCTTCTTCTTTAATTTTTCCTCCTCTTTTTTTAACTTTTGTTTCTTTCTGCCCCTCACTAAGAGTCCATACTTGGCCTCCTCCAGTTCCTCGGTGCGCTGGATGGCGTCCGTCTCATACTTGGTCCTCCACTGGGCAACCTCGCTGTTGGCCTTGGACATTGCCCTCTGCAGCTCAGCCTTGGCTTCCTGCTCCTCCTCATACTGTTCCCTGAGCAGGTCACAGTCGTGGCGGGCTGACTGCAGGGCATGGGCCAGGGCGTTCTTGGCCTGGACCAACCAAAAAAGTGTGCAATGTAAGTTTATGTTTTGATCACTGATATTGTATATATGAAGTTCAATAGCAGTCATGCTGCAAAGGTCAGTGGTTGAAAGTATCAACTAGAGAATTCTGACCTTATTCTCCTCTTCTAGCTGTCTCTTTAGTTCTTCAATCTGCTGTGTGAATGCTTGTTTGCCTCGGGATAGCTGAGAAACCAGAGCATCTTTCTCATCAATCTGTCGTGAATATTCTCCTGTGGAAGACAAAACACAAGTGATTTAGATCTGTTGTCTAGGTAAAGAATAAAGAATCAACATTAGAACTACCTTATTTCATATGATAAAAAGAATGATTCAGGAGTTTTTAATGACACTGAGAAGGTTATTCCTTAATTTTTCAAAAACATATAAGCATTCTGTTATATTTTAGGATTTGGGTTTTTTTCCCCCTAGTAATGAAGAGGCAATAAAAATCTCCTCAGCCCAGGGAGCTTAATTTCTTTCCATTTATAACGATTCATTTTACCATCTCAAAATAGAAAGGTAAAGAAATAACAAATCATGATGAATAGATGTACATGATCTGAGAAATGATTTGTGTTTGACAGGTATGCAGTCACACGCCCCTTAGCACCATTTTGTTCAATAACAATAAACCCTCCGTCTACCCTTTCCTCATTCAGATAGGGACCACCTCTCCAACTAACTTCCCCCCTGTGTGCCATTTCCTTTCTTGTCGTTCACCTACCCTTCCTGTGCTTAGATGTCGCCATGATTTCCCCTCACTCTGGTCCTGGACAAATGAGTGTCTCTTCCACACTCAGTTGAGAATGCCTAACTCATCTTACAGGTGATTTGATACAGCAATGGTGGTTATGTAGAGCCCAGATGTGTAGTAGATTACCAAGTGGGTTTGTGTAAGTATACCTGTAATGTTTGCATGCAGACTTGCCTGACAGTAAAATTCTTAGAATTCATCCCCATCATTAAGAGATGTATGACTGTACACAGGCAAAGTTTGCCTTTCAGGGCCACCTCTTCAGTGCCTGGTCATGTTCATTTACTGACCTGATTCTGTGTGTAAACGTGCCTTCTGGGTTGACAACTCATTGATTAAGCGTTGTTGTTCCTCTTCCTTTGTTTTCACTTCACTAAGCTGGTCCTCTAGTGTGCGGCACATTTTCTCGAGATTTCCCTGTGGTGGCAGGAGAAAGCATGAAAGGATGATGTATTTCTGTTTGGAAGTCTGGGATTTGGGGAGCTATGACTACTTGTGGAAAGTGGCTGAGATTTATGTACTTTTTGTCTCCTTCAGAACCCTGCAGAGTGCCTTGGAAATGGAAGAGGTACCTAATTTTGGCTAAATGAATAAATAAATGATTGTGAAAATTAGATTATTTTCTTTGGGAAAACAAACATCATTTAAATCTGCATCAGTGTAGAGTTTGGTTTTAAAGTATTTTTTTTTCCTGTAATTATGTTCTTTCACAGTAATAGTGATAAAGTTTAAAGTGTTTCTACAAATAAGATTATAAAGACTGAAATGATTTAATATGATGGTGCCTATTAAGAATAGTTTTAAAATTTGAGATGACATTTTAGGTTTGTATAGTTAGATTAGATATAGTCATATTTAAATATGATCATTTTGAATCACATATAAAGACAAATGGTGTCACTTATAGAGAAACAAAGGGTGAGATAAAACCAAACCAATAACAAACCCTAGAAATATGATGTAGAACTGTGGCTACCAGAGGGGGAGCAGGAGGGTGGAGAGCAAAGTGGGGTGGAGCACAACCGATAGTGGTGGAGGACTATGGGTACCTAAGGCTGGGTATTATGTGGTAACATACACTTTGAAGGTTGTGATCTTATACTTCTAAATCATACACATTTTTGTAAACTGTTGTTAATGCAATAAAAAATATTACTATAATAATTAATATTCATCAACAGAATATATTTGTATAAATCACATAAATATATATGAGTACATACATATATTTTATATTTACACTTATATATGCATATACGTGTGTGTGTGTGTATATATATATATATATATATATAAACTTAGATGAAAAAACAGATGAAAAGGAACAGGTTAATGAAGACCTTGGATTTGGATATTGTCTCCATGTTGCTAGCAAGGTCATCGATCTCCATCTTCAGCTCGCTCTTCTCCTTCTCCAGCTTCTGCTTGACCCTCTGCAGGTTGTCAATCTGCTCCCCGAGCTCAGCCACACTATCTGCATGCTTTTTCCGCAGAGCTGCTGCAGTGGCTTCATGCTGCAGGGTGGCCTCCTCCAGGTCCCTGCGCATCTTCTGGAACTCAGCCTCCCGCTTCTTGTTCATCTCAATCTGGGCTGATGTGGCCCCACCAGCCTCTTCCAGCCGCTCGCTGATCTCCTCCAGTTCCCGGGAGAGGTCAGAGCGCTGCTTCTCTGCTTTGGCCCTGGAGGCCCGCTCTGCCTCGATTTCCTCCTCCAGTTCCTCAATGCGGGCCTGGGAGTGACATGTCGACATTAATGTGAATTCACAGCAATTTTGCTTCCTGTAGTGCCCAGAAAAAGTGGAGGTTATGACTTGCCTGTAACTCCTTGATCTTCTTTTGCAGCTGCATCCCAAGTGCCTGTTCGTCTTCAATCTTGCTTTGCAGATTGCTCATTTCAAACTCTTTCCTGTTGGAAGATCAACACATTAGCTCACAGTCAATTCTCTTACCTGTCTTCTTTTCTATGTATAATTGAATGTCTTTTTATTGCTGATTTGAAGACATGAGTACTATGTTTTCAAATCAACAGTGTAACATTTTAATTAAATAAGAAAGCCAAAGATGTCATTATTTGTTTTTCCAATATATATCCCCCATAAATCTGAAGTAATATTTTAGAGATTTTTAAAACATTCCATCTGAATTGATGCACAACTGAATCATATTATTCAGGTTATAACTAAAGTATATACTCACTTTTTAAGTTTCTCATCTAGTTGCTGTTTGTCATTTTCTATATCCATTGTGGATTCTTGGGCCAATTTTAGGTCTCCCTCCAGTTTCCTCTTGGCTCTTTCTAAGTCCATGCGAAGTTTCTTTTCTTGTTCCAGAGACCCTTCAAGCTAAATTTATAATGGGTTTTATTTACTTGTTTCAGTTCTTATATTACTTTTTTTCAAATATACCTAAGAGAATTTTGAAAGATATACCAAATAGCATGAGAACTTTATTACTTCCAAATCAGTTGAAGGCTTATGAACATCTTTGATGGTTTGACATCACAATAGCTTATTTCATCTTAAGGGAAAACACTAAGTTTTTCACGCTTACATCATCTACTTGCTGCTCTAGCTTGGTTTTAGCTTTAGTCAGGGTGTTGACTTTGTCCTCTTCTGCCTGCAGGTCATCCAGGGTCTGCTGGTGGGCCTCTTGGAGGGCCTTCTTCTCCTTGGTCAGCTTTGCGATGTTTTCATCCAGACCTGCCATCTCCTCTGTGAGGTTTTTCACCTTTAGATTTTAACAAATAACAGCAATATCAATGACATCCTATAACCTTGATTAAAAAATATGGTACTATCTGAAGCCAATGCAACCTAAATTGTAAAATGGAAACTAGAAGTTAATCCAAGCCTACATTACAAAAGAAAATGGGAGATAAAGGGCAACGTAAATGAATAGAAGAGGTGAAGACTATAAAGATGACAAAATTACCATAGTATGTTCCTTCTATATTGATAATTTTTAGATTAAACCTTTAATTAAAATATTTAGCAACAAGATCACACTTGTCATATTCTAAAATGGGTCATGATGTGTACCTTGTTCTCAGTGGCATGCTTCTCCTTTTCCACCTTGGCCAGTGTCAGCTCAAGGTCGTCAATGTCTTTCTTCAGTTCTGAACATTCATCCTCCAGTTTCCTCTTCTTGGCGGTCAGCTCAGCATTAATCTCTTCCTCATCCTCAGCTCTCTCAGTTAGCTCTTTGATTTTGGCCTCAAGTTGGATTTTGGTTTTAATCAACTGGTCACATCTTTCTTCTGCATCAGCTAAGCCATCTGCTTCCTGGAGAGGGAAATTAGACATTTCCTTTTATCTAAGCTATATCTGCAAACAAACAATAATTTATTAAAAGGAGGGAACTTCAATAACTTAACAAATTTGGTCAATATATATGCTAACTAAGTTGCCAATTAAAATATCAAATAGACAGCTTTTCTCACTTATGATCAAACTATACGACACATGGAATATATGTAGCATAATTTATGACTTTCTTGTTTCTTCCTTAGGTCTTAGTGTTTTTGAAAGGCAAATAATTCCAGCAGTTATTTTAGTGGAAATTGTTTCTTTATAAACCTTAAGTAAAAAAAAAAAAAACTCATCCAGTCATGTAGTGATTGGGTAATAAGCACATTGCCAAATTTTATAATATAGAATACTCACAGATTGAACTTGGAGCTGTAAGTCATTTTTTTCTTGCATCAAAGCAACCATTTTCTCTTCAAGTTCTTTCCTTTTTGCTTCTGACTTAGCCAGCTCTTCTTTGGTCTTCTCAAAATCTTCCTTCATGTTGGCCATCTCCTTCTCTGTCTCTGCACTCTTGAGGAGGGGCTTGATCTTGAAATACAGCTTCATCCAGGGCCAGTGCTTCACATTCATGAAGGCACGGACATTGTACTGGATACAGAAGATGGACTCTCTAGAAAAGGAAAAAGAATGCAAATTAAGAATAATGTGGAAGGTGATCAACACTCAGCAAAAGTAATGACTTCATTGGTTTTAAGTATGAAAATGTAGAGAAGGAGGACTGGTACTTGGTCCTCACCTCCTCTCCATCATCTTCTTGAACTCCACCCTCATCAGGAACCCTCTGCACATGGCTTGAGTGCGTGTGATGAGTTGAGCCAATTTATCATCTCGCATCTCCTCTAGAGTTCCCAACAAGCCAGCTTTAAAGAAAACCTTGACAAAAAAATAAATATGTTATTTCCACTCGTGATAAAGTCCAAAGGTGATGAAGTTATGATGGAGTAAATATTTGGGTTGGTGGTACCTTGGTATGACCAAATTTGTACTGGGTGTGGTCAATGTCAATGGACCCTAGAAGTTTCTCAGAAGCCTTCTTGCTGTCAATGAATTGACCCTCTGGGATAGCACTTGCGTTTAGAACCTTGTATCTGTGAGAATAAAAGAGTATCAAAATGTGGTTTTTTCACTGCACAAGAAGGTAGAACTCTTGGCAGCTACAATTGAAAAAAAAAAGTGATAAACTTAGCTTTGGGGGAACACTCCTTTAAAACAAATACGACTGTGTAAAACTTGGCAAGTTAAGATGAAAAACATGATAATATAAACCAAATATTTTATTTTTTTAGGTCCCCTTTCAAATAATTTGTGCTTCAACTTTCAAAGAAAAGTTTACAAATGTTTGAATTTCATAGTGATTTTGACATAGACTAAAATAGTGAAAGGGGAAAAATGAGGCATATACCTCTGTTTGAAGTCTGCGTAAAGGATCCTGCTTGGGAAGCCCTTCCTGCAGATGCGGATGCCTTCCAGCACACCATTACACCGCAGCTGGTGCAGCACGAGCTCATGCTCCATGGCCCCTAAAAAAAAGATATATTTTATATATAATAACCTATGAGAAGTTACATACAGGATCTCATTTGGATGTCAGAAATGTCTCACCAGGAGTTTTGGTTTCATTGGGGATCAGGCAGCGTACAAAGTGGGGATGAGTGCTCCTCAGGTTGGTCATCAGCTTATTTAAATTCTCCTATAAAACCATATGAAAAGTTTCAAAATAACTTCTAGTTACAGCTACATGGGAGTACTTATCAGTGATGTGTAGTTAATGTGCTCCCATTTCATGCTTTATAATACACTGTCTGAATGAGGACAAGTCACCATGTCAAGATGAGTCAAACATGGAGACATGGTGTTTTACACAAAGCCTGTCAACTTCAGTTTGTCTGAAGCACTGCCAATAAGGAATTCTGTATTGAGAATGGTCATATGAAGTAGATTTAACTGAGCACAGTGGTTGCTTTTAAGAGAGGATGTGATATGATACGAAATTTGTTCAATACCAGATCTTTTACATTTGGAGTTGAAAGGGAAAATGATTCCTTTTTCTGTAAGGTTTGATGTGAAGCAACACACTGTGGGACTTCTTTTAGTTAAACTTTTCCTGAGGCATTTTTCAGACTTTTTTTTTTTTTTAGTACATAACTACTTCAGTTTCACTATAGACTTCTGTTTAAAAATACTTTAAAACATTTTATGACAGTTTTATTTGCAAAAGTAATCTTTTGGAATTCAAGAATATACTGCACCCTGAAAAGAGCTGACACTGTCTGGAAAGAAGAACCCTTCTTCTTGGCACCTTTCTTTCCACCACCACCACTTTCTGAAAAATAAAATAGAAAATTTAAAATATTTACAACAGCCTTTAAAGTACTATCCATAGACATCAAGACTCCCAAAATTCCCTTTGTAATTTATATCTGCACTCATTCATTTATGTCATTTCATTCTTATCTTCTTTCTATGTCTCCCCTTCTTCAGCTATAGATTAAGACTACACAAACTTTGACTAACATTGTAGGAAAATGACAGGAACAATTTAGGTGAAAAGGGTAGATGTGAAGATGGTGTGGGACTTCTCTGTTCCAAATCAGCAGTTTGTTCCCTGAGGGAAGTGCCCAGAAGACAGAGCAGTAATGCCCCCTGAGTGCACACAACTCCCAGAGAAAGCAGGCAAAGCTGCATACTGGGCTTAGGTAGATGAGCCTCTGTTAACCTGCGAGGAAGTTCCATGTCATATTTGCTTGTGTTCTGTACTGTTACTTGCGTATCTGATGTTAGGGGGTCATAAGAGAAGAGAAATTCAATTCCAGTACATTCCTCATGTACAGACAAAGGATTTCCTCATCTCTAACTTAACTGTATCCTTGAAGGAACCAACATTATTATGATGATAGAAATGAACTTTATGATCCTGAGCATATCACTTCCCCTCTGAGTCTGCTTCCTCATGGGTGAAACAAGATCGTGGACTAAATGATCCACAGTGTCAATTTTAGCTTTGAGAGTTTATAATCATAAGACTGTACCACACTATTAAATATACTTCCTTTCATTAGGTCCATGTAAACTACTATTTTCATAATAGGCTTTATTATAACTGTATCTGTCTCTGATAAGCAATATATACCTATTTTATGGCTATAGGAACATATTAATGGTATTAAAAATGACCTGCTTCAGCAGCTTGCCCCCCAGCAAAGAGGAAGGCCAGAGTCTTCAGTCCAGACTTCTGGTACAGCCCCACCACGGTCTCGTTCAGGGGGTCCTTGTTCTTGTCAAGCCAGCCGGCAATGTTGTAGTCCACGGTGCCGGCGTAGTGCACCAGCGAGAAGTGGGCCTCGGCCTTGCCTTTGGCAGGCTTGGGCTTCTGGAAGTTGTTGGACTTGCCCAGGTGCTGTTCATATAGCTTGTTCTTGAAGGAGGTGTCTGTGGCCTTGGGGAACATGCACTCCTCTTCCAGGATGGAGAAGATGCCCATAGGCTGGAAGGCAAGAGGGCTGATAATGAAACCCTCAGAAAAACATGCTCCAGGTTTTTACATAGTTTATATGTTTGGTAGAAACCTGAAAATACAATGTTCCAAGAGAACATTTTCAAATGAAGACTTGGAATGATAAGAAACTTAATGGGCATGATGATCCTACTCTATTTTCTTCTTTCTACTGCTGAAATGTGAAACAATCATATACCAAGGTCACATGGGGTATACTTTGGCTGGAAAAACTCATGCCATTTGTGCCATTTGGCAAACTTTATTTTCAGCATATAAAACTAAATTCCAAAACTGAATTCTTTATTCCATATATATATATATATATATATATATATATATATGCTTTCCTACTGACAATGTAAGAAAGTCTAGACATGACAAAAGTATAAACAGAAGAGAAATTATGGTTAATGACTAAAATGATCCATTCCTAGGAGAAAAGTGCATCGCATGTTGTTTCATTAAAACTCTTTATACTGTAGACTGTTTCCTGTGACTGTGGAGTTAAGTGATGCTGATTTGGTTTTGCTTTAAAAGCAGATTGACTCTTTCAGTGGCAAATCTGATATGAAAGACTGATAGAAAATTCAACATTGATGATTTCACTTCAGTCACAAGTTGTCTCTCCAAAGTTATTTTGATATTCCAGAAAGTGAAATAAATACTAGAGAAGAAAGTAAAATGCCTTTCATGAGGTCATCATAGCAGTAGAGATACTGTATCACCAAATTAAAATATCTTTTTCCCAAATCAGGCACACTAATCTGCTTTTATACCCTCATCTTTTATATTTTTATGAATTTCAACACAAGTATTTGAAGTCTTCTGGAGCAGCAGTTGCATGTACATTGCCCTTCCTACTTCATACAGGCTCATTCATAAGCACATACTATATAGATATATGATGCGTTCCTGACACACAACAGGTACATGGTGAGTTCCTGATACACTTTTGAGAGTGTCTTGAAAATGCTGGCATAACTAGTGCTCTACCTCCTTGATAATAGGAAATTAGGGGCTCATTTTCCAGGTAAGGTCATAGTAAGGCTTGATGTTTTGTCAGAGGTCATTCTAGTCTCAATGACTGCAACAATTAAAGAACCAACCTTCCAACTTTGAAAATATCTAGACATATCCTGCTCTGACATATATAATGGTAAGTGCACAATACACCATCATGTGTTCGCCAGGACTGATTAGAGCAGTCAGGGGACTATCTGTAATTTTGTGCATGAAATCATATAGGAATAAAAGTGAGGGAAAGTAAACTTATTGGAGGGATAAATGGGAATCCATGTGTCTATGTATTTGTGTGTGTGAGAGGGAGTGGCCATTTTTCTATAAATTATTTATTAATAACAGATCATTTGTGACATACCTCAAAGCGCATCAATACACATTCATTGTAAAACACCACTGCTTATTCTCTGAGAAGTGGCATAACAGTTAAGCATAGGGAAGTGGACAATTTGTTTTGCACATTTTAAAAGTAAGTTATGCTAACCTTCTCGATGAGCTCAATGCAGGCAGCCAGGTCCATCCCGAAGTCGATGAACTCCCACTCGATGCCTTCCTTCTTGTACTCCTCTTGTTCCAGCACGAACATGTGGTGGTTGAAAAACTGTTGCAGCTTCTCATTGGTGAAGTTGATGCATAGCTGCTCCAGGCTGTTGAACTGGGTGTTTCAAATACCAAAGATTTTGGGTGAGTTTGAAAAATCCCTTGGGGTTTTGGAAAAGTAGACACAAAGCTGTCATTTTCCCAAACCACTCACATCAAAGATCTCAAAACCAGCAATGTCCAAGACTCCGATGAAGTACTGCCTGGGCTGCTTGGTGTCCAGCTGCTGGTTGATGCGGGTGACCATCCACAGGAACATCTTCTCATAGATGGCTTTGGCCAGAGCACCCACTGAGTTGTACACCTTCAAGAACAGAAGTAGTTTTGGTGTTTGAATTGAAAATATTGATAGACCCTATTTTCCTGTGGCTCAAATGAATCGGGGGTTTTTTAGTCATGTTTACCTGCTGTACAGTCTGGCCTTTGGTGACATACTCATTGCCAACCTTGACCCTGGGGTAGCAGAGGGCTTTGAGCAGGTCAGCAGAGTTCAGACTTGTCAGATAGGCTGCTTTGTCAGCAACTACAAGAACAAGAATAGTGAAATCATAAACAGCTTGCACAATTTCAGGTGTGAGTGAAGGTAGCAAAGAAAAGTTTTGCTCAAAGAGTAATATATATACTGTGACAAAACCTATTCATTTATACATAATTCTTCAAAAAGGCTAATTTTAGCCTTTTGGGGGAGATGCTAATTTAGAAATTATGGAGTAGATGATCTCTATGATATTTAAAATATAGCAAAAATAAACCACAGGTAAAAGTAATTTGAGTAATTCTCACTTGGAAAAGTAATGACAGGAAGATTCATATTTGTTTTATTTTCCAGTGCATGTGGGCACAGAAGTTATTCACTGGAATAAAAAATGGTCTTAACCAAGTAGCTTACAAAAAGGCAGTGAAGAATGGAATGGGTAGAAACTCTACCCACACAAGTCTGCTCAGTCACTTAGGCCCTATATCACTTGTTTCCTTTATACTTTCCCCCATCATCAGTTAGGTCAAAGGAAGTCAAAAGGCAGTTCCTGCCACTGAGGAGCTGGTATCAGTTCTGTCACTTGAAAGATATCAACCAGCAGTGGTACCTTCAGTGCCATCCGGCTCCGCTTGCTCCTCCCTTTGCTTTTGCTTGAATTTCATATTCCCATAGTGCATCACAGCCCCTGTGAGCTTATAGATGGCTCCCTTTTCATCAGAGCTGAAACCCAGGATGTCCACAGCACTCTGTGGAATTTGAATCACCACACAGTTATCATCATGGCAGTCTCCCTCAAAATCCAGGGTCTGTCCCCAACTCATGGCAGCTTGTCCCTCACCATGCTTCACCTGATATTTGGCTAGCACTTTGCTGTTTGAAAAAGGCACTCATATTCTTTCCCACTCTGATCAATATAGCAGCACCAACAGGTTTGTAGCAGTCTCATCAGTGAGTCAATGAAGAGTCCAGATGTTGTAGGACTCACATTGTCAAGCCATACCAAAGCGGGTCCTTTTCCATTTCTCCACATTAGCCTGATATCACTACAGTCTCACAAATCTCTGTCTACTCCTTCTTCAAAATTGTTTCTAACCTAATACATAGTCTTAGCTTATCATCCCACCCTAATGGGCATGAAGGTTGTGGTTGAGAAGAGAATATGAGAACAGTGATGTCCTCAAGTTTTTTACCACATGCCTCTCTGATATCAGGTCACAGCCAGCTCACCCTGAGATGCCTGGCTGTGAACTTTACTGGCCATTTTTCAGGCAAGGAAGAAACATTTATGAAAAGAATATTTTTCCTTTATTGAAATGTTTCTGTCTTTCTTCTCTATCAGATTTTTATTATCCTCTTAGTTGCCCATGCTAGTTTTTAAAAAGCTTATGTAAGGGAGGCAGGCATCAGAAAAGGTCTTCTCTCCCAAGACTCTTGCCCAGATGATTAGCTTTTAGTTCCAGCTTAACATTTTTTACAGTACCTAGACATTATTACTGAAGTCCTTGAGCAAGACTACTGTATTTTTTGAACCTCTGACCCTAGGGGCTAAAGCCTGCATTGCTTAACAATTAGGGTATTTCTGAGAAATGTATCATTAGGTGATTTTATGGTTATACAAGAATCATAGAGTGTCAGTACATAAATCTAGATGGTGCAGCCTACTGAACACCGAGGCTGTGTGGTCTGTGAGGACCGCTGTCAAATATGCAGTTAATTGTCAACTAAAACATTGTTATGAGACTCGAGACTGTATTTCTCAACTCCATATCACTTTTGAAAATAGGAGTATGAAAATAAATTATAAAAAGTAAAAAGCTGATATAATATAAAGAGAAATAGTTTATGGGTGCCTTTGTGGTGGGTGTGGTGTGGGTGAGGTAACATACACCTGGAGGGTGTGATCCTGTACCTCTAAATCAGATGCAGCATTTTAAACTGGTGTTGCCTCAGTAGAAAGACATAAACAAATATGGTTTATAAACTTCTTCAAAATGATATTTTGAAAGAAAAATTATTTTCTAAAGAAAATTTCAGTCCTATTTGGGTGTGTTTGAATAGTCCCTCTGGTATTAAAGTTAAGAATAATTCCTAAAAAGACTAACTACTATTCAGAAATTCAGGGAAAAAAACATGAAATATATATGTAAAGAAAACAAGACAAAGAGTAATAATCTTAAAGAGGAAGGGGTGTGAATGTATAGTTTTAAATGTTAAAGACTCACAAAGTCCCCGAGAGAGTGTTTTTGAGATAGACAATCCCTTTCTTCTAGTGCTACAAGGGAAGGGAAGAGTTAGACTGTTAGCCCACAGAGATGCAGTCAAACAAAGTTTGTATTTACATTTGACTGTGAAGGAACTGTGGGCATTTTGTATTCTATTATGAAAAGATGCAAAAATATTGGAGCTCTTTTCCCTAATTCTTGGAGGAAGGGTCTGGCATAAAACAGGAGAGAAACATAACTATTGGAGTATAAAAATCAACCAGAGGTGACTTATAAGAAAAAAAAACAAGGAGACAACTAGCCAAGGAATGGCAAGAACCTATCAGTTATTATGGACATTTAAAGTTTTCTGATATGTGTGTGTGTGTGTGTGTGTGTGTGTGCTTGGTGGGGGGAGGTGGGGTGCAATGGTGGCATTGAAATAGCCTATAATTTTATTTCAGGGGTAAGAGAGCCTGGAAAGCAATATTAGCCATTTATAGTCTTTCTGCTAACGCTGTCACCTCAAATGGAGGAGAGAGGTGTATGCCTGAAAATGAACATGCTTTCTCCTGTTTTGTACTTATTACTTACATCTGTGGCCATCAGCTCTTCCTGATCATCAATACTGGGCACTGTAATTTCACCTTGACTAACAAAGGCAAAGTCATAGGGGTTGGTGGTGATCAGAAGCATTTCTGTACACATGGAAAAGAACAAATAGACAGTGTTACTTGGTCATCAAAAACATTTCAGAGGGACTTCTGAGAAGGGTTTTAATTCTTCCGTGGTAGAAACAAATCAAAGATAGTTCTTACCAATAAGCTCTGGTTTCTTATTGGACATGATTTGGTAAAATATGTGGTAGCTTCTTTCCGCCTTTAGCTGGAAAGTAACTCGGGACTTCTCTAGCAGATCTAGAAAGTCAGATTAAACACATTTAAAAGAAAAGCCACAATGAAAAATTAAACATTTGAAAAGTCCACACAACATATATAACAAGATTTTCAATATAAACCTTCAAAGAAAAAAAATGTTCAATCACTAATGTTTAATGACTTACATGTTTCAATATCAGCAGAAGCTAGTTTGCCTGTGGCACCAAAATGGATCCTGATGAATTTACCCTTAAAAAGGCAAAGGAGGACTTAATATAAATACTAAAAGGCAGATATTGTTTATCTAACTATGGTCAAATAGATGGGAAGGATATTGATCCCACATGTACAGAGGTGTCAGTGCTAGCCCTCACAAGAAAAGAAAAACCAGGAAACTTACAAAACGAGAGGAGTTGTCATTCCTCACAGTCTTGGCATTGCCAAAGGCCTCCAGTAGGGGGTTGGCGCTGATGATTTGATCTTCAAGTGTCCCCTTAAGAGAAATGAATAAGATAGGTAAGGAAACCCTGGAAAAGATGAGTTGCAATCTGCTGAAATAACTTTTCATTTATGTCTTCTACCCCACCCCCTTCGTAGGATCTTGTTTTGGGAAGGGCTTCTAAAGTGAGTGTGAAGGAGGACAAATTGGAGGAAGAGAGTATTTCATTGGCATGGCATTGATTTCTATATTCTCAGACCCAATTTTTTCCTTCTAATAAATAGTTGTGATAACTTTTGCCTACTAAACCTGCCAGTACATTTCATTCTCACAAGTCCTTCCAAGAGTTATTTTCTAAACTCTAGCATCACATGCAGTTGGTTGCTATGGCTCTGAAGTACCTTGACCAAAATTTAAAGTTTGTTATCCCTTCCATCCTCAAATGACTATTATGCCCACCTGCATCTTGCCTGAAGGAGCTTCATCCTTCTTCTTCTCGCCAGTGACTGCAATTGTTGCAAAGTACTGGATGACACGCTTCGTGTTCACAGTCTTCCCTGCACCAGATTCTCCACTATCAAGTTCAAATAGAAGAAAAAGTCAAAATCCAGACTGTAGTGACCATTAGGAAACTCAACAGAAAGAAAGGCATGAAATCTACATACGTAATCAGGATTGACTGGTTCTCACGATCTGTGAAAGAGAAATAGAAGATAATGTTAGAAAAATACTTAGCACTAGATTAACCAAATACTTAACTCAAAATTATCTTTTAAAACTCCCCACTTGCAGAGAAGGAGAGAGAGGGATCAGAGGGAAGGAGGGAGGAGCACAGGGGACTGAGGTGATGGTGCACAGGTGCATTGGTGAAGGAAATTCTGTGGGGACTACACCTAAGGGGGTGGAGGGAAGCAAATATTATTTTAAAATGAACAAGGATGTAAAAAATAAAAAATTAAAAATAAATGAAACTCCCCACTTGCAAAAAAATGAATTGTATCAGTTGGTAGTTTGTTTTTTTTTTTCACAAGATTCTTTTAAAAATAAGTAGCAAAAATGTGCTAATTAATCCGTGTGTAACACTCCTAGAATATGCAACATAGTATTTCACTATACTCTCCATGCAAGTAATCTAGCAACTTCAGATAATAGTTTCAGGTCTCATTTAGTCATCTGGTTCATAGCTCAGAATCCTGCCATGTTGTTAATGTCCAATCCAAATTTCTGTAGTAATTGTAAGAACTTGTCACTATGAAAATTCAAAGCTTCTTTTTAGGAGAGATGATATATTATTACCTATAACTAGACTGCAGAGTTGATGTCTAAATTTGGTTAATTTTAAGCTGGAATTAGCATTCATTAACTGATTTTAGCATAGAAATCTAAGCTAAATTCCCTATTTTTGTAACAGATCCATTTTAATCTAAATAGATTTCCCCAGTTTTAAAATTATTAGTGGTATTACTACTACACTATTATACTAGTAACTATATTATTGTAATATTATGATTTTCTTGCTTGACATTTTATTCTCAAAATACTGTCCTTTTATCATCTGTGTCAGTACACACATATTTCAAAAATGGCAGTAGAAATTGTAGTTAGGGACTCACCAGTCAGCATGAACTGATAGGCGTTGTCAGAGATGGAGAAGATGTGGGGCGGGGCCTCCTGGCGTTTCTTGCCTCTGTAGGCGGCCACCACCTCAGGGTTGTACACTGGCAGCCACTTGTAGGGGTTGACGGTGACACAGAAGAGGCCCGAGTAGGTCTGTGGGAAATGACATGGTTGCTCAATCAGCAGTCACCACATTATCTGCAAGTCAGGAGGGATCTAAGTAATAAGGCTTAAGAGTCATTCACTTGCTACTTTCCTCTAACACTGCTGCTACACAAAATATTTCAGTTTTCCAGTGAATTCAAGTTTGCCACATGCACATTTTCAAATGCCTCAAGATGTATGACACCAACCAAATGAGTAGTCAAAAGGTAATGTAATAGCAAAATCTGAAACTGAAGTAATTTGAATTTTTAAATTCAAATTTTTAAACTGAATTTTTAAATTCGCTTTACCTGATGCAGTACATGGACTTAGTGAAAAGTAGCGTCAAAGGGGGGCACTCACGTAGATCATCCAGGCTGCATAGCGCTCTTTGAGGTTGTACAGCACAGCGGGCTCGTGCAGGTGGGTCATCATGGCCATGTCCTCGATCTTGTCATATTTGGGAGGGTTCATGGAGAAGACTTGATCTTCCTTAACTGTGACAGTCTTAAGAAAAGAAAGAGTCAGTGTATCAATTCGGTCATAGAAAAAGATCAACTCTGCCTTCCCTCCTTTTCTTGTTTACTTACAGTCCCACCTTCAGTCTTCACTGTCACCTTCCCCGACTCCCTGCTCTGAACCGTACTTTTCACATAGGACTCCTTAGCGTCCACCACAAAGACAGAGTTCTTGGCATCAAAGGGCTTGTTCTGGGCCTCAATTCGCTCCTTTTCAGACTTTCGGAGGAAAGGAGCAGCCTCCCCAAAAACAGCCATCTCCGCGTCGGAACTCATGGCTGCAGGCTATTGGTGGTAGCACAGGGCCAGGTACACCTAGAGGGAAGAAACAGCACCTAGTGATGACTCAGGGTGGACACGCACTGTCCTGTTGATTTCATGTTACATGGTCCAATGGCTATGCTTATTTCCTCACCGCCCCCCCCCCCCGCCTTTTAGGGATCACTCCTGTGTAGTATGCACAGATGCTGAGAGATAGATCATGGGTTTGAAAGCCTTGTAATGGTTGCTTAATTTTTGTGACATTGTATTCCTCCCTCCCATCCTCTATATGTAACCCTTAGTTGAGAAGTATGGAAGAACTGATTTTTCAATCAGCAGTATATGTGATGCCTTAAGAGTGGTCAGAACTTTTCTTTTTCACTTCTTCTTCTCTTCTTTTTTTTTTTTTTTTTTTTTTGACACTTCAGTGTCAAAAAAATCACTGTTTTTGGAAATGGAAAATCACTGTTTCCAGTGGTGTTGCAATCTAAACGAACCTATTTAAAAACAATGTAGGTAAAATTTCCTCTTGCCCCAAATTATTAAAAACAGATGTATAAATTGGATGTAAAAATTATTAAAATTGGATCTCTGAAAAAGTTGATCTTTCAGAAAAAAATTCAGGTTGAAAATACAATTGGCACAAATGAATTCCTGACATGTATTAGGTAAATAAAAGGAAAAGTAAGTACAACAAAAGTTGAAAATCCACCAAATATTCTTGTCCTAAGTAAAAAATAAGTAATTTTAAGACTTTTCTATCAGTTCTTAAACTGTGTGAATGTCAGCAGTATTATCAAAACAAAATATAACTTTAAGGATTTCTGGGACAAAACAACAGTTGAAGTTTTAATTAATTTAATAGTGATTGCATGTTTACAGTCTATTCATTTTTGTGTTTAGCTTGATTTCAACATATTGGTTATTTTATATGTTTCTTATTGTTTTAGTTATATATCTCACTCCATCATCTTTTTTTTAAAAATCAGTCCTCTAAATACCTCTTCAGCATAAAGTTTCAAGCTAAAATAAATTAAAAAATATTTCCCACTCATGGACTTCCCCTGGTGGTGCAGCAGTTGAGCGCTGGGCTGCAAAGCTGCCCACAGCCTCTGCAGTGCCGGTTTGACCCCTGGCCGCCGGCGAGGGGCCCACATGGCGCGCAGACCTCTCCTGCTGCGCCCGCTGCTCCCCTCAGCAGTGTATTTCATCGGTCTGCCTGTTCTGTTCCCCGCTCTGGCTCTGGTGAATTCTCTCACCCTCCTGCGCTTCTGACTGTGCCCAGTGCTTATATAAATAATAAATAAATAAATCTTTAAATAAATAAATAAATAAATGGAAATATTTTCCACTCATAAATTAATTATGAGAACACAAGAATGTAAGTCATTGCCCTGGTGACAAGGATATGATGAGTGACCAGTGTTAATAAAGTGACCTCTATCAAGTGGAAGAGGGACTGATTTGTTCATAGCAGTGTCTTGGTTGTCAACAACAATGGCAACAACTGCCTCATACTTTCCCCTGTTGTCCAGAAAGAGACTTGGTCTTTTGTCATCAGCATTAAGCTGCCTCTCTTAACTTAGAATATTAGGTATGGCATTTGCCACACTGTGTCTCTGAAATCAGCATAGTTCACACCTACTCTTTTGACATAGTGACAATTAGACATGTTTTCAAGGAACAAATATTGGAATATATAATGTAATTTTTTTTCTTCAAAGGAAAAATGTTATCCTATTATGATTCTTTGGTTGTTGTTTCCACGCTTGTTTTTTCACCGGGTAATTCTGAACTAACAACATACTACCGTGTAGAGATTACTATAATGTAGTTTATCTACAGAACACAGAAGGAGATATTCCCATCTACTGTCTAAGATTAGTAGTTTTCCAATTTGTGGACCACAAGACCCAAAGAATCCTCAGAATTGTTGTTGGGGGCAGGGGCATCCTTGAACTCACCTACACAATGACAATTGCCTTATTTGAACAAGCAACATTTCTACACAATGTTTTCTTTTTCTTTTTTTTCTAAATGAATGTAGTTGCTGTATTAAGTATAAGCTCATTTAAAATAATGAGTAAATGTACAGTAGGTATCCATTATTATGTATATTCCTAACATAATACCAAAAGTACAGGTCCCAGCATAAGAAGTTGGGAAAATTTCATTCCGTGTTTTGGTTCTCTGGGAGAGTACTTGGAAACCACTGATTTGGATCATAGATGACAAGAGTTGGAGGAACCTTTACAGTCAACTAGAATCCAGCTTCCTCATTTTACCGATGAGTAAACTGATGTCTGGAAAGGTGAAGAGTCATTTAGTGTCACAGAGGTGTGAGAGGTGGTGCTGGGATATGTGCCCTGTTCCCCTAAGTTCAGGTTTGGTGCTAATTCCACACTAACACACTGCATTTCAGGATACAGAAAAGCCAACTGGTTTGACCCAGGCACCCACAGTCAGTGAAAAGCCTAGATCGACACCTAGAAATTTTGGCTTCCAGATCAGTACCTTGTTGATTTTATCATTTGAGCTCGTTGATATGTTCTTATCGGTTTGATTGGAGTACTAGTTCACTATAAGTGTTATATGAGATCATTGCCATCTTTCTGAAGTTTTATCAACATGTGAAAGATGAGTCATGAAATTTTGTTTGGTTAAATGGTCTGAAAGTCAAAATTGTATAAGAACCCATTTTTAATTCTCTTTGTATCCTATTCCCAGTACTAAACTAGGAAATAAAATGGTAGCTCTTTAAGACATGGCAATATAGAGATCCATTTGCTCTTTAGAGTGTAATAATAAATTACTCTTACCTCTTGTGTTACCAGATGAAGAAGGTGGCAGGCTCAAAGCAGACAACTACTGTTAAAAGAAAAAACAAACAAGAGAATGCAGATTCTTTTTTTCTGTTTAATCACAAAATAGTAGTGGTTATGATGTGTACAATGTCATCCTTAGGAATGTTGGATAGAAAATTAAAATTTGGGAAACAGTAGCCATCTCCCCTAAGTGAGTAATCATCATCAGGCAAGTAAAACTAGCCAAGGATTCTTCCACATATACATACCTTAAAGAATTTTGAGGAAGGACAGGACAGAGGCATCTCGGCTCCACTTTTATAGAGACCATTCTGCAAACACAGCAGCCACCTCAGCTGTCCTAGCTGGGAACCTACTTGGCAAAACCTTTTTTGGCAATCTCTTTGCACAATATTCACTGACTGTAGCTGTGAATGGATATAATTAGAAATATTTCTTGTCACCTATAAATAATTTGACGCAGGATGATCTAGGGTTCTTTGTAGGCATTTGATAGGGGATGGGGATTCAGGGCTTCTAAAGATGTTTTTCCAGCTTTGCTGTTGCATCATTCATCACGGAATTCAAAGCCAGGTTCCTACTTACTCTCCACCTATAAAATTGGTCCAACAGAATGAGCCTGACTGAGGAGTTTAGGACTAATTGATTGTTAACTCTTAGAACCATTAAGGAGCTGGGATGATTTTAAAATCTGATGCTGTGATTGGAAGCAGTGAGTGGGGGTTATTAGGCAGAAAATACCTAGCCCTGGTCTGGACCTTAGAAACACTTGCGATAGATTTCTTTTAAAGTCTGAAAATCTGAAGATGAAGAAGATAGTGAAGTCTCAAAGTAGGCAGTGGTGATGGACCAATGGTAGGTTCATAAGGGATTTAGAGTAGATAGAATCACTTCTGTTCCTTTTCTGGAGGGCTTGCCCTGGATATCTCCTGCTCTGAGGGGACAGGAGCGTGCTGTGTGATGCTCCGTGCATGTTCCCATGGCAGAATGGGAACATGCATTCCCAGTTCATGAGCAAATCCTCATGACTAGCTGTAACTCTAAAGAGGTGGGTACTACACGTTTTTACTTAAGGTGGGAGGAAAGACATCGTATCCACAATACTCTCTTTGTAAACTGAGATGAGTGGGCCATCACATATGGCCATCATACTTGTAAACTGGGTTTTGGTGGTTTTACCCAGCTGTTGCTGGATATGACAGGAAATCTATCTATTCTAAGTATGTCCTTAAGGTCTGATGTGATATTTTCGACTATCATCTGTTAGCTTAACTTACTTACGAATGTGATCACTATTTTTCTGCATCCAATTGACTCAGGATTTCTCTTTAGCATATTAACAGATTGATCCTTTTATACTTCTTTATTTCTTTTGATACAATACTGTGGAATAGGTTATCAGGCTTTTGAAAAATCTCAGTGGAAATGATTCACGGACGTGTGGTGACTTAAAATATTATTAGGCTGTAAGCCAGAAAGAAGAAATGTCTTCTGATTTTTCTCTAATTTAAGATTTTTTTTACGACTCATTTATTTTTGCCTCTTTTGCAATTTTATCTAAATTATGGACATAATAAATCTTAGGAAACACAAGTACTGCTTTTGAAACTGAAAGATAAAAGAAAAACTATGGCTAAAACCAAGGCACGAAAACTGAGTTATACAGGTCTCTAGTAAATGAGGATTCCACTGATAAGTAAGAAATTTGACCAATTGCAGGTAGACTGATCATTTGAATCTTAAAGACTCTAAGACAAAACAGATACGCTAGTTCAGGCTGACATGGACCACTGGGTGTGGATCAGAGAACCTTGCAGAGCTTGGGTGAAGAGAGAAGAGCAGCAGTGCTGAATGAGGGAGAGATTTGCTCTTATACTTGCTTGTCTAAGGACTGTAAGTAGAAATGTAGGAAATTAATACTAAGCCTTCTGGTATTTGTATGCTTATTTCTGATTAGATATGGGTGGGAAGGATGTCTTCAATCTAAATTGAGGAATGATTTTGGCTGTTACATATTCAGGCAGTTTAGATAAAAGTGTCTAGTATCCACCCCCACCCCCTTTAACCTTGCAGATTTGGAAATTTACAGACTTCTGTGATTTTGCTACTTCTTTATCTACTAAAAACATAAATTTGGTGAAAACCTAATATTCCCTTTACTTTATAGAGTTGTTTGAATCACATTAGGCTATGTAAGTAATCTATATAATATTTATAAATTACAGATTATTATACCACAAATGGAAATTATATCTAATATAATTCATACACACATTACATTTATATGTGTAAATGCTTAGAACTGTGTCACCAGGGGCCACTAAAGCAAACATTTTTCAGAGGTGAAGGTCACAATGGCATGCTGACTCTGCCCCTGACTATCCCTAGGGATCAAGTGGCAGTGAAGGGCCAAAGATAGCTGGTTGGTTAGGAAATGTCAATGAACAAGGTTATTTTTGTTGTTTATGTGTTTTTCTTATACAAATTTTATTCAAAAAATAAAGTTGGTTGTTAAGGTGGAGTCTTAGCTTCTGGGGTGTCCTAACTTATGGGGTAGCAACATGACCTCAATAAAACCCCTTGAAATTGACTTGTCAGATTGTTTTTTTTTTCTTTTAAAATTCTCTGGGATTCCCATGGGTCATCACTGCTGAAAAGAAGTTGTATATTCATTTTTAAGTCAATTAGTTATTATACTTGACAGAGTTCTCATTCCACCATATGGGTGTAATCATGCACTCACTGTCTATTTTTTACACATTTATTGACTGTCTTCTATGTATCAGTCACAGTTACTACCATTCTGGCAAAGTCCATCCATGCTCTTGTGGCAATTTCAAGCAATGGGGATGAACATATAGAAACAAGAAAGCAAGTCAATACATAGCATGCCATATGGTATTAAGTACTAAAAAGAATGATATAGCAGGGATAGGAGGAGATGGAAGCATTGCACTAAGGTGGGTGGTTTAAGAAAGTATAATAAGGTGAAAATAGATTAAAAATTTTAGGAAAGTGAAGAAGCAAGCAATATGTATTTAAGACAGAAGAGTATTTAAGACAGAGGTAACAGGAAGTGCAAAGGTCCTGAGGCAGGAGAACACCTAAAGTGTTCAGGAGGCAGTAAGGAAGCCTTTAACAGGAGCAAAATGGGCAATAGGAGAGGGACAGGAGGTCAGTTAATATAGAACCTTGTGGGACAATGTAAGGACTTTAGTTTCTAATCTGATGAGAGCTGGAGAAGAATTTTAGGAAGAGGAACAATGTAATTTGACTGACAATTTAAAAGAACCACTCTAGTCTTGTGTTGAATGTAGACTATAGACAGAATGTAGACTATAGACAGAATAGATGCCAAGGGAAAGCAGCAGGTCTTTGCAATAATTTAGGTGGAATATGTAACTTGTTTGCCATATTACATGTGAGCCCATGATCACTTCAATATCTACCTCATCACTCTAGAGTTTACTTCCCTTAGCATATCAGTTAGAATAATAAAGTCTTCTTTAACTTGTTTTTGATAAGTTTATTGACTTGCTTACATATTGACTTGCTTACTTGTTTGTATATGTTCATCCCCATTGCTTGAAATTGCCACAAGGACATGGATGGACCTTGCCAGTAACTTGAACCATGTTCCAGTTACTTTCACTGCACAACAAATTATCCAAATATTATGGCTCAAGATAACCCTTTTATTTTGCTCATGGATTCTGGGTTCAGGGATTAGGAATCTGGAAGGGACACAGACATCCCTGTTTTACAATATCTTGGAACTTTGACAACCCAAAGCCTGGGGGATGATTCAACAACTGGGGACAAATTTTATGACTCATTATAAAGGTTAGAGAGAAAAAGTTTATTGAGAATTGTAGCTAATAAAGTGGCAGCAGACGTGGGGTTGAGGGAAGGTTTGTTAAAGAAGAGACTGAACTTAATCTATGTTGATGAGAAGGATTCTGTAGAGTTAAAAAAAATTGAAGAGAAAGAGACAAATAATTGTGGGAGAAAAGGTACTGGAGTCCAGAGGCCAAGTGAAAGGTTTGGATTCCGGTGGGATAAGAACACACTATATTAGGAATGAAGGCTGAAGATGAGGGCACTGTACAGGTTACTTGGCAGATTTGAGGATGAAGGAGTTCCTATTTACCTGTTTCTGTTTTCTCAATGAAGTATGAGGCTATGAGTAAGGCAGTAGAGAAAATGTAGTAAGTATATGAGAGATAGGCAATGTTGCCTCTTGGGGAGTAAGAGGAATTTTAGGCTTACCCAGAAGTTTTGAATCATAATCGATGTTAAAGTGAGAAAAATTTGGCAGATTTTTTTCTCCAGCAACGTTAATTGCTTAAGTGTGCAACAGAACCACGGAAAAGGTGAATAGCTGAGTTCAACTAAGGGAGATGTATTGGACATGTAAAATATAGGGAGAGAGTGGCAGAGGTATTAAGAATCTTTCCAAGTGAGTGATTATAACACTGGACCATGAAATTTAAGCTTGGGTAAGGAAGAAAGTGGTAATGTGAGGATAGAGCAGAACAACGAAATAGTGATGAAAAAGCGATGGTGTCATTGGATAGGAGGTCTCCATAATATTAAAGAATTGCAGGGATGGAGTATCTGGAGGGTGACATAGAAGAGGAGGTATTGGATAGAGATTTATTAAAATAAATCCCACTTGATTATGATGTAGAATTCTTTTTGTATACTGTTGGACCTGATTTGCTAATATTTGGGAATTTTTACCTCTATGTTCATGAGTGGCATAGGTCTATAGTTTTCCTTTCTTGTAAAATCTTTATCTGGGTTTGGCATCAGGATCATGCTGGTCTCATAAAAGTGTTAGAAAATGATCTCTTTGCTTTTGTTTTCTTGAAAAAAATTGTGGAGAATTGAAATAATTTCTTTTTGAAGGATTGGCAGAACTCACAAGAGAAATAATCTGGACTTGCTGCTTTCTTTTTTTTGAAGTTTATTAATTATTGATTCAGTTTCTCTAATAGAGGCTTATTCAGTTTATTGATATTTTTCTTATGTGATTTGGTAATTTGCACAGAGACTGGGATACTTGACAATGAGATTTTTGGGAAGGTGCAGATATTGATAATGATAAGGTCAGTGGTGACCATATGCTCAAGTATCTCAAACTACTACTCCCCAGAAGTTATTTTCTATATATGCAAACATATCTCTATGTACACATATAAAGTATATCTATTTATATAAATGGGATCATTTTATACAGATGTTCTTCAACTTTTCCCTCATCATAATGTATTTTGAGCTTCTCTTCTTGTTAGTGTTCATTCATTCTGTTGGTAGACATAAAACAATTTTAAAAGTCCCCATTCTTATGGAATAGACATTTTAATGGGAGGGAATAGTAAAGACAATAAACTCATCAAAAACAAGTTAAAGAAGACTTTCTCATTCTAACTGATGCTAAGGGAAGTATACACTAGAGTGATAAGGTAGCTATTGATGTGGTCAGGGGCCCACATTTAATATGGCAAACAGGAGTAGCCCTCTTCAAACTGTGACTTGAATAATGAGAAGGAATTAACAGTGCAAAAATCTGAATGAAGAACATTCTAGGTGGGGGAAATTGTGAGGAAGTTAGTGAAATCATAATGGATCCATATTTTGAAAGTCTGCTGTGAACCATGTGTACATTCTAAGTCTTTATTAGTATAGTGCTCCATTTTATCCTCATACAAACCTGAACAGTAGAAAGTGTTGTTATTGCCACATGCTGGAAAAGGCATTGAGCTGCAGTCTGGTTTAGTGAATTAACTGTTCAGGAGCACGTATCTGGATATTGTAGAGGCAAGAATCAGCTCAGACAGAGTTACTACAGAGACTATTGCCTAGACACTTGCTGTATGGCCTCTAATGTCTTAACCTGAAAATTCTGTATGATTTTATCTAATGATTTTACTGACACAATAGAAACTATGCCAGAAGTAAGAGACTAGCAGAAAATATATATGAGAATGATTCCTATCAAATTGCTTTCATTTTGTGCAAAGCATTTAGGAGTACTTCATGTGGTATTACAGTATCCTGCTGTTGAATATGCTGTAATGCTTACCCACAGAAGCCAGCATATTCAAAACCAGGATGTCATAAATAAACTACCACCACGATGCACGGACAATGGAAAGTACATGATGTTGAAAAAATAGAGATATGTAAAGACCTGTATTTTCTGTGCAACAGGATCTTAGTAGAGCCTTGAAAATGTTTTTCAGAAATTTTATCTTGGTTGCATAGCCATCATTTGTCCCTCCACATGTAAGTTTTCTTCACTCACCACTTCCCCCTTCTAGCTGTCTACACCTTTCCTCTTCCTTGAACAGAGTGAATGGAGAGGCATCAGCTAAATGGTATAATTAATTCAGAGATACATGGATTCATTGGAAAGCAAATCTAAATGGTAAAAGAATGGGGAAACAGAATCATTCAACTTTTTTCAGTTATCCTGTTTTTTTTTTAGAGTCTCCCTAATTCCTAGGGGTTGGCATTTTTTTGTATGGCCTACCTTCTCTAATTACTATTCGACATTTCTATTGTAAGGCATGAGAAATTATACTCTGTCCCCAATATTCATGAAACATTAATATTTGAAAATCTAACTTCCTCTGTATTGATAAACTACTAAAAATAAATCAGTGGACAAATTTAATTTTAATTTAAATCTTAAATTCTCTCTTCTTAGTTCCCATTAGGCAGCACTTACACATCCTACTCCAGAAGGAAGACTTTTATGTTAAATGTCATGTTTTAGGATTTTTTTTCATATTCTAGCTATGGCAGTAAGATAGTAAGATACCCTTACGCTATGAAAAAGAAAAATACTGGATGGTCTCACTCATAGCAGGGATTTAGAAAACCTAAATAAGGGACCAGGAGAAAGACTAATTATAATAAAGTAAAAATCAAAATTAACAAGCAACTATAAACCAGGGACACACTACCAGGGGAAGAGAAGGGAGTAGGATCAAAACAAGAGGGGTGGGAATTGTATGGGGACTGTAACCAAGATGAAAATGCAGATAATGTGCAAAAATGAAAAATGATATAAGAAATATATAAAATAAAAAAAAAGTTTCTCTCGATGGCACACCCACAGTGGACCAGGGGAGAAGGCTTAAAAATAAATAAATAAATAAATAGATAAATAAATAAATAAATAAATAATTCTTTGTGACCTTCAGGGAAAAAAAAAGGATACCTTTACTCCACAAAAGAAGTGCTAGGGGGTCTTTGGGTCTTTGCTGTCCCTATTGACAGCTTGAGTCTCACAGAATTGGAAGTAGAAGTGGGAAGAGAGCACACCATATTCCCAGGAGGCAGGATATCAGTGAGAGATAATGTAAAGAATGAGACAATTGAGTGGAGAAAATAGAGGAAATGTTTTAGTTTCCTTGTACTATTTGTGCATATTTTGGACTTTTTATAAATTTTATCATGTGAACAGTTGCCTATTGGCTTTGAAGGTATTGAAAGTAAAAACAAATGATCTAAAACATGGCTTTTCTTTAAAGTATGTTACTGGGGAAAATTCAGAAATAAGTTGTGAATAGCTGTAACTATATTTCTTTTTTTTTTTTTAATAGAGGCATGTTTTTTATTTATTTATTTGTTTGTTTCTTTGTTTATACATGCACTGGGTACAGTCAGAAGCGCGGGAGGGTGAGAGAATTCACCAGAGCCAGAGCAGGGAGCAGAGCAGGCAGAAGAACCAAAGTACACTGCTGAGGGGAGCAGCGGGCGGCAGGAGAGGTCTGCGCGCCATGTGGGACCCTCCTCTGGTGGCCGTGGAGCAGCCGGGGATCGAACCGGCGCCGCAGAGGTCGCCGGCAGCTTCGCAACCCAGCGCTCAACCGCTGCGCCACCGGGGAGGCCCTGTAACTATATTTCTTTAAAAAATTAAAAAAATAACTAATCAATCCAAAATCTGGACTTGCCTTGAATAACAGGAGAGAAGACAGAATGCAATAATTCTTCTAAGAGGAATCAAGGCAGGGTGCAATAATTGCAAGTAAAAGATAAGATGGGTTAGAAAAAATGAATAGTAACAATAAGACAAGATTCAGTAATTGCAGGGGAGAGATAAGACAGGATGTGTGACTGAGAGGGAGAGATAGATAAAAGACAGAAGGGGATAACTGAACAGCAAAGATGAGATGGGATGGAATTACTGAATGGGAACCTCAATAACAGATTCAGTAACTGAAGAGGAGAGATAAGAAAGTGTGTAATACATGAGGAGAGATAAAAATCTAATAAATGAGAGAGGGAGAGAGAAAAGCCAAGGGAGAGAGAGAAAAGATAGAGAGGGAAGGAGAAAGAGGACAGGATGCAATAAATGAACATGAGACAAGTCAGGAAGGAGTAACTGCCTTGCAGAGATTAGATTGGATACAATAGATGAGGAGGCAAGATAATACAGAGAGCAAAAATAAATGGGAAAGATAAGACAGGATGAAATAAATGAGGAAGAAAGGTAAGACAGGATGCAATAACTGAAAGAGGAAGACGGGACAGGATGGAATAATTGGAGAGAAAAAATAAGACTGGATGCAATAAGTAGGTAAGATTCAATAAATGTGCAGAAGAGATAAGAAAGGATGCAATAATTGGACAGGAGTGTTAAGACAAGATATAATAGACACAGACAGGATGCAATAACTGAACATAGGAGATAACACAGGATGGAATAAGTCAATTGGAGAGATAAGACGGGAAGCAATAACGGAACGTGGTAGGTAAGCAATAACGGAAGGTGGTAGGTAATTGCTCTAGAGAGATTCTCTTTCCTACTAGGGAAGGCTTCTTGGAGCTGGTGCCCTAGAAAGATTAGTAGGGTGGCCTTATATAGAGAAAGAAAGAGCATTAACATCAGAGTCAATAGAAGAATACAACAGTGATACTAAGATATGAGTAAGGAACAGTTAAGTCTACAGAAAACATGTAAGAGTGGCTGTTTTACTTCTAAAAAAGGCATTAAAGGAAGTACTATTTAAGCTGAGACTTGAAGAATGAGTAATCATTCACCAAATGGACAAGAATCAGCGGGCATGCAGGCAACCAATTCCGTAGTATGGAATCATTCGTTATTTCATGCTTTCAGAATATAATTATTGAACATGTATTCTATTGAAGGCACATTGCCAAGTGGAGGGATACAGGGATAAAGAGGTTAGACCCAAAGCTATACTCTTGAAGCTTCTGTTTTAATAAGTAAGAAAGACAATGGTTTTTAAATTTAATTTTATTTTTAATTGATTTTTAACTCAGGTAATATTGGGGTACCCCCATCATACTGTACCTTCTACCAACTCATCTTATTCCACCACCATAGACCATGGTGCTTTCTCCCCTCCCTGTCTTTCCCCTCCTCACTCCGTCCCCTCTTAGTGTCTCAGTTCTGTAGTCAGGTGTCAAGGGTTAGTTTTTCAGCTTGTCTTTATCTGACAATTTAGTTATTTTGTATTCCATGTGTTAATGACACAAGACAGACATTCCTTATTCATATCAAATGATAGTTGAAAAACATGCATTGCAGAGAAATCGGACCTCTCCAGGAGGCTCTAGGAAAGTTTACTTAAAGAAGTAAATCTTAATGAGACTTAAAGGATGACTAGGCCTTAGCTAGTCAAAGGATAGAGGAGAGATTTCTCATTGTTATAGTCATAAAAGTGAATAAAACAATTACTGAAATACCAACAAAGTCCCCCAGCAGAACCACAGTCCTAGCATTTTATTTCCTTTCTACTCTTTTTCCTATCTATGTCTACATTCATAAACATGAAATCTTAATACAAAAAAAAAAAAAGTATGGAGGAGAGAGATGAGAAAAAATCCTTGCAACTGAGGTGACAACATATGCTAAGTCCCTTTAAGAGAGGATACACAGTCTAGACCTGGGACTGAACACAGGTCATTGCAGCTGAAACATAAAGAGGAAGTGAGGGAATATCACATGGAGAAGCTAGCAAGAAGGCAAGGACCATCTGCAGGATGATGGTCTTTATCTAAGAGCAAGATGATCATTTTAAGCTAGTGAAGATGAGATCAGATTATTATTTAAAAAAAAAAAAAAAATCTCTGTGGTTTATATTCTTCCAGAATGGTTTAAGCTTGGAAAAGAAGAATAGAGATGTGGGAGAACAGGCAATAGAAGATGGCAGTTTGGTTGAGGAATAAGACAGAAAAACTGATGGTCTTAAAAAATATTTAGGAACGGGACCTCCCTGGTGGCGCAGCGGTTGAGCACTGGGTTGCGAAGCTGCCCGCAGCCTCTGCAGCGCCGGTTCCATCCCCAGCTGCTCCCCGGCCACTGGAGGAGGGTCCCACATAGCGCGCAGACCTCTCCTGCCGCCCGCTGCTCCCCTCAGCAGTGTACTTCGGTCCTTCTGCCTGCTCTGCTCCCTGCTCTGGCTCTGGTGAATTCTCTCACCCTCCCATGCTTCTGACTGTACCCAGTGCATGTATAAACAAATAAAAATAAATCTTTAAAAAAAAAAATCTTCATTTAAAAAAAATATTTAGGAACAATAAAGAAAAACTGATTGACTGTGGGTGAGTAAAGGACAGGAAGATTTCAAGGTGAATTCTTAAATGTTTAACTTGAGCAACTAAGTGATCACTGTGTTCATCTATGTTCATCCATTATGGTGAAGAACAGTAGTATAAGAATAAAAGAGGGACTTAAGGAGAGATGATGGCCTTGAATTCATTGGACTGTGTTAAATATGAAGAGAGTATTAGTAGACATGTCAAATCTGAAACTTGGAACTGAGAACTAGAATTGGAAATCTGCAAGTCATGGGTCATTGGTGGTAATAAAAGCCAAGGGCATTGGGAAGAAAATGTAAACTGAGACAAGATGGGGCCTAAGATGAAAACTTGGACCCCATCACATTGAGTTTGAAGAAGAGGATGAGCTGATGAAGGAGTGAGGAAGAGAGGCTGGAGAGCCAGAGTTGCGGAGAAAACCAGGGCAGGTCAGACTTCAGAAATCAAGGGAAGAGATCCTTATCATTTTCACTAAGAGATAAACATCAGGTGCATAATGTGGAAGGGAATGCCAAAGGATTTAAGGATTGAGAAGCGTCCATTTGATTTAGCAATGGAGAAGTCACTGAGGATCATAGTGAGATCCATTTAGTAGAGGTAGCAAAAGCCAGATTGGAGTGAGTTGAGGAATAGCCTTTTGAGAAATTTCATTTAAAAAGAAATGAAAGCCTCTGGGCTTTGCTTCCCGGAGGGCATGGATGGCTTAGGGTACTCACTAATGAGATTGGCTTGACTGCTGCCATCATTGTTTTATTCTTGATGACTGGTTCTTTTCCATAACGTATAAGCAAAGTATTTGTTTTTGTTTTTTCTTGATACATAAAAGGATAGACATAGTAAGGAGAGAGACAAGTTCTTTGCAAATAAATTTTTTATCTGCAAAAATCATAGGTACAAAACAGAGTGACAAAGATATTCACATTTTGTGCCTTTCTTTGGTCACCTTTCAACATTTGGATGAATTATTCTTCGCTTATGATTTTCGTGTGAACCTCCCGGCTCTTCACCCGCAGCTTGTTGACCTGGGACTCGGCAATGTCAGCCCGTTCCTCAGCCTCCTCCAGCTCGTGCTGGATCTTGCGGAACTTGGCAAGGTTGACATTGGATTGTTCCTCCTGAGAATGAATGGAAATGTGCGTATGAAAGGAAAGAGTTCAGAATTCCTAGTTTCTAAAGTCAATGAATTAATTTTACTTAAAAATAACTAATAAATCTTTTCTTAAAAAATGATCTAAAGCAATGCTCTTGAATTTTTTTTAATAACTCCTCTCATTCTTCTTGAATTCATGGATAGGGGAGAGGTGATATTTGTTTCCAAGATATTCTAAAAGTTTTCCTTTTATATCATCTAAACCTCTTACAGCTATTACAAAATATACCAAGTAGGGGTGTTTTGAACACCCTCACCTCACCTTTTACTTATTATTTGTACAGAATTCTGATAAGGGAACCAGACCTTTTGAAAGTGCATGTATGCAACATATTCTATACTACACTGATAGCCTTGACCATAAATTATTACCATTTGAGTATAAGTTATTGTCACCAGTATAGTTTAGAAATTAAACAAGAAGTTGATTGTTTCCTAAAATAGTCTGTATTTCTAGAAACAGTCTGTGGTTTTTGATTATGTTTGACTATATAACTGTGAATTTGATAAGGTCTATTTTGGTTGTGGTCTCTAGTAATCATTCTTTTTTAAAAGGCTTGTTATGCATCATCTAAAATATGATGTTCAATTTTAGAACATTAATAAAACATGGAATCACTAAATAATATAGTTTGAAAAAAACCCTCAAATCTTCCTTTTACAGATGAGACAGGCAGAAGCTAGAGACAGGTTATTCTATCTCTGTCTCTGTCTCTCTCTCTTTCATTTTAGAGCTTAGATGTCAGGGGAAAAAGAAATGAACAGAGGAACTCATGTGTGATATTTAGATATATCCATGCTTCCATAGTTAGTAAATCAACATTATTTTACTATTTAATTAAGGCATATCCATCAAGGTGGAGTGCCAAGAATATAGTGGTTTGAACATAACTGAGACCTTCTGAGTTCCAGACTTCATATTTAACTAATTACTTGACACCTTCCCTTATGTACTTAATGGTATTTCAACCAGTGTTTCCAAAACAGAACTTCTATTTTCTTCATGCCCTGAAAATCTGTTCCTCCCTTTGTTCACCATTTTTGTATGTGTTACACCATCTACCTAGTTATTCAAGTCATAAACTTGATGAGTTACCCTTGATTTTCTTTCTCTCACCGGCCAAGTGCAGCCAACTAGCATGTCTTGGAGTTTCTACCACTAAATATATCTTTAATCTCTCCACATCTATCTGCTCCTCTACCACACTATTTCAAGCCATGGAACCACCTGAAAATCATCCTAAGATGTCTCCCTGTACTTGCCTGTGTTATCTGATAATCCATTTCCCACATAGTAGCCACAAAATTCTTTTTTAAAAATATAAATCATGGGGCCTCCCCAGTGGCGCAGCGGTTGAGCGCTGGGTTGCGAAGCTGCCCGCAGCCTCTGCAGCGCTGGTTCGATCCCCGGCTGCTCCCTGGCCACTGGAGGAGGGTCCTGCATGGCGCGCGGACCTCTCCTGCTGCCTGCTGCTCCCCTCAGCAGTGTACTTCAGTCCTTCTGCCTGCTCTGCTCCCCACTCTGGCTCTGGTGAATTCTCTCACCCTCCCGGGCTTCTGACTGTACCCAGTGCTTGTATAAATAAATAAATAATCTTTTAAAAAATAATATATATATATATATAAACCATGGCACAAATGACCCAGCTTAAAACACTTCTGTGGCTTTGTAGTGTCCCACTATACTTAAAAAAAAAAAAGAAAGTCTAAACTTATATAATGCCCAGAAGACACTGCTGTGATCCATCTACTATCTAGCTCTCCAGCCATCTCTACTGCTTTCTCTCTGTTCTTTTGCTTCTTCAACCAGATTTTGCAATTCTTTTTTTCCCTTCTTAGAACATTTTCCCTTAGCTTAACAATTGGTTGGTTTCTTCTCATTCTTCCTATCTCCCTTGAGTCATTTTCCTTTGATCCTCCCTCATCTCACCCTTCTTTTCTTTCATCCCTTTAACCAAATTGTCTTTGACATGTCTGAGGCTGGAGGCACCCAATACCTCCAAGGGGTTCTGAACTCACCGCTTCTTCAGCTTGTCTCTTGTAAGCCTTCACCTTTGCTTGCAGTTTATCCACCAGATCCTGAAGCCTGAGCACATTCTTACGGTCTTCCTCAGTCTGAAAGAATAAAGAATAAATTTCTAGAAAGTAGAAATACCATCATATTCTGTTGTACATTTGGTTTTTGATCCCCTGCAGACTGGGGTAAAGACCTAGTGGGTCATTTCCTTACTTGGTAAGTGAGTTCCTTCACTCTTCTCTCATGTTTGCGCAGAGACTTGACAGTGTCAACATTGCGCTTCTGTTCATTTTCAACTTCTCCTTCCAGTTCACGTACCTGCAAGGAGATGGGCATTTTAAAGGCATTTACTAAGATCCATTCACACAAATGGATTTCTGCTTCTTCAGATGACCCATAGCACTTCTTTTATTCTACTTTGTATATATTTAATGCCCTAATTACTCTGCCTTCACCTTGGGCCCCATAAGTACTTGGGCAATAAGGAATAGCACTCATTCATGTTTGTATATCCCACATCACCTAGCAGTATAGGTATTCAAAATGCTGCATTGAATTGGAATGACATGGGAAACATGCTGGTCAGAAGACCCACCCTGGCCTCAAGTTTCTGGATCTGCTTCTTCCCGCCCTTCAGGGCCAGCTGCTCAGCCTCATCCAGACGGAGCTGCAGGTCCTTCACTGTCTGTTCCAGGTTCTTCTTCATGCGCTCCAGGTGGGCACTGGTGTCCTGCTCCTTCTTCAGTTCCTCAGCCATCATGGCCGCCTAATTAACAGCAAAACAAAATCAGTTGAGGGAGCTGAGATGGTGCATCAAGATTCAGGTTTGATCACCCCATTGCCCTCTGCTCACATCAGTGATGGCCTTCTTGGCCTTCTCTTCTGCGTTGCGGGCTTCCTGGACAATGTCCTCCATCTCTCCCTGGATTTGGGATATGTCTGTCTCCAGCTTCTTCTTGGTGTTGATCAGGCTGGTGTTCTAGTTAAAATATCAAAATTTAGAAATACTAAGAACATGAGAACAAAATTAGGATGGTTGATACTCTAATGAACTCACAAACTCATAAAATTCATTAATTGGTATCACTTCTTACTCCATCAATTATTTGAGTTGACAAAATGTTTTTAAAAGACCATCAATTCTGGATGTCACAATTCAGATAAACAGAGGTATTTTTAATCCCAAAATAGTAAATCTATTAAATTTTACCCTCCATGAAACATGAATAAATACTTAAATGGAATTAATATTTGAGTGAAAATTTTATTTTCATTCCTTTGTTTTTCTATTATTCCATACTCACCTGGGTGTGCAGGAGTTGAACGCGCTCACTGGCGTCCAGGAGCTCCTGTTCTGCAATCTTCCTGCTTCTCTCTGTCTGCTCCAGGGTGGCCCGCAGCTCTTCAATCTCAGCCTGCAGCAGGTTGGCTCTGCGCTCCACCATGGCCAGCTGCTCTTTCAGGTCTTCCTGGCCTCGGAGAGCGTCGTCCAGGTGGATCTGTGTGTCCTGTGGAGTGACCGATCAGTGAGACACCTCGCTCTCAGGGCTGCTGTCAGCCCAACCCCTTGGGACCAAATTTTGATGCCACTGACCTTGAGGATGCCTTGGGTGTTCCTGTAGTTCCTCAGGGCCTCAGCAGCCATGCGGTTGGAGTGGTTCAGCTGGATTTCCATTTCGTTGAGGTCTCCCTCCATCTTCTTCTTGATCCTGATGGCATCATTCCTGCTCCTGATCTCAGCGTCCAGGGTGCTCTGCATGGACTCCACCACTCTAATGTGGTTTCTCTTCAACTGGTCAATTTCCTCATCCTTTTCAGCAATTTTCCTATCAATTTCAGACTTGACTTGGTTCAACTCTAGCTGGATGCGCAGGATCTTTCCCTCTTCATGTTCAAGAGATGCCTTAATGACAGCAAGGGGTGACATTAGCAGGGAATGGAAGTAAGTACATTCTAGAAATAGGAATTAATTCCTAATTTTGTGATGCTGTACATATTTTATTCCTTTGTTAGAAATTTCTGTAATGTGGTGTTGTTCCTTTTATATGATTTTATCATCCAGTTAGATCTTGCCCTTGAGGGCAGAGACCTTGACTTCTTCATCTTCATTTTCTCAGTATCTCATTCAGTTCTTGACATATAGTTACGTTCATTGTATTTATAGTCAATTCTCTACCTCATATATTTAGGACACAGAGAAAAATATTTTTCTTCTCTCTTGAGGCACCTAATATCTCTTACAATTGTTTTAGATTGTGCAATAAAATGTTTACCTCTGCCTCTTCTAAAGCAGCCTGAAGTTCTGACTTCTCTTGTTCAATTTGCTTCTTTATTTTTTCCAGCTCATGGATACGCTTCCCTCCTTCTGCAATCTGCTCAGTGAGGTCAGAAATCTCCTCTATTGTACAAAAATACAAAAATGTATTCAGTGAGGGAAAACATCCTTTCCATTCTTCTGTAATAGGAAAGATAAAATGGACTCACGTTGCAAATTCTTATTTTCCCGCTTCAAGGTTTCAAGATGGTCTAAGGATTCCTCATAAGCATTCTTAATCTTGAACAGCTCTGTGCTGAGAGAGCGGGACTCCTTTTGAGAAGCTTCAAGTTCAGCATGAGTTTCTTCATACTTCTGTTTCCATTCTGCCAGGATCTGAAAAGTAAGAGATGATCAAGTGGACCAAATTTAGTGGAGAAAGTTTGATAGGATGAAAACTATCTACAGTGGCAACTCTTAAACAAAGTGGAAGTGATCTGCACTGAAATAACTATGGAGGAAAAGAGTAGAACACGGAAGATCCACCCCACCTACCCAAGGAGCAGGAGCTACTAAGACTAGCTCTCAAATAGTTTGAGTAAGGCACACTGAAGGTAGCAGCCTTTCTTAAATCATATAAAAATAATGAGATAGAAATGGGTGTAGAATACCTTGTCGAAGTTCCTTTGCTTTTTGTCCAGGGCTGCACAGGCTGCATTTGTTCTCTCCACATCAATCATGAGGTCCTCCACTTCATTCTGGAGCCGCTGCTTGGTCTTCTCAAGGGAAGCACATTTGGCGTTCACAGCCTCTACGTGCTCCTCAGCATCCTGCAGACGCTGTGCGAGCTTCTTCCTGAAAAGTGAAATAAGGACAATAGATGCAAATGGACATCAGCAGAGTTGGGTGTGGTGAAGTGGGTTTAAGAGTCAGACTTCTTCATACTTTCCCTTTCAAACTTCTTTTGTAGATCCAGTTCTGTATTATCTTATTCCTACTCTCTTACCAATCAAATATTGAAAACAACCCAAATTTCAACATTGCCTTACTTCATTATCTGGCTTTTAGGTCACTTATGATCGGCCAAGCTAACATTTCACTCTCCAAAGTAGTTGATTTATTCCTCTTTTGTAGAATATAAATATCTACCTTAAATTACTGTTACGTCTTATCTCCACTGAACTTGATCTCCTTAGGGTAGAGTCTGTTATCTTGCTAGTTTTTATATCATAGTAGTCCACCACACTGACTAAGCACTCAAATGTTATCTGTATTAATTCAAATGAAATATACTTGATTTTGTCTAATTGTATCTTTTCTGAGCATTTCACTAAACTTTTAGTAAAAAGAAACTTTCCTAAATCCGTATTAATTTTGCTTTAAGAGCTCCACTCAGAATCTCTTCTAAGGAATCCAGCATAACATAATTCCAACTATATGGTTTCACATAAATCGTTAGATCGCTCCTTAAACTTGTGTTGAATAAGTGGGTCCCTTCCTATCCAGATTCTCTTTCTTACAGTTCAATCTTAAACTTTTTATTGCATTGAATATTTGTCCTTTATAAAACAATTGGTTTTCTTTCTTACCACAGAATTTTGTTTCTACTTACTAGTTTAAAAAAAAAATTCTTTTTTTCCTTGCAAGTAGTCATATTTTTATGTCTTGAAAAGAGAAGCTGTGCTTTAAAGCCTGATTATTTTTTTTCTTATGTACTTAATACTTGGGATGATATTTTTATTGGTGGCTAAGAGCACAGAGGAAGAGCACAGAGAGTACAGTTAATCTTATTCTATCTATACCTGCATAGATAGAATGGTGTCACAAGATCCCCCTTTTAAAAATAATCTTTTAAATTCCTCTTTCTTTAAATACTTTTTAATTCTAATCTCAAGCCTGATTTCTTTTCCTAGGGAATTTGTTTTTCTTACCTAAGTTTATGTTCATGCATGTTTATTGCCTAAGTTTTCACTTGTTTGGGGAGCAATGAACATTTGCTTATCTAGTTTTATAGCAAATTCACTTTGGTAGTTCCATTTTAAATAATCTAGAACATACTTTGCCTCCTCCAGCTCCTCAGTGCGCTGGATGGCGTCCGTCTCATACTTGGTCCTCCACTGGGCAACCTCGCTGTTGGCCTTGGACATTGCCCTTTGCAGCTCGGCCTTGGCTTCCTGCTCCTCCTCATACTGTTCCCTGAGCAGGTCACAGTCGTGGCGCGAGGACTGCAGGGCATGGGCCAAGGCGCTCTTGGCCTGAGGACATAGAGAATGACAATGTAATTTTATATCTTTCAAGTGAGGGCTGTGAAGTCCCTAATCACCTGTAAGCCGCAGAAGAAAATCTGTAGAGGTAGGCATAAAACAAATAACCTCAAAACAAGGATAATGTCAAGAGGTAATGTTTACCTTTACTTCCTCTTCAAGCTGCCTTTTCAGTTCCTCAATCTGCTGTGTAAATGCTTGTTTGCCCCTTGAAAGCTGAGAAACTAATGAATCCTTTTCATCCAGCTGGCGTGAATATTCACCTATAAAGACCAAGATTCAGAAAACTCAACTTTACTTTTGAAACTAAAGCTCTGTATTAAAAACTAGAGCAGGCAAAGGGAGCTGGGCCTGATCCTTGAGAGAGAACATGGATTATAACAAACTACCAAAATCCATTGCAACCCTGAGGAGCATAACTATATAAAAATGAGTATTACAGAAAACTTTGAGACAGATGCTGATGCTTTGAGCAATGTAGGAGTTTTGGAAGAGATATTTAAAATTATTTGATCACAACAGAAAATAATAAAGAAACTTGCGAAAAGAAATGTCAAACCAATAAAGCATTCTAGTGCTTTTGGTCTAAGGCAATAATGCTGTACTGGTTTATTGCCCCTTGAAAGTAGATTGAAACAAAGACTTTATTTGGTGAAAATAGGAGACTTTGAGAAATTTTTTCTACTGTAAGTGTGATGTTCCAAAGAAAACTGAAAACATTTTTTGTATTTAAAAAATGATCAAGTATTCTTTCACTCTCCCCCCACTAGGATGAGATGGTTTGTGAATAACTAATTAGTTCCTACACTAAATGGCATCTAAATCTCTCCAATTTTTTAAGCATCATAATTCAGAAAACATATTGTATTCTATTTAAAAGGGAAGAAATATTTCAGTGCCATTTTTGAACGGGTTGTCTAGAAGCCTTCTCTTTCTAACACTAAGAGTCACAATGTTCATTTTTTTTATACCACTAAATTATTAGGAGTAAACATGTACTTAGGAAGATAATCTACAAGAAGCACTTTGATTCTTTGAGAAGACAATATTTACCACTCATATAAGGCTCATAAAATCCTTACTGTGAACTTTGTTCTAGAAAGAACAGTATTTAAATGGATATGAACGAGTAAAGTGGTTCTTCAACACTTTGATCTGCCTATTACTTTAATAATCCAAAATGGACCCATAAAACAATTTCCATCTTGTTACCTCTCCCTGTGGGGGGTAGAACTTTGGTAGCAATTTGCACAAGTGAATAGGGCAAAGAGGAAATGCAGGTTTTCCAATATGAACAGTCAAAACTATATAACCCGCGTCTGAATGCTCCTGGGCTGGGCTATGGTCCTGAATATTTCCCTGCTGAACTTGGTAGCTACTGGCAATTGGCAAGACTTCAGGAAAAACACTGGAGTAAATATTTTTGGACTAGTCAACTCATCACTACCATCATCTCCCACCTTTTCAGTGGGGATAACATGCAGACTAATGAGGTTTATAAAGTAATAACTTCTGGAAGCATTTTGAAAAGTAGAAATAAATACATTGAAGATACATATTTGATAACTTTGATTAAAATCAAGTCTGCTTAAAAAAACAGGAGCATCTGGATTTTTATTAAAACGAAACAAGAAAGAAGTGTTGACCATTTGTTGGTTAATACTGTGTCTATATTAGGGGGCACCTCCAGGGTGTAACTCATTGCAGAGTTTCTCAGCAAGCTGAGAACCTAAGGAAGATTTGTCATTCAAGGTCAACACGGGTCGGTGGCTCACCTGATTCTGTCTGCAGGCGTCCCCTTTGTGCTGTCAGGTCGTTGATCAGACGTTGCTGCTCCTCCTCCTTTGTCTTAAGTTCACTCACTTGATCTTCTAGAGTGCGGCACATCTTTTCCAGGTTTCCCTGCATTGAAAAAGTGATAGAAGCAATCTCAAGCAAGTATTGGAACATAGAAATTTTCACTAATCCAAGCCTTCTGTAGGAGTGGCAGTACTCTTTTATTTTGAGAATGAACAGTCTTTTCAAACAAAAACAACTGAAGCCTTAGGTTGTGTGGGGAAGAGTAACAAGATACCTAATCTACCATGCTGCCATTAAATTGCTATGTGGATTTAAGTCTTTACCCAACTGGCATATTTGTGATAGGAGATAATGATATATAATGATATATATATAATGATACCTGGTTCAGCTCATAAATTTCTTTTTGAGAATCAAATTATGGATTATGTGTAAGAAAAAAACAAAAAGCTTAATGTGAAGTGTTTTAAAAATCTTAAAGTATATAGTTGAATTGTACTTTCTATTTGAAAGAGCTTAATTTTTCACTCTGCATATTCTTTGGGTATGATTATTGTCACCTAAAGAGTAAGCAGTCTCCTGCCTGTACTGCATTAGTCTTCTGCCAGTTACCTCTAATGATTCTTGAAAGACTCACCCTACCTGTCTTATAGAAATTGCTAAGATTCAACCATGATTGTACCTTGGATTTGGAGATTGTCTCCATGTTGCTAGCAAGGTCATCGATTTCCATCTTCATTTCGCTCTTCTCCTTCTCCAGCTTCTGCTTGACCCTCTGCAGGTTGTCGATCTGCTCCCCGAGCTCGGCCACACTGTCTGCGTGCTTCTTCCTCAGAGTGGCCGCTGTGGCTTCATGCTGCAGGGTGGCTTCCTCCAGGTCCCTGCGCATCTTCTGGAACTCAGCCTCCCGCTTCTTGTTCATCTCAATCTGGGCTGATGTGGCCCCACCAGCCTCTTCCAGCCGCTCACTGATCTCCTCCAGTTCCCGGGAGAGGTCAGAGCGCTGCTTCTCTGCTTTGGCCCTGGAGGCCCGCTCTGCCTCGATTTCCTCCTCCAGTTCTTCAATGCGGGCCTAGAGGTGGTGAAAAGCACAATCTTAGCTAATTTGTGCTGTTTTTGTCATATTGAATTAGACCAATAGAAACCATGTACTGACCTGTAACTCCTTGATCTTCTTCTGCAGCTGCATCCCAAGGGCCTGTTCATCTTCAATCTTGCTTTGCAGATTGCTCATTTCAAACTCTTTTCTATTAGAAAATCATTTTATGTCAGCACAAAAATATTAATACAATTTCCCCATAAAACTTTTGTCCTTGTTGCTTACTTTTTAAGCTTTTCATCAAGTTGCTGTTTGTCATTTTCCACATCCATTGTGGATTCTTGGGCCAATTTTAGGTCTCCCTCCAGTTTTCTCTTGGCTCTTTCTAGATCCATCCTGATTTTCTTTTCTTGTTCCAAAGATCCTTCAAGCTAAAGGTTAATAATCCATGAATATTATTCTTGGAATGTTACCACCTTATGTCCTAGGTTGAGCTTGTATATGCATAACTCATAATCAGCAAATTATTTTGATTTTTCTATGAATTAAGCAAATATGTCCCATATATTCCATTTCTCATTGCTACTTAGCTCATCTAAGGATTTATCATTTAGAAGGTGAAGTGCACCTCATCACCGTATTTTCCAGTGCACTGTTAGGAAGACATCATTCCTTCTACATCTCCTTATTGGAACCCCTGGGATTGGTACTTCACATATGAGGTGCACACCATAGCAATATTTCCAAGTCATGACCTTTGTCAACTTCTCCCTTACTCAGACATTTACCATGGGTTCTACATTTGATATCAGATCACATTTAAGGCCAAATTTATCTTTCACATTTCTCATTTAAAACCCCCTTTGTTTCTGTGAGAGGAAACCTTGTGGATCATTATTGTTGCTTTGTCTTGTTATACTTCACCCTCCCTCTTCAGCATCTTCCTGTAGCCTCTTGCCTTTCCAACCCACCTGAAGTTACTTTGTTTTTACAACTTTCCTTGGTGAACACACTAGGTTTCCTTTCCCCTACTTCTTTTTAACCATATTGTCAATTACTAACAACTAACTTTATTATTTTTTTAATTCTGTGTGCCCATCTTAGTTCATGTAGCAGGGGTTGTGTCTTCTTCAAGTTAGTCATTGGAAGCACTTGAATAAATACTCATTACATTGTAAGTATGTAAACTCATGCTTACTTTGCATTATTTTTTACATGATATTGGGCTTACATCATCAACTTGTTGTTCAAGCTTGATTTTAGCTTTGGTCAGGGTGTTGACTTTGTCCTCTTCTGCCTGTAGGTCATCCAGAGTCTGCTGGTGGGCCTCTTGGAGGGCCTTCTTCTCTTTGGTCAGCTTTGCAATGGTTTCATCCAGGCCTGCCATCTCCTCTGTGAGGTTTTTCACCTTGAAAAATTAAAAAGAAATGATCTCTGCTATAAAGCAGCTTATTGCATGGTAGATCCTTGGCAAAGTATAGTAGAAAAAGACTCATACCTTGTTCTCGGTGGCATGTTTCTCCTTTTCCACCTTGGCTAGTGTCAACTCAAGGTCGTCAATGTCTTTCTTCAGTTCTGAACACTCATCCTCCAGTTTCCTCTTCTTGGCTGTCAGCTCAGCATTGATCTCTTCCTCATCCTCAGCTCTCTCAGTCACCTCTTTGATTTTAGCTTCTAGCTGGATTTTGGTTTTGATGAGCTGGTCACATCTTTCCTCTGCATCAGCCAAGGCATCAGCTTCCTGAGAAGGAATGATAGATACTTTAACATTTTAGTTCCATTGACATTTTCAGATTATAGTAATATTTTTAACCAAACAATGTGTATCTTAAAGTTTTAGATTAATCTTTATTAGTTTTCCATTATTTAAGAAATACTTGCTAGACACTTATTATGGTACTGAGGATTAAATAAAAGAATGTTAAGTCATGATTCTTGGTGAAATGAAATTGTGATGCAAATAGATTTGTTAATGATGGGGTTCAGGATGTACAACCCCAAAATAGTCATAGTGGCATATTTATTATGGTAAGCTGAAAGAGTATGAGAAAATGGTAGAAGTAGGAAAGTCACTGATCTCTCCACCTCACCCTCCTTCCCTGAAGCAAGTCATAAATGTTTCATGTGAAAGGTACCTTTCCTGTTCTAGGAGAAGCATAACTTATAATCAGCAAGTTATTTTGACTTTTCTTGGGAACCAAGAAGAAAGCAAAACTAATCCTTATTTTTCTACTTCTTCAGCATATACTTCTGCAGGCCAAACTCCTTTGTCTTGTCAATTTTTCACAAATGTATTATTTGTCTAACAGGTAGAAAAGCTTTCTTCTCTGGTCCTTCCTTTGAGTCTTCGTTCTCTAATGAAGTCTCCACATACATGGGAAAATTCAATAAAATATGTATGTGTTTCTCCTGTTAATCTTTGTTAGTTATTTTTCAGACTCAGACAGGGACATTAATAGGGTAGAGGAAAACTTTTCTTCCCTACATGATAGCCTGTATTTCATGTGTTAATATGTTTTCATATCAGTCAGTTTTCCTTATTTAATATTTATTTCCAGAAGTTCAGTGCTTCAGTATTGATCAGACAGCTAAAGGAAGGAGTCATATCAGAAGAGTGACTTAAAGAGAAGACCTGTCCTACAATAACAGAGTAGTTGGGAATTAAAAGGCAGCACCTAGAAAAACTATAGGGAAGTGAACTAAAAGGCAGTACTTTGAGAAATAGCAAATGTTCTTCTCATGAAAAGTTGGAATATAATCACTATGAGGTCAGCTACCGTGATTCTTGTTCAAGGTTGTATCCTAACTGTTTGGCACTTCATCAAATATGTACTTAATGGATAGTTGATGAAAGGAGAAGAGTATGCTGGGATCAAAGTTAATACCCCCTATAAATATCCCTTGATTCTTGAAGGTATGATGAACCTCTCTTTATTTTGGAAAATCTTGGTCTACATAAACTACCAGGAAAGTCACAGTACCAAGTGAAGTATTTTCTTTCTTTAAATTTGCTAGTTATATGTTCAAATCCATATGCCACAGGGTGCCAACATATATTCCCTTCCTGAATTTAGAAAACCAAAGGAAAAATTTACTGTTTCTATTGTTGATTTCAGTGGCAGCAGCTACAATTCTCATATCAGTTATGTCACAAAAATGGAATAGACAGTGATGTCTGATCAAATTATTCTACCCATGGCTCTAGGTATTGACTGAAATATCAGAATAAGAGTATCAATCCTATCTCTCATGTGTTACATAAAAATCAATACTATTTAGGGCCTCCCCGGTGGTGCAGCAGGCTGAGCGCAGTGCTGTGAGGCTGTCTGCAGCCTCTGCAGCATGGGTTCAATTCCCAGCCAGCCAGGGAGATACCCACATGGTGTGGCAGACCTCTCCTGTTGTGCCTGCTGCTACCCTGAGCAGTGTCTTCAGTCTGTCTGCCTGTTCTGCTCTCCACTCTGTCTCTGGTGAATCCTCTCACTCTCCCATGCATCTGGCCTGTACCTCAGTTCTTGTATAAATAAAAAGTAAATCTTAAAGAAAAATCAATACTATTCACGGAAAGTAATGTCGCTATCCTTGCAATGAGTCAATTTTTTAAGACACTAGAGAGTTTTTAAAGATAAGTGTTGAGAAGGCAGTTGCCAGGAGGCCATACATTTAAACATGTAGAATACTGCTCTCAAATTAACCTGTTTTCATCACAGTCTCCTCCCTCTTCACTGTCAATATTGTTCTTTTTTTCACTGCTCTTACATTTTTCAGCAGGAATAATCTTAAGGAGCTAAGATCACCCTATTTCCTGTCTACATTCTGCTGAGAAAAACAAGAGGGGGGGAAAGTAAAAATACTTCCATTTTCCCCTTCTCAATAGCAAGGTATACTACAGTGCTTTTTAGTAATGTTATGCGTGTATGTGTATATATATTTATATATATAATTTTATTGTAAATTCTAAAAAGTTATGAATTAAGAAAGACTGATAATCAACCCCTTAGTAAGGTGAGTCTAGACCTTTCTCTGACAATGACTGAGCTGAAATTCCAGCATAAGGGTGTACTAACTGGGTTGCGACACTCACAGATTGAACCTGGAGCTGCAGGTCATTTTTCTCTTGCATCAGAGCGACCATTTTTTCTTCTAGCTCCTTTTTTTTGGCCTCCATCTTTGCGAGGTTTTCTTTGGTCTTTTCAAACTCTTCCTTCATGTTGGCCATCTCCTTCTCGGTCTCTGCACTCTTGAGGAGGGGCTTGATCTTGAAATACAGCTTCATCCAGGGCCAGTGCTTCACGTTCATGAAGGCACGGACATTGTACTGGATGCAGAAGATGGACTCTCTGTGATAGGAACATAGTGTTCAGAGTCATACTATGGCAAGAAGCAGAATCAAATGAGCAAGGTTAATGGGGTTCAGTAAAATGTCCCTGTGGATACCTTCTCTCCACCATCTTCTGGTACTCCACTCTTGCCAAGAAACCTCTGCACATAGCCTGGGTTCGGGTGATCAGTTCAGCCAGCTTTTCATCTCGCATCTCTTCCAGGAGCCCCAGAAGACCAGCTTTGAAAAAGACCTGTGCAGAGGCAGAGTTGCAGATCAGACCTGAAGTTACATCTGCTCCAAAAGGACAGGAATAGCACCATTAGGCTTTAGAGAAAATTACCTTGGTGTGACCAAATTTATACTGGGTGTGGTCAATGTCAATGGACCCAAGGAGCTTCTCAGAAGCCTTCTTGCTGTCAATGAATTGGCCTTCAGGGATAGCACTTGCGTTTAGTACCTTGTACCTGTTTAAGCCAAAGAAATGGTATAGCTGTTGTCACCAACAAGAGATCTTCCTACCTTATTATAGAAATATCATAGCTACTTCTTTATCTATTCTCTGTATTTTCAAAGGGTGTCAAATTTTTGATATGTCAACACAGTTTGTTAAATTTATTTCTCTCCTTTTAAATTTTAACAGAAGTTACAAAGGATTATTTCACTGAAAAATTTAAGTATTTAACAAGAACTTCTTAAAATAATGAATTCACAGTGAGAAGTCCAACCTCTGTTTGAAGTCTGCATAAAGGATCCTGCTTGGGAAGCCCTTCCTGCAGATGCGGATGCCTTCCAGCACACCATTACACCGCAGCTGGTGCAGCACGAGCTCGTGCTCCATGGCCCCTAAATGAAAGAATACAAAAATCTTATTTTGAGGTCTAAAGCAAATCTACTGTAACTTGTCTGGATATCAGAGGTGCCTTACCAGGAGTTTTGGTTTCATTGGGGATGAGGCAGCGTACAAAGTGGGGGTGAGTGCTCCTCAGGTTGGTCATCAGCTTATTCAGATTCTCCTGTGGAGTCATATGAACATTTGGTTTAAAAATGTACTGCTTTCAGACATTCATTGTGCTCATGATCTATTATATTGGTTTAACTCTAGTGGATAGTGTGTAGATTTGAATTTGCAGAGTTATCCCCAGAATTTCCACATTTCCCACATGCCCTTCTATTTCCTATTTTTCTACATTATAAACATATTTTTTCTATGAACTGTTGAAGTGGCTGTTCACTGCTATTATATTTCCTGATGTATGTTCTAAAATAACATATTACTCTAAGCATGTGGAAACACTCCTCTTGTGCTCTTTTTGCTTAGGTATGTGGTCTGGGTTTACTAGTAATTCTTTGTCTTCCTTCAAATCTCCATTTCTTTCTTTACTCAGCCTTCAGTTGTATCTGCTTCTGTCACATGCTTATTTCTTGTCATAATCATAAAGCTGTGTCCTCCTTTTGGTTCCATAGAAAGCAGCCTTTAATATCTCTTTCTCAGAGTTGGCAGAAAATGACACTCATGTTACCAAGTGTAAGAACTTTTCCAACCTATGGAAACCCCAGTTTTCCAGAACAGCTAGAGTTTCAGTTATTAAAGGTAGGATTGTCAAGAGAAAAGTGAATTTTTTAGAGAGCTATTTCTTATCACATCTAGTTTTTTACTTTGTTTTTAGTTTAGCCTTCAGTTCTCAGCACTATTCTTTTATTGACCACTTTCAAATTCTACTCATTTCAATTCTAGGCCAATATACACCTAAGCAGCTACATCATTTGGGGGCTCTCAAAGACTCAAGCAAATCTCATGTTTTGCATAATCCTATCCCAATGGAACCATCTAAATATCAAGTGACCTCATTTTCCAGCTCCTAAATTGAATTTTACCACCTGATACTGATGTCTACCATTGCATCTCATCCTCCTGATGCCCATGCCTCATGTATATCCCCAGTTCTATAATCCTGGCAAGTTATTTTCCCCTCCCCATGCAATAAGTAAAATTTAATTTCACGGGTCTAATTAGAGAGAAAGAGAAGTTTGTACCCTGAAGAGAGCAGACACGGTCTGGAAAGAAGAACCCTTCTTCTTAGCTCCTTTCTTTCCACCACCACCAGACTCTGAGGGCAGAGAAAGCAGAAGTATCACAGCATAGGCTTCCTCGGTATGTTTTATACATTAAGTAAAAGATCAATGCCACTGAAATTACCTGCTTCAGCAGCTGCAGCTGCCCCAGAGAAGAGGTAGGCCAGAGTCTTCATTGAAGACTTCTGGTACAGCCCCACCACGGTCTCGTTCAGGGGGTCCTTGTTCTTGTCAAGCCAGCCGGCAATGTTGTAGTCCACGGTGCCGGCGTAGTGCACCAGCGAGAAGTGGGCCTCGACCTTGCCTTTGGCAGGCTTGGGCTTCTGGAAGTTGTTGGACTTGCCCAGGTGCTGTTCATACAGCTTGTTCTTGAAGGAGGTGTCTGTGGCCTTGGGGAACATACACTCCTCTTCCAGGATGGAGAAGATGCCCATAGGCTGGAAGTAAGAAAAGAAACAAATGTTATTTGAATTTTGTCTGCTTGTCAAAATAATATGTAACATTATGATCCTATCTGAGTTAATTCATCCTCTAATTCCTTACGATTGATGAAAACTCATTCCTTAGGTCAACAGTGGTTAACTTAACAAATTTATATTGGGTGCCTGTCTTATTCAGGTGTTGGGTCATGGGATATGACAAATAGTAAGATAAACAAAGTCCTTATAACAATACTTCTCCAAATGTGACTTGCAACTAGTTGCATCAGAGCCACTTGGTAAAAATGCAGATTCCAAGGCTTCATCACATACCAAAAAAGGTGAGATTAGGGAAATCTGCCACTTTATTAAGAATTCATGATGAGTTTATGACACAACTGTAGTTTGAGAGCCTCTGCTTTAAGCTACTAGAAATTCAGATTTGAATGCCAGTTATAGTGAATATAAGGATGCCAGAGAAACAATAAGTGAAAAACTCCAGTAAATGCTTTTTTATAAGGTATGATAGTTTTAAATACAGGGCTTTGCATTACAAACTGTGGGGTAATGTAGAATTCTGGACTCTCAGAAAATATTCAGTCTTCTTTTTTACAAGAATGCTTACTTTAGAGTTGGCATAAAGAACAATTTTGCTAATTTTACTTATGAGTAAAAATCTTAATACTAAGATTTTATGACTTAAAAAATATATATAGTTCAGCAGTACAATCTGTGATCTGAAAGAAGCAAGCAAACCTTCTCAATGAGCTCAATGCAGGCAGCCAGGTCCATCCCGAAATCGATGAACTCCCACTCAATGCCTTCCTTCTTGTACTCCTCTTGCTCCAGCACGAACATGTGGTGGTTGAAAAACTGTTGCAGCTTCTCATTGGTGAAGTTGATGCACAGCTGCTCCAGGCTGTTGAACTGAATAAATAATACAAATTGACATTCATCTCATAAAAGCATCTAAGTGAAAGGGGCTTTTCCTATGTGGTTAGCCTAATGCTTCCTCTTCAGATGCAATGGCTTCATTCTGCTGCAAGTCTTTTCCTGCCTCCTATATGGTTTTAGCTGCTAGCAGTGAGATAGTGTCACACGCTTGTTGGATCTGTCTCACAAACAGAAATAAACAGGCTCTGCGTGATGGTTTCCTGTGCAATAAAACAATTGTTTGGCTTTTACAGTATCTAATTTTGCTGATCAGATATTTCTTATTAATTTTTCTCTCTATGATCAGGACCATGCTATAAAGGTTGACTCTTGGCACCAGCTCTTTGCTGTGTTTGTAAGCACTCCCAGAACCTGGGGAGCTCTGCTCTGCTTGACTATTCAGGACACCTAGATATACACAATTGCGAATATTCTTATTTAAGATTAGTATCACTATCTACAGAAATCAAGGTGGTTCCACAACATGGATGAAGCTTGCAAACTTTATGCTAGGTGGAAGAAGCAAATTATAAAGAACCATGTACGGTATGATTCCATTTATATGAAATGTCCAGAATAAGCAAATCCCAACAGAAAGAAGGAAGATTAGTGGTTGCCTGGGGCTGCAGAGAGAGACCAGACAACTGAGGGTAGAGAACAATTGGGAATGACTTCTTAATAGGGATGGAATTTCTTGTTGGGGGGCTGAAAATGTCCTAGAGTCAATTGCCATGATGGTTGTACATATCTATGAATACACAAAAACCACTGGATTATATACTTTAAATAGATGAATCGTATGGTTCATCTATTATATGAATTATATCTCAATGAAGCTGTTATTTAAAAAAACCTCAAAGAGGTTACAAATTTTCATTCTAATCAGTTTTCTTTGAAAAAGTGTGGATTGTCCTTCCTATTTCTGCATGGTGCCAGGTTATTCCTCTCTTCCCCTGCAGCTTGGAAATCCCTGGAAATGCTCTTGTCCCTAAAACTCAGAAAAACACTTCCAGTTTCTATCAGTTCACTCACAGAAAAAGGTGCAGAAATGCCACCTGTGGGTCAGACACATCTGAGATAGTGCTATTGGGAAAGAGACATCCCCAACTTTGTCTGCTAAGCTATGTGAGAGGTATTCATTTTCAGGCAAATGAACTTGATTTTCTTTACAATGTCATTTCTATTCTCTATATCTAGATATTACTAAGCAAATAGGAATCTTAAATCTTCTACAAATCTTTGAACTCATTTTCCCCCTTTCTCATTTTTGTGGGCATTGTTACTCTCATTACCTTCTTTATCATTGACTAAGTGCTATGTACTTTGGGATTGTGCTTAGGTCTTTCAAATCAGAAATCTTTCACAGGCAAAAAGATCTTAGAAGTTCTGGAGTGCTAGATTTTGGCTGAATATGCCCTATGATCGGATCGTTACAATTTCTATTATTCAGGTTCATACAGGGTATTGACAGAGGTAGAGTTTGAGAACTAGTCTATCTCATCCCGGCACTCATACCCTTTCGTAATCTTTTGGTTCTGTTTCATGTGTCACTTTAATTTGTATTGTAGGTATTTTTCATAGATTTTTTTCAATATTGACTGTGGAAGTAATGTTTATAAACTTTTCTGTTACTACATCTCTGTTAACTCACATCAAAGATCTCAAAACCAGCGATGTCCAAGACCCCGATGAAGTACTGCCTGGGCTGCTTGGTGTCCAGCTGCTGGTTGATGCGGGTGACCATCCACAGGAACATCTTCTCATAGATGGCTTTGGCCAGAGCACCCACAGCGTTGTACACCTTCACATAGACAGAGTAATGTTTGATGGTATCAATAAAGGCATTCATAAAGGAGGTGCATTAGTTGTTACTATCACAGGCCTGGGGTACATGTGATTCACTGAGGTCATGCATTTACCTGCTGTACAGTCTGGCCTTTGGTGACATACTCATTGCCGACCTTGACCCTGGGGTAGCAGAGGGCTTTGAGCAGGTCGGCAGAGTTCAGACTCTGGAGATAGGCTGCCTTGTCAGCAACTGCAGAGACACAATTCAGGTGCTCAACATGATCTACTCTAGGCCCCATAATTTTTAGAGGCAGACTATTAAATGAATCACTTTATACAAAGTCTGTATGGGAGTAAGGTGGCATTTGTTCATCAGAAGCTGAGTAAAGGAGAAATGAGTTTGGAATGGCTTATTTGTCTATATTGTGTCATTCAATCTGGATGGGGCTTCACTTAGTACCTTCAGTGCCATCTGGCTCTGCTTGCTCCTCCCTTTGCTTTTGCTTGAATTTCATATTCCCATAATGCATCACAGCCCCTGTGAGCTTATAGATGGACACTCTTTCATCAGAAGTAAAGCCCAGGATGTCAATGGCACTCTGCCAGGAGAGATAAGAGCACCAAAGTTAGGGCAGAAGACCCTACCTTATCTAGGCAAATTTATATTATGTCCTCAACTACACCTGTAGCTAATTATTCTTGTCATACCCTATGTAATGAATAAAAAAAATACTGCATGTGTAACTTACATCAGTGGCCATCAACTCTTCTTGGTCATCAATGCTGGGGACTGTGATCTCCCCTTGGCTGACAAAGGCATAGTCATATGGGTTGGTGGTGATCAGGAGCATTTCTGGGTACATAGAATTCAGGGTGTACAGTTCACATTAGAAGATGTTAATAAAATGATTAACTTCTTGCTTAGAAGTTCAAGCTTTTTCTTACCAATTAGATCTGGCTTCTTGTTAGACATGATCTGATAAAAAATATGGTAGCTCCTTTCTGCCTTCAGTTGGAAAGTAACTCTAGACTTCTCCAGAAGATCTGCAATGGAAAGTATACTCTGAATTGTCTGTGTCTGATGAGGAGTGGGGAGGTTGGGAGGGATTGTAAAGTCCTGGGGTGATTTTTGGAATTTGGGGTCAATAGCTAAATTTCATTAGCCCATTGGTATTTCAGCTGTTTCCATGAGGCATTAAATATTGCATCTTTAAAAACATAATTGCAGCTGCTTTACCACCTCTAGAAGGAAGCTAAGACAAGCCTGACCCGAGATATTCATTTTTCAATGTCAAGATCTTTGACATTGGCATATAATCAAGTCTTTAAACTCCTCCCTCCTCAGGGTCTCTTCTTACTTTAAAAAAGAGGGACTACTAAGAGTAACAATTATTAATGCTGGGAGGAAATCATATATTCTTAAACCATAGTTTTTTCTTAGAAAAATTGGAGATTGAGACTCCAGACAAGCCCAACAGCTCCTGGCAGTTGCCACAGAATCATTAGCTCAAGACTGGAGTGGATAAATCACACTGTGGAGTGTGGATAAGACTGGCATGTACCACGGGCATGTTTGGCAGAAGACTGGTGTTTCACAGGCTCCAGGCTCAGCAGTAACTGCAGACTGTTCCTCCAGACCATCATTTATCATTCTTGGATTCTATTTAGAGGGGTTGTGTTACTCACATGTTTCAATATCAGCAGAAGCCAGTTTCCCGGTGGTACCAAAGTGGATCCTAATGAATTTACCCTTGCAAGTAAAAAAACAAAAAACAAAAACAAACAAACAAACAAAAAACATACAAAATGTGAAGCTCACAAGAAGATTGAAATCATAATCTAGAGAGGCTTTCTGTGGCATTGAAGCACTGAAAAAATCCTTCTGTGACCAAGAGACTTACAAAGCGAGAGGAGTTGTCATTCCTCACGGTCTTGGCATTGCCAAAGGCCTCCAGTAGGGGGTTGGCGCTGATGATTTGATCTTCCAGGGTCCCCTGCAAAAACAAGGGCAGTGCTCACATGTGGGGCTCAGGAATTCTTCACTTGGAGGCCCAGACAAAGCCTGGATTTTAATGCTGGCAATCAGACTCACCTGCATTTTGCCAGAACTTGCTTCCTCCTTCTTCTTGTCCCCAGTAACTGCAATTGTTGCAAAGTACTGGATGACACGCTTGGTGTTCACAGTCTTCCCTGCACCAGATTCTCCGCTGTCAAACAATGAGCAAACATATGTGAGAAATTATGTGACAACTCAGACCATTACCACCATCAGCATTCACTCCCTTATGCCTCTATCTTTATATGTCTTAGCCATCATCTCCTAGACTTTGCTCTTAAGCCTACATAGAGCTCATTATTTCTGTTGCTTTGCACTCAAAAAGTAGAGAAATATATTCATTGTGCATGAGTGTTTAAGCTGCACCAGGCTCTCTTCTAGATGTTGAGGCCTAGATTTGAGAGTCCCAAATAGCAGCTACTTAACAAGTGTGGTAAATGAAATAACTAGTTAAAAAAAAAAACAAAAAACTCTATGAAACAATGCCTGTATTCTTCAGCTGCCTTAGGCTAAACACACAGCCCAAGTTAGTTATTTGAAGGTACAGGTAGCCATTCCTCAAATGGGCATCAAAAATGAACCACTGATAACATTCCCCAACTGCTCTGTCTTCAGGAGGGGGCTGTATGTGATGCTTACTGCCCTATACATAGTTCAGGCCATGCCCAGAGTAAGCATTTTGTGTCTCTAACCCCCAGGAAAGTTCTGTGGAACTTCAAAGACTGGACTAGTAAATAATATCATTTGGGGCATTTTTTTTTTTTAATTCTGAAGGTTTGTCATTTTCCCAGTGAGAAAAAAATACAAATAAATCTCAGAATATCAGTACTTACGTGATTAAGATAGACTGATTCTCCCGATCTAAAAGAAAAACAGTGGAAAATCAGTATATGTATAAAGCCACTCAAACAGAACTTTCTGTAGGAAAACACAGGGCACTGAGGATGTCATTTTAAATGGAGTTTTTCAATACATTATTGTAAAATTGTATATGGTTATTATTATTAAACATCTTAAATTGGGGAAGAAAAACATAAAATATATTGTCTTAAATTCCTTAAGTTTTCACAATTATGTCCTTCTGGTAAAATAAAGAGCAGGACTTTCCAAATCCAAACACATTTACTAGTTGTCATCTTAACATTTCAGTGTCATACTATCTGTATATAACTGGAAAATACACATAAACCCAGGGTTTGGACAGTAGTTAAAAGGTTAAAATCTCAAATCAAGGTTCAGATTTAGTTTCTAGATGAATCAGTGGATCTCACAAAGTAAAAACTAAAATCTGTTTTATGGCCACAGAATGCACCCCTAACACTGAGTAGCCTTCCCCAAAGTGTGCCTTTGGGTCAAAGGAGCATCACGTGAGAGGAGGTGACTCAATAAGAATAGTTTTTTAAGGTAGCAATTTCTGTTTGAAGGCATATAGTAGCCCCCAAACACCATCTTCATTCAAAGAGAGATTTAATCTTAAAAGAAGTATCTAATTTATAATGAACAAGAGACTTAGACACTAAAAGATTGAACACATAATTTTCATTTCTATTCAGACACTATGATTCAGTTGTTCTTAATTTTATTCTTGTTTCTTAAATATATAAAGTATATTATTTATTTCTATGCAAGTGGAACACTAATTAAACTTAGTAGGGATGATACAGGCATGACCTGGTTAGATCATGGTGGTGGAATCAGGACTGGGTGTTAGTTTCAGCTTTGACTGTGTGTGACTCTATGCTTTTGTAACCTCTTCTGTACAACCAGGGGGTGCCATTCAATTATTTCTAAAGGTCTTTTTAACATTAACATTTTGTGATTATCCCTGGAAAAATGACTTGCATGAAAAACAGCTGCACCACTCACCAGTCAGCATGAACTGATAGGCGTTGTCAGAGATGGAAAAGATGTGGGGTGGGGCCTCCTGACGCTTCTTGCCTCTGTAGGCGGCCACCACCTCTGCATTGTACACTGGCAGCCACTTGTAGGGGTTGACAGTGACACAGAACAGGCCTGAGTAGGTCTGCACCAAAAAGGGAAAAAAAAAAAAAAGAATGTAATTATTTCATGGAGACTTAATAATGTACCATGTCTCAAAAAAACTACCCACGTGAGAAGCTCACGAGAAACACTCACGTAGATCATCCAGGCTGCATAGCGCTCTTTGAGGTTGTACAGCACAGCGGGCTCGTGCAGGTGGGTCATCATGGCCATGTCCTCAATCTTGTCATATTTGGGAGGGTTCATGGGATAGACTTGGTCATCTTTCACAGTTACAGTCTGTTAAGTCAAATAACATAGGCCAGGTCAAAAAAGAACTGTTAGCTCACCTAACCCAAAATGAGGTACCATCTCATCTTCCCCAGATGTTTACTCACAGCTCCATTTTCAGTCTTGGCTGTCACCTTCCCCGACTCCCTGCTCTGCACTGTTGCTTTCACAAAGGACTCCTTGGGGTCCACCACAAAGACTGATGTCTTGGCATCAAAGGGCTTGTTCTGGGCCTCAATTCGCTCCTTTTCAGACTTTCGGAGGAAAGGAGCAGCCTCCCCAAAAACAGCCATCTCCGCATCGGAACTCATGGCTGCAGGCTATTGGTGGCAGCCCAGCCAAAGACCCTGCCTGACAGAGGAAGAAATGATACTATAGAAAATCAAAAACTGGACCGCCACATTTTAAAAAACAAAATGTTCATTCACTGACCAGCTGGACACTTAGCATTGCATTGGGGCTGACCATCTCCCTGGCTTGGCTGGAGGTGAAATGTCAGTCTTCACTTTCTGTGCCAGTGCTGACAGATAGATACTTAATCATGCATTTGGAAAGAGATTGCTGTTTCGGGCTCACCTACTGTATGATATTGTGGCAGCTTTCTCCGCTTCGTTTGTTATGTATAGTTATCTTTGTAAACTGCCTACCATCGGTTTATGGCAAACACAAAGCTAAGATGATGGCAGCTTGTTCTCCATCCCTTTCACTTAGGATTATCATCTCCCAATTCAATTATAAGCATCTTGCAGGCAGAGAGTACTTTTCCTACTGTGGCATCCTTAGGACAATGCATGCAGGGGAGGGCTCAAAACTGGCTTTGTATTTTAAAGAGCAATCAAGATATGTTGCTAAAATTCTAGAAACTGCTTTGTATGTGCTGAAACTCTTTTCAGTACAGACTTGAAGTTTACAAAGACTAATAAAGGGGAAATAGGAGGAGCTTTTACATTATATGTTACAAAACATTCTCTTATACCTCCGTTTCTTTTGTTCTCATATAATTTTGACCAACTTGGCTTGTTCATCTAACTTTGCTATTTCCCAAAAACTAAGATAAAATGTAATTGCCTGTGTTTATTGCTTTATAACTATTATTTTCATTAAAAATTTCAGTTCTTTCTCCAGGATCTATTTCTTACCACTTTAATTTATATTCATTAATCCTACCAATAATAGTCACATATATGTTATATACTAGTAAAGATATCTTTTCTAGGAATATGCAGAGCATTTGGGGAAATTTTCCACATTTTCCCATTCAAATGATAAAGATTTTAATAACACAATTAAAATGCTTTGCTTTGTTGAAAATGTTCATAATCATTTCTCAAATCATGCTTTCTTAAATTTCTATTTTACAGATTGTGAAACCATATATAGATTTAAACTGCTTTTCCAAGGCAAGGATTCAATCCATTCTATTTATCCATTTGGGCAACATCTCAAGATATTTTTATATTTATAGTGCTGAGTAAAAGCTATAGTATAGGAGATTTATATTTTCTCTAAGTGAATAATAACACTCTGAGATGTTGTATTGCATGTTGTAATTCAATAATTTAAAAGACATATTGCAATGCTTGAAATAGGAAAAATACGTATATTAAACTCCTAAAGACTCTGAGAAAGCATTTTCATATGTTACAGGGATATAAATTAATGAGAGCCAGTTTCTAAATTTCCCCTCAGAATTTTTCAAGGGGAGCATGATCAGCCATGAAATTGAAATGCTTTTATTTTATAACCCTGAAGCACTCTCCAACCCCCTGAAGAAGATTCCTTGCACCATTATGAGGAATGAGGAAAAAAATCAGTATCTTACCTTAGAGATGTAACCTTCAAGTTGGTCAGACTGTACGGAAAAGAGCAAATGTCTTCTGATTAAATTGTAACAGTGCCCAGTTGCATTATTCTTAACTGAGAAGTAGAAAAGGACTGGAAATTCTAAAACATCTCATTACAGTTTTTACAGAGTTTAAGTTGGTGCTTCCCTGGAAGGACTGCCAGGGACAGTGGGAGCCAGGATGTGTGGCATGCCTGTGGGCAGCCAGACATCCCTTACTGTCCTCAGCCCAAATCCTGTCCTCACACACACTTACCTTGAAGCTTTATGAGGAAAGACAAGTCATACTTATTCCAAGGGTACTTTTATAGGATCAAATATGGAAAACACGTAACCTCCTCCTCTTTCTTAAAGCATATTTGGCAAAACATGTTTTTGGCAATGAATGTTTCCAAGCATAATTCCCCTCATATTAAAGATGTTTGGATATAATTAGAAATATTTCCTCTCACATTGGGTTAAGTATATGAATCAATCTCCTATAAATAATTTGAGTTGTAGGCAACCTGAAAGTGATCTGCTTTTGGAATAATGTTAAGGTGTTGTTTCAAAGACAGCTATGTTCTGGAATCCCTGGACTTTGTTGCCTGCCGTTCTTCTGTTTCTCTGAGTTTCTCATGTGTGAAGTCTTTTCAAATTTCCGCACAATCGCAGATATTATACCAGCAAGGGAAGTTTCTCTTTCTTACCAGCGTGTTATAAAAGATTGTTAGTTCTTCCCAGAAAGTCATGCTTTTTTTTTTTTTGCAATTATTGTGCTTTTTCAAGAATACTTGGAAATTTAATTTTAAAACTTGCTTTCTGAAAAGCAGCCAAAGATAGACAGCTACTTTTGTCTCCTCCATTCAGTTGCCTCTGATTCATTGTCAAACCATTCTACTCCCACTTCAAACTTGCTCCAAAACATTATTACATTATTTCCTTGCTGAGCTGAGATGCATTGCTTCTCTCATTTAAAAAGAAAAAAAAAAATGCAAGCTGCTTGTGAGATCCTATTTCTTCCTCCATGAAACTCAACATAGGGGAATGTCACAATGCCCAAGGGAAAACAGGGCATTTCTCTGTCCAAATATGTGGCATCTGTTACTTCTCCTCCATCAACTACCCATGGTCTATAGTTTATTTTTTCCTTTTGAACAATACCTCAACATTTTTCCTTAGCTTACTTTAAAAATTTTTAAATTATATTTGTTTTATTGTCTCTGTCACCTTGCATCTCTCTCTGTCAGTATTACTTCCCTGAGACTGAGACCAAAGTAGCATATGTTCTGCAATCATTCCAATATTATTGTATTTATATTTTATTTCTTGTAGTAGAAATAGGTTTCCTTCTGAAAACAGATATCTAGAGATACTGGTTATAATGGTCACATGATTTATTACTGTTAAGGGACCATCTAATCCCTATTCCTCATTTTACTAAGAAAGCAGTTGAGATCCAGAGACTAGAAGAGAGTTGCCACAAATTATACAGCAGCCTAGACCCTGGTCACCTGATTTACAGTGCAGTGTGCTTGCTGGTAACACTGTTATACCTGGAGTAGAAGATTAAATGGAGTAGATTAAAACCACGTGAAGGGTCTTGCAGGACAAGACAAGCATCCAAGAGGGATTTTCCTACCCAATACAACTTACTTTGTTACCATACATATATTATTTTACTTTCTTACATGTCAGAATCCTTTATCAGCATCTGAAAAAGGTGGGCAGTGATTCTTAAAAAGGGAGCAAATTGTAATGATGCTCTCAGAAAGATTTCATGGGAATTTTAAGACAGCCTTTTGACCTGCTCAGGATAAATTTTTCAATAAGAAGCAAGTAAAACATTGTTTTTGGTCATTAAGGCCAAGCTGTGGACATGCACATATTTATAGGTGATGAACAGAGTGAATGAGGCCCAAATGTGATGAAAAGGGCAATCCATATCTTCTGAAGGCCAGTGAAATGGTGTGAATCCTAATTACCTGCTAAGCTGCTTCCACATATTTAATTTAAACCAATAGAGTCTTGCTTTCTATTCAGATGAATACTTACAATTTTGCTTTTCCTTTCTGTTGTACAGGAAGGTTATATTTTTGGCTATACATCTCCAATAAAATATGAACCCCAAACTAGATGATTTAAATGTATATTCAACATACATAAGTTTGGTGCAAAATGCAGACATGGTAACGATCTGAATTATTCAGAAAAGTCACATATTTTATTGATGGTATTATCACTTATTTAGACTCTTTAAATGATTACACAGGAAACCAAAAGTCTGGAAACATAGGCTAATGAGCAGATTATTGATAGCACAATATATAGAATAATAATCCCTTTGTTTCTAGACTTTCAGCCACCCTATAGCTTTTGTAGGGACAGGGGTCACTTCTCACACTTTCATGTCATACCCATTATCCAATGTATATATTGTGAAAATACAGTGTATTCATATCGATAATCTTCATGTGTTATTACACTTTGGATTTGTATTCTTGAGATCAGTTAATAAGCAAAGAGAATGAATTACATAGTTTAATATGAATTCCCTAAGTGAGATATAACTAGTGCCGTCCTTTGCACAGTCCTGGAAAATTAAGTTCATGTTAGGGGAAGCAGGAGTTTTCTGAGATCCTACTATTTCTTGATGGATATTAGAAAGAAATAAAAATAACTTCCAGATACCTCATCATCAGAACAGGTATCAACAATGACATAGTCTTGAAGTATTACTCTAGACTTAAAAGAAAGCAAACCAGTAAAGATTCCTCAGTGGCAGGTTAAATGTGATTATTTGACAACCTTGTGATAATGCAAGCTTTGACATTATTTCATGAGACAAAAGCAAAGACCAGTCTAAGGATATTATTCACCAAGTACCCTCTGCTCTTTATTTTCTTTGCAATAGGGTAGAATAGACGATAATTACAGAGAGAAATGACGAAAGCCTTCACATTTTGTGCTCTCTTCAGTCATTCCCTAGCACCAGGACGGGGGGATTATTCTTCACTTATGATTTTTGTGTGAACCTCCCGGCTCTTCACCCGCAGCTTGTTGACCTGGGACTCGGCAATGTCAGCCCGTTCCTCGGCCTCCTCCAGCTCGTGCTGGATCTTGCGGAATTTGGAGAGATTTGTGTTGGATTGTTCCTCCTGAGAATAAAAATAGAATTGTAAGGAGTTGGCACTGTGAGTCTTTCTAGATTCTGTAGATCTAGGAGTAGAAAGGACTTTGCATCGTGGAGTCGCATTAATGATCATATCACTTTTTTTGCAAACAAAGCATGTTAAAAGATAAGTACAACATATATAACAAGAAAACAAAAAAGACATTAGAGCAGAGGTGGCAAAAGAACACCAAAGCCATGACTGTGAATGCTTGCCTTAAGATCCTGATTGTTCACGTGAGTTATATATTATCATAGTAAAGGTAAATTGCTTAACTTTCTTAAAATTGAAATAACTTTTGAATGTTACCATATGTGGCACATTATCATATCACTTAGCATATTTCAAAACAATCACTTTTTTCCACCCTGCTTTAAGTATAATGATACTATTGAAAATTCCCTAGTGTTCAGTGATTCTTACATTATAGGAATAAAGACTATTACATCAGTGATTGACAATTCCCTTAATAAAGTAAGGGCTCCTGTGACGCCATAATTTATTTTGGTATAACTAAACTCAAGAGTAAAACTACCCTTAGTCCCCCCCTCCTTCCTGTTCTTTCTTGGATAACTTTTAGTATTAGGATTATGCCAACTTCTTAATATGATTTGGAAAGCTTTCTATCATTTCTTATGCACTGGAATGCTCACAGAGCTCCGGGATTATCTGTCCCTGGAAATTTCGAAAGATCTATCTGGACTTGAGTCATTTGCAGAAGTAATTCTGAAATAACTTATTAAACTTACTTAGTAATTTATATTTTCCTATAAAATCATCTGTTTCTTCAAGATTTCAGTTTTATTGATATATTTGAAATTTACATTTAAAAAATAGTTCTCTACATTATGGTTTATACCCTTTTGTATTTTTTTTAAAGATTTATTTATTTATGCAAGAACTGGGGTACAGGCCAGATGTGCAGGAGGGTGAGAGGATTCACCAGAGACAGAGTGGGGAGCAGAACAGGCAGACTGACGAAATACACTGCTGAGGGGAGCAGCGGGCAAGACAGGAGAGCTCTGCCATGCCATGTGGGATTCTCGCTGGCCGGCCAGGATCGAACCTGGGCTGCAGAGGCTATGGACAGCTTCACAGTGCGGCGCTCAACCGCCTGCGCCACCAGGGAGGCCCCTCTTTTGTATTCTTAATGGTGTGTTTGTATTTTCCTTGATTAAACAAGTTATAAGTATCCTTATTTTATTCATTGCTCAGGAGTTATCAGATATTTTAAAATTAGAAAATAGTATATTCTAATTCACCATTTCTACCATTAAGAGTACTTCTTACTTTTATTAAATTATTATTTACAATGTCTTGATTGTACTGTCAGCTTGTTCATTGATTTTTATTTTTGATTCATAACGAAGCATATAAAACTATAAGGATAGCATTAACTGTATTTTATAGGTTTCTATGTATAAGATCCTTCTTGAATTTTTTGGAAAATTTATTTAGTAATTTTATTTTTAATTTAATGCAAAAAAAAATACTTTGGACACTTTTTAAGCATTTACACCCATGGGCATTTTTGTTTATATTTCCACATCACTTTATAATTTTATCAGTGACTAAAGAATGTGGCCTTTATCATTTCTGCTTCTCAATTTTTTTGAGGTTTCTGTGTGATTGAAAGCTTACTTTAAAATAAAATTGTTAGGATTACTTACGCTAGCTATCAGTACAAAATTGTGTAAATATTTTTAAGAAGCACAAAATATTTTACAAAACAAATTGCTTGTTTACTATAAGAAGTAGTAAATTAATTATTTATTAGCCTTTCACTAAGAGCTTCTCTCTTCCTTTCTATCTTAACAATACTTACAGCCTCCTCAGCTTGTCGCTTGTAAGATTTCACTTTTGCTTGAAGTTTATCTACCAGATCCTGGAGACGGAGAATATTTTTCCGATCTTCTTCAGTCTGAAAGATTATAGAAACCATAGGGCCTTACTCCAAAAGCAGACAACTATGATATGAGTTTTTGGCATACATATGGAAGAGAGCTTAGCTGATACAAAGAGTTGCTCTACCTGGTAAGTGAGTTCCTTTACTCTCCTCTCATGTTTGCGCAGACCTTTGACAGCATCAGCACTACGCTTTTGCTCACTCTCAACCTCGCCTTCAAGCTCACGCACCTGCAAATTAATAGACTCTTAAGAATGTTGATCCCATACAGCATTGGGAGCAAATGGATAGAAACACTGAGACACCCACCCTGGCCTCCAGTTTCTGGATCTGCTTCTTTCCACCCTTTAGGGCCAGTTGTTCAGCCTCATCCAGACGATGCTGCAGGTCCTTCACCGTCTGTTCCATGTTCTTCTTCATACGCTCCAGGTGGGCGCTGGTGTCTTGCTCCTTCTTCAGCTCCTCAGCCATCATGGCTGCCTAATCATTAATAAATTAAATCAGTTGAGAGATTGGAGATCACACATCAATATTCAAGTTAGGCCACCCCGACACTGTCATCTGCTCACGTCAGTGATGGCCTTCTTGGCCTTTTCTTCTGCATTTCGGGCTTCTTGGACTATGTCCTCCATCTCTCCCTGCATCTGGGAAATGTCTGTTTCCAGCTTCTTCTTAGTGTTGATCAGACTGGTGTTCTGTTTGAAAATAAGTTATATATTTTTAAAATATTACCAAAATGTTTAGTAATCACTTTCTGAAAAAAAATCATAAAAATTTGCAAGTCAAATGAAGTTTATCTACTTCAAGATTGTTTGGTTTTATAATACAATTAAATAAAATAGAACTATTATAGAATGTTCAGTACTTTCAAGTGCTTAGTTCATAATAAGACCAAATAGCTCTATAATTTTCTAACTGCTATTTACCTATGACCATTCACAGGGACAAAAATTTAATATGTTCCACATTCCAATTCCCCACAATAAATAAGTCAGTATTGAAAATGAGGGTCAATAAAGATATTAACACAAAAGAATATGGACAGCCTTAGAGTATTATAAGAAGTATATTCATTAAAATAATCTGTGCAAAATAAAACAATGAAATATGTCTAACTAATGCAGTGAAAATTTAGAAGTATAAAATTTGGTTGTCATATAAAACATTTCAAACTTACATTTCTGAGACATACAAGAATTTACTGAAGATGAGTTTTTGATATGGAATCCCACCTGGGTGTGCAGGAGTTGGACACGCTCACTGGCGTCCAGGAGCTCCTGTTCTGCAATCTTCCTGCTTCTCTCTGTCTGCTCCAGAGAGGCCCGCAGCTCTTCAATCTCAGCCTGCAGCAGGTTGGCTCTGCGCTCCACCATGGCCAGCTGCTCCTTCAGGTCTTCCTGGCCTCGGAGGGCGTCATCCAGGTGGATCTGTGTGTCCTGTGGAGTGACCGATCAGTGAGACACCTCGCTCTCAGGGCTGCTGTCAGCCCAACCCCTTGGGACCAAATTTTGATGCCACTGACCTTGAGGATGCCTTGGGTGTTCCTGTAGTTCCTCAGGGCCTCAGCAGCCATGCGGTTGGAGTGGTTCAGCTGGATTTCCATTTCATTGAGGTCTCCCTCCATCTTCTTCTTGATCCTGATGGCATCGTTCCTGCTCCTGATCTCAGCATCCAGGGTGCTCTGCATGGACTCCACCACTCTAATGTGGTTTCTCTTCAACTGGTCAATTTCCTCATCCTTTTCAGCAATTTTCCTATCAATTTCAGACTTGACTTGGTTCAACTCTAGCTGGATGCGCAGGATCTTTCCCTCTTCATGTTCAAGAGATGCCTTAATGACAGCAAGGGGTGACATTAGCAGGGAATGGGTGCATCGGAAGTCTTTCTGCATACCTCTCCTTCTTTGTGCTCCCTGTTTATTCAACTATGTGAATGGGGCTAAAACTTATCTGAATTTATTTGTTTATAATGCATAATTTGACCTTTACCTCTGCTTCTTCTAAAGCAGCCTGTAGTTCCGACTTTTCTTGTTCAATTTGCTTCTTTATCTTTTCCAGTTCATGGATACGCTTCCCTCCTTCTGCAATCTGTTCCGTGAGGTCAGAAATCTCCTCTGTTGTTTGGGTAAAAGACAGGTAGTGATTTTGTCAGACAGAGGACATAGAGGAAGGTTCTTCCAAGTCATGAATATAACAGAAAGTGAAAGAGACTCACGCTGCAAGTTTTTGTTCTCTCGTTTTAAAGTTTCTAACTGATCCAAGGATTCCTCGTAAGCATTCTTCATCTTGAACAGCTCAGTGCCAAGAGAGCGAGACTCCTTCTGAGAAGCTTCAAGTTCAGCATGGGTTTCCTCATATTTCTGTTTCCATTCTGCCAAGATCTGAAAGGTCAAGAGTGGTTACAGACTGTATAGGGTAAAGGGAGGGCATGGGGAGCAGAGGCTGCTGCAGACATCACCTTGTCAAAGTTCCTTTGCTTTTTGTCCAGAGCTGCACAGGCTGCGTTTGTTCTCTCCACATCCAACATGAGGTCCTCGACTTCATTCTGGAGTCGCTGCTTGGTCTTCTCGAGGGAGGCACATTTGGCATTCACAGCCTCTACGTGCTCCTCAGCAGCCTGCAGACGCTGGGCCAGCTTCTTCCTTGAAGTTTATATGTTTGTAGAGAGAAGTGAAACAAAAGAAGATTTATGAACTATTATCTAGAGTGTCCAATACTATTATCAAAAGTATTAGAAAGTTCATATTAAAATGTTCTTTCATTCACTCATTTATTCTACACATACTGATGCACTGATGCATCTGGTCCTTTTATGAACCAGATGCTGGGTACTCAGTATTCAACAAAACAATGATATAACTGCTTCATGAAACTTACAAACAAGTGAATGAGATAAACAATAAGCAAATAATAAAATGCATAATAGCATACTGCAGGTATCAGTGCAGTGAGGAAAACAATAGAGGGTAATGAGTGGTCAGTTATTCCAGATATTCAGGGACGCCTTCACCTAAGAAATAACATCTCAGCCAAGATCTAGATTGGGGGTGGGTGGGAGAGTGGGGAGTATTTCAGACAGAACCACTAGCGAAAACTCTGAAGTTTGGTGTACTTGACAAACAGCAATAAGGCCTGATTATCTCATTATTTGTTATTTTAGTCTCCCTAGCTAAATTTTAGGCTGAGACCAGGGACCGTGCTTACTTTACCCAGGTTTTACTCTTGGGATCTGATAAATACATGGCAAATAGGAGTTAATTAATGCATGTGTGTGAGTTCACTCACTAAATGCTCAAAGGTTGTGTGTTTCAGATTCAAGGCACAAAGTTTTCCACACATTATCTCACATACTTGGCCTCCTCCAGCTCCTCGGTGCGCTGGATGGCGTCCGTTTCATACTTGGTCCTCCACTGGGCAACCTCGCTGTTGGCCTTGGACATTGCCCTCTGCATCTCGGCCTTGGATTCCTGCTCCTCCTCATACTGTTCCCTGAGCAGGTCACAGTCGTGGCGCGAGGACTGCAGGGCGTGGGCCAGAGCGCTCTTGGCCTGCAGTGATAGTTACACATTTGGTTTTTTTTGGAATATTTAACTTTTAATTCTTAAGTAGGTATAACAGGATCTCTTTAGGCTCAGGTCATAGGAAAAAAATGAGTCTTATTTAATAATAGCTACCTTTGTCTCCTCTTCAAGTTGCCTCTTCAGTTCCTCAATTTGTTGAGTAAATGCTTGTTTGCCCCTTGATAACTGGGACACCATAGCTTCTTTCTCATCTAGCTGACGTGAATATTCACCTGATAGGCAAAGGAAATGGCATCACTGTTAACATGAAGAAAACAGTCTGCCAACCCATATTAGAAATAAATTTTAACTCTTCTGTCCTCATATTGAATGTTCAGGTGATGAAATTCTCTATTGACATCTTCACATTTAATGTCAAATTACTTATTGTTTGTGGTGAGGCTTACACATTAGTCTGAATGAATAACTATAGCTTAACTCGTTGTCTTCTCTCCATAGCTCAATCTTTCAGGGTTAGGTGATAATATCCAAAACCTGGTGATGACTGTCAGAGGAGGGAGCTAAAATGTCTACTTCTACATCGTACCACTTTCATAAGATTTTTGAGAGACTGGTTTATCTATTGTTTACCCAGAAATTAGGTTTCCTCTGACACAGATGAAAAAGAGCTTGATCTGAAACAAGTCCCAGACCCATGTAGGAATGACTCCAGTCACTTTGAGGGTTCGTGCCAAACCCTCAAAGCCTTTCCAGAGCAGTTTGATCCACTCCCACAAAAGTCTTTCTCTCCAACACTGTCCCCAAATGACCTGGCAAGTAGGTCAAGAGCCTGAGCAGTTCAGTGAATCGCACATGTTCTCAGTCGCTTTATTTATTATTTTTTTTTTTTGCGTGTTTGGAAAGGTCTTTAATGTATGTGAATTGTTACAATTGAGGGTTAAATGTGTACATAAGCAGTCCATTTTATTTTAGACATGTTTTCTTTCTTGGTTATCTGTCAGCTGTAAGTGATATAATTTATTTCCTAATAATTCAAAGTCTCTTACAAAAGTAAGAGTATCATTTTCAAAGTTGTCATTTTCTTTTTTTTCTTTTTTTTAATTTTTATTTTTTAATACTTTATTTTATTAGGCTCTTGCATCACCAAATCAGTTGTTTTTAACCACATCAACTCTATTCTCCAGCAACACACACTAGGAGAGAGTTACCGGACTCAGTTTGCAGGCGCCCCCTCTGTGAGGTCAGGTCGTTGATCAGCCGCTGCTGCTCCTCTTCCTTGGATTTCAGTTCACTCACTTGGTCCTCTAGCGTGCGGCACATCTTCTCCAGGTTCCCCTATGAGGGGCAGGAAAAGAAGTAAATGAAGAGCTTTGCATATAATTTTGCTACAGCTATCATAGCTTCTCAAACAGAGAAATATTTATTTTGGGGCCTCCCCAGTGGCACAGGCCATTGAGCACAGTGCTTAGTTAAGCTGTCCACAGCCTCTGCAGCGCCAGTTCATCCCCACCAGCCATGGAGATACCCACATGGCGCAGCAGACCTCTCCTGTCTCGCCTGTTGCTCCCCTCAGCAGTGCTTTCAGTCCATCTGCCTGTTCTGTTACCCGCTCTGTCTCTGGTGAATCCTCTCACCCTTCCCATGCATCTGGCCTGTACCCCAGTTCTTGTATAAATAAATAAATCTTTAAAAAAAAAGTAAATTTAAAATAAAAAAAGAAATATTTATTTTGACACATAAAGCAAATTCTCTTATGTAATATGATACATCAGCATTTTTTCTTATATTTTATGACTGCTGTCCTAAGTTGAGAATATACCTTGAAATATTTTTAAAAGCCCATTATGAAGCTAAATGTGAATATTAGCATACACATCCTAAGGTTATTTTCTAAGTTGAAGATTTTATAAGAATTGTATATTTTCTAAAAGTGTGTTCATTCCATTTATGCATAGTAAAAATTTGTTTTTTGGGTAATTTCTCCAATGGAGACTTGGAGAACACAGATGGCCTATGTTCCTGAGCTGGGCTGTCATTTATTAATACTGTGATGGACTTAATGCACTGAGCTTCATTAAATTTCAGGTTCTTCATATGCTTGCTGGAAATAATACCAATGCTGATATCTTTCCTGCATAACTCCTGGATTACTACAAAGAACGAAAGACATAACATGTGTAAAGTGCTCTGTATGAACTATGATGTGCATGCAAAGGATTATTGTTATCAATAATAATATGCCAGATTCTGTAGTACCTTGGCTTTAGAGATGGTTTCTACATTACTAGCAAGGTCATCGATCTCCATCTTCATTTCACTCTTCTCCTTCTCCAGCTTCTGCTTGACCCTCTGCAGGTTGTCGATCTGCTCCCCGAGCTCAGCCACGCTGTCCGCGTGCTTCTTCCTCAGAGTGGCCGCTGTGGCTTCATGCTGCAGGGTGGCCTCCTCCAGGTCCCTGCGCATCTTCTGGAACTCAGCCTCCCGCTTCTTGTTCATCTCAATCTGGGCTGATGTGGCCCCACCAGCCTCTTCCAGCCGCTCGCTGATCTCCTCCAGTTCCCGGGAGAGGTCAGAGCGCTGCTTCTCTGCTTTGGCCCTGGAGGCCCGCTCTGCCTCGATTTCCTCCTCCAGTTCTTCAATGCGGGCCTAGAAATGGTGAAAGCCACAACTTAGTTTCTTTGTATGGTAACTGTGCCTCTTAGAACCAAACTGATGGGAAAATGAACTTACTTGCAACTCTTTGATCTTCTTCTGTAGTTGAATGCCAAGGGCCTGTTCATCTTCAATCTTGCTTTGCAGATTGCTCATTTCAAACTCTTTCCTTTTGGAAAAGGACAAAAGATAACAATTCAATTGAGTCCATATTCGCCAGTGGAAGCAAGTTCATACTTATTCCTTTCATACTTACTTTTTGAGCCTTTCATCAAATTGTTGTTTTTCATTTTCAATGTCCATTATGGATTCTTGGGCCAACTTGAGGTCACCCTCAAGCTTCCTCTTAGCCCTTTCTAGATCCATGCGAAGTTTCTTTTCTTGTTCCAAGGACCCTTCAAGCTAAACATAAATAATGTTGAATCAAAAGGAATACTTACCTTCCTGTGGAATAAAATAATTTCCTTGCTAATCTTAGACTTACATCATCCACTTGCTGCTCTAGCTTGATTTTAGCTTTGGTCAGGGTGTTGACTTTGTCCTCTTCTGCCTGCAGGTCATCCAGAGTCTGCTGGTGGGCCTCTTGGAGGGCCTTCTTCTCCTTGGTCAGCTTTGCGATGGTTTCATCCAGGCCTGCCATCTCCTCTGTGAGGTTTTTCACCTAGGGTAGTAAAATTTCTTTGCATTACATGTTATATTTTGGTGGAATCAGTTTTATGCTTATGCTCCATAGCTTAATAAAAACATCAACTTTCTGTATGTTTCATACCTTGTTCTCAGTGGCATGCTTCTCCTTTTCAACCTTGGCCAGTGTCAGCTCAAGGTCGTCAATGTCTTTCTTCAGTTCTGAACACTCATCCTCCAGTTTCCTCTTCTTGGCTGTCAGCTCAGCATTGATCTCTTCCTCATCCTCAGCTCTCTCAGTCACCTCTTTGATTTTGGCTTCTAGCTGGATTTTGGTTTTGATGAGTTGGTCACATCTTTCCTCTGCATCAGCCAAGGCATCAGCTTCCTTGATTTGGAATCAAAATCAAAATTGGGAAGAAAGAATGAAATATTTACAATGGTAATGGTATCAATTCTTGCTGTTAGTTCTTTGAATGTAAATGTTTATGAACCACCAATAGTGAACAATTCAGAATACTTTCTATTGTGGGAAAATCAAAATGCATCAGATATTTTCCTAATCCCTTGAGGTAGGGAAGAGAGAGAGAGAGAGAGAGAGAGAGAGAGAGAGAGCAAGAAAAAATATATATATATAGCTCTCTATATCTATCTATCTATTTATATATCCTGCAGTAGATTTTAAAGCCTATTGCCAAAACTACCATTAATTCAAAATGCAAATAATGACATAAAAGATCAGAAAGGTTGAATCAGAGATGGCTTCATGAATGTAAGCATTCATGAATGTAACTGTTCATTTGAGTTGGGCAGTGAGACATGGGTATGATGGCTTTGAATAGATCAATTTTGTGGGGGAAGGAGCAAGAGGGAAGGCATCCTGGATGTGACATGATGAGATGCTCACCATCGAATAGGTTTAAAAGAGTTTTTGAAATCAAAAACAATAGTTCAATGAAATTTTATGTAGAGTACTGCATCCTACCATTGGTCAGCTATGATTTAATATCCATGATTATTGAGTTCAAGGAAGTTTCTGAGAATAACTAATCATTTTCTCTGTACTGTTCTTGCTTATTATTATTTCATTTGAAAGAGCTTAAAATCGTGTTCAAGGACTGTCTTCAAGGGGAAGGAAGTCTTAATCCTGTAGTTTTATGCAATTGTGTAGGATGGAAGATGACAGTTTTATATCACTGCCCTGACACTAGTTTGGGGGGGGGGGTGATTGGGCATGAAGGAATATATGGGCTTTATTAGTATCCTCACTTTCTCCTGCTAGTGAGTGTCTCCCATGGTGACCACCAACTCATTGCTGCCAATGGCTAGAGTTCTAGCACCTGCATCCTATTTAGCCATGTCCAGGATGATACTACTACTTACAGCCTGAACCTGAAGCTGCAAGTCATTTTTTTCTTTCAATAGTGACACCATCTTTTCTTCCAGTTCCTTCCTTTTTGCTTCTGACTTGGCAAGTTCATCCTTTGTTTTCTGAAATTCTTCCTTCATGGTGGCCATCTCCTTCTCAGTCTCTGCACTCTTGAGGAGGGGCTTGATCTTGAAGAAAAGCTTCATCCAGGGCCAGTGCTTCACATTCATGAAGGCACGGACATTGTACTGGATGCAGAAGATGGACTCTCTATGATAGGACAGAATGTTCAAAGTCATATTATGACATGAAGCAGAATCAGATGAGTGAGGTTAATGGGGTTCAGTAAAGTGTCCCTGTGGATACCTTCTCTCCACCATCTTCTGGTACTCCACTCTTGCCAAGAAACCTCTGCACATGGCCTGGGTTCGGGTAATCAGCTCAGCCAGCTTTTCATCTCGCATCTCTTCCAGGAGCCCCAGAAGACCAGCTTTGAAAAAGACCTGTGTAGAGGCAGAGTTGCAGATCAGACTTGGAGTTACATCCACTCCAAAAGGACAGGAATAGCACCATTAGACTTTAGAGAAAATTACCTTGGTGTGACCAAATTTATACTGGGTGTGGTCAATGTCAATGGACCCAAGGAGCTTCTCAGAAGCCTTCTTGCTGTCAATGAATTGGCCTTCAGGGATAGCACTTGCATTTAGTACCTTGTATCTGTCAAAGTAAGTGTAGATTTTTTTCACTTGATTTATACTAGCATTAACTAAATATTAAATGATCCATTAAAAATCAGCTTTCATTAATTTTACTGCATTATTTTTTATTTAGGTAACATTGGCAAACAATATTTTTGGTTCACAGGAAGGGCATTGTATACATGATGATCAGTCTAGTATTGGCTATCTATTTTTATGCCATTTTATCTTCCTGCACAGTGTTGCAACTTTCCTTTCTGCATTATCCACCTTGTTCTCAGGAAAGGATTCTATAATCTTGTTCCCATTAAAGTGAAGATGATCTAGAAAAATGCAACATGGTATCCTTGCTAGATGCATTTGATTTTTAAGATCCCAAGAAATCAACATTTTATTAAGTTATCTGGTAAGTGTACCCTTTAGGTATGAGAAACTGTCCAAATAATCTAACATCAAATGTCAGAGTGCTTTGGGTATTGAACACTAGAGATCTCTTTCAACTCCACCAGACCCAGAATTAGGAGAGACCAGCTCTCTGCAGCTGCCAATCATTATCCCCTTGGATTCTCCTTTGATTCTCAAGATGGATTTGTCCATGTAGGAGAAAGGGGAGCTCAGGAGCTACTGTTGTGGCACGCTTCTGGGAAAATAGTGTGTGAGGGAGATAGATGAAGATATATGACACCAAACGAGGTAAAAGAAAACAACTTATTAGTAGCTAGGCCCATAAGGACAGTTCCTAACTCATTCACTTAATAACCATGTGACTTAGACAAGTAGATTAATCTCTGTAAGTGTCAGTTTATTCATATATAGAATGAGGTATTGATGGTATTTATATCTACTGAGTTTTCATAAGAGCTAAACCTGGTAGATAACCCAAACGTACTAAGTACCCAAAAACGGTAGCTCTTTCATCAAGTTAATGTATCTATCTATGAGCTAAGACAGGAGCTTGATAATGGAAAAATTTGCAGAGTACTCAAAAGCAGAGGCTTTTTTTTTTTTTTTTACTTTTTGTGGCAAACTAAAAATAAACAGAGGCATATTTTTCACTATTTTGCTTGCGCTAAATGTGTTTATACAAAATTTTAAGATACACCACAATTAGGAGAATCTGACCTCTGTTTAAAGTCTCCATAAAGGATCCTGCTTGGGAAGCCCTTCCTGCAGATGCGGATGCCTTCCAGCACACCATTGCACCGCAGCTGGTGCAGCACGAGCTCATGCTCCATGGCCCCTAAAAAAAATACATATTTATTTCATTGCAGAGTTTTTCCAAAGGAAGTATGGCAACCATGCTTTGTGTTTTCACTCTAGAACATCTTACCAGGAGTTTTGGTTTCATTGGGGATGATACACCGCACAAAATGTGGATGAGTACTCCTGAGGTTGGTCATCAGCTTGTTCAAATTCTCCTATAAAATTGGCAACAGTCCTGTTATCTTAGACTGCAGAGCTGCTTGTGGGAATTTGCTGATGTCTATAAAACTGATGTTTCTGGCTGAGCTGAATGACTAGTTTGGACCGTATTTACTTAAGGTAACACCTAGGTCTGCTTCTCCGGAGAGGTAGTTTCCGCCTCTGTACCCCCACTTGTATTGGCAGGAATTACACATATAAAGGAACCTGACATGTAATTCTTTCAGTGTTTATAAGCACATCTTTTTTTGTACCTTAGTCCTTTGCTACCACCTACATTTACAAGGACTTTTATCTTCTCACACTAGATGACCTCGCTTTCTTCTACTAAACTTTGTGGGTCTCCATTAAGAAAAATGCAAGCTTGCACCACAGTTGAGTTTTCTCAAGAAACATAAGAGTTCTCCTTTCCATCTCTATCAAGTTTGAGATCATAAAGATACTCTCTAACAGAAAAATCCTACCAGTTATAATTGAAAATTGACTAGAGTAGGAATAATGATACTGTATTATGTACCTTCTACGCTAGCTGCTAGATTTTCATTCATCCTACTGATAATTCAGTCTCTCTCTGAGTACATGTTGTAGCTTATTTTCTTGACTCAGCTAGATTATTAATGGTAGAGTATTAAGTTTTATAGAATTTCCTAGCATGAAAGATGAGCTATTAATTTATGAATAAAGTTCTATCCAAAGCTAGACCAACAGGAGTCATTAGTTAATGTCAGTCTTAAATGACTTGTGGAAAGAAGATCCTGTGTTTTTGAAAACAAATTCCCAAACTGTGGAGAGTCAAAAATAGTTTCTTCCTTACTCTGAAAAGGGCAGAGACAGTCTGGAAAGAAGAGCCCTTCTTCTTAGATCCTTTCTTGGCACCACCACCACTTGCCTCTAGAGGGAAAAAAATAAGAAAAAGTACCATTTAATATGGTTTTGGGTTGATAGAATGTGATAGAGTTATTTCTTGCCTATTTGCAAATTTCTGTGTCATCAAATGAAACACTTTTTACTCTACTAACCTCTCTAACTAAAGCTGAATATATCTTATCTGTCCACTAAGTTTGTATTCAATTCCTTGGATTTTTTTTCCTCATTAGACATGAAGTAAAGGGTTTTCTTCTCACTATAGAGAGATGGACTCACAGATATTAGGCTATTTGGGGCCACAGTAACTTCAAAAATCATCAAATAGAAGCTTAAAGCTTCATTATACTGTCTTAATATCTCCATATCATCAACATCTAGCAGATGTGGAAGAAGGAGGAAGCTGGCTTTTCATTGGAGGAAAAGAGGCTTTTCATTGGTTGAGTTCCTGAACATTTCTCTCTGAACCTTTAAGTAGATTCTTTCTTAGTACTGGAGTGAGCCATTATTGTAAAATTACAAGAAAGCCTACTTCTTCAAAACTTTGAGGAACAGTGGATTTGCTCCTGAGATCCTTCTGCTGGTAGTAAAAGATCACTGGCCTCAACATAAGGTCACATTTTGTAATACCTGAGAAAGTCAGATTTGTTTCTCTTTTATTAGCATTACCTGCTTCAGCAGTTTGAGTCCCAGAGAAGAGGTTAGCCAGAGTCTTCATTGGAGACTTCTGGTACAGCCCCACCACAGTCTCGTTCAGGGGGTCCTTGTTCTTGTCAAGCCAGCCAGTAATGTTGTAGTCCACGGTGCCAGCATAGTGTATGAGTGAGAAGTGGGCCTCAGCCTTGCCTTTGACAACTTTGGGCTTTTGGAAGTTGGCAGACTTTCCAAGATGCTGTTCATACAGCTTGTTCTTGAAGGAGGTATCTGTGGCCTTGGGGAACATGCACTCCTCTTCCAGGATGGAGAAGATGCCCATAGGCTGAAAGGCAGGCCATGACACAAAATTACAATTCTATTTAAACTTTTTTCTCTATCTAAAGAATTAAAATAAGAGAAAGATTGTGTTGTTACGAATAATTGTTTCTGACATGCAAATATACCTTCTCAATGAGCTCAATGCAGGCAGCCAGGTCCATCCCAAAGTCGATGAACGTCCACTCGATGCCTTCCTTCTTGTACTCCTCTTGCTCCAGCACGAACATGTGGTGGTTGAAAAACTGTTGCAGTTTCTCATTGGTGAAGTTGATGCACAGCTGCTCCAAGCTGTTAAACTAAATAAATAGATTTGTTAATTTTTCTCTTTAGCAAATTGAGCTTTTTAAAATACAGGACTTATATTTTATAAAATATAAGTCACTTTTATATATTTTATATATATATATATTATATAATATGTCACTATTAATGCTCTTTTCTTGCATTTGATCAAGTTACACAGATATTTTTATGAGTCCCTATTTAATCTCTCCATGTTTATTCCTATTAATTTTTTCATATTCTGTTGACCCATTTAAGAGACAATTTATGGCCCATTAGAAGTTGGCTGGGAGGAATCTGTATTGTATGAAAATCACCATGGTCAGAATTGAAAGTGAGCAGTAATTGTCACCCTTGTTCTTTTTAAATGTAAAATAAAAAATCAATCAAGATAGCAAATGTTATGTGCATTATAAGATACACCTATATTTTTTAATTGCCACTAAAAAATCAGAAACAACAAATCATTACAGTGAAGTGGCAAAATCAATATATAAAAACTTGTTGTCTTCTATATACAATGAAGTAGATGAAAAAACAATCAGGAAAATAAACCCACTTACAATCAAATCAAAAAGAATTAAGTAGCTAGGAATAAATAAAATAGGTGAAAGACATGGAAAACTTATGAAAATGATAACATTCTTCAAGGAAATAAAAGAAGATAGAAAGAAATAGAAAGATATTCCATGTACATGGATTAGGAGAATTAACATTATTAAAATGGCCATCTTAACCAAAGCAATATACAGATTCAATGCAATCCTTATCAAAGTTCCAATAGAACCCTTCAAGGAAATTACTAAAATTTGTATAGAACCACAAAAGATCCTAAGCAGCTAAACCAAACCTGAGGAAAAAAAGAATGGAGATATGCTCCCTGACTTCAAACTATACTACAAACAAACAGTAATCAAAACAGTATGTGATTGGATAAAAGTAGACACACATATCAATGGAATAGAATTGAGGGTCCAGATATTAACCTACACAAGAAGCCAACAGCATACAAAGGAGAAAGAAAAGTCTCTTTAACAAATGATGTTGGGATAATTGAACAGGTACATGCAAAAGAATGACTCTAGACCACTATTTCATACTGTACACAAAAATTAACTCAAAGTAGATTAAATACTTGATTGTAATACCTGCAACCATAAAATACATAGAAGAAAATAGAGGTGATACACTCTATAACATCAGCCTTTGATATGTATTTGGGGACTCAGTTCCAATGGTAAAGGAATCAAAAGCAAACATAAATGAATGGGATTACATCATACCAAAAAGCTCCGGCACAGCAAAAAAACAAAACAAAACCTGTCATTAAAATGAAAAGACACCCCACTGAGAGGAAGAAAATATTTGCACATAATACATCTGACAAAAGGTTAATATTGAAGATCTACAAAGAACTCATACAACTCCACAAGAAAAAAAAGATCAAATAACCTGATTCTAAAAAATGATCCAAAAAGACACTTCTCCAAAGATGATGTATAGATAACCAAAAGGCACATGAAAAAAATGCTCATCATTACTTATTATTAAGAAAATGCAAATTAAAACCAGAATGAGCTATCACCTTGCACCTGTGAGAGGGATATAACAGAGACCAGAAGCAAGTGCTGGCAAGAATGTGGAGAAGAAAGAACCTTCATACAATGTTGGTGGGAATATAAACTTGTGCAGTCTCTATGGATTATAGTATGGGGGGCAATCATCAGAAATTTTTAAATAGATCCATCATATGACCTAGCAATTCCACTTCTAGGTACTTTCAAAGAATATAAGAACACCAATCTAAAACAATATATGCCCCCTATGTTCATTGCAGCATTGTTTGCAACAGCCAAGATATGGAAACAACATAAATGCCCAACAACAGATGACTAGATAAAGATGATGTGGTATATATATATATATATATATATATATATATATATATATGTGGTATATATATATATATATATATATATATACATATATATATATATATATATATGTATATATATATACACATACACACACATATACATATACACAATGAAATACTACTCATCTATATAAAAAAAAAGAATTTCTGCCATTGGCAACAAAGTTGGGACTTGAGGAGCTTCTGTTAAACAGAAGTATGTGTAGAAAGAGAAAGAAATACTGGATGATTTCACTTAGGCGGAGTATGAAGAAACAAAACAAAGGGAGAGACCAAATAGACTCTTGGGTTTTGACTGCAGAACGGAGATTACAGAGATTACCAGAACTGAAAGGGAGGAAAAGGTGGAGTGGTGGGTCCAAAGAACTGTGATACAAGGTTATTGGCACTTTGGTGGTGGTCTTGGGTTAGTAACATTATCTGAAGAAGTATGAACCTGTGCCCATAAACAATCACATTGTTGGAAACCAATGATACCTCAATAAAAATAATGAACTTAGTACGGCACGCATTTCCTAATTTTCTATATTTCTGTAATGCCCAAGTTTTACTCTCATGATTGGAAAGAAAAAATTAAGTGAAAAATGTATTTCATAATCAAATTTCTATCCCAGGTTATCAAATTAATAAGAATTAATACTGACTCTGAATTACTTAACTTTTCTCAACTCTTATTATCTTGCCTAAATATTTCTGAATGATTTTTCCACCATGGATTGAGAATATGTTATATGTTATAGTTTTTCTTGATATTTTTATGTAAACTGCATTTTGCCTTACGGGATTTTTTTGGAGCCCCTCCCTGCAACTACACCACGCTATTCCTATCTCCCTTTGGATCACAAAAAATGAGTCTTCATTTAAGTGTGTTATTTCTCACAGAAGTACAGTTACCATTACAATAAATGAGTGGTAGCTACCCAGTTTCTCTTTTAAATGTTAGCATGGCTAAGATTTCTTTTATTTTTAGAATAGCTTTTTGACAATGGTAGGTAAAGGTCATAATATTAAAAATTATTTTTATTGATATTCCCATTGCCTTACCAACTAGCTATCGACTTACATCAAAGATCTCAAAACCAGCGATGTCCAAGACCCCAATGAAGTACTGCCTGGGCTGCTTGGTGTCCAGCTGCTGGTTGATGCGGGTGACCATCCACAGGAACATCTTCTCATAGATGGCTTTGGCCAGAGCTCCAACTGCATTGAGCACCTTGAATGACAAAGACACATCTCTTGAGGTTGTTAGAGAGCTGTATAAATGTTTGCCTTCCTGGTGGTGAATTTGAATTATGCACCTACCTGCTCTACAGTCTGTCCTTTGGTGACAAACTCATTGCCGACCTTGACCCTAGGGTAGCAGAGGGCTTTGAGCAGGTCAGCAGAATTCAGACTCTGGAGATAGGCTGCCTTGTCAGCAACTTAAGGGAAGAAAGGAGAATGTGATGTTGTTATGGCCCAAACAACCCACTTTATTTTATGCAGTTCTTTCAGAATATCTTTTTTGAGGATTCTTGCCTATTTTTCTACTAAGTTCAAGACCTTGATTATGGATAGCATGCCCTAAAGAACTTCAGAAATTACAGGAAATATCAATCCAGTAGTGATGCTCCACGTAATGTGTCATCTAAGTATATCTTAAAACTCAATGCTTAAAAACAAATTGTCTTAGGAAAACTCAAGAGTAACAAATTAAGAATGTGATTTTCAAAAAAATCCCATGAATGACTCATTGATACCTTCAGTGCCATCTGGCTCTGCTTGCTCCTCCCTTTGCTTTTGCTTGAATTTCAAGTTCCCATAGTGCATCACAGCCCCCGTGAGCTTATAGATGGAGACCTTCTCCTCATTAGTGAAGCCCAAAATATCAATTGCACTCTGCCAACATAGCCAACAGGATAACTGTTAGATTAGGATCCACACACTATTAATACTTAACATTCCCATTCCATGTTCATCAAACTGAGGAAACTAACAGGACTGATGGGAGACAAAAACTCCTTAGCTTCTGCATATAGGGACCTGTTCAACCAAAGCCCCAGTGCAGAGCACTAGAATCATAGGTGCATACCCTCTGAAGATTCAAACAGGTAAATTTAAGATAGGGAAAAGGGCTACAAAACTTAAGGAACTTGCTATTTTGAGAGGAGGTATTTATTACAAAAAAAAATTAAGTAAATTCAGAAATGCCAAATCTTCAAAAGACTATTAAGGGAAAATAAATGTTGTAGCAGCCCATCCTAATTTTTTCAGTAACTCCAAGTGGAATATCCATGTTCATTCTTGAATTCTCTTTTGCTATTTTTACTAGAAATATCTGGAAGGATAATATTTTCTGATCCAATATAATCATTCCAATTTTCTTGTGTTTAACTTACATCTGTGGCCATCAGTTCTTCCTGATCATCAATACTGGCCACACTGATCTCTCCTTGACTGACGAATGGGTAATCATATGGATTGGTGGTAATCAGAAGCATTTCTAAGTACAGAGAACAGAAGAGAATTAAGAATTACCCCTTCATTAAGCAAGAGATCTCTAGATAAATTCTAAGGAACTACTTGATGCTAAAGAAGATGATCTTTGGGGTCATATTGGGAAAATTTTATCTGTAAGGCTAATCAGTGCAGCGCTATCTATGTAAGGTCCAGAATTGAAAAACCACCTGAAAATCCTTAAAAAAGTATGGTTAAATAAATGGTGCTAATTTCTAGAATGTAACACTATGCAACCAGTAGAAACAATAATATGGAACTGTATCTATTGACAAGGACCATGACAAGAACTATATCTGTTGACAACAGCCATGGATGCATTATTGCTCAGTGGAAAAAATAGATTATGAAAGAGCATGTACCTAATTTTTCAGTTATTGTATGCATGTAACTATATGAAGAGATATCTCTATAGAAAATACTGGAATGAAATTCATTTGAATGTTCACAGAGCTTATTTCACAGGGGTAGGACTTGAAGGAGTTACTTTCACTTTTCCATTTGCCCTTTGTTTGGGCTTTTGTAATAAAGATGTAACAATTTTACCAAACTTACAAAGCTATTTTCACATAGGTTGGGCCATATGTGGATAAGTGCTGGTACAGTGATTCTGAAAAAGGATGATGATGACATTTCTTACCAATTAGTTCTGGTTTTTTGTTTGATGTGATCTGATAAAAAATATGATAACTCCTTTCAGCCTTAAGCTGAAAAGTGACTCTAGACTTCTCTAACAGATCTGGAAGGAAACAAATTAACAAACAGGGAAAAAATGTAAAAGTTCATGTGAAATGTGTATTTTACTTCAGTTTATAGTAAATAAGAAACAAAAATGGTTATAAATGATATTCAAGCACTTACACGTTTCAATATCAGCAGAAGCCAGTTTTCCTGTTGTGCTAAAGTGGATTCTGATAAATTTACCCTTGAAAGGAAAAGTGGTATTAGTACTAGTTTTAAATCATAACATTTTTTAAAATCATGTCAAATTTTTGAAAAACTCAAGACACTTGAAACGGTAATGCTTTCATATTAAAGCCTCAGGTAGAAAAGATATATATACTCTTTTTTAAGTGAAAGAATTTTCTCTTTGATTTAAAAATTGTAAATTCTTCTAGGTACTGACAGATTAAGAAAGAACTCAGATACAGGGACACATATCTTTTTAGAGAGGACATGAATTGGTGTTATTATGCTCAGAGGAAGAGGAAAGAGTCGCGATGTCATGTAATGTGAACGAAAAAGATTCAGAGAATGTATTCACACACATCCCATAAATTATGAGCAGTGAACAGTGTCCAAGGACTTACAAAGCGAGAGGAGTTGTCATTCCTCACAGTCTTGGCATTGCCAAAGGCCTCCAGTAGGGGGTTGGCGCTGATGATTTGATCTTCCAGGGTCCCCTGCAAAAACAAGGGCAGTGCTCATATGTAGGGCTCAGGAATTCCTCACCTGGCAGCGCAGACAGAGCCTGGATTTTAATGCTGGCAATCAGACTCACTTGCATTTTGCCCGAAGTAACTTCTTCCTTCTTTTTGTCCGGAGTAACTGCAATTGTTGCAAAGTACTGGATGACACGCTTGGTGTTCACAGTCTTCCCTGCACCAGATTCTCCACTGGCAATACAGGCAAAGTCAGATGAGGTCCCAAAGCTAATAGCTCTCAGAGTCATAAAAGGATAGTATAAAACCTACTTACGTGATCAGGATTGATTGATTCTCTCGATCTGCAAAAGAGAAAGGATAGACATTTAATACTATTGTATTATGTATTTGTAAGCAATGAGTAAAGTGGAATGAACTTAGTATTTTTCAGGTATCCTAGGATTGAGTGTTCTAAATCTGCCACCTTTTCCATTACCCCTCTCTCCTAATCTTCTGCCCCATTAACTTCAGCCACACACGTGTTAAACAGAAGACATAACACAGTGTCAGGCATTTTCTTTTTTAATACTCTACCACAAATAAGTATCCAAGGTGCACTTGGGTCTTTAGTTGGGTTTCGATAAGAATTTAAATTTGTGACATTTATCATCAGTGCAAGAAGTAATAAAAAAATAAGCGTTAGACATTGGAGATATTTTTAGCAAGTGAGAAGGAGTAAATATATTTTAGTGAAGGTGGTAGCTTCGCAAGTATTTTTTTAGGGAAAGGTAAAAGTTCATTTTGATGTTTTATATTTACTCTCGTGAAAGGTGAATTCTTTAAGCCCTCTCCCCACGATGCCACAAGAACCCTAGATTGGTCTGACTAACGACTCTATTAAGAAGATTCATGGTGTAACAGCCTTAACAGCAGATGCACCTTAACATCTGGAGCATGTTCAGTTTGGCCCTGGGCAAAGAACAATAGCATTTATGTCACATGTAATATAGAGAAACCTGTCATTGGTCACAATTTATGATACTGAGGATAAGACCACAGAGGGAAATTTTGCTCTTCCGTTTTTATGCTCTTGGTAATGCAAGAGTTTGAATGTGTGATAGTGTGTGTATGTACACATACATGTAGGTATATTTGTGCTCAAGCTTATTTAGTTTCTGTGTGATTTAAAGGTAATTTGAAATAAAGGCCAATCTCTCTTGAATCTTAAAAGTTTAAGAGCTCAATTATATAATGGTAGTGAATGCAAATCATTTTTTACACTCTCTCCTTCCCAGGCCTTCTACCTCACAAATACACCAGCCTCAATTAAATGGACCATCTCAAAGAGTGGAGTGGATGGTTAGATTCTTTCTCCTATGATTCTGCCCTAAAAAGATGCACATATACAGCATCCAACTCACCAGTCAGCATGAACTGATAGGCGTTGTCAGAGATGGAGAAGATGTGGGGCGGGGCCTCCTGACGCTTCTTGCCTCTGTAGGCGCCCACCACCTCGGGGTTGTACACCGGCAGCCACTTGTAGGGGTTGACGGTGACACAGAAGAGGCCCGAGTAGGTCTGAGAAAGTGAACAAGAAACAAATAGCTCCCTGAAAACCTTTCCTGTTATTTGTGCAATTCCACTTATTAAATGGATTTTAGCTAAAAGGAGCACTTTCAAGTGCTCACATTCTTTCAAGGCGTCTGCAACAAAAAATTAACCGGAAGTTTCAGCAATGGCATAGTAAAATTTTGGAAAGAGACTGTAATTTAGACTTATTATCATTCCCTTTGGGATTTGTCACCATAGCAGAAGCCATAGTCACCTATAATCACATAGCAGAAGTTCCAAAAGTTGGGTTTTTTTAATGTGTAGTATGAAACATGTTTATTTATATTACTATAAGAAATAGGCAGAAATTTCCTTTGCAACATTAAGATAGTTCAAATTCATGAAAACACACATTTGAATGTAACTTAAGTGCCAGCAAATGCAGGAATGGTTAGAAAAACTAACCATTTTCAGATGACACAAAAAGGCACTTAAAAAGGTAAGCGTGGATGCATGTAGCAATATTGGGGAAATACTTGCAGAATACTGCTAAGGTATAAAGAAACAAAACACAAAATAATGTAAACACATTATTATTGCAATAGGAAATTTTTCAAGATTCTTGATGCCTGGTCTAGGGTGGGCTCCAACCAATCAGAATGGCTGCTGACCCCTGACACCAGAAACACCCATGTAGGTGTCCAGCAGAATATCAGCACTGTCTAAACCACACAGATGATCAGTGAAACAAAATAAATTTAATTAGAAAACATTCACTGAGGGTGTATTATGTGCCTGGCTTCTGCTAGGCTCTAAGAATGAAACATGAGTGAGATGATGTTCCTTGAGGAATTCCCCATGTATGCAGGAGGCAGAAGCATACATGAATGGTGGTCAGTGTTACAGCAGGGACAGTAGCACACACAGATACAAATTGCTGTTGTTTTGGAGGAGTGAAAATGAGTGAAATTGATCTTTAAAACCGTATTTTAAAGCATTAGCGTAAGTTTATCATTTCCCTCTGGGTGATTTGCAGCCGGAATGGAAGAGGGGTGTAGGCATATGGTTGGGATAGAAGTAGTGACTGCTCCCCTGGCCTTCCCTGGCGCTAGAGAAGAAGGCAAAGAACAAAGTGCCAACTCGTGTGCCTTACAATAGCAATAGTGAACTGAGTATACAACTCGTGAAAGTAGTCCTTGCGACCCGTTTATACTACAGTGGCAACAATGGGCTGGCAAGGTACATGGTGATAATGATAAAGATAACTTTTGTTCTGGGGTGGGGGTGGAGGTGGGGGACTCACGTAGATCATCCAGGCTGCATAACGCTCTTTGAGGTTGTACAGCACAGCGGGCTCATGCAAGTGGGTCATCATGGCCATGTCCTCGATCTTGTCATATTTGGGAGGGTTCATGGGGAAAATCTGATCATCTTTCACTGTCACAGTCTGGTCAATGGGAAAGAGAATTGTTATGTCAGTTCAACGATCAAACAAAAAATGTCAGCAAAATGTGGTGGGCTTCAGGGTCTCTACTCACCGCTCCTGCCTCGGTCTTCACTGTCACTTTCCCAGTTTCTCTGCTCTGGATAGTCCCTTTCACAAAGGACTCCTTAGCGTCCACCACAAAGACAGATGTCTTGGCATCAAAGGGCCTATTCTGGGCCTCAATTCGCTCCTTTTCAGACTTTCGGAGGTAAGGGGCAGCCTCCCCGAAAATAGCCATTTCCTGGTCTGAGCTCATGGCTGCTGAACTCAGACGTCCTGCAAGAGATGAAGCATTTCACACTAGAGATGCTGGCCTATCATGTATGTCAACAAATCTCTCCATTGATGCTATATCAAGGACCCCATTGGGAATTCCACTGTCTACCACCAATCACTGTACACCATGCCACAGTCATTGAGACAAAGATAATCACAAGGATTCAAATGCTCTGGGGTCAGTGTGTACCCAACACTGTCCACAGGGCTTCGCATCTATTATCTTTTTTTGCCCTCTGAGACTGGCACTCGAACCAGGGAGCTGGGTTGCAATCTCAGCATGCTGCTAAGGTACACAGCCTGGGGTAAGGCACTTGACCTTTTTAAAGCTTCAGTGTCTCCATCTTCAGAATAGGGATTATTGGGGTACAATTTAATAAGGATTTCTCCCCACTATAGGCATTATAATATCTGCCTGTCTTAATTCACATTCCATGAGATATAGTGAAGATACTTTGAAAATAGAAGCTAAAATGACAATAGAGACAAACTCTTTGGAATAGTTTCTGCTGTCATTTATTATAATGTAACAAAATTCCATTTCTTGTCATATAATACAAGAGAACTATATCTCTTCCTTTAGATGTTTAGCCAGAAGTGCTCAAGTTCAGTGGTTTGGAGGATTATAATTTTGCATACTTTTTTTTTTTTAGATGCATGTTTACTAGAGTTTCTCTAATATAATTTCTTTGCACAATAAATCTAGTTAATGAGTTGAACCCAATTAAGCTAATTGAGGATAAAAGCCATAGCAAATGTCATCCTCATTCTTTTACATTGAAGGGCTCCCTTTGCTATTTCAAATTTCCTTCTGAAAAGTGCAGGCTCTGTTCCCTATTATCTGCAGCTTGTTAGTGGCATCAGTGGAATGAAAGGTTTGGCAAAGTCTTTACAAGATCAAATTACTTCAAACTCATTTTAATCAGCTATCCAGCCAGCTCTCTCTTTAAAATGCTAATGTGCTTGGAGAAAACATGAAAACCTTTATTATCAATGTAGCAAAAACTTCAGGGTGCTATGGCTTTATACAACACTCAGCATTGGGTAAGGTTACTTCTTACAAGATTTTAAAGACGTTTCAATGAAACATTTTCTTTTGAATTTATTGGATATCATGTCTACCAGGTGAATTCTAATAACAGGATGTATTTTGATCAGATCTGAGATTTTTAGCAAAGGAGTTAGTGCAGACTTTTTGTTCCTACAGAAACTAAGTAATATGTTATTAACATATTGCTAAAATGTCACCCCATTAATGTTTGATTTCTAGATGAGGATGTGTGCATTGTTTTAAAAGAAAAGTCCTGTCTCTCTCCCTCTAACACCTTCCAGAAGTACAGTTGTTAAAGTATTTACTGAGACTAACATTTTCTCTAAGGTTGCTAAGTGACATAAATCCATCCCAGAGGCTCTCCCATCCTCCTCCAGGGACTGCTTAGTTCAAATCTTACCTTGTTAGCAAGTGAGAAGATGTAGTCTGAAAGCAAGAAAGTTTTCTGTAGAAAAAACAAAGGGGAAAAAGCACTTGATTCATTAACCCAAAACAAGACAAAATAAATCCCATTTGGGGCATTGCTATTATAAACGGAAGGCAATAAAAGTCATGGATGTAAAAACGTGCCTTGTCAAAGGAGCAACACCAGCTAGCAGCTCAGCCGACAGACACCAGACACGGGGCGGTGTGGCCAGTGTCCCTCTTGAAAGGCAGGTCCCGTTCCCACTTACCTTGGAGCTTTTTAAAGCAGGACGAGTCAGCTTCATTCCAAGGGCTCTTTTATATGGATAGCTATGGAAACAATGCAGCTGCCTCTTTCTTAAGTCAAAAGGAATTGTTTGGCAAAAAAAGCCTTGGCAATCTCGCATCCTCACATAATTCTCATTCATATTAAGAACGGTTGGATATAATTAGAAATATTTTTCTATTGACTATGTGAATAAATCTCCTATGGATAATTTGAGAAGATGATCTGAAAGGAAGGTCCAGGCTAGTGGATAAAGCAGTGGCTGGGCAGCCAGAATACGTGGCTTCTCTCAAATTCTTTCTGGCCTTGCTGGGCATGCCATTCAGGCTTGCCTGCCATCACTTTTCATATTTACAACATTCCAGGATAGAAATAAAATACAAACACTTATTTTAATATTCACCTGCTGATCCTTTCCATCCCAGTAAAATTATGTGCCTTCAAGATTTAAAGAGAAAGACCTCTCCTTGGTCCAATATTCTTGTAGTTTCAGGCATATCCTTACTCTTTTTACTTTTGTCCAAGCTGTTTCTTGACACCATTTCCTGCCTGCCTACTCCTTTGACTTGCTGCAGTGATAAAGGCTAAATATTTTCTAACAGTAAAAAGTGCTTTTGGAGAATATTTACCAACATTTTTCCTGTCTGCATGCTGAAAAAAAATGAAGTATTAGTGTAGCAGTCAGATAAAGTAGAAATGATTTGGCTACATCTATACAGGGCCTGGTGAGTCATTTCTTTAGATTTCTCTATCTGATACAAGTATAATAAATATATATGGCATTGAGAAAAATATGAAATATTGATAAAACTTCCAAATAGCATCTTTTTTTTAAACTTTTAGGGAGAAATTTCAACTAGCTTCTTTGAACAGTCTTGTACATCTCTGAATTTATAATTGAAATAATGACATACGTTTCTTGATCAAAAAAATTTAAATGATGGTATACAGAATTTGCATTCTTGATGGTTACAATGGTGGTGAAATTTGGCATTGCAATGGTGGTGCCAAAGAAGACCATCAAATAGTAAAATAGTAAAATCATTTTCTTTTAACAAATTTTCTTATTTCTATATATTTTATACCATTGTTCATTTTTAAACAATGTTTGCTTCCCCCCACACCCTTCACGTGTAGTCCCCATAGAATTTCCTCCACCAATTCACACGTGCACCATCACTATTATTAACCAGCATGTCTCCGGTTTATAATTGTCTGTTTTGAATTTCTATTTCAGATTTCTAAAAATCTACTCACACTTCTTTTTCCCTCATTGACAAATATAATGTTGAAATCTCTAGGACAATGAATACATTTTTAATTCTCTTGCACTCGTTTTCATATCAAATAGTTCAAAATATAAGGGATCTCTAATCTTCACAAAAGTCTACATGTTGAAGGTGTCACCGAGTTACTAGGTTGGTGACCACTAATGGGCACATTGGCCATAAATACACAGACATGCCTGATATAGTCAAGATCCAAGATTTAGAGCCACTACTCAGAGCTGCCTCTTCCATGACAAATTGCTGGCACACCTACTCCAGGGACTGCACTTGGGTGGCATATGCTGTTCCAGGCATCCTGAAACACCAACCTTCCCAGCAATTTTCAGGATCTCTCCCGTACAACTAATGGCAACATGCTCTCAGCTGGCTGCGAGGTGAACACCCACTTTAGTTCCACTCAACTCAGGGCAGATGCCACCGCTGTGCTTGCCTCTTTGGGGGATTGCGGTGAGTACAGGCCACCTTCTGAGGAAGCCCAGGATAGGTTTCTCACACTAGAGACTACCTCAGCCACTCAAGGCTGACGGGCTCAACATTCGTAGCATATCAGTCAACTTTTGGGAAACACTGAAAAGGCAGCTCTGCTTTAAGATAAGCTGTGGTTCTATGTCCCGACATGGAGCAGCCATCGTTAGTGCCCAAACCAACATGTTAATATTCTCTTATTCCAGTCTAGCTGCCCGTTGCCTTTTTCCTTATGCTTAATTAAATATGTTGTTTATGAAACATCCTTCCATTTTAAATCCTCTTCTATAATTTGTGTTGCCTCCTTTTGTATACTCCCTTGGTAGGTGCCATCTTTACAAGTACATGCTCTCTACTACATTATTTTTTGAGAGTAGGGCAGGAAATGCAAAGCCCCTTTCCCAGTGGTTGAGAGATACATCTGCTGTTCCCTATGCATTTGTTTTGCACAGTTTTCTTGATTTCACCAATATTTTGACCACTCTTCTAGTGAGTCAGGTGCTTTCCACTTCGTATTGCTTACTTATTGGGATATCTGTTAACACTAATTAGCCCAAGGAGATCAGAGGGAAGCAGCCACAGACCCTCTCTTTAGGAGGTCCTAATCTGAGATGCCAAGAGAGCAGTAATGGAGTGGTTCGGGTAATAACCAGTTTAAAAAGGTAGAGTACGGTTCCTCGCAGGAATGAAACCATATTTTATGCATCTATTTTATCCTCAGCTATTCCTGCAATGGGAGGAACTCATAGAAAAAGTGTCTCCAGATTCTAGTTTATAAATTCCATGTGCTCCAGGTTTTGTCATTCTAATCATTCTTGTCCCTGACCACTGCAATTGCAACCTGGACTTGACTTTTGACTGCATACCAGCTGGGTATCACTAGAAATTTACAAAAATTTCCCCAAATTTTCCTCAATCTGTAAAGTGGACAATGAACTGTACTCATAAGGGGATTTGAGGGATAAATAAGATAAAGAACGCTTACAAGTTTAGGACAGTCCGACAGATATCAACAACTGTATTCACTATGGATCCCATCTTTTGTAAGACCTTATTCTGAATTCTCTGTGGCCTTAAAGTAGTTTCCTTTGATTCTTATGACAATGCATGCTCGTTTCATTGATCGTTTCAATCACCCCGTGAACATTTACAGAGCATTACTATATGCCAGCCACTTAAGTAAGCCCCCCATTGCCACCAAGTAATACCCTCCTTTCTTTTGAATTGTTTGTATGCCTTATATACATTAATATCCAACTCAGATCTTACCCAGACAATTTTTGCAGTTATTCTACCTGATATAGGAAGGGTAATTTGACCTGGAAATCAACAACCTCGTTTAAGTTGTGACATTAAGATAGGTGTGAAGAAATGAGAACCAGTCTAGGGAGTTAGTGGTAGAAAGGTAATGGTACTCAAGAAATTGGTTAGCTGGTGATCTCTGGGGAGAAGAACTGAATATTCAGTAACAGGGTGAAGAGAAGACTGACATTTCATACGATATCATTTGTACCTTCAGAGTTAGGACTGTGTTTATTTCTTACTTGTTTAAAAATATAAGTGATGATTTTCCGAAAATGGATTCCTCTAAAAAAGGAAAGAAAAGGACAGAAGGAATTGAAGGAAGTATGACCACAGAATTAAAGATATGAGAGGTTAAGCTCTAGAGAAATCAGGATCCAAAATATAAATTTCCCTGTGTCTACTTCTCTTTTCTATACTAGATTCCAGGGCCATCAACTTGAAAATTAGGGGTGTGAGGATGCTGTTTTCTAGGAATGTGTTGGTTTTCTAGCCCAAATGTGGTATCTTGGCACCTGTAACTCACACTTATAAAGTCCCAATGGTAGAAATCTATACTTCTTAATGTACAGTTGTAGAATTTTCTGAGAATTTGCCTTATAAAGAAAAAACAAAATGGCCCTCCCTGGTGGTGCAAGGGGTTAAGAGGCAAACTATGGAGCTATCCACAGCCACTGAAGCACGAGTTCAATCCCCGGCCAGGGAGCTACCCACATGGTGCAGCAGACCTCTCCTGTCTTGCCCGCTGCTCCCCGCAACAGTGTATTTCAATCTGCCTGTTCTGCTCCCCATTGTCTCTGGTGAATCCTTTCATCCCCCACACCTCTGGCCTACACCCCAGTTCTTATATGCATAAATAAATAAATCTTTAAAAAATGGATAGCAAGAAGCCTATTGGAATGTTCATAAGGGAGATGGTATAGGTCAGTCAGTTTTGTTTTGTCCTATAATAAAGGTTCTCTTCAGTAGTTGCAGATTGGCGCTTCAAATGATACACTGTTCAGTCCTAATATGAAATCTCTGTAGGAGAGGGAAAGTTTGTATGTGTAAATACTTATGGGTACAGTTGTTCAGGAAGTTGCTGGAAGTGTACTATACTAAAATACAAAGCATACAAAGGCTAGATAATGTAAAAAAAAAAAAAAAAAAAGCTTGTTTAAGCACTTAGAGAGGAAGATGGACCATGCTTGGTGCTCACCACCTGGCAGTCCCATCAGCACAAACCACGTCATCTGTATGGAGACAAGGCAGTTTGGTGACCCTCAATGGAGAAACTTGGGAAAAGCAAAACAAACCTCCTTAAGACTAAATCAATGTTTGTTCTCCTGATTACAAAAACAATGAATACTACAAATTAGTGGATACTCTAGAATTTGTAAAAAGAAAAACAAAAGAATAAATGTCAAGAGAGGGCCTCCTCAGTGGCACAGGGGTTAAAAACACAGTGCTATCAAGCTATTGCCAGCCACTGCAGCATGAGTTTGATCCCCGGCCAGAGAGCTGACCTACATGGCACAGCAGACCTCTCCTGTCTCACCCTCTGCTCCCCTCAGCAGTGTATTTCAGTAGATCCACCTGTCCTGCTCCCCACTCTGTCTCTGGTGAATCCTCTTGCCCCTTCACACACACCTCTGGCCAACACCCCAGTTCTTGTATGCATAAATAAATAAATCTTAAAAAAAATGTCAAGACAAATAGCTTCTTAATGGTCAATGTTGAGAAAATTGCATTTACTTTAGCGTATCTCAACATTCACTTAACAGCTTGCATCAGGGTAAGCTGTTATGTAATTAAGACTACAACTGGGGTGGGCCTCCCTGGTGGCACAAGGGGCTGAGACACAACCTGTAGAGCTATCCACAGCCACTGCAGCATGATTTTGATCCGGCCAGGGAGCTACCCACGTGGCGCAGCAGACCTCTCCTGACTCACCCATTACTCCCATCAGCAGTGCATTTCAGTCAGTCTGCCTGTTCTGTTCCCCACTCTGTCTCTGGTGAATCCTCTCACCGCCCCCACACCTCTGTCTATGGTGAATCCTCTCACCCCCCACTACTTGTGCCCTGGTTCTTGTATGCATGGATGAATTTAAAAAAAAAAAAAAAAAGCTACAATTGGTATGTAGATGGTCTTCATATCCTCCAGCTTATCAAATACTAGGTATCAATACATGCCAGTGACTAAGGAATAAACATTTGATGGGCATTATTTCACTTTTTCTTTCAAAAACTCCCAGGGTATGGATAGGGCTGATAAACTCTCCTCATTTTATATCTGAAGAAACCATGATTTGGAAGGGTGTGGTGACTTGCCTGAAGCTGAAATAAAGATTTCCTGCTCCACTTCTCCTTTGCTATGGATGCCTAAAATATGCGAATCTGCTGTTCATCCTAGAACTGCTCTAATTCCTTTAGATTGACTATTTGTATGTTTACTACTTGTAAACTGCCAGCTATAACCAAGCTTCTTACAATTTGTGGATACGGGAAGATGACACACCAGTATCAGTATACTAACAGCTATTCTGGAATGCAGAAAAGTTTAAGCGTAGCCCCAGAAGAGATGGAATAGAACAGTCTCTCCCGCCAGTTCTTTGCTACCCCCAAGTCTGTCACCTCAAATTAGTGCACTCAATGTGACTGTACATACAAATTTCTTTAATAAAGAATGCATCTGGATGAAGGATCAGGAAAGGCTTCACATAAGTGACTCCTGAGTCAGCCCATGAAGGACAGGTTACTATTTGACAGGTGGAGGAGGTCCAGGAAGAAAGAAGTTCCAGGTGCAAGAATAAATCAGAAAGAACAATGCTGGGTTGAAGGAGAGTTGGAAGTCTGTTTGAGGAAGGAGGGACTGTCTTCTCAGACTGCCATCAAATATGTGTGAGAGAGAAGTCTGGAGATACCGGTTAAGAACAGATGAGTCAGAAAACGTTTCTGTGACTACCGCATTAAGAGTGAAATGTCCTGGTCCCTTATTTAAGTTTTCTAAACTCCTGCTATGAGTGAGACCATCCGGTATTTTTCTTGTCCTGTCCCTAAACTTCAAATGAGGCTGACAAGAGCACCTGTTGCAGTCCCCTGACCGCTGAGCTACTCCACTTATAACCAGTTTCCTTATTTTTCACTCAGTTACTTCCGCGCTGTGACTAGTTTTCCATCCCCGTAATCCACACTGGTAGAATCCTCTCCTGCCCCTGTCTTCTCTTTTCCTGATCACACTGTCAGAGATTTAACCCCTTACCTTCTCCCTTGACCACAGTCCTTCACCCCACAGATGCTTCTTTAAAATGAAAACAGCTGTGATGCCTTCCCACTGCTAAGCCATGTAACCAAGCCCCCTCACCACATGTGACAGAAAAGGGCCTGCAATGTTAAGCATAAGAGTTTAATTTGAATAAAATCAATATTTAGCCCCCCAAAGGGGGCTATTAACCAGAACAACACTGCCATGAACTTAGAATGCAGTGCCATTGAGCACTAAATGGTGTAAAATAAAATCTCATACATGATTGAAAATAAAATCTCACCTGTCATTTAAAATAAAATTACCCTGGATAATTACCCTGGGTAATTTTTACTTGATTTGATTGTGATGACAATTTTAATTTTTAAAAATTGAATACTTTTAGAAAAAGTAACCCAATCTAGTTTTCTCTATCCCAGTTGCAAGAATAAAAAGTCAATCAAAACAATTTTTATTCTATCCTGCCAAGATCATTCCTTCTTAAAAGAAAAATCCCAAGAAAGAAAAAACAGTGTGATCTGGGGGTGGGATGGGGTTTGCATAAAAGAGAGAAGATTTTTACTCTTTCTGTGAGCAGGACATTCAAAGGAGACCCAAGTGTGAATCAGCTTCCTCAAAACTGCTTCTTTTCCTTTGTGTTTTGGCTTGTCCCAAACAACCGGTCCTGTAGACAGGCGTTGATGAAAGCAAGGCTGCCCTCCAAGGCAGAGGAGTATTTTTAGGTCTTGAGGAAGAAGGATATTTTATTTGAAGGAAAGGGTGACAATGTCATCCAAAACACAAGTCCCGTACAGAAGCTGTGATTTGGCGTGACAGGAGCAGCATACTGCTAAAGGAACACAGCCAAAAGCCGAGTTTCAAGAAACCAAACACTACAGAGACCCAGTTGTTCCTGTGGTCTATCTGAAAAACTTGATCACAGAGCTTGGAACGAATTTCCTCCTTCTTTGTCCCAAACTATCAGTGAACACGGGATTTACTGTTTTCATTAACTCTTGGAGACTCAAGCCTCATGTTCTATATATCTTCCCCTTGGAGCAATAAAAGCAAAAATAACCCTTGAAACTCCCCAAATATATCATAGCTTTCTGGGAAGATGTTAGCTGTCAATCTTAAATAGTCTTCAAAGTTGAAATTGTGGGAAGAAATGGTTGAAGATCTATCGTGTGTGTACATATGTATACTAGGTACATTGTTTACACACACCTAGCACACAGTACGTACTTGATAGGGGTGCCCTGCTCACTTAGGAGAAAGGAAGGAATGACAGAGCTACCTGTCTTTCTTGGATTCTGCAGACTTATCATGGGGGAAACAAAGTGTTAAGACCTAGGTCTAGTAAGACCACTGAGGTCTTACTAGAACAAATGAGTCAAAGTTGGCATTCAGGAAAATCCATAATTTAAGTGATAAAAGGAATTTAACTAGAAACTGCCTTCAGTTGAATCTTGTGATGTCGAAGGAGCTACAGAAGATCTAAACAACCAACATAGTGACCAGCAGATGCTAGTCCAGTAATTTGCAAGCCTGGGGGCACTTCTGAATTATCTGTAGATGCTTGAGTCCTATGCCCTAAGGCAATGGTTGTCCCGGAGGACGAGTAGCATCACTATCATCTGGAAATTGCTAAAAAACAAAATGTAGAGCGATATTCTAAACCTGATGAATCAGAAACTTTGGCTCATCCAATAGTAGTCTGGGTTGTGGGAGAATTTTGAAAAACAAGCCATGAGATCAGACTTTTATAAGTCAAATGTCCTCATTCGTTAAGTTAAATTTCGCATTATATTTTTCTATCAATACAACTTGCCATGTTGAGCTCTCCAGAATTTTCTGATCTTCTTGACTACACTGAGGATGAGTTCTTCTGTTCTGTTCTTCCACCCTACAGAACAAAGCAGAGAAATCTTTCTGCTTCAAATATAGGTAGAATAAACTAAAGCTAGAAAGTACTATAATTTCCAGAAGACCTTGATACATTTTCAAAAATATGGTTGGATGGGAAGGGGGCCAGTGGTTTAGGCACAGGATTATGGGCACTTCTATGGTGGGGGTGGGGTAGTGACATACATCTGAGGGGGTGTCAACATATTTCCCTAAATCATTTACAGTATTGTAAACCAATGTTACCTCAATTTAAAAAATTATATATATATATATATATATATATATATATATATATATATATATATGATTGTCACAGAGCATGCTCTACTCATTAAATAACATTTGTTTACCCCACTCTATGCAAACATTGTTTCATTGTTTGAGACAAATCGGAGGATACTGAAAAATATCCCTTACTATCCAAGCTCTCACAACTCAAATCCCTCCCTCTTTAGTGTTCAACAGAGCCCTTACTTGGTGTTTTCCTTTTTATGTATCCATTCACTTGTCCTTGTCACTATAATGTGAGGCCTCAGGATCTCATCTTCCAGCCGTTACGATGTGTCCAGGAGCATGGCAGGTACACAGTAGATATTTCTAGAATGAAGTGCAGGTGAAGAAAATACAAAGTTAAATATGTCAGCACTTTTCAAGTGTTAAGAGTCCACATCGAGGTCTTTATATCCATGTTGTCAGATGAAGAACAATGCTCTGGATTCACATGAACCTGTGAGTTCAAGTCTGGGTTCTGAAATGCACACCTCTATGGCCTTGACCAAGTTGCCTAAACTTTGACAGTTTCACTGTAATATTATGATGACGAAAGGACATACCGTAAATATGGCACTTAATGCACAGTGGTGGTTCTGATAGAACAGAGCATTTTAAGCTTCACCTTCTTTTACAGAACCTTTCTTATTTAAACAGAACTTTTTTAAGTCTCATCTCTAGCTAAAAATTATATCTGAAGACAGAAACTACTGATCTCATGTGGCAGTTTTATTGTCCCAAGTGAAGTTTAAGTTTGTTCTAAATCTCTTTGTTAAGATGAACAAGGGGATTTCCTAAAATATTAAAAAATATGTTTTACCAGTTCTAAAGACCATTGACTCATAACTTTGAAACTAAGAATGTTTTTATACAGAACTAGATGCATTACATTAATTTTTTATTGTTTGTAGGAAGCTATGTTAGGTCACTTAAAGTGGGAAATTATGTCATGAGGGGATAATTTTACTCAATGACCTTATGATAATTAACTCACCGTGACTTCCAAATATAGCCTCAATATGCTCAAGCAATATTAAAGGACTTTAAGATCACAAGCGCAGCTAAAGGAATTCTCTCATTGAAGTAACTTGTTTTATAAATAAAATTAAAGTGGCTGAGAATAACTTTAAAACATAAGGCAGAACTTGATTTACCTTGAGAATATTATTGTTTATTCTGTTGAAGTAATTTTGAATTCTGTTATTGAGACATCAGTAATTTTAACAAAAGGTGTTTTATGTGCATGCATAAATACATGTGTTATATAGTCACTAAACAAGTATTTTTTTAGTCATGTTTTTCAGATGGTTTCTTTCCATTGCTGAGATGAAATGGACATGAAACTATAAAATACATTTAAAAAAAAAACGGTGATATGCACCTTGACATTGACCTTAAAAATTCTTTGGGGATTCAGGCTCAATGGCAAAGGAAACACAAGAAAAAGTAAATAAATCGGATTATATCAAACTAAAAAGCTTCTGCACAATGAAAGAAGTCAACACCAAAACAGAAAGATAATCTATCAAATGGAAGAAGATATTTGCTAATCATATATCTGACAAGGGATTAATATACATAAAGTTATATAAAGTACAGATACAACTCAATAATAAAAACGGGTAACCCAGTTAAGAAATGAGCAGAGGAACTGATTAAACATTTTTCAAAAAAGATATATAGATTGTCAACAGGCACATGAAAAGCTATTCACCATCAGTTATTATTAGGGAAATGCAAATCAAAACCATAACAAAGCATAACCTGACACCTGTGATAATGGCTGTTATCAAAAAGACAAGAATCTACAAATGTTGGTGAGGAAGTGGAGAAACAGCAACAGTTGTGCACTGTTGGTGGGAATGAAAACTGGTAGTGTCACTGGAAAACAATATTTAGATTCTGCAAGAATTAATAATAGAAATGTCACATGATCTAGCTATTCCACTTATGGGTATTTATCCAAAGACACTAATTTAAAAAGATACCTGCCTGCTTAGTTGATTGCAGCATTACTCATCATAGCCAAGAACCTAAGTGCCCACTGATGGATGAATGGATCAAAAAGATGTATATATATATATATATACACACAATTGGATATTATGGACCTAGAGGGTCTTATGCTAAGTGAAATAAGTCAGAAGGAGAAAGACAAATATTGGAAGATTTCACTCATGGAATATGAAGAAACAAAGCAAGTAAACACAAAACAAAACAAAAACAAACAAATAGAATGTCACTGTTCTATTACCAGGGAGAAAGAGGGCCAGGAGTGCCTAAAATGGGTGAAGGGTGTCCATTGTATGGTGGTGAATGGACACTGTATTTTTGGTGGATCATAATATAGTGTATACAAATGCCAAATTATAATGCTGTGTACTTGAAACTTACATAATGTTACAAACTAATGTTGATGCAGTAAAAATTAAGAGAGAGAGATGGAGTTTTCTAAAGAAGCTCCAAAATTTCCTCTGGTGTGTTCTGTGGGGTATGCCTCCTGGTGGTACACATGCCTTGTCTGTGTCCAGGCACCCATCTGGAATGGCCATGAGACCCTGTGTGAGAATTATTGTCAGACTATGAAATTCTCCAAACTTCTAATTTCCAATTTGTCAAGTCATGTCGGTAACACAAGTTCTGCTTTAAGGATCAAATACAAAGTTGTGTACAAAGGGTTTTGTAAATGGCAAAACACTCTGTGTAACTGTCTATATGTGTAGGGGTGTGTGTGTGTGTGTAAACTACTACATATGTGTCAGTTATTCGTAGTGGTATTCATTAGTGGTTTGTAAGTCCCACAGGAAGTGGTTTCAAGGTATTTCAGTGGATTTGGCTATTTGTTCTGCAGTCTGTAAGCCTTAGTTATAACATTTAATATGACTGGCCATCATATTTCAGAGCACAAGCTAGAACATTCTTTCAACAGTTTAACACCGCCTTAGTTTCCCTTTATCTTGCTTTTCGATTCTTTTTAAAATCTTTCTCTTTTTTTTTTTTTTAGATTTATTTATTTATTTATACAAGCACTGGGTACAGTCAGAAGCACGGGAGGGTGAGAAAATTCACCAGAGCCAGAGGTGGGAACAGAAAAGACAGACTGATGAAATGCACTGCTGAGGGGAGCAGCGGGTGCGGCAGGAGAGGTCTGTGCGCCATGTGGGACAGTCGCCGGGGGCCGGGAATCGAACTGGCGCTGCAGAGGCTGCCGACAGCTTTGCAGCCCAGCGTTCGACTGTTCGACCGCTGCGCTGCCACCGGGGAGGCCCGCTTTTGAATTCTTATGCAAAGCATTAGAAAATGCAAATCAGTAAACATTAACTCTGAACATTAGCTAGAAGAACCTTCTAATTCCTCGACAACTACTTCTTATTGGGGAACTGGGACCTTGGATGGCAAAGGGACAGGTTTGGCCTGAACAAAAAGCCCTGGAGCCAAGAGGGATCTGGCAGTCACCTCGCAGAGTGTCCTCTGTCTTGTGACAGGCTCTCTCAGACTTGATGAGCCTTTCTCCGGACTCCCTCAGCTCCCTTCAGACCTCTTTGCTTGCGTTGACTACATGATGATGAAATTATATTTTAACAATAAATAATGCATTGCTATAGACAGTGATAAAGTTGTTGAGAGTAAAAAGTGAATATTTGCTTTCCCCTCTTTGCCTTCTATCCCGTTATTATCAGTGTGGAACATGGTCTTCCAGATCAATATGTCTTCATTTCTAATATAAAGAATGTATATTCTGTATATTTTGCTTTACATTTTTAAAATATTTTCATATCAGAACATTTATTGAGAAACCTCTTTCATACGTGAGTATATATTAAATTTCTGATGGACATTTCCTCCCTCTATCCATTAGTTCCCAATGTGCAGTCCATCTTATTCCTGCTAGTCTAAAATATTAACTTTATTATAAGCTAAGTTTGTATATGTAACTGCTTCTGACTCTTCCATTGATTTATCTGCCTTTATATAGATCTGTTTGTGTATACCAACCCAACTTTGCAGTTATGATCATCTTATAGGATAAATCTGGCAGGGAGGTCTTCAAATGGTGTTCTTTTCCAAAAGTTTTCATTTCCCTTGTACATTTTCTCTTTTGACTGTCTTTTAATAGTACATTGTTAACTTCCATTTAAAAATTACATTGGAAACTTATAAAAAGAATAACATATAGGAAAATGGGCTTTGGGGAGATATACAGTTCTATGAGTTTAAACACATACAGGTTTATGCAGGCACAATACAATCAACAGACAGAATAGTTTCGTCACCCCCCAAACTCTCTGCTACAACCTTTGTTGTCACATCTTTCCCCACCCTAACCACTGACAATCAGTGTCTATTCTCTGTCATCATAGTTTGGTCTTTTTGAGAAAGTAATATAGTGGAATCATAACAGCATGTGCCTTCTAAGACTGTTCTCTCAATCAGAATAAAGTCTTTGAAATTCAGGCTAGTTCTTGAGTTGTTCTTTCTTTTTTTTTTCCCCCCCCCCCAAAGATTTACTTATGCATACAAGAGCTGGGGTGTAGGCTAGAGTTGCAGGGGGTGAGAGGATTCACCAGAGACAGAGTGGAGAGCAGAACAGGCGGATTGACTAAAATACACTGCTGAGGGGAGCAACGGGTGAGCAGGAGAGGTCTGCTGTGCCATGTAGGTCCCCTCCCTGGCCGGGGATTGAATTTGTGCTGCAGTAGCTATGATTACTTTATAGTAGGAGGCCCCTGTTCTTTCTTATTGTTAACTAGTATTCCACTGGTTGGATATACTGCAACTTATCTATTCTCCCTTGCTGAAGGACATTTAGGTTGCTTGCAGTTTTTGACCTTTTAAATAAAACTATCAAGTATTCATGTACAGGATTTTGTGTGAACATAGTTTCTTGGGATTTATGGAGAGTGTGTTTAACTTTATAAGAAACAGCAAACTGTTATCCAATATGGCAGTACTGTTCTACATTCCCACCTGCCATAGATGAGAGCACCAGTTCCTCCACATCCTTGTCAGCACTTGATATTGTCAGTACTTTTATGTTAGACATTCTGATCCATGTGTAGTGGTATCCCATCATGGATTTATTTTTAATATTGCATGTCTTTTAGTAAATGTTATATCTATCCTAGTGTTTCCCATAGAATTCTAACTGAAGTTTCTTCATATTACATGGTCATGGTTTTAGTTTGCATTTCCCTAATGGTTACCAATGTTGAATGTGTTTTGTTATTGTTGAACACCTTCCCATGTGCTTATTCGCCATCTTTATGTTCTTTTTGGTGAAGTGTCTATTCATATCTTTTGCCCACTTTTAAGATAGGTAATATGTTTCCTTACTATTGAGTATTGAGAATCTGTTATGTATTCCAGATATGATTCTTTTGTTGAACAGAACAACTTCATGGGAATGTGAACTGGCCCTGCACTCAAAAGGACCACATGCTTTGTTTAATGTTCTGCTGTCACAATCTTAAGATTCTGTGTGTGTGTGTGTGTGTGTGTGTAGAAGATGCAGAATTTTATTCACATTTAATTTCAACATAAAGGCCTACTTCTTAAGAAAAAAGCAGTCAGAGGAGGAGGGGGAAAACAAACTCAGATACTTAGCAAGAATGTTGTGAGTTGGGAGCATGTTCATAAAGGTGCAATAGGGGGAAATAAGAGCAGGGAGAGAGGGCAAGGTAAGGAGCATGGTGCTAAGCATGAAAACCCAGCCTGTTGGGCTGTCAGAAAAGTTTTCTGGAGAGGACCAGGCAGAGACAGGGAAAGGAGAATTTTTTCTCACAAGGCAGATCCAAGAGATTAAAATTTTGAACTTTGGGGGAGAGAGTTCCTACTTACCAGATTATTACAAAGGACAAATCAGGAGTAGCCAAATGGGGAAGTTGCATAGGACAAAGTATGGGGGCATGGAATGCAGTGTCAGGGTATCATTTAATAAAGTTAAGACTTAGGCACTGCATTTTACGCAACTGAACTGTGCTGGGAGACACAAAATAGATAAGAAAAGGGAGAGCCCATAGGGTTGCCATGGGAACCTGACCATGGGTCCACAAGACCAATAGGGAGCTATCAAGAATTCCCAGAAACAGACCACCTGTGGGGAAGGCCCCAGGAAACCTGAAGTTCCAGCAGATAAAAACTGGCAGAGACCCATTCCCCAGTCATGAAAAGCCCACCAAAACAGTTTTTAAAAGAGAGCCCCAAATCCTTCTCACGCAGATCTCTCCCGGCTTGCCCCTTGTTCCCTGGCAGGGTATTTCAACAAATCCACCTTTGTTCTCCACTGTCTCTGGTGAATTCTTTTATCCCGCACCTCTGGCCTCACCCCATTACTTCTTCCCACTACACAGAGCTTCCATGCCCTTTCTGGAAGCACCAACCTCCCAGCACCTCAGTGTGTTTACCAATCTGGAAGCTCCTTGAAATCCTTGTATATAAGGATTATTCTCATATAATATTTATTATATATTATGTAATCAATGTTATTGATATATATTATTCTTATCTCTTATTATATAAAATATGTATTTTATATGTGTTTTATATCTATACAAAGATAATATGTATCTTTAAACATATTTCCAGTCTGTGCTGATGCCCATTAGTGTGGAGATGGTCCTGTTTGTTGGATCTATGCTTGGCAAATAATTTCCCCAGTGCATTGCTTATCATTCTCTTAATAGTATCTTTCCCAGAGCAAAAATTTTAGACGTCGATGAAGTCCAGTTTATCTATTATTTTTATTAGGTGAATTGTGCTTTTTGGTGTCACATCCAAGAATTCTTTGATCACAAAGGTTTTCTCTTCTGCTATCTTCTAAATTTTACTTTACTAGATAGTTTTACATTAATATATATGATCTACTCTGACTTGATTGTTGTATAATATGTGAGATTTAGAATTTATACTGGAGCTTTTGCAATACATTGAATTTATAGATTCATTTAGGAAGAACTGACATCTTTACATCCAGGAACAGGATAATGTGTTTTTCCCCTTAGTCGAGTCGTCTTTCATGTCCTATAAAGACTTGTAGTTTTATACCTTTACATCTCACACAATTTTAGAAATTTATTCCTCACTATTTTATAGTTTTGCTGTTACTTGAATGAAATTGTTTCCCATTATATTTACTAATTCACTGCTGTTGATGAATACAGTTGCAAAGAAAGCTGTACAATGACAACAGGGTCTGGCTGTTTGCTTTAAGCAGAGCCTCAAAGGGATCCACTCTTCCCCTCACTTCCTGTCTTCCCCATTTGTAAACTAGAGATGAAAGTGGGAAGAGGTGTTGATCCTGCAAGTTCCACAGATGCCAGCTCCAAGGGTAGAGAATTGGCCCTGGTTGCTTGAAGGTGCCTAGTCGCCTTTGTTCTCAGCTGTGGATTATAAGAATTAACTGCATCAGACAAACAATAAACAGTTTATCAATTCATATTTATTTAGTTGTAACAGACTACGTAAGTGCCATGTGGTAAGTGAGATTTGCTGCTGTGCTGCTGCGGCTGCTTCTTCATCATTATTATTATTATTGAGGTAACAGTGGTTTATAATATTGCACATGATTTGGGAGTAGAAATTCACACTCTTCAGATGAATGTTACACTACCATGCCCACTACCAAAACACCTACAACCCTCCACCATAGTCCATCTAGCCCCCTCTACCCTTTTGCTTTTTAAAATGTGTTTTATTTTTCTTACATAGCAAGAAAACTGAGGTAGGCCACTGCTGGAGGCTTAATAACTTAATAAAGCAATTGGGATCCCAACTCTTTAAAAGGAGAAAACTTTTAAAAAGGGCATTTAGTTTTTTTAATGCTTGGGATTTCAGAATCTTGAATCTGTTCCTGAATAGGGACTAGTTTTCTTCACAAAATCAGCAGTGATGGGTTCATAAAAATGGCAATAATGCTCCTCTCCCCTCCTTCTTAACCTCAGAAACTTCAGTTCAGTTATCAGTGTCTGCTAGTTTATTATTTTGCTTTATCAGTTCATCTACTGTGTTTCCTTAATTACTCGTATAGGTCAAAGGTCAAATATTTGTATTTATCTTTCTGGCTTACTTCTCTTTGGATAACCCCCTTGAGTTCCTTCCATTTTGTTGTAAATATTAGCATTTCATCTTTCCTTATAGTTGAATAGTATTTCATTGTGTGGATTCACCACAGCTTCTTGATCCAATCCTCTATCAGTGGACACTTATGTTGTTACTTCCATAACTTAGCTATTGTAAATAATGCCACATAGTTACTGAATTTTTAAGTTTGGTGTCCTTCACTTCTTGATTCATCTTTGATACCTAAATGCACAGCTTGAAAGCCCAGCAACTACTTCTGTGTCTCAGCAAATAAAGTACAACATTCCAGAAGCTGCAAGATGTGATTTAATTGCAGTCTAGTACTGGCTCAGAGGTGACTCATAGCAGCCCCCTCAGCAGTCTGCAGGAAGCTGGGATGTAGGTGCACATTAATGATTTGAAGAAAATATAAAGTTTTATAATCATTTTAGAAATTATTCTATTATGAAATAATGCACTGTCATAGGAACAAAAATTGAACCTTATCTGGGGGATGGATTGGACTCAAGAAGTTTTCCTCTTGGGCCTCCTTGGTGGCACAAGGGGTTAAGATGCAAACTACGAAACTATCTGCACCCACTGCAGCACAAGGTTGATCCCCGGCCAGGAACAACCACATGGCACAGCAGACCTCTCTCTTGACTCGCTGCAATTCCCCTCAGCAGTGTATTTCAGTCAATCCACTTGTTCTGCTCCCCACTCTGTCTCTGGTGAATCCTCTCACCCCCTACCTCTGACCTGTACCCAGTTCTTGTATTTATACATCAATCTTTTTTTAAAAAAAAGTTTTCCTCTTTGTCCAAATCACATTTGCAGAAGTTACAAAGCAGTTTTGTCATATTCTCTCTGTGCACCTCAACCATATATATGCATCTCTGGGAACTTTCAGAAGATTTTTTTAATGTCTGATTATGTCAGCTTATACCGTTGACAATTCTTTCCCCAATATTATCACAATTTTTGGTAAATTGGGTTAAGCACTTGGAAAAGATTGTGTGACAGTTGCTGAAGGACCAGGCCATTTTATAGAAAGTTCTTTTCTGGGGGGTAATTGAATTTGAATAATCCCCATGTCTTCTTTGGCAGCAAATCATTCAAGAAAATGAGTTGGCCTTTAAAGGAAATTTCACAGTAATTTTCTTCTGGCTTATCTTTGTCAATCAAGACAAAATCAAGAGCTACGGAGACACTGACTCACCTTTGAAACCTCAAGTTTATGTTTAAAGTAGAGACAGAATAGGAATCTGAAGTTTCATATTAGTCTGCGGCATGTGTGTTGACTAAAATTGATCAATAAAATAAGCAGGGGGTGGGGCAGATATGGGAGATAAAATAGATCAAGAAAAATGGCTGAATTTTGGTCTTCGGGAACTAGTCCCTTGTCTGAGTTCCAAGAATGAGAGTGAGACAATACATATACAAATACAAGCTAATTCTTTGCTTTTTTTTTTTTAACTTTTATTTATTTATGCATACAAGAGCTGGGGCACAGGCCAGAGGTTGGGGGGTGGGGGGTGAGAGAATCCAGCAGAGACAGAGTGGGGAGCAGAACAGGCAGATTGACGGAAGCACACTGCTGAGGGGGGCAGTGGGCGAGGCAGGAGAGGTCGGCTGTGCCATGTGAGTTGCTCCCTGGCCAGAGATCGAACTTGTGCTGCAGTGGCTGCGGATTGCTTCATAGGTTGCATCTTAACCCCTTGTGCCACCAGGGAGGCCCTAATTCTTTGCTTTTAGTTTAAATTTTTCATGATTTAATAGTCCTTTTATATGTCAAGAAAATGATTCTGTCCCTCATCTTCTGTTAAAAACAGTAGGACAATGACTTCTTCCTAATAGTTAATCTGATGATACAAATTCTTAAATGTGTGGAACCCACATTTAGACCTTGTATTAAATATCAGACATTCAAAGATACTATGATTCATTAAGTATTTCCCTTCGGAAAATATTGTTTAAAAGTTCAGGCAGCTCTAATTAGGTGAGTGCAATGATCATGGGATAAATGTTAGAGCAGAACAAAAAATGTTTTTAAAGGGGGAGGGCAATTGAGAAGAACTAATGACAGACTAATGTATGAAAATTGAGTGACTGTGCCAATGGCAAAGTAACTTAAAAGGACATATTTCAAATCAGTCAGTGATAAATAATAGAGAGAGTCAGGGCCCGATTATAAATATTCACTGAGATATTTTCTTTCAATAGACAGTCCCTGTAGAAGAAGAATGATCTAAAAGCTTATAAAAGTAAAGAGAAACCTGCTGAATTCACTAAGACAGTAACTGCCCAGGGAAACTCTGATTTTTTCTTTGACCTCGGTTCAGTAGGTCATAGAGGCCACTGAAGGTCTTTGAGGAAAGAAAGGAAAATGGGAAAGCAAATCTAGAAATGGAGCGCAGACTGGGATGAAGAGTAGAAGTTGGGGCCTCCCCAGTGGCACAGTGGTTGAGCGCTGGGTTGCGAAGCTGCCCGCAGCCTCTGCAGTGCCCGTTGGATCCCCAGCCACCGGGCGAGGGTCCCACATGGCGCGCAGACCTCTCCTGCTGCCCACGGCTCCCCTCAGCAGTGTACTTGGTCAGTCTGCCTGTTCTACTCTCTGCTCTGGCTCTGGTGAATCCTCTCACCCTCCTGTGCTTCTGACTGTGCCCAGTGCTTGTATAAATAAATAAATAAATCTAAAAAAAAAAAAAAAAGTTAGAAAAAAAAGAGTAGAAGTTGGAGATTAGAAGTGAATGAGATTCCTGATTGATTGTATGGGCAGGGCTGAGGAGATGAGATGAATTTAAAACAGTGTGAGAGCTCCCTAAGAGGAATTATAGACAGGCTACATGGCATCCAAGAGCATCCCAACCCACCTGCAGCAAAATACAATCTACCTCAACTTAAGCATGTTTTGAAATGGTCCCTTATGCGTATATTTGATTGTTCACTTGTTCTCTAGCTATCCTTTTAGAATGACAGCATTCTCTAAACTATGTGATTTATTTTATGTCTCTCTGAGTGCTTATTGTATGCTCACCACAGTACTGAGAGCTTTATATACATCATTTTGTTTAATCTTTACAGCATACAGTACTGTTATCATCTAAGTTTTGCAAGAAGAACCCAAGAGCCAAAGAGACGGAGTAACTTCCTCACAGTCACGCGCTCACTGTGTGTGGCTTCAGAGCCTGTCCCCGCAACTGTTGTGCTGTCTGTGCACTCTCTCCAGGGGATGCCTAAGACACCATTCCCAGGAGGCCTTCCATTCCACCCCCCAGCTCCTAATGTGGCTCGCCTACCCTAGGTTTTGGGACTTTTCTTCCCAAACTCCTTCACCTTCAAATCTTTGCACAAAAAAAGGTCTGCTGCTTTCCCTTGGCAAACTCCCCTCTGTCCCACCAGAAGAGTCCCCCATGCCATACATCTTTTTTCCCCCACACATTGTCACAAATGTGAGTTCCATGAACTTGAATAGCACCCAGAGCTCCAGGCAAATAGAAAACAATAGAAAGCAACCAACAAGTACAAGGGGAGAAATCATTCAAAGGTCAGTTGAGTCTAATGGGTTTTTTTTTTTTTTTTAATAGGGGGGTAGATGTGCTTGTTTGAAGCAGAAGAGGAACTAGTGGTGAAATGGGGTCTAGAGGTCCAGAGATGTCCTGGAGGAGGTGGGAATGAGAAGTGATTTAGACAGAGAGAGTGGGTGTGTGACTTTGTAAATAGGTTATGGCAACTGGCTCTGACATCCCTGAACTTGAACTGCCTGGTAGATGGACAGGCACAGCTGGTTGCCACTGAGTGGAGTCTCTTGGACTTCGCAGTGGTCACAGACCAGTTTTTTTCCTTCAAGGTCAAGCCACAGCCCAGCCCCCAACTTGCCTGAGAGCAAAGCTCATTGTTTAATCATTATTAAAAGACCATTGTTCAAAGGGTCCAAACTTTCGAGAGATAAGTAAGTTCTGAGGATCTAATGCACAGCATGGTGATTATAGTTAATAATATTATATTATATACTTGAAAGCCGCTAAGAGTAGATCTTACATATTTTCACCACATGCACAAAAAGATAACTGTGTGACAGGAGGAAGGTCTTAGTTAATGCTGTGGTGGCAATCATTTTACAATATATATGCATCAAGTCAGGATTTTATACCTTACACTTACTTACACAGTGTCATATGCCAGTCACAGTTCAATAAAGCTGGGGGGAAAGGATATGATTGTTGGCCATGCTCAGACCTGCCCCCACCCCAATAAAAATGCACTTCCAGGCCAAAAATACTGAGTCCTGGAACTTACCCTGTCTTGGTTGCAAGCAGCAACTTTTACAGTAATTTAACCAGATAGACAGTTAGCCAATCGTATCCATGATTATGCCCGAGATTCCTATAACATTACATGAAGAGGGCATGTTTATTTCTTAAATTTCTTTGTTGAAGTGTAATATGAATGCAAAAAAGGAAACATGTCATAAGATTACAGTTCGGTGAATTTTTATCAAATGGATACACCAGGTGGTTAGCATCCAGGTCAAAAACAGATTTTCACCAGCAGCCCCACAGCCTCTTCTACAAGCTAATCTGATCAATCCAGTTTAGGCCCCAGGCTACCAAAATAAAATACGCAATCTGCCTCTGAATTAATATGATGGCAAATTTAGAATAAACTGTTAACTTGGTAATGTGAGCAATACCAGTACTGGAAAATTCTTGATTTCAGAATGATTTTGCTCCAAAAAAACAAATTTAAGCAAAAAATATGAATTGCTCATATTAGTAATTTTCATCTTTGGATACTTCAGCAGAATCTGTCAAATGAACCACTTAAATAGTGAGAAGTAGAGGATGCGTGTGTTTATTAAGTAGCAATGAATGATCAGAGAAACAAAATATAGATACAACAAAATATTAAATAGCAAATATATGTGCCTTATTAATTTGATTTAAGATTCTACTTTATGAACATACACTGTGAGTGATGTATCTGATACCAGCTCTTAAAGGTGTTTAACATTGTAAAGCTGACTTATTAGAGAATGTGATTTCATTTTAGCCCATCTTATACTAGTAATAATGTCAGTAAGTTCTAACCAGTGGTGTGTAGTTTTATATTTTTACAGAGCATTGATGCATTCATTTTCATTACTGTCATTCCTTTTTATTTGTATGTTTATGCAGATCTGATTATCTATTATCTACTTATCATCTTCATTCAACCCAACCAATATGCAGATATGCTTATTTAAATGGAGGGTGTGGCCTGTGAGTATGGAATGGTACCTGTGTTTTAAAACATCAGTAGATAGCTACAGTGTTACAGACTTTACCCCACCCATAGGGTAGATACCTTAAAACAGGAAAGAGCAGAATCGGGAAGATGAAAGGCCAAGGGAGTTATTTATGAAACCAGGGGACTAGATGGCCAGGCTAAGGCAGAGGGGACACTCCTCCAGTGTCCCTGGCTCCCATAACCTTTCCTTGCCTCTCCTGGAACTGAGGCCTGGGACAGTGGATGTCACTGGCTTGCCTGCCTCCAGGTGATTCAGCACTTTCCTGCTCCCTCTCCTCCAACCATGCACTGGCTCCTGGGGCCAGGCCATGTATCTGCACATGTACATTTGCTCATTAGTGCACACCCCCCTAACTGAGTCCTAGTTATCGGAAAAATGACAAACACTGACATTTGTCTGAATATAAACAGTAGCCAGAGAAGTCTGGTGAATGTCAACTATTTTTTTCTAAATTGTCGTAAGAACATTTAAATTGAGATCTACCCTCTTAGCAAAATTTTCAGCATATAATAGTCTTGTTACATAGAGACAGATTGTTATACAGCAGATCTAGAACTTGCGCATCTTGCATAACTGAAAAGTTACATCCGTTGAATAACAGCTCCCCATTTCTCCCTCCCCCAACACCTGACAGCCAGTATTTTGCTCCCTCGTCTATGAGTCTGACCCTTTTAGATTCCCACTCTAAGTGGAATCAGGCAGTATTTTTCCTTTGGTGAATGGCTTGTTTCTCTTAGCATCATGTCCTCCTCCAGCTTTAATCCATGTTGTTGCATATGGCAGGATTTGCTTCTTTGAAAACTGTCAAAGATAGTTTAAATCTAGCTTTTTCTTTTTTCCTTCCCAGTGTGTTTTAAAGTCAACATTTTAGGTCTGTTACTTCTTGCCTTGATTTAAACTTCCATTCAAGGTAATTGGAATGTAGTTGATGGTCCTTGATACTTAGCCACTCTCTCTCAAAATGGGCTATTAGAAATGCAGTATTTCAAAGAGGGAAGCTTTGCCCACAGAAAGGATGGGACTGTAGCAGCAGTCTGTGAAATAGAACCAGTGGTTGAAAGTTCAGAATTGTAAATTACTGACTTGTAGAGGTCAAGAAGTTACAAATGTGCTTCTGTCAATGGAAAAGTTTAAGGGTGACTGGTGATTGGAGACCAAGTAAAATGCAGAGGGAGGAGTTAAGGCTGGGGAAGGTAGGAGGAGGAGGCTGTGGGAGAAGACCAGTGCAGATGCTAGAAGTGAGGATACTGGTGGTGGGGGTGTAGGGCTTGGAGAGTGCAAGGGGGAGGAGCAGGCAGGCAGGGAGAAACTAGAAAGAGTAAAGGGAGATGCGAGGTAGTCCTGGAATCTGAGAGAAGAGGGCCTTTTGATACTACACCATGTAGGGATGGACAGGAGCTGAGGCCAAAAAGGGGAAAGAGGCCAGTGAGATTAGTTTCCAGGAAACCCACCAGTTTTCTACTTACTTGTGTAGTGATGGCCTTGAAATAGCTCTCATGGAAAGCTAGTATGTCTAGAAAGGAAATTGGATACAGAGAATCTGTCAGTTACTGAGCTTCGGGGAAGGCAAGAGCTTGATTTCCTGACTTGTGATTAAACATTTAGTCTCTTCAGAAAAATTTGGGACTCTATCTCATCCACTTGTCTAAGTCAGAGAATTGAAGGCATGGTACTGCTCCAAAGCAAAGTGAGTCCATTTTTTTTTATCACCTTAAAGGGATATTTTCATTTGCCAAATCATCCAGAAGTAGTACATAAGAATATTGGTAATATGCATTTTGCTAACAACTAGTGACAATTATATTGGACAATCATCTTAATAGAAATAAAAATGTCTTGTGCAGAGATTTTTTTTCTGTATTATTTAATTCATCAAAATACAAGGGTCTTAGACAAATACTTAAAGTATTCCATCTGAGTATTCCCAATGTTTATCTTCCTGAAAGGATAACATAGGTTCCTCTGAAGGAGAAGTACTTTAGCCTAAGAAATGAAATGTATTATCTGCTAATAATGAAAGAAAAATATCTTTATTTTTTCTGGGGCTTTACAGTGCCCAGGCACGTTCTGAACACAAAAGTGCTAAGTAGAGCCTTTGGGAGGCTCAGCATCAACCTGGTGAAAGATGATTTGTGTTGAAAGACAAACCACCTGCATCTGGAACTTGTAAATTTGAGCTGGGACATATTTGACACATAGCGACCTTGAGTAAACAGGACGGCTGCTCCCCCCAAAATAGGGTCATTGCTGAGGGGGTTGGATTTGATGCTCCTTTTGATCTGGTACTACTTGAGTCCTCTGTGGTCCATTCTCCTGCCTTTTACTTATGCCTTGGGTGAGGGAGGGAGAGTATAAACTGAGGCAACATCTTTAACAGGGCATTGGGAATATATATCAACACTTAAAATGCACAGATCCTTTAACCAAGCAGTTCTATTTCTAGAAATTTAACTTGTACACATAGGTGCACAGGTATACAGTATGTATGTGTGTATATATGTAAATATATGTAATATATATACACATATACATATATGTATGCCTACATGCACATTTATATATGTGCATATATGTACACATGCATATGTGCATGTGTGAATATATGTATGTATGTATGCATATACACCTGTACACATTTATGTACACATATATACACACACAAAGATTCATTTTAACAATATTTGCAATTGTTTCAAAAAAGCATAAAGAATTTATATACCCATCAGCCGAAGACTGAATGAATACACCATCGATAGCCATTCAATGAATACTAATCAATATTGAGAAGTACAAGATAACTCTGTTCTTATTTCCATGAGAACATATTTTTGTCTTTTTTTTCCCTCCAGCATTTGAAACATATGTAATACCTGCATCATAATAGGTGTTAGTATTTTTTAAGTAGGTGAAGGAATGATAAATGAGTTTTAAAGATGAGTTTAAAGATGTCTATTGTAAATGCCCAAAGAACACTCTGTATAAATCCCCAGGTATTACATAATTGAATTCTTGATCTTCTCCAGTTGCAGTTATAGGAGGAATGAATATTTTATACCACTCTGTCCTTGAAGAGTAGATGGTTTTGTTTAGTAGTGATAAGGCTTAATCCTAATCCCAATGATGTCCCCTGGGGCTGAAGAGGTGAGGGCAAGGAAGAGCAATTGAAGAATTAGCACCCACACTGTTCATGGGCATGGCACCCCACACATGACGCTTGTGGCGCAGGAGGCTTCACTGCCTCTGAAAATGGACAGCACAGGAATTGCCAGCTCTTGCTTTGAAAGCATTTTCCTTGATTCCTTGTTAATTTTAACACAAACTCCGCAAACTCACTCCTTAATTGAGATAAAATATTTCAAAAGTGTATGTTTGCAATGAGCATGATGGATTATAGGAATTATACTTTTTCATATCAGGGCATTGAAGATCGATAGTGAGTGAAAAGAGAGTAACTTAAAAATGTTCTTTTTTGGAACTCAGGGCGTAAGAGATTTAAGCATCCTAACATTAAACTAATTGTCACCTGCATTTTGATAGACTGGAAAGCGTGGTTTCATTCCCCTTTGTTATTTTTATTTCCTTGCCTTGTTTTAATTTTTATTATCCATTCTGTACATTTCAATAAGCCACCTGAGGATGTATTCTAAAAGGAATCTGAAATTTATAGTCTCGCACTCCCAGTTTTTTGGAGAAGAAATCATAAAACCTAATAAATATAGCCACACCTGTTGATGGAAGGTACACATTACAGAAAATAAAACTGCTGTTCTTTTTCCTTTGCATGTTCATTTGAGTATTTAAGGATTTGTTTCAAAAGAACTGCTGGAAATATGGAAACTTGACATCATCATAAAACTTGCTGAGATGTTGGGTGCTGGATTAACAAGTACACTCCCTCAGCACCCTGGTGCGTAGATAAGCCAAGTCTTGGCAGTCTGGTTCAGTTGCTGAGATGTGTGTGATTGCTACGTCTGTCTTAGAAGCTTAGGGGAGTCCACCTCTGATTGACAGTTATAGGGCTTTGAGGACCACAGTATTGACACTCCACGGCCTTCTTTTAAGAGATGGATTAAAGGAGATTAGCCCCTTCATCTCTTACCACTAGCTAGATTCTGCTTCCATCTCTGTACCTCCTGAGTAGCCCAACAGAAGGATATGAAGAAATGTATTAGAAATTTTGACTTCTTGTAATTCTATGGTAGC